>NW_026294551.1:35348414-35945914 GCF_007827085.1 Peromyscus californicus insignis
TCATCGTGTAGCCCAAATTGACCTCAAACTGATGATTCTCCTGCCCCAGCCACCAGAGTTGTGTTATAGGTGTGCACCATCATGCCCAGCTTACTCCTGGTATTGCTGTAGGGTGAGGTTTGGACCGTTCTGATAAATCAATATGTGTAGCTGCTGGCTTCCTTCGTCAGGTGCCTGGTCAGACTGTGCATCAGGAGAGTGTGAAAGTGGGTTATCAGAAGTTGAGAACTGATTTGTGTTTATGAGAACTGACTTTTAAAAACTATTATTGACATTTCCTTCCTTCCTTTCTCCCTTCCTCTCTCCCTCTCACATTCTTATGTATCCCATGCTGTCCTCATCTTGGTCCTCCTGACTTCATCCCTCGCACCCTCCACTCCTTTAGAGAGATTGTATGTGTCTAGTGTTATTTGTAAGCTGTTTATTTGAGATGGTCTTTTAAACGACTTATTATTTTAATGTGTATGTGCGTGTGTGTTTGCATGTGTGTGTGTGCACACATGTGCGCAGGAGCCTGTGGAGACCAGGAAAGGGCACCGGATACTGTAGAACTTATGAGCTGCCATGTAGGTGTTAGGAACCAAACCCAGGACACCTGCAAGAGCAGCATGTGCTCTCAAGCCCAGAGGTGTGTTTTTATGATGTCTCCTAGGTTGACTTCAGACTCCTGGGCTCAAACAATCTTCCTGTCTCAGCTTGCTAAGTAATGGACCACAGGTTTCAGCTACTATGCTTGGGTATGTGTGTCTAGTGTTACAAGCTTCTGTCTCTTCAGAATTTCCTTGGTATTTCCATATCCATAAAGAAAAAATATTGGGGGAGAATGGAAAGGGGAAGAGTAGTGGGGGTATGCTCAAAGTACATTATATACTTGTAGGAAAAGTCTCTATTAAACCCAGTACCATCTTCCATGAACGTATATCAACAAAATGGAGTACTATGTAGTCTTAGGAACCATTGTAGTGGAGTAATTACGAGCAAGAGGAGTAAGCCTAGGCAGTCACGGAGAGGAGCCTAACCTACAGACTTGCCAGCTCTCCTCTTTGGCCGCCTTAGTTCCCTCCTCTAGGAAACAAGGCGGTGAGGTTGCTATGAGCATTAAGTGATTTCTATGCAAAGCACCTAGTATAATGCCTGGCCTATGGCAGGTGCTAGTTACCAAAATCTATACACACCACAATTTAACAGTAAAACTAAAAATAAGAAAGTTGTATTAGGGGGCTAGAGAGATGGCTCATCTGTTAAGAACACTGACTGCTCTCCTGGAGGACTTGGGTTCAATTCCCAGCACCCACATGGCAGTTCACAACTGTGTGTAACTCCAGTTCCAGGGGAACTGGACATGCATGCAAGCAAAACACCAATGTACATGAAAGTAAATAAATAAAAAAAGAAAATTGTATTAACTTAAAATTTAGTTCAACTAGTTGAATCAGCTGAAAACTAATAATTAGATTTTAAAAAAATTAACAGTGATTTTATGTTAGTTATTATGTAGTTTATGTTAATTAGTAAATGTAAAGATAATTGTTTCTGGTTATATGTTAGTGATTCAAAGATGATGCTTTCGATATTTATTTGGTTGAAGCATCTCAGTTGAAGCAAGATGAATTGTTCATACCAAACAGGCAGAATTTTTGTTAAGTTGGTCAATTATGTGCCACCTGTCAGGACATGGGAAGAACGGGGATTGACGAGATTGATATGTGTAGTGCCACCTATACTTTATCTAATCCAACACTTTATTTTTTGATACTTATTTAACATAAAGGGCTAACTTTTTAAAGGTGACTAAAATTAACCATACAAAAAAAAGCAGGAACTGCTTTTAAAAAAAGAAAGCCCAAAATGTTACTTTCTGTAGAAAACCCATAGTCCAGTGTTATCCAGACCAGAGAAAAGAAGTTTCAATACAATTAGAAGAAACTCAGCTGTTGGCTGGGGATGTTACAGCTGGAGGCAGGCAGGCAGGGACCATCTGCTGATGCAGCTGACTTGCTACTACATTTCGTTCTGTTCTCAGAGCACCACACTACATTCTAGAACAGTCCTTACAGCATCAGGCATAACATTTCACACCACTGATTTTCTTTGGATAATTGGGCTCTTTCTTATTCAATTAAAAAATGTTTTTTAGTGCTGGGAATCGAATCCAGGGCTCACACATGCAAATGCCCCCTAGCCACCGAGTTACTGCCCCAGTAAAGTAATTTCTCTTCTTGCAGCCCACCTCAGGAGTTTCCCCTGAATCATGTTGGCCATACCCTGGTCTGTAACAATAAGCAAATCTTCAATGCCTGAGCACTTTGCAGGCAGAGTAAATTCAAAAGGTGTGACTTGGTCAGTTTTCAGCAGGGATTCTTGGTCCCAAACAGGAATATTGTTAGCTTTTCCTTTGTTCTTATCATTCTTTGGACTAAGAGGGTTATCTTTGCATGTTCCGCTGAATGGTCATAGTTGGTTTGTTGTTGCTGTTTTAAAGTTTCGTTGTTGCTGTTTTTTTTTTTTTTTTTTTTTTTTTTGGTTTTTCGAGACAGGGTTTCTCTGTGTAGCTTTGCGCCTTTCCTGGAACTCGCTTTGGAGACCAGGCTGGCCTCGAACTCACAGAGATCCGCCTGGCTCTGCCTCCCGAGTGCTGGGATTAAAGGCGTGCGCCACCACCGCCCGGCTCGTTGTTGCTGTTTTAAAGCATTTGCTTTATCTATCTATTTGTTTGTTTGTTTATTTATTTATTTATTCTTTTTTCCAGACAGGGTTTCTCTGTGTGTATCCCTGGCTGTCCTGGAACTCTCTCTGTAGACCAGGCTGGCCTCAAACTCACAGAGCCCCTCCTGCCTCTGCCTCCTGAGTTCAGATTAAAGGCGCTCGCCACCACCACCTGGCTTCCTTTATTTTTTTTGAATGGTATAGATATGTGTAGATATGTGCACATGAGTAGAGGTGCCAAAGAAGTACAGGAGTTACAAGAGGTTGGGAGCTACATGGGCCGGGGAGTTCAGGTCCTCTATAAGAGTAGTGAGTGGGTTCTCTTAACCTCTGTGTCATCTCTCCAGCCCTGTTGGTTGGTTCATTCATTCATTCATTCATTCATTCATTTATGACATCATCCATACCGTGCCACAGGCTGGCCTGAAAGTCAATATGTAGCTTAGGCTGATTTCAACTTGCAATGATCCTCCTGCCTCAGCTACCCAAATATTAAAGGGTCCGCCATATGCCAACCCCCTTTTTTGTAATTTTGATAGTGGATTTATGTTTGTTGATACTTTATCTTGAGAATATTTCCACACTTTTGCTAGCATTTTAGGTGACTTATCTTGGTGTGATTTTTTTTTCAGAGTAAATTAGTCTTCTATTGGTTTGGAATATTTATAGTTTATAGCTTTATAGCTGTATTTATAGTTGATTCACTAGGGAGAAAATTGGAAGACTTAAATATCTATAATAACATAAGTGGGAATCTGCCTTTTAAAATAGAAAATTTAAATTCATCTTTTGCATTATGGTGTCAAAAGTGATGATCTTGGTCTGGGTTGTTTTCCATGTTCAAAGTTTATTACTTTCTATGCGCTGTGCAGTCAGAACGAAGTTGGTAGGAAAAAAAAATGAAGACATAGCCCGGCAGTGGTGGAGCACGCCCTTAATCCTACCTAGCATTTGGGAGGCAGAGGGCAAGCAGATCTTTGTGAGTTTGAGGCCAGCCTGGTCTACAGAGCCAGTTCCAGGACAGCCAGAGCTGCACAGAGAAACCCTGTCTCAAATCCCGCCCCCCGCCCCCCCAAAAAAGAAAGAAGACATTTTTTAACTGGAGTCTTAAACTTAGGCACCCATGTAACCCCAAATGTCCGTTAGCTATGTCTATAAGATGTTATTGATTATTGACTAACAGACACAGTGAATGGGTTTCTGCTGCTTCTCTGTTCTGGTTTGTTTTATGTCAGCTTGACATAAGCTCAGATCATCTGTGAGGAGGAACCTCAATTCTAAAATTGAGTTTCTTTTGAGTGATATAGGTATGTACACATGAGTAGAGGTGCTGAAGAAGTACCCAATCATAAGACTGGGCTGCAGACAAGCCTGTAGGCCATTTCTTAATTAGTGATTGATGGGGGGAGGGTCCAGCCCATTATGGGTGGTGTCACCCCTGGGCTGGTGGTCCTGGGTTTTATAAGCAAGCTGAGCAAAGCCATGGGAGCAAGTCAGTAAGCAGCACCCCTCCGTGGCTTGGCCTCAGCTCCTGCCTTCAGGTTTCTGCTTTACCAGACCTTTTCTTTTGGACCACCAAACCAGCTCCCAAATCATGACACAGAGACTTATTATTAGTTATGAATGCTCGGCCTAGCTTAGGCTCGTTTCTGGCTAGCTCTTTTAACTTAAACTAACCTGTTTTTATTTATCTAGCCTTTGCCTCAGGGCTTTTTACTTTTCTTTCCTTCCGTATATCTTACTTTCACTGCTTCTTGTGTCTGGCTGGCTGCTGCCTGGCTTCTTGTCCCAGGCGTGTTCCCCTCCTTCTCCCTAGTTCCCTCCTCCTCCTCCTATTTATTCTCCCTACCTACCAGCCCTGCCTATTCTTTTTCTGCCTGGCTATTGGCTGTTCAGCTCTTTATTAGACCAATCAGGTGCCTTAGGCGGGTGAAACAAATGCAACACATCTTTACATAATTAAGCACACATCCTTACCTCATTAAACAAATGCAGTGTAAATAAAAGTAACACACCTTTCACACAGCTAAAGTAATATTTCACAGCATAAACAAATGTAACACATTTTCCTAGTCAAAGTAATGTTCCACAGTATCCTGCCCCATTTGAATTCTTGCTTTGGCTTCCCTCAGTGGACTGTGACTGGGAATATGTAAGCCAAATCAACTCTTTCCTCTCCAAGTTGCTTTTGGTCATGGTGTTTCATCACAGCAATGTAAGTTTCCCTGACTAAGGCATCCTGTAATGCAGTGGTTCCCAACCTTCCTAATACTGTGACCCCTTAATACAGTTCCTCATGCTGTGGTGACCTCCAACCATAAAATTATTGCATTGCTACTTCATAACTATAATTTTGCTACTGTTATGAATCATAATGTAAATATCTGATATGCAGGCTATGTGATGTGTGACCCCAAAGGGATCATGACCTACAGGTTGAGAACCACTGCTCTAAAAGCATAATTTTCTTTTTGCAGTTTGCATCCTACTAGTAACCCTAGTACTTGGGAGGCTAAGGAGGGTCACCATGGCTACCCTGGGCTGTGGAGCAAGCCCTGACACCCAAAAACAAACAAACAAAAAACCAAGCTCCCCTTCAAACCAAAAAAGTTCTTATTGGCATTTCTATCCTTTGTGGGAAAAGATAAGGAAATGAAGGCAGGACAGCTGTCTCAGAACTCTCCAAGAAGGGTGATTTATAATGTACTCATGTTGTTCATTTATAACGAACAACGCTATGCAGAACCTGTGGCGAAGCCTTGATTGACAGCTCTGCACTGTGCTGGGGGAGGGCGGTGGGGGCTGACGGCGTCTTTCATCCTTTTGCTCCAAATATCTGAGACTCACCTCAGTCTCTCCTTTTTTTCCTATATTGTTTGAGGGGTAAATTTTTGTCTTAACCATAAATAGCTCACATTGTTTTATTCTGCAGGTTTCCTCTTGTCTATTTTAGAAGCAAGCAGAATATAAATCATGAAAAAGAAGTGTCTCTCGTGTAGCTCAGTCTTTTATGGTGATTTTTTTTTTTTTTTTTTTTGTGACAGGGTTTCTCAGTGTAGCCCTGGCTGTCCTGGAACTGGCTCTGTAGACCAGGCTGGCCTCCAACTTAAGAGATTCGCCTGCCTCTGCCTCTCAAGTGCTGGGACTAAAGTTGTGTACTACCACACCTGGCTTCTTGGAGCTCAGTCTTAAAGCCCAAAACCGTGTTCCATGTTTGTCTTAGTCCAGCAGCTCAGGAGTCATCATAATTGGTGACACAGCCTGTGAGAAATGAAATTTAAAATTTTTTTGAATTCTTTATTTTTGATGCTGCACAGGTGGGCCATGAACCCCTGAACTGCTCCCCAAAAGAAAGACTTCTGAATACTGCCTCCAAAATATGTTCATTTGCTTTCAAATTGTCTCCTGTTTAACTCTTTCTCCCCCAGAGAAAATCTGACCACTCTTATGTCAGCGGCTGTGTTTCACTTTTAATCTCTTATCTTTGTGTGTGTGTATCTGGCCCCCCAAGGTTTTCCCCGCTTCAAAATAACATTTCTTGGCTGGCTTGTACAGTGGGACTTACAGACCTCATTCTCATGAAAACATCTTGGAATTTTTCTTGCCGTCATGGAAATTTTATGTGGAGAAATGGCCAATCTAAGATGACTTAGGGGAAAGTTGCCATCTTTGCAGAAGGATCCTAAGATGTCTTTCTGGATCATTTGCCTTTCGATATCTCCAGATTGCCCCTTATCCCAATGAAAACAGATATAGGAGACTGTACTGTAATTAGCTAATTCCATCCTTGCTGCCAAGACAGTGAAGGTTCCTCATTGTGAACACATTCTGCTGCCAACGGCTCAGTTGGAACATTGTGTTTATTTATGAGGGGATCTGAGTGTGAACGATTTGGCTTCAAGATTAAATGAGGGAATAGGTTATATTGATAAATCTGATGTAATATTAGTCTTTTAAAGGAAAATTACAGTCACAAAGGGGAGCTCACATGTAAAGTATTGAACATCATACAAAAACATTATAGAACCTGAGAACTCTCTTCCATTTATAATAGCTCCTTGCTTTCATGCCTCTTGCCTTTTTGAAAATTGGACAGATGTACTGAAGGCAACCTAGCTTGGTGTGATAAGCAGCAGATTGGAACATAGCAGCCCAGAACTAGGTGTAACAGTATCAGGCAGTCCCAGTCAGTGGATAGTTACTACATATGCGGAACTGTGATGGGCAGTCTAGTGGCAGTCACGAAGTGTATTCATAAATATATGCATGCACTTGAAGTCCCTAAGTCAGGTAAGAATAAGACTATGACAGGGCTGGGCATGCTGGAACACACCAGTATTTCCAGAAATTGGGAGGTGGAGACAGGAGGATCAGGAGTTGAAGGCCATCCTTAGTTATAGTGACCTCTCAAGTACAAGGCCAGCCTGGGCTACCTGAGGCCTATCTCAAAACACCAAAAAGAAAAGCGTATATATAATAGAAATGGAAATAGATCAGTGAATCATAAAATAAATAGAATGACTGCTGCGTTAGCAGCACATTTACTAAAATTGGAACTACACAGAGAAAAGATTAGTATGGCCTCTGAGCAAGAATGACGTGCAGATCTTTGAAGTGTTGCATATTTTTTTAAGATTCAAATAAAACTTATTTGACAGCATATTTTAAACTTGTAATGTATTTTGCTAATAGAATTTAAAATAATATTTTTATCAAAGTCATTATTTTTTGAAATGTCATTATTAAGGTCAGTGTTTCTCTTCTTGTTTTTTTTTGTTTGTTTGTTTTTCGAGACAGGGTTTCTCTGTAGTTTTGCGCCTTTCCTGGAACTCACTTTGTAGACCAGGCTGGCCTCGAACTCACAGAGATCCGCCTGCCTCTGCCTCCCAAGTGCTGGGATTAAAGGCGTGCGCCACCACCGCCCGGCCCTTGTTTTTAATATAAACCGATTTATCACATTTTGGATTAAAATGTTTGGAGGTACATAAGAAAAGGAAATAGAATGAGACAAATGATGAGGAAGATTTCCAAGGAATAGGAGAGAATAATGAGTATTGTTTAGAAAATCAGAGAACTGGGGAACAGAGGAAGTCCTGAATCCTGAGTTGGATAAGTGTTGTAGGCATGGACATGACCATGTAAAGGATCATAAAGCCTCAGACCCATGGCAAAATGGCAAAGCCTAGCCTCTGAGTAAGGCTCAGTGATGGCAAAGCCTTTCTAGGTCTGTGTGTGGATGTTGGTATGTGGGTGGGCATGTCCACTGTAGCTTTCCCCTCAGGGTAATTATGACATGACCACTGCTCCCTCACAGAGACCACTCCTACTGATATTAGCTAGATCCTCCTTTGTTCAGTTGTATACCATAAACCCCACCTCCCTGTTCATCTGTATACCATAAACCCCGCCTCCCCGTTCATCTGTATACCATAAACCCCACCTCCTTTGTTCAATTGTATACCATAAACCCCACCTCCTTTGTTCAATTGTATACCATAAACCCCGCCTCCCTGTTCATCTGTATGCCATAAACCCCGCCTCCCTGTTCATCTGTATACCATAAATCCCGCCTCCCCGTGCATTTGTATATCATAACACCACCTCTGCCATTTCTTTGTCCCCTCACTGCCCCTCACTGCCAGATCAAATCCCCAGAGTTGTGCAAGGCTGTGGCAGAGAATGAAAAGCTTGTCAGCAGTTCCCACCTGTAGTCCCAATTACTTGAGAAGCTCCAATTACTCCAATTGAGCTCAGGCATTTGAGACTAGCCTGGAGAACATAGCAACATCCCATCTCAAAAATAAAATATAAAATTTAAGTTGGTTCTAGAAAAGGAGTGCCATTCTGGTGGATGGGAGAAGGTGGGAGTGAGACCAGGACGCTCTCACTCTGAGGTAAAGTTAGATATGGATGCATGCGTTACTGACGACATACCAATTTTGTGTAAGGATAAAGGAGAATATAAGCTCAACCTGGGGTGTGTAGTAATTATTGAAATAATAAAGATTTGTATAGTGTTTTCACGTGCATTTGAGAATTATAACAGTTTTGGGGGGCATTTATTACAACTCCCAATACATTCGTGCCCCTGTATGACTTCCTTTGGAAAGACTGGGATTTGAGCCCATTGCCACTTACAAGTAGTGTAACCTGGGACAAGTCCTCAGAATTACTGACTCTCGGTCTTATGTGTCACGCACTATAGGTAGTGAGTTGTTTCAGGGCTGCTGTATAGGCTCTGCACTGCCTTGTTCTGGGGGACAGCAGCCACACAGGCCAGGCCTTGTCAGTGCATTTCCATGAAGAGCCATCAGTAAATATTATCAGCTTTGCCAACGATGAGATATCTGGTACTACAACTCAAAGTTGTCACAGCAACCAATGTATAAACATATAAGTGAGAATATTCTTTTTTTTTTAAGTCTTGTTATGTAGCCCAGGCTATGCCCCACCATATTCTTTTTTTTAAGTCTTTTTATGTAGCCCAGGCTATGCCCCTCCATGCCTAGCTTTGCAATGTGATTATATTCTAAGAAAATGTTCATTTCTAAAAAGAGAGGTAGGACCAGACTAACCCACATTCTGAAGTTTGATAATCAAACAGACCAAATGTGAACGGTAAACCTTTAAGTTGTGAAATTCTGTGGCACAGATTATTTTGAGAAGGAAATTTAAGAATATATTAATTTTCTAGTCTAGTTCATGTGGTTCCTGCAGCATAAAAGCCGACCAGTGGATTCTTAAGTAAGCCATTTAAAAACCTTCCCTTTAAGCCGGGCGGTGGTGGCGCACGCCTTTAATCCCAGCACTCGGGAGGCAGAGCCAGGCGGATCTCTGTGAGTTCGAGGCCAGCCTGGTCTCCAAAGCGAGTTCCAGGAAAGGCACAAAGCTACACAGAGAAACCCTGTCTCGAAAAACCAAAAAAAAAAAAAACCTTCCCTTTAACTCCAGAATTCTCAGTTGGGAGCTAAAAGCCATCCTCTATCAAATTAACTATAATTAGGTATGTGAGTAAGAGCACTAATATGTAGATGTTCTGGATTTCTTAAAGGCAGGCTAAGTAGAAATTATAGCTGAGACATTGTAACTGAGCACCACTGCAGTAACATCCTTGAGTACAATACAGCAAGGAGCCTACAGCCTAAGTACTGGACTGCTCAGTGTTTCATGTGGGTTTCAGTCTTTGTGCCAACTAGGAAAGATTTTTATCTGGAGGGAATATGTACTGCTTTGGAACTTCTGGCTTTGCAGAATTATCATATAGTAATAATGTCTTGATTTGTCGAAGTCCATAGAATTTCTGACAGCCTACCGTGATCTCATTCTTGAAATATGATTATTAATATTAATTAATATTAATATTCTACTGGGGTACTTAGGGAGTGGGCTGATACAGGCTTTTCAAATGAGTTAGAGCCCTG
Source organism: Peromyscus californicus insignis (assembly GCF_007827085.1). NCBI lineage: Eukaryota > Metazoa > Chordata > Mammalia > Rodentia > Cricetidae > Peromyscus > Peromyscus californicus. The sequence goes on from NW_026294551.1 coordinate 35,358,542, forward strand.
TCAACACTGTTCCTCTATCTGCTTGCTTGTTGACTCAGGGTTTCTATTGCTGTGAAGAGACACCATGACCTTCTAAAAGAGACTTATAAATGAAAACATTTAATAGGGGTAGCTTGCTTACAGTTTCAGAGGTTCAGTCCATTATCATCATGACAGGGAGCATGGCGGTGTGTAGGCAGACATGGTGCTGGACAAGTAACTGAGAGTCTTACATCTTGAAGTCAACAGGAAATGGTCTCAGTGTCACACTGAGGGAAGCTTGAGCAAAAGAGACCTCAAAGCCCGCCCCCACAGTGACACACTTCCTCTGACAAAGCCACACCTCCCAACAGTGCCCCTTCCTTTGGGGGCCATTTTCTTTTAATCTACCACACTTGTTTATTTGGAAAGGTTTATTCCAGACCATTGGAGAGTTAGCAATCATGGCTGGATGGAGCATGTGGTGGAGGCTGATCCTCTCAAAGTAGCTGAGAAGGAACAAAACAGTTCTGTTCCTTTAAATATTTTCTGAGATTTTGTTTTGTTTGTTTTGTTTTGAGACAGGGTTCTCTGTGTAGTTTTGGAGCCTTTCTGGAACTCACTCTGTAACCTAGACTAGCCTCGAGCTCACAGAGATCTGCCTGCCTCTGCCTCCTGAGCACTGGGATTAAAGGTGTGTGCCACCGCCGCTGCCGCCGCCGCCGCCGCCGCCGCCGCCGCCGCCGCCGCCGCCGCCACCACCACCCAGCTTCTGAGATGTTTTTTAACCTCAGTTATTTGAAAAGTTTGTTTATCAGATTATATTAGTCAAATGTTGATTTTTCACTAGGGCTAATATTGACACTTGGTCCTCTCTTGCACCTTGTAGGTTCCAGGGAGAAAACTCTGGCACTCGGGCTTGGTAATGAGTGCTTTTACCCACTGAGCCATCTTGCAGGCCCTTGTTACTTCCTCTGAGTCTTGAGTGAAGGGTAACAAGTTCATTGATCCTTTTAGGACATCATTGGCTAATCCTATTTAAAATTTTCCATTGTAGGGTTGATTATGATGTTGCATTGAGTTATCATTGTAACTTTATTCATCAACTTGTTTTGTTTTGTGAAGCCTGGACTGGTCTGTGATTCCCTATGTAGACCAGGCTGGCCATGAACTTACAGAGATCTGCCTGCCTGCCTCCCTAAAGGCATGTGCCATTATATCCAGATTATGTCCTTAATGACAAGATGTCTTTTATAGTTATCATATCACCATAGAATAAGATTTTTTTTTTTTTGGTTGTTCGATTGTTTTGAGATAAGGTCTCACTGTGTAGTGTCAGAAGTCTGGAACTTCCGGTGTAGACCAAGCTGAAGCTAGAAGTATTGGTGTAGGCTTGCAATCTAAGCACTTGGGAGGCAGAGGCAGGAGGATCAGGAATTTAAGGCCATCCTCTCTTAGTGAGGTCAGTCTGGGCTACATGAGATCCTGTCTCAAAAATAAAAATAAATGAAAAAGACTGGGCTATCTGTGACCTTATAGTGATTCTCCTGCCTCTGCCTCCCAGCTGCTAGGATTAGAGGTGTACATACACTGCCTTAACCAGCTAGGATTTCCTATTTCTTTTCTTCTTTCTTTCTTTTCTTCTCTTTATTTATTTATTTTGGTTTTTTGAGACAGTTTTTCGGTGTAGCCCTGGCTGTCCTGGAACTCACTTTGTAGACCAGGCTGGCCTAGAACTCATGAAGATCTTCCTGCCTCTGCCTCCCAAATGGTGGGATTAAAGGCGTGGGCCACCACTACCCGGCTGATTTCCTATTTCTAAATTTGAAAATATTTCATTTTCTTTATTTTTATTTTTTATTTTATTTTATTTATTTATTTATTTATTTATTTATTTATTTATTTATTTATTTATTTTGGTTTTTTTCGAGACAGGGTTTCTCTGTGTAGCTTTGCGCCTTTCCTGGATCTTGCTCTGTAGACCAGGCTGGCCTCGAACTCACAGAGATCCGCCTGGCTCTGCCTCCCAAGTGCTGGGATTAAAGGCATGCACCACCACCGCCCGGCTCATTTTCTTTATTTTTATAGGAACATTATATGTATTATACTTTAAATTTTTACTATGGTAAGAGATACATCATTGTAAAATTATGAAATATGTTTGTATTATGGCACACTATTTATCATTCTAGTCACTTTACACAACTTGGTAGTATTAGGTATATTCTCAGTATATAATCACCACAGTCTTACCTCCAGAATATTTTCATCATTATGAGTAGAAGACACTCAAAAAGCCAAAAAAAGGCTAAATAGATCTCTGTACTCATTAAACAGCAAGTCTCCATTCTCCCAGGCTCTGGTAAATTTTTTCCAATTTTGCTTATATATGAATTTGCCTTTTCATGTTCTGAAATATTATTTTTATATTTTATAGAAATATCTTTATTTAATCTCAACTGTAGCCCTGGCTAGTCTCAAACTTGCTACAATCCTCCTGCTTCAGCCTCTTGAGTTGCTAGATTACAGACATGAGCTACCATGCCCAGCTTCAGAATTTCATTGGCTGAATAGTTGTGTGTGTGTGTGTGTGTGTGTGTGTGTGTGTGTGTGTGTGTGTGTTTGTGTGTAAAACATTTTGTTTATCTAATCTGTCTATTGATATTTGGATTCTTTCTCTCTTTTGATTAGTGTGAATAAGCTATGTGTGAGTGTGTGTGTGTGTGTGTGTGTGTGTGTTTGTGTGTAAAACATTTTGTTTATCTAATCTGTCTATTGATTGACATTTGGATTCTTTCTCTCTTTTGATTAGTGTGAATAAGCTATGTGTGAGTGTGTGTGTGTGTGTGTGTGTGTGTGTCCCCACGTGTGTTGCTGGGGATAAACTGAATGCCTCCTACATGCTAAGCAAGCACTTTACCAGAGTTACATCCTTACCTCATAATGCTACTTTTAGATACTGTTTTGAGTCCTTGATTTCAGTGTTTTGGTCATATATGTAGGAGTAGAATTGTGGGATTACATGGTAATTTTATGCCTAACATTTGAAAAACTGTCAACATTTTTCACATTATAATTTAAGAGTTCAAAATCTTTTTTTTTAATTTTTTTATTTATTTTTATTTTTTTTAAAGATTTTTATTTATTATGTAGTATTCTGCCAGCATGTATCCCTTCAGGCCAGAAGAGGGCACCAGATCTCTCTATAGATGGTTGGGAGCCATCATGTGGTTGCTGGGAATTGAACTCAGGACCTCTGGAAGAACAGCCAGTGCTCTTAACCTCTGAGCCATCTCTCCAGCTCTGAGTTCAAAATCTTAATTTTAGTTAATTATTTTTTTTTAGACAAGGTGTCATGTAGCCCCAGCCTTAAACTATGTAGCTCAGGATAACTTTGAACTTGTTTCTGATCCTCCTGTGTCCACCTGCCAAGTGCCAGAATTACAGGTGTATGCTAGCATGCCCAGCTGTGCAGCGCTGAGATCAGCCCAAGGCTTCATGCATGTTCAACAGTACAGTCCAGCTGATCTACATCCCCAGCCCTACGTGTTGATTGTTTATTTTAAGGTAAGACATGTCTTAGGAGTTCATAAATCACCATATGGAGACAAGAGCATTTCTAGAGTTGCCCTTTTAGAATTTTCTTTTTCACTTCTTTAGATCTAAAACACTTGATCTTGATTTCCTTGGCATACATTCACTGAAGCTAGAAAGATTTTACATTCCAGTAGCACGTGAAACATGCTAAAAATAGATCATGTCACTTTCCAAAGAGTTAGCACTTAGGGCTCCCAAGCAGACTAAAACTCACACGATGACAAAACACTAGATTTTTCTCTTCCTTGTTAAAAAAGAAAAAAAAGATTTTTTATTTAAATTTTATTATTGTGTGTATGTGTGTGTGTGTGTGTGTGTGTGTGTGTGTGTGTGTGGTGTGAGGCATGAATGCTTTGTTGCTTGTGTGGAAGTCAGAGGACAACTGGTCTGTCTTTTCTTTGCCCTGTGTAGGTTCTGGGGCTCGAACTCAGATCGTCAGGCTTGGTGGCAAGCACCTTCACCTGCAGAGCCGTCCTATTGGCTCTAGACTTTTACGTCTCACAAAATTTTTGTTTCTAAATATGTATAAACAGTAGTGGCGTCCAAAGTTAAATCTGCATTGTATCCAATCTGTTATCAATATCATAGTTTGAAAATAAATAACAACGAGCTGGGCATGCCAGTGCTCTCTTAGAATCCTGGCACTTGGCAAGACTGACATGGGGTAGGCTTGTGAGTTCAAGGCTAGCCTGGGCTACATAGCAAGGATCTGTTTAGGCTGGGGAGAGTTGGTGCAGGAGGGAAATGGGGCAGGGAGGAATGGGAAAAAGAACAAGAAAAGAGAAGAGGAGGAGGAAGGGGGAGAGATGGACCCAAGCACTTGAAACAGGAAAAATAAAACAGTACTTAATGGGCAAAGAATTTAGTACTTACTATGTACCAGCTCCTTTGCTGAGCACTATAAACCCATTATCTAATTTAATCCCCTCAACAGCACACACCAGGTTAAAGTTCTCACTGTACTGTGCAGATGGGAAGCAAGGCACACAGGCAGGTTAAACAGGTGTCGAAGGTCAGGTCAAGTCAAAAGTGGTAGGTTCAGATTTAATTTAAATCATCTTTAAGTTTAGTTAGTGACACTTGTTGGCCCTGATGACGAAGATAATGTCTTTAATTCTGTGTGGAGTTCACGGCAAGATGAGCCCAACATAGTTAACATTCATGGACACGTTTATAACAAGGCAACTGGACCTCCATTAAGGTGCTTCGAAGACCGTCCGCTCCCATATCCCGGGCTTTAGTTGGTGTAGTCCCTGGATTCACTATTTTCTTGGTATTTTAGGTACCGGCAGCTCATATATGAGCCGATGATAATTAGATCACATAGGTCCCCGGTGCAGTTCACTGCCGGCACTTGTCACTTGCTTTTTGTTACAGCTTCTGTAGTGTCTCTTCTCCCTACTTCCTTGAAACTTGGTGCTTTCTGGAAAAACATCTTTATGTCAGCCTCATAAAGACAGGAGTCTTTGAACATTCCTTGGTAATACATGCTCAACAAACATTTGATGAATAACTATGTGGGTGCATTGCTTCACTTGAGGTTTTAAATCAGCACACCAGGTTATGGATTTTTTTTTTTTTCTCAGAGCTGAGGACCGAACCCAGGGCCTTGCGCTTGCTAGGCAAGTGCTCCACCACTGAGCTAAATCCCCAACCCCAGGTTATGGATTTTACTATGGCATTTCCATATATAGTTTGTTTCTATTGGCTTCCCCCCGCCACAGTCCTCCCCCAATCCATTGCTTCCTCTTTATAAACTCTTGTCAAATAAGATCATGGAAATTGCTGCTAATTACTGTGGTTGTTGATCTCTGCTCCCCCCATTTTCCATAGCCATACCTGTAATTATATATTTCTTCATGAGTATGTTAAAGTAATGTAGTGACAAAGGGCATGGATTTTGGTGTCATGCCGCCCTGAGATTGTCCCTGGCCCCAGGACTAATTATGTATGCTTAGGCAAGGCACTAAGCATCTCAAACCTCAAGTTTCTTGTCAGGAAAATGTCCTTTGATAATATAACAGTCCCTTGTGTTTTTTCTTTATACAGTTTTAATTACCTGTAATCAAGTGCCATACAAAAATAATAAATGGAATTTCAGAAATAATAACTCATGTGCTATTCTGAGTTGCATGATAGAATCCCACACCATCTGCCGGGGATGAGGTTCATTCCTGTGTGCAGCATGTCCAGGCTGTATATGCTACCCACCTGATAGTCATATAATACCCATCTTGGTTATGAGGTCAGTGGATGATGTGGCAGTGCTTCTTATGTTACTCAACACCCCTGCATCCCAACGCACAGCAGTGATGCTGGCAGTTCAAACAGGCTTCTGAAGACTGCACACCACTTTCTTTAAAGGAAAACCAGATTGTTCTTGGCTTAAAAGGAAAGAAGAAATTAATATGCTGAGGCTGCTAAGCTACTCAACACACCATTTTGGGAGACTACATTCACATTGTGTGTGTCTTCGTGTGTGTGTGTGTGTGTGTGTGTGTGTGTGTGTTTAGACAGGGTCTCACTATGTAGTCCTGGCTAACCTGGAACTTGATTTGTATACCAGCCTGGCCTTGAGCTCACAGAGATCTGCCTCTGCCTTCTGCCTTCTGCTGGGACTAAAGTTGTACACCAAGAAGCTCAACGATTCATGTGACTTTTATTATAGTATAATTATTATATTTATTTGATCTCTCCTGTGCCTAGATAATAAATTAAACTTTATTATAGGTTATATGTCCAAGGAAAAGTAGCATACTCGGTTCAGTATCATCCCCGATTTCAGGCCTCCACTGAGAGTGTTAGACTTTATCTCTGGAGGGAGGGCTGTTATGTGATTATAAAAGATGACACACTTGATTTGGTAACATCAGTTCAAGACTTGTAATGGTTAACTACCTTTTCCCCATTTCAAATGACTTACTGTTCAGTTGTAGAAGATAGATCAAAGAGCTAAAAGACTCTGGTTTTTAGAATACAACTTGGTAATTTGCATTATTCCACTTATGCATATCAGTGGCTAAAACACAGACTATGAGTAAGGCAAAGTCAATAAAAAAGAGTGCGTGTGCACCAGTGACTACTATTTCATTATCATGTCCGAACTGCAGAAAGTCCAACAGGGTTGCTATGTTCTCTAAGGTATGCAAATAAAAATTTAAAAATAATGAAATATACATAAGGCTTTGGATGTAGCTCAGTCTGTAGAGCACTTGCCTAGCATGCCTCAGCCCTGGATGCAATCCCCAGCACCACAGAACACAGGGCATGCTGGCACAGATCTGTAGTCACAGTACTCAGAAGTGGGAGGCAAGAGATCAGGCAGCCGAGGACATCCTTGGCTACACACTGAGCTGAATGCCAGTCCTGTCTCAGAAAAAAGAATATGTCTATTTTAAACTCTGCTATGACTAAAGGAATTCCTTGTGGGAATGAGTCAGACCTAAAGGTTGGTAGCAGTGGTCTTACTAATTTTATAGATAACATGCTGTGTGAATATCAAGCTACAAAGACCTAATAGATACCAGAATTGTCATTATCAAGTAAAGTATAACTGAATTTGAAGCATTTACCCCTGGGCTCAATTCCAATGGTAAGATCAGATCTTGAAAGTGCAAATGGGAAGCAGTTTATATAAGTGATTGTATTCTATGTAATGTTATAGATCTTCAGCTAAACTTCACATTTTAGTAATCACCTGGAGCAGGAAAGAACTTAATAGGAAAAAGAAGAAAACTGTTTTTTCTCATCTCTCAATATGAATATTTCTACCTTTAAGCCCCCTTTCCAGTGGGTGCTGCTTTGAGACCAAAATAATAACATCTCCTTTCATTTAGATGTAAACATGGTAGATGGCTTAGGGCCAGGCTGGCGCTTTCCTGATGCAGTGGAAACAGCTTCCTCCCCTTGAGAAGTGAGGGGAGATGGAAATAGAGTAATGGCTGAAATCCTCTTCGGTGAGGGATGGAATTAATCTTGAGAGCCTGTGAGAGTGGGACAAGGGTTGTCCTGGCTTTGCTAACTCCATTACATAACTAAAGGCGGGGGGGGGGGGGGGGGGGGGGGGGGGGCGGGGCTGAACTATGCGAATGGCAGAGTTTTGCCGTCTATTAGGTCTTCAGAGCTGTTATTCATACAGCATGATAAATAATCTGCTTATCGAAACGGGCAAGACCCCTGCTTAGGTCTGACTCAACTCTCACAAGGAATTTCCTTTACTCATGATGCATACTTTAAATATATGTGAACATGGTCTTTTCTCAACAATTTCCCCAGCCTGTCTAAAATTATATCATTATTCACCAATCATGTGCCATTTAGCGTGAACTCAGTCCATCAAGCAGCTGCTGATGCCTGCCTGACATGCATCGAGATAAGGAGGTATTGAAAGGTGCTGGAGGAAAAAAATCATTTTATGCTCAAGATAATGAAGCCGCGGCTTGAAGTGGGAGTTGAAGTAGCAGCTTCAGGAAGGAGGCTGGCAGATGACACAGAGCCAGCTAAAGACAAGGAGGACAGCAAAGTAAGGTTGGAATGAAGGACACATTCAGAGAGGTAGACAAGTGACTGTGTGTGTGCCTGTGTGTGTGTGCGCGCGCGTGTGTGTGTGTGTGTGTGTGTGTGTGTGTGTGTGTGTGTGTGTGTGTGTGTGAGAGAGAGGGGGGGGGGGAGAGAGCGACGGGGGAGGGAGAGAGAGCTCAGAGGGCTATGTACAGTATCAACTTAGATAAACAGGCAAGGGTTATAGAGCGAGAGCAGCTGTGTGGGTTATGTAGTTGTCAAGTTGGTTTTTTAGGGGGTTCGCTAAGAATTAGAACAACCTCTGAGTGTTTGCTCTGTGGTTGGCAGGAAGGATGCCAACACTGGAACCATCTTCTTTTACTCTTTCAGTCTGACCTTATACCAGGATTAAGTATTCTGCAAATAGAATGGGTTCACGTTCCTAAAGGTGTTCCCCATAGACATGATATTTCTGTTTTGCCAGAGATGGTGGTGGTGGCGGCGGCACACACTTTAATCCCAGCATTTGGGAGGCAGAGGCTGGCAGATCTCAGTGAGTTCGAGGCCAGCCTGATCTATAAAGCAAGTTCCAGGACAGCCAGAGCTGTAACACAGAGAAACCCTGTCTTGAAAACCAAAAAAAGAGAGCTATTTCTGTCTAAAACACTGGCTGGCCATGAGTATAACATGTGGAGTTCATTCTACTTTTTATCCTCTCCCTCCCCGCCCGGTGGGGGAGTGCTTAAGTATAAGAAACATAAGTTTGATACTTTAGTTGATAATTAAAATGATGGTGGCAGTCTGATGTACCATGTTGTCAGGATCTTTTGTCAGAAAGAACAGATCGTAATTGATTCTGTTGTTCCCGATCTGTGACAACCAAAGGCTGTCAGAGTCCATTGCCCACTCGCTCTCCTTGTCACTTGTAAAAACAGTAAGGTAGCAAAGGATAAAAAAAGATGTCAGGGGAACTGGCTTAGCATTGTTAGTGCTCAACTTGTTTGACCTGGGGCAAACTCTGCCAAGCTTGATTTGTTTTTTGATTTATACAATGAAAACAATATATCTCCTTTGCTCATATGGAAACCTGGATTTTGAAGACGGGATTATAAAGTGAGCACCTTTTAAACTACAAGGCAAAATATTTAAAAAGTCTTAGCCTTGGAGGCTGGGGAGAGGGCTCAGCAGTTAAGAGCATTTGCTGCTCTTGCAAGAGGGTTCAGGTTTGGTTCCCAGCACCCATATGGCAGCTAACAACCACCTGTCACTTTAATTCCAAGGGATCCAACTCTCTCTTCTGACCTCTGAGAGCACCAGGCATGTACACAGTGCACATACACACACACATGCAGGCAAAACATTCATATGCATAAAATTACATTAAAAAAACAAAAGACAAATAGTCTGAGCCTGTTCACTTCTCTTACCTAAGATCATATTTAGTGTAAGAGGAGCCGAAATGGGCATGTTCCTGCCACGTAAGTGCCTCTGTTAAACTGCTACACAGGTTCAGTGTGCGGGGAAGCAATTATAAATGGGAAAAAGCCATAGGGACATCACACAAAGGAAGAGACACATGCTTGAGATCCCAGACATAGGCATGGCTTCTCGGAATCGTTGTCACACTGTTCCTTCAGAGATGCAGGCGAAAGGGCAAAGGCTCCCAGGACTGGGTAACTATACATGTAAATGCACAGGATGGCTCTCAGGCCTCTGTAGTCAGTCTTCCAGATTTGAAAACAGCATTGCTAGGAGGCGTCTGGGTCATCTATGGATTAGTTCTTTGTTTGTCTTGTTCTCATTACAAAGGCCTGGCTGGCCTGGAACTCTGTATAAACCTGACGGGCAAACCTTCAGCAATCCTCCTGCCTCTGCCTCCTAAGCAATGGGCATGTATTATGTATCTGGATTTTTGTACATTATTGTACAATGTCTGCAAAATTAAGCATTGTAGAAACCTGCAGGAGCACAGGTCCTGGAGGTCTCCAGGGGACTGTGGATGGGGCTGTATCTGACCCCAGAGCCACCACGCATGAGTTTCTTCTCAGCCATCATGCCCAAATTCATCTGCCTTAAAGTTTAAGTTTAAAGAAGCCCTGCTTCTTTGATGTGTGGATCTTCCGGCGGCCAGAAAACTTGAACTCTCCATAGGGCCTTGATCACATGCTCCTTATTCTGCAGCTTGGTGTGGATAGACATGATGACCTGGCTGATGTGAACCCTGGACTTGTCCCCTTAGGCTTCCCCCAAACACCCTGCATACTTGTCTGGAGCCTAGACTTTGACAGCGCTGAGATGAGAGACATGAATAGTCACAAGAAAATTGTCTTCAAGGTCCCTTACGGCAACCCATATAAGTGACAGGCTGCATACACCACCAAGCAGGCTGCTGTTTGCACAGCAGGCCTGCATGAGGGAAGGAACCTGGTAAACTTAATTGGCTTCAGATTTCTTCTTTTGAAATGGTCTCACCACGCAGCCCAGGTGGAACTCAAAACCTCAGTCCTCCTGCCTCAGCATCTTGAGTCCTGGATTTACAGGAATGCAGCACTATACATGTGCTGTTGTTACTATTTAATGAACTCAGGCTGGCACAGCTGCTAAATATTGTTTCATATAAACCCCAGTGTTTATGTCTTTGGGTATTGACCTGTACATAATGCTCTTCTAGAGGACCTGAGTTTGGTTCCCAGCACCATGTCAAGTGACTCCCAAATGCCTGTAACCCCAGCTCTGGGGCATCTGATGCTCTCTTCTCAACTCCATAGGCACCTACACTCACATTTGTACAAACTTACACACACATGCATGAAAAAGAATTAAAAATACTGGATCAGCAACCAGGAGTTCTCACAGCTCTTCTAGAGGTGTTCTAGTCCCAGCACCCACATGGTAGTTCACAACCATCTGGAACTCCAGTTCCAGAGGAGCCAGCACCTTCTTCAGACCTCTGTGGGCACCAGGCATGCAAGTAATACACAGACATACATACAAGAAGGCAAAACACATACATAAGAAGAAATAATCTTTAAATAAAAAATAAAATAAGCATATTTCCGTTGACGTTCGTTGATAGTTTAGAAAGCTTTGTTAACATTGCTTTCTCTGACCTTTATAGGCATTCACGGTACACACACACACACACACACACACACGCACACGCACGCGCACGCACACGCACACGCACACTTGCACACACACGCACACACATGCACACACACACACACGCACACGCACACACAAAGATGAAGAATAAAAAAGCAACAAAATGAAAATGTAAGGGCTTCAGCTCTCTCTGCTTTATTCTACACAGTTTATGGTTCATTTTAATATTTAAGATTCAGATATTGGAATAATAGTTCTAGTCTTAATGCTCGATCCCTGAATTTTTTCTTAGGTTTATCCAGATTAAATGAAAATTTGATGTTTTCTAAAAGAAATTTTAACTGGACATATCCAGCTGTTGCATTTATAAATAGCTGCAGATGTCTACAGTAATGAAGGATTTACTCAGGTTGTTATGGCAACTAAAATTCCACAGAACCTCAAAGATAAGCTATATTAAAGGAAGAGAGTACATTAGATGTACATTTAACCCAATTACACAATGAAATTATTGCTTACTGTCTATCATTTTAGATTTTAAAAGAGGAATTAGTTTTAGCTCAGCAAGAGAGTCTCCCACTAAATTACAGGCTTGAGTATTCTTTGAAGGGTTTGCTGTAGCAGTAGTGGAGTGTGCTGACCGTTTCAGTCCCCTCTAGCCTCCCCTTGCGCCCTCCGTCAGCCCTCCCTCTCCCGACCCTGTCTCGCAGTGTTGAGGGTGGAGCACAGGATGTTAGCATGTTAGGCAAATGTCCCGCCTCTGAGCTATGCCCCCAGACCCAAATTGTCCTTTTGGTCCTCTTTGTACTGAGTTGCGTGCTTATTTAAATCTGTTGGCTAAGGCCCAAGGTATGCTTCTGAGTCCATGGAATATGGCAAAGACTGCACTGGACTTTAAATCTATGATCTCACCGTAAAGACTCATCCAACTGGACTTAGAGTTGTACTCTTTGAAGGCCAGTGGGTAAGCTGATCCTTCTGGATGTGGTAGTGCACACTTATAATCTCAGCAGTCAGAGACTAAGTAGAGGGATTGCAAGTTTGAGGCCAACCTGGACTGACAGCAAAATTCAAAAATAAATACTTTGCAAACTAGAGAGATGGCTTAGTAGTTAAGAGCACTTGCTGCTCTTGCAGAGAAACCAGGTTCAGTTCTCGGTACCAGCATGGCAGCTCACAACCATCTGTAACTCCAGTACCATGAGATCTGACACCTTCTTCTGGCCCCTGTAGAAACCTGCATGCACATGGTACCACATACATACATACAGGCAAACACGTATACACATAAAAATCAATGTTTAAAAAATTAAACCAGTTTCTCTCCATGGGAGGCCTTACCCTTTTAGAGGAGGGGATGCAGGGGGCGGAGAGGTTGAGGGGTGGAACAAGAGAAGGGATGAGAGGGGGATCTGTGGTTGGTAGTAAAATGAATAAAAAAATTTCTTTAGGGGGCTGGAGAGATGGCTCAGAGGTTAAGAGCACCGACTGCTCTTCCAGAGGTCCTGAGTTCAATTCCCAGCACCCACATGGTGGCTCACAACCATCTGTAATGAGATCTGGCACCCTCTTCTGTATACATAATAAATAAATCTTTAAAAAAAATTTCTTTAAAAATAAAAAATTCTACAAAAAAAAAACCAGTTTCTATACAGTGAGTCTGGGAGTAAGATTCTAGAATCAGTGACGTTTTCTCTGTTTTGGTGCTGGTGATAAAACTCAGGACCTTGAAAATACTAGGCAGTGCTTTGACCCTGAGCTATTCCTTCTGCTAGAAATGTGTGGAGGTGGGGGTGGGGGAGGGGTGAGACAGATAGCCAAAACTGGCTTTGAATTTGCCATGTACCTCCATGGGCCTTGAGCTCCTGCCTCAGTGTCCTGGGTACTAGGATGCAGGCATACACTGCCATCCCACTTCCAGAGAGTCAAAAGCAGTAACTTGTACTCACTGTCATGCAGACATTTTTTATAGATTTACTTTTATTTATGTGCATGTATCTGTATGTGTATGGCATGTGTTTGCTGGTGCCTGCAGAGTCCAAAAAGCATTGGGCCCCCGCGTCAGGTCCGAAGGAAACTCCATTCCCCTAAATTCTGGCACTCTCTACCAAAGGCGCCAATCCTCATCACTGTCAGAAGGACAAATGGCTATCTGTCGCTAATGTTTTCCTGCCTGGCCCACAGTCAGGACAAACTCTCTCACCTGCCAGTCCCACAGCCGCTCAGACCCGACCAAGTAAACACAGAGACTTATATTGCTTACAAACTGTATGGCCGTGGCAGGCTTCTTGCTCACTGTTCTTACAGCTTAAATTAATCCATTTCTATAAATCTATACCTTGCCACATGGCTCGTGGCTTACCAGCATCTTCACATGCTGTTTGTCATCGTGGCGGCTGGCAGTGTCTCTCTGACTCAGCCTTCCACTTCCCAGCTTTATTCTCCTCCTTGTCCCGCCTACACTTCCTGCCTGGCCAATGGCCAATCAGTGTTTTATTTATTGACCAATCAGCAACACATTTGCCATACAGACCATCCCACAGCAGCTATCTGTGGTGTCTATTAGCATACCAAAGCACGTGCGGCTGGCTTCCATGCTCACTCAGTACCTGTGGCTTTTCTCAGCTCTCCTCACCTCGCCCCTGCTCTCAGCTTCTCCGCTGTGGGCTTTCCTTCCCCAGCTGTCATTCCTATGTAACCTGCCACTTCAGCCATGCTCTCTCCTGACCCCCTCTCCTTCGGTAGTCTCTTTCCTCTTTTCTCTCCCTCTCCCCCTCTTCTTCCCTCTCTCTCCTCTCATGGCCTGGTCCAGTCTGCTGGCTCTGTTCGGTCTACTTTCTCTCCGTGCACTGGACTCTTCCAGATGTCTCTACTGTATTCTCCTTCTTATCTACTAGAAAAACCTTCCCCCAACCATACCTTGGAGCAGTCATTTCTTCACTTATACACCCTGGAGCTGGAGTTAATAGGCAGTTGTAAGCTTCCAGACATGGGTGCTAGGATCCAAACTCAGGTCCGCTAGAAGACCAGCAAGGGCTCTTGACCAGAGACGTCTCTCTAGCCCCAAGGTTTACTTTTATTATATATGTGCATTTGGGTGTGGGGGATCTGTGCACGTGGGGGGAGTGTGTGCACATGGGAGGATCTGTGCACGTAGGGGGAGTGTGTGTATGTAGGGGGAGTGTGTGCACGTGGGAGAGTGTGTGCACGGGGGGAGTGTGTGCATGTAGGGGGAGTGTGTGCATGGGGGGAGTGTGTGCACGTGGGGGGAGTGTGTGCATGTAGGGCGAGTGTGTGAATGTAGGGGGGGAGTGTGTGCACGTGGGGGGAGTGTGTGCATGTAGGGGGAGTGTGTGCACGGGGAGTGTGTGAACTGGGGGAGTGTGTGCACGGGGGGCGTGTGTGCATGTGGGGGAGTGTGTGCATGGCGGGAGTGTATGCACGGGGGAGTGTGTGCACGGGGGGAGTGTGTGCACATGGGGGGGAGTGTGTGCATGTAGGGGGAGTGTGTGAATGGGGGAGTGTGTGCAAGGGGGAGTGTGTGCACGGGGGGGGGGGAGTGTGTGCACGTGGGGGGAGTGTGTGCATGTGGGGGAGTGTGCACGGCGGGAGTGTGCAAGGGGGAGTGTGTGCAAGGGGGAGTGTGTGCATGTGGGGGAGTGTGTGCACAGGGGGAGTGTGTGCATGTGGGGGGAGTGTGCACGGGGGAGTGTGTGCATGTAGGGGGAGTGTGTGCATGTGGGGGAGTGTGTGCAGGGGGGAGTGTGTGCACAGGGGGTGAGTGTGTGCAGGGGGGGAGTGTGTGCATGTGGGGGAGTGTGTGCAGGGGGGAGTGTGTGCACAGGGGGTGAGTGTGTGCAGGGGGGGAGTGTGTGCATGTGGGGGAGTGTGTGCAGGGGGGAGTGTGTGCACAGGGGGTGAGTGTGTGCAGGGGGGGAGTGTGTACACGTGGGCAGGTGCCTTCAGAGTCTAGAAGAGGATATTGGATCCCCTGGGATTGGAGTTACAGGTGGTTGTAGGGTGCCTGACGTGGGTGCTGGGAACCGAACCTGGGTCCTCTGCAAGAGCAGTAAGTGCTCGTAACTGTTGAGCCCTCTCCAGTCCTAATACATGCATTTTTAAATAAAGCTGAATAGTGTACTCTAGGTTTATAGTGAAGGAGTGGTCTATCTTGTTCTTTCAACCCCGTGGCCTTCCTTTGTGGCAACTACGTTTTAAATGATGTAAATTGTTTCCTTTAGGATTTATCTCTTTCCTACTCTGAAAAAAATAAAGATAAAGCTCTTCTCCGAGTGCTGCTACCACTTGCCCTCCCAGACCTCCCTCTGTAACTGTGTCATAATTTCGGACAAAATAACATTTACGTTGTTTATATTGTGTGAATTCTGTTTACAGCCTAGCCACTATATGTTATGTTTACATTTTACTTCCTGTATGATGGTTTATTTTCCCTGGAGTTAATGATCAATGCTATTTCATTTGCACTGTATAGTTTTCTGTATACTTCTGATTTCTGTTTCAGACTGTGATGTAACTGTAAAATCACTCTGGAGTCGACACCCACTTACGGTGCTCTGGTGTGTGCTCCTGTGCGGCTTCCGTTCTGGGCTCTACCAGCATGTTGGAAGTCCCTTGTGTCGTCCTGAATTGAAGTCCAGGGTTTCTGGTTCTCATGTCTTCCTCTCTCTGATTTCCTCTTTCGTTTGACTGGCACATATTCTTTCATAGTCTTTTCATAAGATTCACACTTGTAAGGATTTTGCGTTTTGATTTTGTACCAATCTGAAATGTCTTTATCCCCCCCCCACACACACACACTTGATTTATATTTTAATTGGGTATAGAGTCTAGGTCTGTATATCATGTTCCTAGAGAATTTTGAAGGCATTGTTCTATCATCTCTTTATTTCCGCTGTTATTATTGAAAACATGATAGCAGTTTGAGTCCTCGCCCTATTTGTATGCAACCTCTGTTTCATTTCTTGAGGCTTTTAGACTCTGCACAGTGTTTTAGGAGTTGACTGGGAGAAGACAGCTGTTTGTATATAATTTCTCACATAGTGTCCTTATTTTCAGTAAAATGATTTACCTTTATACCTTACTATACTTTAAAAAGATTTATTCTGTTTACATGTATGCGTGTGTGTGTGTGTGTGTCTGTGTCTGTGTGTGTCTGTGTGCACATATGATTACATGAGTGCTGGGGGAGGCCAGAAGAGGATGTAGGAGCCCTTGGAGTTGGAATTTCAAGATACGTGAGCCCCCTTCGTAGTGCTGGGATCTGAGCTCTAGTCCTCATGATTGAGCAGCAAGGCCTCCTAACCCTCCGGCCCTCTCTCCAGCCCCAACTATATTTTTTGTCTTTGAAGATAGAGCTGTCTGGTGTAATTAGTTAGAAAGTGAACCTTTTCTTTTTCCTCTAGTCTGAGGGAGGAACAGTTGTTTGGCGGCATGGGAGGGTTGGTATCTTAGGTATCCTCATGTGTTTACTGTCCATGCATCCTCACTCTGGCTGTCTCAAATAACCAATGTCTCCAATTCCTTAGGTTTTTGTAGTTCTCTGATGATGAACAGCGGGTCCTTGCTGTCATACCCCCAATCCTGGATACTGAGGATTAAGCTTTCTCTGCTCTAAGTAAAGATCACCATTCCTTTTTTAATCCATCTTCTGTGTTTCTCTGTTATTTCAGTTTCACGTTTCAGAACATTGCTGAGATAAACGGATGTGTATGTCTGCTATTTTTAGCCAGCAGTCCTGAAATGTCAACACTATCCCTCCGCTTTCATTCTCTAAACCAGTAGGCAACTCATCATCTGCTAAGCCTGTCCGCGTCTTCTATGAACTATTTTTTGGTATTGTCTTATCCTTCTTTGCCTCTGTGGAGCAAATGATCCCAATTCTCTACCATACAATTGTTCTAAGTATGGCCAGTGCTGCCATCACATGAGAACCTTCTGCAGAGTTGAAGACAGCGATCAGAACTTGGCTGTCTTCTCTAAGCATGACTTTGTTCCTCTGTTCATGGTTTTTGTTTTAAGCTCAAGGACAGTTAGAGTTGAGAAGGAAAACCTCAGGCCAGGTAAGTTATACATCTTGGCAGCTGCCGCAAGGAGGGATATGGAGATGAGAAAGAGCCATGCCATTTGGGTTGAGGTTGTGTGGAGGTCAGTGACGTGGTGGGGATGGGCACCATGGAGAAAGAGTGGAAAGGCCGGAGGCTCCAGAGGCAGCACCCCACCCGCTCCTCAGAGAACACTGTTTCAGAGTTCTGCGGTACCCTGGTCATTAATCTCCGAACTAACTGTTCACGAAGAATGATCCCAGAATGGAAAGAGGATTCCAGCTAGGCTCCAGGCAACACAGAGGAAGACATGTCATCTTCCTTTGAAACACTGTGTATTTGTAATGGCTCACAAAAATAAACCCAAGTCCAGGTTTGTTCTCTATCTCAGGGTTTTATCTTGTTGAAATTAAAGAAAAATTTCAGCCTTCCAGAAGTTCTCTGTTTATATTCACAGACTCAAATCATACACTGATTTGTGTGTGTATATTTGCTTTATGTAGTTTTTTGTTGTTGTAGTTGTTGTTTTTGTTTTTTGTGTCTTGCTCTGGAACTGTGAGTGACCTGGAACTTGCTATGTAGGCCTTGAACTTGTGGTCCCTCAGCCCTTGACTCCTGGGTGTCATCAGGAGTCATAAAGTGCTCTTTCAAAAAGTTGGAGTAATTGGTGTCAGCCCCATTTTTAAAATAATGTAGGGCATAGGGTGAAAGGTGTTTTCTTCATAAGTAAAAGGAATTCTAAACTTCAATTTTGAGCTAATTTTAGACTTATATATAAATTGCGAAAGCATACAAAGTTCAGAGTATAAAGTTCACCCACTTTCCTCCAGTGACAGCTAAGAAGTTATCAAAACTAGAAAACTGACATTGGTAAAATATACCCTGAAGTGTTTCCGTTTATTTGGTCTTTGTTTTACAGTGTTGGAGCTCCAACTCAGGCCTCACAGGCTAGGCTAGTGCTCTACTATTGAACTACGTACGCCCTGTTTGATAGAATGCTACATTAGCTAATTTAGCCCTTACCTCTTTGTATGTCCAGTGTACATGAAGTACTAATGCCTTAATAGACAGAATCAAGTCATGCTTTATCTGCCCACTAATCCCTTCCTGCTCTTCCCATCCACTAAGAGGGATTTGGTATATGTCCTAACTTATACAATGGTTCTTTCTAAAAGTGATGGAGGTGCTTTCTGTTCAGCTAACTATAAACAGAAAAATAGGCTTGAAAGAAAATAGCTATATACTAAATTGGCTGATTCTGAACCTGAGAGATAGATGTCACTTTCAAGCCATCCAGTACAAAAGAAATTGCTGTGTATTTTGTTCAGTGGTGTGTGTGTGTGTGTGTGTGTGTGTGTGTGTGTGTGTGTGTTCTCTAAACCAGTGTTAATTACTTTACTTACCAGCAAGCTCTCTCTCTCTCTCTCTCTCTCTCTCTCTCTCTCTCTCTCTCTCTCTCTCTCTCTCTCTCTCTCTCTCTCTCTAAGGTTGTCTGATTTTTTAAATTAATTACTTTTTTTCATTTATTTTACATACTGACCAGTTACTTCTCCCTCTTTTCCTCCCATTCCCCTCCCTCCCCTCTACCCACCCCACCCTCCATCTACTCCTCTGTTTCTGTTCAGAAAAGGGCAGGCCTCCCATGGGAGTCAACAAAGCATGACACATCAAGTTGAGGTAGGACTAAGCTCCTCCATTTGTGTTAAGGCTGGGTGAGGCAACCCAGAATGAGGAATAGGTTCCCAAAAGCCAGCTCAAACAGTAGGGACAGACCCTGATCCCACTGCTAGGAGTCCCACAAATAGACCAAGCTACACAACAGTCACACATATGTAGGGGGCCTAGGTCGGTCCATGAAGGCTCCCTAGCTGTTGGTCCAGTGTCTGTGAGCTCCTGTGAGCCCAGGCTAGTTGTTTCGGAGCTCGGCCCAGTGCTTGGCTGTGGGTCTCTGCATTTGTTTCCATCAGTCACTGATGACAATCAGAGTAGCCACCAATCTGATTACAGAAGGGCAGTTCAGGTACCCTCTCCACTATTGCTAGGAGTCTTAGCTGGGGTCATCCTTGTGGATTCCTGGGGGTTTTCCTGGCACCAGTTTTCTCCCTAACCTGAAAATGTCCCCAACCCCCATCAAGACATCTCTTTCATTACTCTCCCCCTCCGTCCTGCCCCCACCGACCCAACCCGATCCCTCATGTTCCAATTCCCCATAACCGCCCCGCTCCCAGCTTACCCAGGGGATCTCTTCTATTTCCCCTTCCCAGGGAAATCCATGCATCCCTCTTCAGGCCCCCCCTTTGTTACCTAGCCTCTCTGAGGCTGTGGATTGTAGCCTGATTATCCTTTACTTTACAGCTAATATCCACTTATGAGTAAGTACATACCATGTTTGTCTTTCTGGGTCTGGGTCATCTCACTCAGGATGATTTTTTTCTAGTTCCATCCATGTGTCTGCAAATTTCATGTCATTGTTTTTTACAGCTGTGTAATACTCCATTCTGTAAATATACAACGTTTTTTCTTTATCCATTCTTTGGTTGAGGGGCATCTAGGTTGCTTCCAGGTTCTGGCTATTATGAATAACACTACTATAAACATGGTTGAACAAGTGTCCTTGTGGTATGATTGAGCATCCTTTGGGTATATGCCCAAGAGTGGTCCAGCTGGCTCTCATTGAGGTCTCTTGAAGGAAGGAAAAAGAGAGGCTGAGGGAAAGAGCAGGGATTGGCACAGGGGGCATGAGCTGATCTGAGGGGCTCCTGGATCTCACCTGCAATGGAGCTAGGGCCCAAATTTACTTTGATGTTTCTTGCCTCATCTCTGATGGAAACGATGCTTTTTCCCAGTCACAGGGTACCCTGTACTCGGAAACGAGCGTCTCAAGTATTGCCAGTTTGATGCCTGCCCAACAAAGCAAAGCTCAGCACACTAAAATGAAACATCCAACTAAAAGTTTATTTTCACTTTTACAAATGCCTATGTGAAAACGTGTAGATTCCTGTTCATAATTTGGTATAATACTCTGCATCCTGATTCATGGACAGTTGGCTGAACCAAGAACTCTATCTAGTAGCTTATTTGAATGTAATTAAGTTTTAGTTTCTGTAATAAAAGATGAACAGCAGTGGTCAGTACAGAAAGGAGGCTGACACAATTCCCAATTCCCTTCATGTCTGAGGTTTATTAGAATTAAAGGGCCTCGAGGCTGGGCTGTGCCTTGAAGCTGGAGGGAGAGGATTAGACAGAAACAATGCAGTACATGGAGGTCTAAACTTGATGGGGCCTTAAAGGGGAAGAGAGGCTTCCCTGTGAAGCCTGAGAGGATGACGTTTGCTTGCTTGCTGCTTCCTTTGTTCTTACACAGTTCAGGGCCCAGCACATGAAAGGGTGCCACCCACGTGGGCTGGGTCTTTCGATGTCAGTTAACAGTCAAAGCATCCCCTACAGACAAACCCCCCACAGGCCACCCTGATCTAGACAGTCCTCATTAAGACCTTCCCAAGTGATTGTAGGTTGTATCAAGTTGGCAGTTTAAGCTAGCCAGCACAATGCTTAGTTTCCAGGGTATCTTGCTTGAGCAGGGATACCTAGAAAGTGTCTCCTAGAGTAAGCTGGGAGTCTCTCTATCTAAGGGGACCAGACTATATACTGAGCCAGTGTCAGAACTTGGTGGTGGCATCATCCACATAATAGTTTTGCATGTACGTAGAATGCAAGAGTCACGGGGGGTCCTGAAGGCTTACACCAAGGTTCCAGACAGCTGTCTGTGCTTGGCAATGTGTAGCAGGGTCATATTGCTCACATGTGACTCCCGGGTGGGTTGTGCATGAAGCTGTGAAACTGAATCCTAAATTGTGGTAGGGACCCTAGCACGATGTTGGAAATGCCAGGTATGTGGGATGTTTGCCAAGAAAAGCTAAAGACAAAATGTAGAACTGGCTCTAGAGAGAATGCGTGTATGCTGCATGTGGGAAGACTAGACAGGCACAGCTACTCACGCTTGTTAGAGCCTGTGGGGGTTTGAATGAGAATGGCCCCTATAGGCTCATAAATTTGAATGCTTGGTCCCAGTTAGTGGAACTATTTGGGAAGGATTAGGAGGTGTGGCTTGTTGGAGGAAGTGTGTCACTGGGGGGTGGGCTTTGGGGTTTCAAAATCCCACGCCATTCCCAGTTAGCTCTCTCTCTGCCTTGTGCTTATGCTTCAAGTAAGCTTTTTAGCTATTTCTGCAGCACATGCCTGCCTGCTGCCGTGCTCCCTGTCATGGTGGTCATGGACTCACCCTCTGAAACTGTAAGCCCATTAAATGCTTTCTTCAGTAAGTTGCCTTGCATGATTTCGTCATGGCAATAGAAAGGTAACTGAGACATACCGCAATGATACCAACTCAAGCCCGAGATGGCACACAGAGCTGCAGGGTCCTGTTTGTCTTGCATGGTCTGATCTTTCCTTGTAACACACTCCTTCCTTTTGGAATAGGAATGCTCACTCCGTGCATCATGTATTGAAAGTACATAATTCGTTGTTTTTAGTTTTATAGTAGACCACGGTTAAGAGATTGCCTGAGTCTTAGGAGAGACTTTGAACTCTTGAACAGAGTTGGGAGTTTTGAAGTTGTACTGAATACGTTTTACACTGTAAGATGGCTATCAGCCTACGGGAACCATGGGCGGGATGGGACAGTTTGAATGTGAACTATCCCCCACATCTCATGTGTTTGAATACTTAGCCTCCAGATGGTGATGCTGTTTTTGGAGGTTGTTAAATATGGGGCCTTAGCTTACAAGAGTAGGGCAAGAGGGATGGGGCTAGAAGATTACAGCTGGTCCTGGTTCCAGCCCAAGGTCTCTGTTAGCTATATGCCAAGATGTGGGCAGGCTATCTCATACTCCCACTGTCACCAACAGGAGTGGCACCCATTTCCTTGAATGTTGTCGTGCCTTCGCCACTATTAAACTGTGAGCCAAAATAGATCCTTCCTCTTCACCACAAGAGGAAAAAAACCCTTATAACAGTGATTTAGAGTCCTGCTCACAGTGCTGGGGACACAGTGCAGTGATGGAGTGATTGTCCAGAGTCCTGCTCACAGTGCTGGGGACACAGCACAGTGATGGAGTGCTTGTCCAGAGTCCTGCTCACAGTGCTGGGGACACAGCACAGTGACAGAGTACTTGTCCAGAGTCCTGCTCGCAGTGCTGGGGACACAGTGCAGTGATGGAGTACTTGTCCAGGGTCCTGCTCACAGTGCTGGGGACACAGCAGTGATGGAGTGCTTGTCCAGAGTCCTGCTCACAGTGCTGGGGACATAGCACAGTGATGGAGTACTTGTCCAGGGTCCTGCTCACAGTGCTGGGGACACAGCGCAGTGGTGGAGTGCTTGTCCAGAGTCCTGCTCGCAGTGCTGGGGACACAGCGCAGTGATGGAGTGCTTGTCCAGAGTCCTGCTCACAGTGCTGGGGACACAGCACAGTGATGGAGTGCTTGTCCAGAGTCCTGCTCACAGTGCTGGGGACACAGTACAGTGATGGAGTACTTGTCCAGAGTCCTGCTCACAGTGCTGGGGACACAGCGCAGTGATGGAGTACTTGTCCAGAGTCCTGCTCACAGTGCTGGGGACACAGCGCAGTGATGGAGTACTTGTCCAGAGTCCTGCTCACAGTGCTGGGGACACAGCGCAGTGATGGAGTGCTTGTCCAGAGTCCTGCTCACAGTGCTGGGGACACAGTGCAGTGATGGAGTGCTTGTCCAGAGTCCTGCTCACAGTGCTGGGGACACAGTGCAGTGATGGAGTGCTTGTCCAGAGTCCTGCTCATAAATGTCTCAACAAAGACCAATATATTTCAGAGAAGTGACAGACAAAGAAAGCAGTCTGGCTTCAAGACCGGAAACTGTGGGAAGGAAAATAGATGGGAAATGAACTGACGGAGTAAAGTCTGCTCCCACACTCTGGCACCGTCTCGGAGCTGATTAAGGTTGTAGAGAATTTCTACCCTGCCTTTAGGTGGGAAGTGCTTGTGTAGACAACCCTTTTGTCTTTGTGAATTTCTCTCCTGATTTTAGGCAGAGGAAGGCAGAGAGAGCATCCCTGCGTCATGTCTTCAGTTCGGTGATGTGATGTAGCGGGGAGAAATACTGTCACGTGCTTCATAGGAGAGTAGAGGGAGCAGCTCACCTGTGACGTGTGAGGTGGAACCCAGCTGGTTTGGATCATAGTGGGAATCCCAAGGAGTTAGCATGTGTGCAGTTTTTAATGAACTTCTGAACAAAGACTTTCCCGAAAACAGCAGTTCTCAACATGTGGATCGTGACCCCTTGGGGGGTTGAATGAACCTTTCACAGGGGTCACATATCAGATATCCCGCATATCAGATATTTACATTATGATTCATAACAGTAGCAAAATTACAGTTATGAAGTAGTAACAAAATAATTTTATTATTGGGGGTCACCACAACATGAGGAACTGTATTAAAGGGTTGCAGCATTAGGAAGGTTGAGAACCACTGCTCTAAAGGGTCTTTATGGAGTATCAGCTACTTTACAAGTGATCACGAGACTGAAGGGGTCCATGTTTATCTGTTATGAATGTGATGTCGAGTTCTACCCATTGACTGTGGGATCAGCTTGTTTTATGATTTAAATGTACTAGGAACATGAGTTTTCATTTGTTTCAAATTTTTTTGCAGGCCCAAATACCATTCACTCAGTAGTACATGTATGATTTGTACCATGTTCTAGAAGAGCTCATTTGAGAATTCTTAAAAAGATTTTATAAATGTGTGTATGTGTGTGTGTGTGTGTGTGTGTGTGTGTTCACTTGTGTGTATGTACAAGTGTCCACAGAGGCCAGAAGACACATCAGATTCCCTAGAGCTGGAGTTACAACACGTGTGAGCCATTGAGTGCTGGGATCTGGACTCCAGTCCACAGAGCCGCCAGCACTGTCAACCACAGAGCCATCTTACCAGGCCTCATTTAAGATCTTCATGGGGAGGGTGTTGTTGGTTGTGTTTGCTCTTTTAGGAGACCTGCCACCCGGTTCCCAAATAAGTCACACAAGGAAGCTTATTCTTAATTAAAAATGCCCGCCAGCTTTTCTTAACTTTTATTATCCTGTCTACCCTTTTGCCTTTGGGCTTTTACCTTTCTCTATTCCTGTTTACCTTTCATTATTTCTTACTCTGTGGCTGGCTGTGTAGCTGGGTGGCTGGCCCCTGATGTCCTCCTCCTCCTTTTCTCATTCCTTCTTTTTTTCTCCCAGATTTCTCCTCCTATTTATTCTTTCTGTCTTTCAGCCCTGCCTATCCTTTCTCCTGCCTCGCTATTGGCCATTCAGCGCTTAATTACACCATCAGGTGTTTTAGACAGGCAAAGTCACACAGCTTCACAGAGTTAAACAAATGCAACGTAAAAGAATGCAACACATCTCTGTATCATTAAAACAAATGTTCCACAGCAGAAACATACATTGCACATACACAAACAAATGTAACACATCTCAAAATAATATTCTATGTCAGGAGGGGGTGGTCAGAGGAGGACAACATGTGAGGATTGGCTCTTTCCTTCCACCATGTGGGTCCCAGGTGTTGAACGAAGCCTGTCAGTCTGGGGAGAAGCATCCTTATGTGCTGAGCCATCTGCTGGCCCCGTACTAGTTAGTATTATAATGATGTTTATGATGTGTGTGTAGACATGCATATGTCACCACATGCACATGTAGACAATCGCATGGGGTCAGGTCTCTCCGCCTACCTTTTCGTGAGTTTCAGGCACTGGGTGTAGTTCTTCAGGCTTGTAGGGGAAGCACCTTCACTCACTGGGCCGCCATCTTCCTGGCCCTTAAATTCTTTTATTTTTTTTATGTGTGTGTGTGTATCTGCATTGCACATGAGTATGGGTGCTCATGAAGAGTAGAAGAGGGCGTTATATCTCCTGGAACTAGAGTTACAGGCAGTTGTGAGCACTCCCACAATGGGTGCTGGGAATTGAACTTGGGTCCTCTGCAAGAGCTCTCTCTCCAGATCCATTAAATAAGCTCTTAATTGAATTTCAGAACATTTAATTAGAAGACTGTGCATTCATTTTCCCAGTAGATTAGGTAGCATGCCACCATATTTAAACATTATGTTGCTTTCTGGTTTGATTTTTTTCTCCCCTTGAGAGAACTAAGATGCAGATTAATAGGGAATCCATAACCAGAGAGTAATACTTTGAAATCTGCTATAATGGTGATATACTGGTGTATTTTTAGGGTTTTGTTTTTACAGGAAATTGGAATACTGGCAAACCGAAATGCATTTGCTCATGACTAGGTTGTCTGTATTTCTAATCCTGTACCTGAAACGTACGGAATTCCATCTTTAAGGGGTTGAGAGTGCTGCTCAGTGGTAGACCACATGTGTGATGCCCATCAACACACACTCACAAAAAAGTAAAAACTTTATCTCGTATGGAATGATAAGTTAGAAGCTGGTATATAGCAGGAGAATGAAAGTTGATATTCTACTCGTGGGGAAGTAGCTGGAGGAATGAAAAGCTCTTAGATGTTTTCAGAAACAGTTTATTAGAATAGACCTGCCTGCCGAGGAGTAGGGGTTGGTTCCATGGTGGGGCACATGTGTGAGATCTTGGGTTCAGTGCCCATCACCTCCAAACACATAAACACAAAGGACTGGGATTGTGCGTGTGCATGTGTGCGTGCACGTGCACGATAGAGCTTTTGCCCAGCATCTGAAGGACTGAGTCCAGCTGCTGCCAGCACTCACTCGAACTCTGCCCAGTCATCTTTTCTTATGCTGCTCTCATGGTTAACAGCTTACAAATGGAGCACTGGAAGAGAGAGGTTGTCTTTGAGAAGTTCTTTCACAAATGGCTAAGATTTTCCTTTCCTATTCAGTTAGAAATTCTGACTAGGCAAAAAGCCTAGATCTTCAAAGCTGGAGACCAACAACTCTAAATTCTCAAAGCTTAGGTATTCTGAAGTGCTGTTCATTCAGACCTGTTGCTCCAGGCTTTTCAAAGAGTAACTCAGCACCCTGGAGCTAGTATTGTGGTGGTGTGGGTCCTCAGCTCTTAGGCACTCTAGGCGGCTTCTTCTGATGGCTGGAGCTCATCCAGCAGCCTCTGGTCTGCGATTTTCCATTCTTTTGCAGTTTCACACCTTGTACCATCTCAGCTCCTCACAGCCTCTTGCTTCTGTGTCTCAGCTCTCCACCATCTCTCACCTCCCAGCATTTCTACAGTTCTCCGGCTCTGCAGGCTCTCTTCCCAGAAGCTCTCCAGAACTCCGCAGCTTCCTTCTAGCTGTTGCTGCTACAGAAAGCTTGTGTACAAGCAGTTCAGCAGGATTTACCGCTAGATAAAGTATGCAATAAAGTACTTGGGGAGAGCTTTTTATTGGGACCTATTGTTGAACACAGGATGGTGCACAGGAGGATAGTCTCTCTCAACCTGATGAGTCTGGGGGGTGGAGAAGTGGGTCACACGTATGGGGACAATCACATAGGAGATCCCAAGCAGGAATGGATGAGGCGATCTGAGCAGTTGCAGGTGAGGTTCTCTGTAGCCATCTAGAGTTGCCACTTTACAGTGACTTCGCCTAGAGCCCTTTAAGTATGGTGTGGGAACACCTAGGATGGCAATAGAGTCTTCTGGAGCAAAGGCCACAGCCCAGCTTTGGTGCCCCATGGCTGGATCAGTTTTCTCTGGGCACCTGCAGCTGGTTTACAGCTGCCTCCAGGTGTCTGTAGCAGAGGGTTGTGAATGAAATGTTTAAAACAGCTGTGTTATGACAGCTCGGGGAAGGGGCTGTTTGGGCAGCTGCCAGATCCTCATTAACACAGCAACACTCGCTGGGATGGTGGCGCACGCCTTTAATCCCAGCACTCCGGAGGCAGAGGCAGGCAGAGCTCTGTGAGTTCAAGGCCAGCCTGGGCTACAGAATGAGTTCCAGGACAGCCAGGGCTACACAGAGAAACCTTGTCTCAAACAAAACAAAACAAAACAACCTAAACAAAATAAAAGCAGCAGCTCTCAAACTGCCTGTGGCTGGGAGCTGTAACATCACTTACAGTTGTCTACAAAAAGCACAGCTCTCACATCAAAGGGAATAAGAGATTAGTTTATTCTTGATCCAAGTACAACTGACCATGGCCCAGGAACATGGCTTCAGGTCATGAAGTTTTTATAGTTACACAGCAAAGTTGTAAATCAAGGCTGTTTTTATAAATTGTATTTTGGGGGTGGGGATGGGGGTTCAGATGAGGACTCACTATGCACACTTGGCTGGCCTGGAATTCGCTCTGTAGACCAGGCTGGCCTCAAACTCATAGAGCTCCACCTGCCTCTGCCTCCTGAGAGCTGGGATTAAAAGCATGCACCATGACTTCCAACCTTCAAGGCATTTTTCAAACATATTGATGGAAATAATCACGTAGGAGGGCTACAGCAGAGAAAATCCCACTGGTCATTAGATGCTATCTAATGACATTTTAGCTTTTGGATTGGTGGACGCTAGTGTCCTGTTAACCTAAGAGGGTTACCTAGTCGTCACAGGTCAGACACAGAGGTGGGCAGCGAATGGCTATTGAGTCGTTGAAGAGAACCTAAAAGAAGTTGACTCTGGCTCTGCGACATTCGGCTTTCCACAGTTGCAAAGTTCTGATCTGTCAGTCAACCTTACAGAATCTTCACTGCAGGTGTGGCTTCCCCTGCTGTAGGTTGAGTTTTCCTGCCTGGCCCGCAGTCAGGACAAATCTCTCTCTCCTGCCAGTCCAACAGCCCCTCAGACCCGACCAAGTAAACACAGAGACTTATATTGGTTACAAACTGTGTGGCCGTGGCAGGCTTCTTGCTAACTGTTCTTACAGCTTAAATTAACCCATTTCTATTAATCTATACCTTGCCACATGGCTTGTGGCTTACCGGCATCTTCACATGCTGTTTCTCATCATGGCGGCTGGCAGTGTCTCTCTGACTCAGCCTTCTACTTCCCAGCTTTATTCTCCTCCTTGTCCCGCCTATACTTCCTGCCTGGCCACTGACCAATCAGTGATTTATTTATTGACCAATCAGCAACACACTTGACATACAGACCATCCCACAGCACTTCCCCCCCCCCTTTTTTTTTTTCAAAAAGGAAGGTTTTAACCTTAACAAAGTAAAATTACATATAATTTGGGAATTTGGGCGTAGCTTCTCTTACTACTTCCTGCTGGAGGGGGGTGCTGTATCTTATGGGGACACAAAGAAAATTTTAGGATCATGCAATAGTCCGTGAGGCTGTATCGTCTGAGCCAGTTGCCTTGAAACCATTCTGGATGTTGGATCATCTGGGCCACGTTGGGCACCAAATGTAGATGTAACCAACGGTCTTATTAAATAAGAAACACAGAGCCGATTCAGAGAAGAAAGCCAAGAGGTCAGAGCTAAGAGCCTCACCCTTCCTGATTCAGGGATCCTCTTCAGCCAAGAGAGCTCTCCGAAAAAGGGGACCTACTTCCTGTGTGTATGTCTTTATATACTCTAGCTATTCTGCCTTCTCATTGGTTGTAAACCCAAACATGTGACTGCCTCGTCACTGCCTGAATGTACCGCCCTCCAGGTCCTTAAAGGCGTGCGCCACCGCCACCATGCACTTGCTATGGCTCTAATAGCTCTGACCCCCAGACAACTTTATTTATTAACATACAATTAAAATCACATTTCAGTACAAGTAAAATACTACCAAACCCTGCCCCAACCTAGGAACTTCAGTCACACAGACCAACCACTGCCCGACTTAGGAACAAGGTAGGCATCAATAACAACCCCATTAATAATAATAATGGCCTTGATTTTCACCCTTCCACTGGGTGCTGGTTCAGCTCCCTGACACGTTTATTGTCTGGTTGGTGTGTGGGGTGGGAGCAGAGTGTGTGCCAGCTCTCAGCCAGGCAACCACTGGCTTCCTCTTGACAATTCCGTGTACTGAAACAAAGCAAAGCCCAACTATGAGGCAGGCATGGCGCGTGTTCTAATCCCAGCACTGGGGCGGCAGTGCAGGAGGCTACCTGGGTCCACAGCGAGACCCTGACTCGGAACAGGAAGGCAAGCAGGCACACACAAAAACCATTACAGAGTGCTGACAATGAACACTGCAGCCGGCTTTTGCTGGTGCAGCTCATCCATCACTGACTGCCTACCGCGCAGCTGCAGTCTTAGGGCACTTATCCTGGCCTGTCTTTGATGTGGGTATTGAAAGGCTGTGGTAAGAGGACCATGAGAAACAAGACCTTGATGTGTTAATTATATCCCAGCGAAGCCAATGTGTGAGAGGGAAGAGAAGAGTGAAAGCCCACCTTTATATTTACTCACTCCATTATTTACTTACCTATTCAGACACAGTCTCACTGTATATCCTGGGCTGCCTGGAACTCATGATACTCTGAGTTGGCCTCTTGCGAGATGAGAATTCAGGCATGTCCCACCATGCTTAGTATTACTGGTTGGAATATGACATGTCTGTAGGTCCATGTGGTTAAATACCTGGTCCGAAGCTGGTGGCACTGGTTTGTGAAATTGTAGAGCTTGAAAGAGGTAAGTCCAGGCAGAGGGAGGAGGTTCCAAAGGATGTGCCTTATAGGTGATGGCCCAGCCTCAATTTTGCCTGACCTGTCTGCTTCCTGGTCCACTGAAGTGTAAGCAAGCAGCTTCGAATTCCTGCTGCCACAGCCACGAACTGCCATGCACTCTGACACGCGTTCCCACCATGACGGACTGGACTTTCTTAGATCGTGAATCAAAACAAACCCACCATCCCCGAAGCTGTTTCAAGTATTTTGTCCTAGCGATGAGAAACATAACTAATACGGAAATTGGGTGCTGGGAAGTGTGACTGTCATGAACCACCCTAACCCATCTAACCCATGTGCTTCATGGGCTGTGGGAACTGATGTACAAGAATGTGCAAGAGTCTCGAGCTGTGGGTTAAAGGAGCCTGAGAACTCTGTAAGCAGAAGCTAATAGCCATTTTGATGGGATCTTCAAAAACCAAAATGCTGGTAGAAATGTGAATAGTAAAGAAGGTGTTCATGAGGTTTCCTAGGGACCCAGGGGCTTTACCAGGAATTGGCCTAGAGGCCATTCATTTACATCCTGGCAAAACATGTCTATACTGTGCCCATAACCTGAAAGTTGAATGAGGCAAAATTTACAAGTAACAGATTAGCCAGGCATGCATTGCACACCTATAATCTGGGCACTTGGGAGGTGGCAGCAGGAAGATCAGGAGTTCAAGGCCAACCTAAGCTACGGGAAACCCTGTCTCAAAAAGCCAAACAAACGAAGCAAACAGCAAGTAATGGCACACATTGCAGAAGGAATTTCAGACAACAGAGCATTCAAGCTGTGCCATGGTTACTGCTCACTGCTCTTTGCCAGATGGATGACGAGAAAGACCAGCAAGTGGAGCAGAAATGGGTGTAGACGGTGCACTTGGACTAGGAAATATGAAGCGGTTTCAGTTGTCCACAGAGTGGGGAGCCGATTGCAGCCAAGGCAGCTGTAACTGTTAGAGTAGCACAATTAAGAAGAAAGTTTTTACTGGGACAGGAGATGCTGCCACCAGGGCAAGACATCACCAACTGATGCTCCAGGGTATACAATTAAAAACAGGGTATACAATTTGAAAAGCATTCATCTGAAAGGAGAGTGCTTGGGACTGGGGAGAGGCATCGGTGGTAGTGTTATCTAGCATGCCCGAGTCCCTAGGTTCAATTCATAGGCCTTGAAAAAGAAATCCTACCTAGGAAAATGTTTTCTGAGGTTTAACCAGAGGCATGCAACACTTTTCTTGCAGGCATGCAAAATACAGGAGTTGCACTCATGGAGGCTTAAACCAAGGTTTCAGAACCCCGAGGCAGGCCATGTATAGCATGTGTCCCAGTGGGCTGTGTATGATGCTGTGAAGGTAAGGCCTCTGTCGTAACGGGCCTTCAGGATACTGTCGGTGCCAGGAACATGGGCTATCTGCTGAGGAAAGCCAGAGGCGGACGGTAGAACTGGCCAGCAAGGGGCAGAGCTGGGTGGCCAGAGTTTGTCATGCCTGCCCTGTGATGCCTTAGAGGGTACTGGACACCGATTCCAGGGTTTGGGGTTCACCCTGCTTGGATTCAGTCTTGCCTTTCCTGATGGTTCTTTGCTATGCCTCTACCCCGTCCTTTGGACTGCAGATGTTTGGTTTGTGCCATTGAATATTAGAAATACGTAATTTTTTAATTTTATTTATTTATTTTTTTTTGGTTTTTCAAGACAGGGTTTCTCTGTGTAGCTTTGCGCCTTTCCTGGAACTCACTTGGTAGTCCAGGCTGGCCTCGAACTCACAGAGATCCACCTGCCTCTGCCTCCCGAGTGCTGGGATTAAAGGCGTGCGCCACCACCGCCCGGCAATTTGTTTATTTTATTTTATTTATTTATTTTTTTTGGTTTTTCGAGACAGGGTTTCTCTGTGTAGCTTTGCGCCTTTCCTGGGACTCACTTGGTAGCCCAGGCTGGCCTCGAACTCACAGAGATCCGCCTGGCTCTGCCTCCCGAGTGCTGGGATTAAAGGCGTGCGCCACCACCGCCCGGCTAAGATTTTGTTGTTGTTGCTTTTCTTTTTTTTTCCTCTCTTTTTTTTTTTTTAATTTATTTATTTTAGATACACTGTTCTGCCTGCACATATCCCTGCAGGCCAGAAGAGGGCACCAGATCTCATTACAGATGGTTGTGAGCCACCATGTGGTTGCTGGGAATTGAACTCAGGACCTTTGGAAGAGCAAGCAGTGCTCTTAACCTCTGAGCCATCTCTCCAGCCCCTAATTTGTTTATTTTTAATAGGAGCTCATAACTAAAGAATTTATTCTTGTGTGGAGAGATCAGGTTGTAATTTTACTCTATATATGGATATCCAGTTTTCTATCACCATTTGTTATATAAGCTGTCTTTTTCTTTTTTAACTTTAACTTTCCAATTTAACTTTTTATTGATGCTTTGTGAATTTCACATCATGCATCTCAATCCCACTCATCTCCTCATCTCTTCCCATTTGTCCTTTACCCTAGCAACCTCCCCTCCAGGATAAAATAAAATAAGATTTAAAAGAAAAAAGTCTTGTCATGGAAGCTGTAGTGTGACACAGTGAGTCACACAGTATACACTTTAGTGAATGTATCATTACTCTTGCAAGTGTTCATTGCAAAGAGTCATTGGTCTGGTTAGAGGCCTCTGGTTTCAGCTATAGCACAGACATAGACACTCTCTCTTGGTACCTGTTGTTGTCCTGTGTCATGGAGAGCCTGTAACTTTGGGTCTACCGGACCAGCCCCTTCATGTGTTCCAACAGATCATAGATGGATGCTGGGATGGGCCAACTCACAGCCCTGGTTCTGGGTCCGGGTAGTTGCAGGGTTGGTCAGCTCTCTCTCATCCTCAATACCAGCGTGATCTGGCCTGGGCTAGGTCACCCTATGTAGTAGGCAACAAGGGGTAGGGGATGGTTCTCTTGCTCTCATGTCCTTGGGCCCAGCTAGCCCACACCTACACCACCAGGGCCAGCTCTACTGTGTTGCCCAGGTGAGGTGTAGGGGCCACTCTGCCTAGTGCTGTAGCTGGTGAGAGGCCGGGCCAGCTCTCCCTCCTGTCACAGGCCTGGGGGGAAGGAGGGCTTCTCTCCCTTCTCATACCACCTTTTGGCAGGTGAGGAGTGGGGCCACGCTGTCTTTTGCTAATATGTTTTTTGACACTTTTGTCAAAGATTAGGTTGGCCATACCTGAGTGAGTTTTATCTAGCTATTTATTTTTTCTGGGTCCTCTGTTGGATTCCACTGGTCTGTGTATTTGTTTCTGTACTGGCTTTTGTTACTATGGCTCTGTGGCATAGTTTGAGATGAGGTGTTATGATGCTTCCCTTATGGCCCTCTTTGCTTAGGATTGCTTTGACTATTTAGGAGGGTCTTTTGCTTCCATTTTGATTTTAGGATTCTTTTTCTTCCAGTTGTGTGAGGAAAGGTTGTTGGAATTTTAGTGGAGAATTGCTCTGCATTTGTAGATCATTTCAATAATAAAGGCATTCCCACAATATTAACTCTGCTGACCCGTCACTGGTATTCTTTCCTTCTAGTGTCTTCTATAAATGTCTTCAGTGTTTTAAAATAGTTGGCCAGGTTTCATCAGAGGTAATTTTTAAACTGTCGTGGGTGAATTTTTTCCCTTATTTCCTTTTTGGGAAATTCATTACTGATAAACAGAAAGATACTGACTTTTTTTTTTCTGTGCTAGAGACTGAACTCAGGGCTTTGTGTTTGTTAGGGATATTCCCTACCATTTAGCTAATCTCTAATCCCACACTACTGATTTCTGTATATTGATTTTGTATCTTGATATTTTGCTGAAAGTGTTTATAAAATCTAAGAGACTTCTGGTACAGTTTTTGAGGCCTTTTAAGTTGAGGATCGTATCATCTGTAAATAGGGGTAATTCGACTTCTTCCTTTCTTATTTACATCCCTTTTATTTCTACTTTTTGTCTAACTAGACTTCAAGTTCCATATCAAAGAGGACTGGAGAATGTGAATATACCTGTGTGGTTCCTGATTTAGAGGAAATACTTTCATTCCCCTCATTTAGCGTTCTGTTGGCTGCAGGCTTGTCCTACATGCCTTCCTTATGTTCCCTATATGTGTTCATTATGTTCCTTTAACTCCTAGTGTCTTCAGGGCTTCTATACTTAAGGGAAGTTAGACTTTTCCATTAATGGGGTGATCATATGATTTCTAATCTTGTCTTTTTAAGTGTGATATTGCATTTATTAGCTTGTATATTTTGAATCATCCTTACCTCACTGGAATGAAACCTTTGTATTATTTTCTTACTGTTACATTTACTTACTAAGTATTTTATAGAGACTATTTCTACTTTTACTCATGAGATATCAGCCTATGGCTCTCGTTTTGTTGTTGTATCCTCAGGTTTTAGTATCGAGGTGTTGCTAGCTTCACAGGACAGGTTTGGTAGCATCCTGTCCTTCCTTGGTCTGTGGAACAATTTGGGGAGCACTGGCATCAGCCCTTTGAAAAGACTTGGTAGATTTCAGCAGCAGATTCCTCCAGGCCTGGGCATTTCTCTGCAGACTAGTGTGCTTCAACCTTGTTATGGATTTGCCTCAGTTGTTCATAATCTCTTGGCTTAGTTTTGATAGGTATATAACCTATCTATCTAGACACATATCCTGACTAGAAATTTATCCATTTCTTCTAGATTTTCCATTCCAGGGAGCAATATAATATTCCAAGTGATCTACAGCGATCCTCTGGCTTATTCATTGGAAGCTGTGGTAACATTTCCCTTTTCATTTCTAAATTTATAAAATTTGGTTAGAGTGGCTAGGTAGGGTTTGCTGGTCTTGCTTGGTTTTCCAAGGAACCGACTCTTTGACCTGTGTGTTGTGTACATGTCTATTCTCCCTTGCTGCCCTGATTATTATATTTCACTGTCTAATGCTTTGGGGCTTGTTTTACTTTCTCTTTTCTATTTTGACACAGAGTCACATGTACCCAGGATGGCTGGAAGTCATTATGTGGCTTATGCCTGGATGTTTTTGTCCTTCTGAGACCTCGGGGGCATACATTTAGGTACTTATTTGATATTTTGCTGAGTTTTTAATGTAAGCCATCATAAACAAAAACAACAAAAGGTTTGCTTTAAGACCTGGAATGTGATCTATTTTAGAAAAGGTTCCATGGACTACTAAAGAAATGTGTGTTCCCTATCTGCAGGGTAGTAGGTAACACCTGGGTCCATTTGATCCTGAGTAGAGCACACAACTGCAGGTAGGTGTGTGTGTGTGTGTGTGTGTGTGTGTGTGTGTGTGTGTGTGTGTGTTTGCTTTGGGTGACTTAACTAAAAATGATGTGGAGTGTTGAAGTCTTCCACTGTTCTTTCAGAACCTGTTTGATCTTCCATGCTCACTAGTGTGTGTTTTATTAAATTGGGAACCTCAACATTTGATGTTAACATATTTACAATTTTTGTTTTTGTTTTTTGAGACAGGGTTTCACTGTGTAGCCCTGGCTGTCCTGAAACTCACCTGTGGACCAGGCTGGCCTCGAACTCAGATCTTCCTGCCTCTGCCTTTCCAGTGCTGGGATGGAAGGCGTGCACCACCACCGCCTGGCTTACAGTTTTATCCCATCTTGCATTTCCCCCTTATTAGTATGTAGTTAGCGCCCTTCTCTGGCTCTTCTAGTCTTGGGTTGGAATCTACGCTGTCAGCTATTGGAGTGATACACCTGTCTGGCTTTGCTTGCTTCTCTTCTCTTCCATCTGCTGACTCTGTGGCATCTTTACCCACAGATTTATGTCTTGGGAACAATCTTATTTTTCAATCTATTTTTTCTTTTCTCTGTTACTTAATGTTTGTGGTTGGTTTGGTTGTTTGCTTCCCCCCCCCCCCCCCCCCCCCCCCCGCCTCCATGTTGATATTACAGGGTTTTGCTGACTTCGTGTCAGTCATGGTGAAGTCTTGGCTCAGTCTTCTGCAGTCCACCCATTCCTCTCAGACAGCGTATTCTTCCTTGTGCTCTCAGAACTGAGACTGTCTTGCTTCCTGACTCTGCGTAAGCACCTTTTGCTGTGCTGGCCCGGTGGTCATGAACAAACGCCTTAGTCTCCAATGGTCCTGACATGGCCTTATTTCTTCCTCCTTTAAATAGTGACTTCTTGGTTGGCGGTTATTTATTTTCAAGGCTTAAAATACTTGTTCCAGGGGCTAGAGAAGCAGCCCTGGGGTTAGGAGCGTGTGCTGACCTTGCAGAGGACCCACGTTCTATTACTTGGTCACCCATGCCAGGCGACTCCCAATCGCCTGTAACTCCAGCTCCAGGAGACCCGACGCCTCTGGCCTCCACAGCTACATTTGTGGACACACATGCATACACTTTTGAAAAAAGAAATACATTATTCTTTTAGCATTGCTGATGAGATAACTGGTGTTATTCTGATGTATTTACCTTTGTAAATGAATTGGCATTTTTCCATAACAACTTTTAATATTCCTAGTTTGTTTGTATTTTTGACACTTTGACTACATGTCTGGAGAGGTCTTTGAAGTTATAAATGGCTCTTGTGTTTGGATATTGGATTATTTCTCCAGATTTCAGGAATGTTATGCTGTAATTTCATGGACTGTGTTCTCTACCTTGAGTGTTTCTCTCTGCTCCATGGATTCTTAGTTTTGGTCTCTTGATTGTATGATAGAGGTCTTTGTTCTTTCTCAGAGTCTGATGTGGTTTAATCAAGGTTGAAAATACTAACTAGAAAAAAAAATCATAAAAAATGGCCACAGAACTATAGGTGTATCTCAGAAGTGGAACATGTCTTTAGTATGCCAAGATCCAGAGTTCAGTTCCCAGTACCAACAACTTTACAGAGACTTAATATGATGGCAGAAGCCTTGGCTCTAATCAGGAAGCTCTCACTGGTCACTCCTTTTTGAAAAAATTTAACTGTTTTTTAAAGAGTATTATTGCAGCCAGGCGGTGGTGGCACACGCCTTTAATCCCAGCACTCAGGAGGCAGAGGCAGGTGGACTTCTGATTTCTGAGTTTGAGGCTAGCCTGGTCACAGAATGAGTTCCAGGACAGCCAGGGATACACAGAGAAACCCTGTCTCAAAAAACAAAACAAAACAAAACAAAAAACCCAAGGGGAAACAATTCCAAATGATGAGGGTGAGACAAAGGAGGAGAAAATGAAAGAGAACATAATAAACAAATCCACAGAGTTATAGTTAATTTGGGTGAAAACTTCAGGTTTTGCTATGAGTGAGTGAGCTTGTTTTTTCTCACTGCCCAGAAAGGCTCCAGTCAAGCTGGCATTTGCTGTAGCTCCCTGGGGGAGATAAGATGGAGGAAGATATGTGCTCAGGTGTGAGTGTTTTCTTTTGTGAGATTTGTCGGCTAATCCAGCTCTCCTGCCACGCTGATGTGGATTAAGGCTACAGGGAGTTCAGTGTTTTGTTGTAAAGGAGGACACAGCAGGTATTATTTATTTTGTCATGTGTGTGGGATATGAAACAGTTCCCGCAGCAATCATCAGCCTTTGTGGATACACTGTTCTAAGGAACACTTAATGAGATTGGCATTTCTCTCGGTCTCTCTATTGGTTCACATATTTGGATGCAAATATTCATAATATTTCAGGAATCCAGATTTAAGCTTTCCTGACAATATTGCACTTAGAGTCACAACATTCTTGTTGGAAGCAGTGGCCGGCTCTGCTGCTCCCAACAACATTATTTTGTATCCAAAGATGAACTCCCAGACTCTCTAGACACCAGTGTTGGAATCATTCTGACGTCGGGTTTTAAATCACCAAAGAAACCCAGATGACGAGCAACAGAAAACACCACCTATTACAGTGACCGTGCGGACGGACGTCCATAGACCTGTACTGCCATGTTTAGTTGGAAAACTAAAGTTCATTTATGCAAGAAATACACATTTACTTCTTATAAGTTAAACCTGACTTTGAATTATTCAACCTGGTAAGATGGAGTTTCACATCAGTCGTGGGGCACATGAAGAAGAAAGTGTCTCCTTCTTCATTTTCTGCTCTCACAGTAGTACGGAATCTGAGGATGGGCCAGGCAAGGTGATGCACACCTCTGATCCCACTACTGGGGAGGCAGAACGTACATGGACCATTGTGAGTTCAAGGCCAGAACTACATAGGAAGTTCCAGGCTAGCCAGAGCTACACACTGAGAGCCTGTCTTATAACAAACAAATAAACAAGCCAACCAACCACCACCGCCACCACCACTACCAGTTATCATGGTCTCATGTCATCTCTGAGAGTCAGGAATCTTAGAGTGGCTAAGTTGTTTGTTGCTGGCTTAGAGTTCCTCTCAGGGTTGCGGCCAGGCTGGGTGCCAGGACTGACTGTGGTTATTTCAGAGATTTTTTTGGCTTACAGATTCTATTTCCAAGATCACAGTTGTTGGTAACTGGCAGCTCTGATTCTCATGTAGACCCCTCCATCCGGCAGCCTGAAGCGTGGCAGCTTGCTTCCCTCAGAATGAGTGATCCAAGAGAGAGGAGACAGCCACGAGGGCAAAAGTCAGTCCTTTGTCACCTCGTCTCCATCTGACAGATGCTCACTTCGCCATTTATGTGTTGCACATATGGAACCAGGTACCACGCAGGGAAGGGCGTAGAGGAGGGTATGAAGCTAAGAGGTGGAGTTCACGGAAGCAGTCTTGGAATCTGACAACCACGAAGAGTAAACATAGCAACTGGTCACGCACCTCTTCCAAAACACCCTATTCTTCATTAAAGAAGAAAGTGTTTGGATTACATTCCGAGAAAGGACTCGTTAGGATGGCTCAGTGCAGACTGCCTGGTTTTGTCCTCTGGCAGGTGGTTGGCGGCCCCTGTGCCTTGGGGTCCTCAGGACTCCCGTGCTGAAGGTTAGGTGAGTTATCAAATGGACAATGCTGCGGAGTGCCGGGGCACTTTAAAGGCTGGGTGGCCATTGGTGGACTCCCCCTTCGCACTGAGCAAAGGCACAAGCTGCCTGGGAATCAAAGCACAGCATTCTTTGAAGAGCGGAGAGACATCACCTTTCCTGCCTTCTCTTGTATTTCTGCAGCTTGTGTCGATGTCGTTGTGTGGAGATGACCTATTTAGCGCGGACTCCCTTTAAAACTCAGGTTGTCACAAAGGAGACCATGTTTTGCACATTCACTGATTCCTGCGTGCATTCATTCATCCCGCTAGTTCTTAAATCAATCAGTGAACTGTTCAGTACTGACTTTATTTACCAGGTACTAGGAAACAGCTGTGAATGGGAATGTAAAGGCCTCTGCTTCCATTGAGTTGTACACTAAAAGAGAAAGCCAGAGCTGGGGAGAGGTGGTGGTGCACACCTTTAATCCCAGCGCTTGGGAGGCAGAAGCAGGTGGGTCTCTGAGTCCGCGGTCAGTCAAGGCTACACAGAGAAACCTTGGGGAGGGGGAGCTGGAGAGGAACCCTAAACAAACAAGAAGACTGCATATTCTGATAAATGTGTGACAGGGTGAGCAGGCCCAGGACAGTGCTGACAGTGGCAGAGCACCAAGGAGACCCTTAGTGCCACTTCATGTCCTCATGATGCTAAGCACAGGGGCTAAAAAAGGAACTGGTAGGAAAATCCCATTACCACAGCAATCCCTCAAGGGAAACAGGATTATTATTGATCATTTACTAGAGGCTAGACCCAGCAGTGATGACCATAACTCTGTGTGCTGAATTCCATGAATTATGCCATGTAATTCTCTCTATCCTGAAATACAGACAGCAGTTTCCTTTTACAAACTAGCAAAGGTTCCGGAGCTTGGGTAACTTGTTCAAGGTCACACAGAGAACACCAGAATGCAGATTTTATTCAGGATTCAAAGTCAGGCTTTTGGCCATACTGTGGGAGCTGATAAAAATCTTCTAAAAAAGCAGCTAATTCAGGAAGAGGAACAGTGATGTGCAGTGAGGCTCTGGGATTTTGGGGCGAATGCAGTCTACTGAAGGAGACACCTATAAATCAGATCTGAGTGTAAAGATGCCAGCCTGCAGGATAAAAATGACTCTTTCCTGCCGATTACCCGGCGCCTCCTAGAGTTTGTTAAACCCCACTTACTCTGTGTGACTGAGCAAGGGACTTACCTCTGTCACGTCTCTTAGCTTGGCAAGTAGAGATGCCAGGAAATGCCAAGCCTGAAATATTACATATGACCCTGGCAAATTAGAATGATGTCTTAATATTTTTAATGAGCCACAGACTACTTGTGGGTGGTCAGGGGGTTATGTACCTTCCTTTGCCCCTCACAAGAAAGGGATCATCGTATGGTGTATGCTTATGGGTTTAGATTCAGCTGGAAAAGCTCAGGACATAGTAGGCCTCCATCCTGACAGCCTGCAACCAGAGGGTGGAGGCCATGAGCCGGGAGTGACTCTTCACCTTGATGTCATCCGAGCTGTGCCTTGAATTTTAGTTGCGATAAGACACTCTTTGCTCCTGAGAACCATTCTGGTTGCTTTTTAGCAACCTTGCTTGCTGTATAAACAGTTTGGCGGAGAATGGGAGTGTGATATAGGAAGCAGTTGGCTGCTGACGTCAGCACTCCAGGCTTGCGGCGCTCAGCTATAGGTAAAGCTGAGGATACTGCCAGATGCCATGCAGAACTCTCTAGAACGAGGTGGGTGCTAATCGCTGTCAGCTCTAAAACCAGCTCTTAGACTCTGATAGTCCAAGTTAAAGTCTGAAACTGAAGACCAGAATATGGATTTGGCACCATTATAATTTGAATAACAGATGCTCCTACCAAATTTAACAATCTATCTCAAAGAAAACAATGAATTAAAAAACAACAAAAAAACACCAACCTATAGTTTGGTTGCAGTCATTTTATGGTGACACCATTCCACAGTTGTGACTTAACGGTGTCCCCACCGTGTACACACTGAGAACAGGCTTTGATTTCCCACTTTGCCCCATTAGGTAAACTCCAGCGTACTTCGTGTTTTTGTTTGCTTATTTGAGACTAGTTTTTGTTTTTGTTTTTTAAATAAGTTTTTGGCCTACTGCAGAACTGAGAGAAGAATGTAGGGAAGAGCACACCCCTGGGCCTTTGGGGGACACTCGGGACCAGACTCTAGCACCTATAAGGTTCTCTTGGTTGGGTCCGAGTTTTGGCCCTTGTGTTACTTAGCTTCCACGGACGTGACAGTGTCTAAGGACACAACTGTGGGGAAGGATTTATTTTGGCTCAAAGTTTTTGGGGCTTTGGGTCTGGTCATGTGACTCTAGGCTTTGCATGGGGACACAATAGCGTAGCGGGCTACAGGTAGATAGCGCAAAGTGGCTTCCTTGGTGTACAGGAGGCAGAATGAGAGATGGGTGGGGTCGGGGAGAAGCCGCATCCCTGGGGGCCGCTTCCTCAAACCAGGCTCTGCCTCCAGTCCATCCAGTGGGAACTCCACAGGAGGTGTCCTGGTTGGGGAGCCTCCTGAGCTCTTGATCAGTGCCGCCAGAGGGTGAGGAGGCCTCTAACACACAACCGTTGGGAAGGTCTTTTCCTACTTAAACCACCACAGCGATTATGAAAAGTGCTGTCAGCATTTATGTGCAGGGCTTTGTGTGTCCCTAGGTTTTCTGCTCATTGCTGTAGCCTATGGTAACAGTCCCCATAGGCTCCGGAGTTATTTTTCTTGTTCTTTTCCTTCTTTATTTTCCTTCCCCACTCTTCCTTTTTTTTCTATTTCTTTTGAGATGAGGTCTCAGCATGTTGCCCAGGCTGGCTCTAAGTTCCTCCCAGCCTCCAAATTGATCCTCCTGCCTTGGGTGCCCCCGTGTCTAGGAACGCAGGTACATGCTACCATTCTATGCCTAGACCATTAAAAAAAATCAGTTTGTTCATTTTCCTATTGTTGAGGTTTAAATTTGTTTGGATTTTGATTAGGATGGCATTGAACCTTCTAGATCAAATTGGAAAGAGCAGCTGGGTGTGGTGGCTCACGCTTATAATCCCAGCCCTTGGGAGGCTGAGGCAGGAGGACTGCCACAAGTTCAAGGTCAGCCTGGGCTACATGGTAAGTTCCACACTAGGCTGGACTACAGTTTTATATGGCGAGAGTCTGTCTCAAACAAAAAAGAAAGTTGGGAAGAACAATATTAAACTTTCAAATCCATGAGCACAGACGTCTCTCCACTTAAGTTACTGTTTATTGATACATCTAACAATCTGTTATTAATTGTTCATTTTGATCATAAACCAGAAGTAAAAACA
Organism: Peromyscus californicus insignis; assembly: GCF_007827085.1. NCBI lineage: Eukaryota > Metazoa > Chordata > Mammalia > Rodentia > Cricetidae > Peromyscus > Peromyscus californicus. The sequence goes on from NW_026294551.1 coordinate 35,400,599, forward strand.
GACACCGTTGTCTCAGTATCTATCACTTATTAGTTTTCTGTTCCCTGCTCTTGGTCCCCACCACCCCCATTTTTGTCTTCTCAGGTCTCTGCCTTTTGTAATTGTAACCAAGCATCTCATGACCCCATTTTTTTTCCCTTTTTGGTATATGAATTGAGCTTCTCTTTAGAATTCTGTTTGGTAGTAAACCACGTCATGCACAGGCACACTGTCATGCAAGTGCCACTGTCCCGATAACAGACACAGACAGTGAGTTTGTATACTTCTTAAGGATCTGAGGAATGGCCAGTAAGTTCTGGCTTCACCTAAGACCCCCACCTTACTGCCCTCTAACAGGAAGCCAGTGGCTTCTCTCTGGCCATCGAAGTCCTGCAGGCATTTATTCCAACAAACAGGTGTTTTACACACCGAAAACCTGTTGTTCTGTTGCCACCTCCAGAAACCACCTCAGAATTACCAGGGAAATTGGGGGTTCCCTTTCAGGTTCTTAGACTCTTTAATAAATAATTTGAAAACAGACTGGAAGGAAACTTGAGGGCAGTTTTATTAGGGTTTGAAAGAAACAGATGAGCAAATGGTACAATTTCAGCAGCTGCTGGGGAGGGCGGGATGGAGGAGGGGAGAGAGAAGTCATCCCCTTTTTGAGTTAGGGGACAGGACAACAGCAGTTGAGGTTGGCAGGAAGCCCCAAGGAGGAAAAGGCGGGGTGCTTCAGCAGATGGGTGGGAAGCCCAGAGTGACAGGGGGTCTTGTAGCCCTTTGCCCAGGAGAAGCTTCATTCCTGAGTAACTTGGTGGGGGTGGGGTGGGGTGGGGGCTCCCCAGCAGAGGCTCCGTAAGCAGTTCCACTGAGGGGGCTCTTGGAAAGGATAACTCCATTATCTCATTAGGGGGATAAGATAATTATGCCTGTCCTGTCTCAGCATGTTTTCTGGTGAATCAGATTTCCCATGGTGGGTGGACTCCCTGCCAGGCCCAGCTGTGTTAACTCTAAAGGGGAGAGACAGTAGTTTGTAATGTTCTAATCTTTAGAACAGGCCAGAGGCAGTTCATCCTTTTGACCAGGTCTAAGAAGTTGACGTGCACCTTTCTAGTGTTACCAGGGAAACAGGAAATCAAAAACCAACAGGAAGGGAGGGGTCCATCCTCCATGGCCTCCAAGGCTACTAATCCTTATGTAGCTATCTAAATTAGCTACATCTATTGGATAACCTGCTTCTGCTTCTACATCAGCATTTCACTGTGTGTGTGTGTCTGTGCGTGCGTGTGTGCGTGCGTGCGTGCGTGTGTATGTGTGTGTGTGTGTGTGTGTGTGCGCGCGTGCGTGCGCGCGCGCGTGGGTGGGTGCGCTAAGCATCAGATCCAGGCTTTCAAGCACTCCAAGCAGGCATTCCACCTAGCTGTAAACTCCTTCTGAGTTTGTGTTCCTCTCTGATGGAGATGCTTCCGTACACCTCATGAACCTGCTTCTCAGCTGCAGATTCTCCAACTGGTCTCTTAGCCTTTGTAGAACCGAAGTGAGCTGGAGCCTTGCTCTGGAGTGGGTTTGGCTAAAGGAATGCTGTGGCTAGCTGGTTTCCACTCAGACACTAACGCTTTCTACACATCAGTGGGAGGCTTCCAGTTTTCGGTGTCTCTGTGATTACTGGAGCGGCACTGTGCCGCCCTCCTTTGCATCTGCAGCTTGGCTGACTGGCAGAGAGACCCAGCCTCTGGCCCATCTCAGCATGCAACATGCCTTCCTTACTAAGTTTATTCATTTCTGGCTTTTGATTTAAAGTGAACGATGTATGATTCGCCCTCTCATTTGATTACTTAGAGGCCACTGTTAGGTTATTAGCCTAATTTTAATATTATTGTGTTTCTGAGAATAGTGAGGCCTAAGGGCAGAAGAAAAGCAGGGGGTGGCTAGTCTGGAGCACTTTCCAGTTACGTTCAGACTTCCATAGGCCCAGCTCACGGCATGCCAAAACCATCGCAATGGTAACAGCACCAGAGATGACTGACTGCAGATCAGCATAATAAATGGAGATGATAATAAAAGTTTGAAATGTCACAGAATTCTCAAAATGAGCCAAGAAGACAGGAAGTGAGTATGTGCTGCTGGCCACATGGCATGGGGAACTTGCTCATGTGGGGTTGTCACCAACCTTCTGTTTTTAAAAAGCACAGGATCTGCCAATACAATAAAGCAAACCCAGTAAGCCTTCATCTGCCAAGAGTGGATGTGGCAGGCCCCCGACTTGCCCTTCATGTCACTGTGCCCTTCATCACACTTGATGTACATTTACTTACGTATACTGAAGCATGTTATGCAGATGCAGGTATATAAATAAGAACATAAAGGTGGTGTTGTTGTTTTTTTGCTCTTTTGTTGGGGGGGCCCGCCACCCAGCTCCCAAATAAATTCACACACGGGGGCTTATTCGTACTTGTGAATGCCCTTCCTTAGCTTGGCTTAGTTTCTAGCCAGCTTTCCTTAACTTAACTTATCCTGTCTACCTTTTGCCTCTGGGCTTTTCCCGTTCTCTTACTTCTGTAAATCTTACTCTTACTCCGTGGCTTGCTGTGTAGCTGGGTGGCTGGCCCCTGGAGCCCTCCTCCTCCTCTGGCTGCTAGCTCTTCGATCTCTCCTCCCAGATTTCTTCTTCTGTTTATACTCTCTGCCTGCCAGCTACGCCTGTCCGTCTCCTGCCTTGCCATTGGCTGTTCAGTTCTTTATTAGACCATCAGATGTTTTACACAGCACAGTAACACAGCTTCACAGAGTTAAACAAATGCAACCTGAGCAAAAGTAACACAGGCTAAAATAATATTCTACTACATAATTGTTCCCAATGTTATTTGTTAGAACTGATGCTGTGTGTGCTGCTGGGAACCGACCCCAGGCCTCGTGCATAGCAGACAGACACTCTCCCCACTGCGCTCATTCTCCAGCCCCGAGCTGGAACTCTTACTGTGGGTCTCCTTGCCCATCTGCCCGATTTTATGATTCTTTTCCTTTATATTTGTTGTTCTGTAGTTTCAAAATTACGTTTTTAGATGTAGGAGTTTTATTTGGGGGGGCATTCTCTTGCTTGGTGCTCCAAGTTTCCTGGATTTATGGTTTTATGTCTGGTATTAATTTGGAGAAATTCTCAGACTTTGCAAGTGAAGCTATTCAGTTATTCAGGTTTCCTTACAGTGTCAAAGAAAAAATGTACTATTTGATTAGATAGGCTCATTCTAGGAATGCAAGGATGGTTCAAAGTTGAAAAAATAAGCTACTAATATAGTAAGTAAGGAGACTCAGGAACAGAAATCACAGACCATCTCAATGGATGTTTTCAGAAAAGCTCTGTGTCAAGTTCAGCATCCCTTCATGATAAAAGCCCTGAAGAAATTAAGAATACAAGCAACATAGCCCTACGTGGTATGCCATGAACGAGCTGTGGCCAGCACGGTGCACAGGGAAACTGGAGCCTTTCCTCCGAAATCAGGAGCCAGACAAGTGTTCATGCTCTCTGGACCTCCTCATCAAGGCACCTGAAGGCTTAGCTGAAGCCACAAAAAGAAAGAAAGAAAGAAAGAAAGAAAGAAAGAAAGAAAGAAAGAAAGAAAGAAAGAAAGAAAGAAAGAAAGAAAGAAAGAAAGAAAAGGGATACAAATAGGTAAGGACGATGTCAAAGTCTATATGACCCATACTCACCCCTGAAGTCTCCACCTTACTGTAAGACTTGAAACTGCTGGAGGAAAATGTAGGAAACCTTTTCGAGACATGGCTGTGGGCAAGGACCCTCTGAAAAGCATTCCACTAGCTCAGGAACTGCTTGTGTGGAGGAAGGGGCCAGGGAAAAGTGAGGACGAGGACAGGTGAACATAAGCAAAACACAGCTATGTACACACACGTACGGAAATGTTATGAAGACATTTGTATACTTGCCAAAAAACTTAAACTTTAGGATGGAAAATGGCTCCAAGTTCATACAAGAGGAAAAACTGTTCCTTTCTGGGGAGCTCAGTTACAGGGTGATGGGGAGATAAGCAATGACAAGTAAGTGATGGAGAAAACACCATCAGGTGTGTGGCTGGGTTTTGTTTTTTCCATTTTTAAAGTCAGTGAATGAGAAAGTCCTGCTGTTACATTTAGTAGAGACTTGAAGGAAGCGTGGATGTGAACTGAAGAGATTCTCTCCAGGCCAAGGAGAAGAGGCAAAGAGTGGGCATGGCTGAGGGTAGCAGAGAGCACTGCATGGGCTGCGTGGCTGGGGAGGAGCGGGGTGGACGAGGCCGTGAATTCTAATGGAATCCCTTTGTCTTTCTCCTATTACCCGGCAAACAGTTCCTAAAACATTCCATTTCTCAAGTGCCTTTTTTTTTTTTTTTTTGAGGGGACTAAGATTTTGCATTTGAAAATTGCCCAGTTTTCAAGTTAGCATACAAGTAGGTTTCACTGTGGTCTTTTCCTACCTATCTAGTGTGGTGATACACACACACATCACCGTGCTCTGTTACAATGCAGCCTGCTACCTCACTGCCTCCCCCAGGTCCCTGTCTCCCCTCCAGCTCATCCCTTCCAACGTCCAAACTAAGTGGCTTTTTATTGTTTGCAGAGGGATCAAACCCAGGCTCTGCACACACTAAACAAGGACTTCCTCATTAAGCTAAGCCCTAGTCACCTCCCAAATAGTCTTACCTTAATGTTGACATCTTACATTATCATGTGACAAAACGAAGAAACCTGCATCGGTAATTATTATTAACTGAATTTCAGACTTAATTTGTGTCTCATCACTTTCCCACTGGGTCCTTTGACATTACTAGTGGCAAACCACGTACAAATACAGACGTAGGCAAGGACCTTCTGAAAAGCACTCTAGGAGCTAGGCTACTTGTGGGGAGAAGGGACCAGAGGGAAGGGGGACGAGGGTGGGTCCAATCTGGGGTGGCCCATTGTACTTAGTCCTGACAGCTGCTCGGTCCTTCCTCACTTCTGTGAGCTCTGCGGTTGTATGGAGCCCTGACTGGATGCTCCATGGAGTTCTTTCTTTCCTATTTGGGTTTATCTGATAATGTCTGCCAAAAGACTAGGCTGTGTTTGTGGGCTTAGAAGAAAAACAAGTAAGTGACATGCCCAAAGGGTCAACTCCACCTCAGCGCCGAGTCTGGACCAGCTTATTTCCAAAGAAAAGAACTTGGAGAAGCCTGGGACACAGTTCCTTAACCGAAGGTCAAGGTTAGTGGCAACAGTGCTAAGTCATGTTGAGACGCCATGAGCGGAACCTGGGAACAAGGCTGACAATCTCGAGTGGAAGGTGACAGCTCCCCTCATCCATCACCAAGGCTCGTGGCTGACTGGGCAACAAAAGACAAGATTACTAAGAGAAAAGCATAATGAATGTATTTCCTCAAAGTTTTATGCGACACAGTCAGCTTCTGAAATAAAGACCCGGAGAAATTGTTTGTGTGCTTTGGTCTGATGAATAACGGACAGCCATGTGCAAATGATCTCACAAAACAGTCTCATCTAATGGCTAGAGACCTAAGGGCCAGCGAGGCCTGGCCATCTCTCTGTGGCTCTCTGCGGCTGCCTCCTCTAGTGTGTGTAGGACTCTGGGAGGGTCTTCAAGGAAGAAGGGAAGATGGACCCTTCTGGGTTTATGGTTTGATCTGAGGAGAGAAATTATAGTTTCTGTGACATACTTTGGGGAAGAGCTGTTCTGGCTCTTCTGACTCAGTTGCAGAGGTGGTGGGAAGAAGGAGAGGGAACGGGGACAGAGGGCAGGAGAAAGCACAGGGACCGAACTTCCAAGGTCTTCAGTCTCCTCAGTTCAGAGCACCCCAAGGCACTGTACTTTGGGGTGTCATATTCTGAGCCAAACCAAAACCTTTACCCACTCTATGATTTCCCACAGAATGATCACTAAAGAATACACATGTCAAGTTGGGCAGTTGTGAAACACGCCTTTAACCCTAGCACTCGGGAGGCAGAGGCAGGCATCTCAGTTCAAGGCCAGCCTGGTCTACAGAGATTTCTGGGACAGCCAGGGATGTACAGAGAAACTATGTCTTGAAAACAAAGCAAAACAAAACAAAACAAAGAATATACTACATATAGTGGCAAAATAATTCTATATTTTTGACATTTTCTCTCATTTTCCATGATTATTCACTACTTATCACCAAAGATTATAGTTATTTTATGGTATCACATGGGAAAGGGAGACAGAGGAAAAGCAGGGGGTAGAGCTCCTGGCTTTTCAAAAACAGACTGTTTGTGTCTGCTTTTGTATAATCCACAAGTTTCTCAGTAGTGTCAGTGGCCTTCACTGAATCATGTATGTTCAACAGTTCATTTGTAGACACCTTGAATTCACATATTTTTCACTCATGGCTCATGAGTGTATCAAGTACTGTTATTATGATTAAATAATTTTGTTACAAATCTAAAGAATTTTGAACTTTAAATTTTTATTTGTGTATGCTCAAGATTTTGACATCTTTACCTGTTAAAATGCACTGCAGTTTATGTACTTTATGATGTGAAATGCAGGGCAGGAGAGATGTTCTTCCAGAGGACATGAGTTTGTTCCCAATATATAGGGTGGCTCACTGTACCATCTCCTGGCCTCCCAGGGCACCTGTACTCATGTGCATGTATCCATACACAGACACACACAAGCACACATAATTAAAAATAATAAAATCTTTAAAAAGAATTGATGGCATATAAAAATATTCTATTAAAAATCATAAACTCGGGCTGGAGAGATGGCTCAGCGGTTAAGAGCACTAACTGCTCTTCCAGAGGTCCTGAGTTCAATTCCCAGCAACCACATGATGGCTCACAACCATCTGTAATGATGCCCTCTTCTGGCCTGCAGGCAAACATGCAGCCAGAACACTGTATACATAACAAACAAACAAACAAATAAATAAATAAATATTTTTTTTAAATCATAAACTCTAAAGTCAGAAAGATTAGCCAAATTAACAAATGGGAATGAAACTGCCCGGCATCCAGAGTAGTCTTCCGGGGAAGCAGGGCTTCTTCTACTTGACTCAAATTCCAGCAATCTGAAGTGATCTCTAGTTGATAAAGGAATATTCCCCTTAGGAATGCTACTGGTTAAATAGTTCAGTTTTGAAGGAACTATTTTTAAATAAGCCTTAAATATACAAGAAAAAACAACCCACCAACCTCCAGTGCAGTTGGCAGGCTGAGAAAAGCTTAATTACCCTCCTCCTCTGTAACCATCCAGAGAAAGCAAGCCGGCAACCACCAGGGTACTCATTACCTGCTGTGAGCACAGCCAAGTGGAGTCCCCACTGCTAAGTTCAGAAACTAAACAAGAGGAAAGGAAAGAGAGAGGAGAGAAAGGCACGTGGACGTTGGAAATAACGGCATAGGGAAGCAGGGGGCAAGGTGGGAACCGCAGCAGCCTGGCTCCTGATGCTGACAAGATGAGGAACTATTCTAAAGAATTCTGTGGAAAATACCGAGGACAAAGCTTTTGTTCACCGTGGTTGAAATAAAATTTAAACTAAGGGTTGAGTAATTCACTGCAATTTCTGTAAATGCCTCTCCACATGGGACCAGAGAATAAAAATTACATTTTGACTTTGAAAAGACTGACAGGGTCAGTAAATGAAAATTTGAATAGCAAAAAATTATTTTTTAATTGAGAAGCAGAACCGTACAACGTGTGTGTTAGTCTCCTAAGAACTAGTGGACAGTGGACACTAGAGCAGCCGTCCATGGAATCACATCCTGGCCATGGCTTCCGTCTGGTGCCATTGGCTTTGGCTCTGCTGCAAGACTTAGGGAGAGTCACCAAGCTGTGTGAGGATGACTGCGGAGAGCTGCTGTCTGTTTCCACGTGAATTCTAGAAAGATGTGTCCTTAACAGAAATGCTGAATGATAAGCTTAGCCACAACACACATCTGGGCATGGCCTCAGGGAAAACCCAGAGTAAACAGAATGGAAGATCATTCTAGAATTCTTTAGGAAGACAAGTCTAAAATGGACTGCAAGCAACAGCAACCGTTGTGGTCGCAATAGACCCGGGCCCAACAGGAGAAGAAAGGTCAGCGCACGAGCAGATGCTTTCCGGTTTCCAACGACTACAGACAGTTCTGAAAGCCACTGAGATCCTGATGTTGCTCACTGGCGACAGGTGACACCACACACCCGTGTGGGAAGTGGTGTGTGGGAAGTGTCGGCACACAGAATTTCACTTTCAAATCCCGTAAGGTAGATATAATAGGTTTTAAAACAAAATTAAAACCTGGTGTGGTAGTGCACACCTGCAATCTAGCACTAGGGAGGTCGAGGCAGAGGATCAGGTGTCATTCTTAGATACAGCAAGTTCAAGGCCAGCCTGGGATAATGAGACCCCCTCAACACACACAAAAGAACTAGATAAAGGACAAGCCACCGACCTCGTCTAGCCACCTTTCTGTCTGCAGGCAGGAGTGGTCTGCACAGCAGCCTAACGTCTGACTGGTTTCTGGTGTCGTTTCTATAGTGACAAGCAACTTATACCCGAAGGCTTATGGAGGATGATGTCATCATAACAGTATTACACAGGATGAGGGAAATAGAGCAAGAGAACACTCTACTCTGTTGGCTTTCAGACTGTTTATTGAAGAGAGATTGTACCAAGCATTGTCTTTACATGATCTTTGGTAAGCCCCAACAATCTGTAAGGATCAGATAACATCTTACCTAGTAGGAAATTCTTTTACAAACTGAAATACTGAATATTGATTAATAATTAAAAATTAATCCATTAATAGTAATATAATAATAATAGTGAAATTCTTTTACAAATTGTTTCCTGGCCTGTAAAGGCCTGAGGTGTGGCTTGGTGGTAGAATGCTTGCCTGCTACGTGTGGGACCCAGGGTTTGAGCTCTAGCATGCAGCAAAGTTTTATATTTTAATCAGCTTAAATGGAGCCCCTCTGAGGATGTACATTGAGTACAGACACAGCTAAAAATAGGAGGAGTGTTTCCCTTTTACAGTAAGAAAAGTGTTAATTAGCCCTCATGGCATTTCATAAGGAAAATGCCAGGACTTAAAACACAATTTTTTCAGTCAGATTACCCAAGATTCCATTCACATGGTGGCTTTAAGGTTTATTTTTATAGCACCTCACTCTAGCCGACTGAGCCAACTGGCCGTGTAAAGTTTATTTTTAATTATGTATGTGTACATGTCTGTGTGGAGTATGAGCACATGAGAGCAGTTACCCAAGAGACCAGAAGAGGGCATTGGACTCCCTGGAGCGGAAATTCCAGGCGGTTGTGAGTCACCCAATGTGAGGACCAAACTCGGGGTCTCTGGAAGAGCAGTACATGTTCTTAACCACCGAGCCATCCTTCCAACCCTCAAGTAGTTTTGTTTTTTGTTTTTCAAAATGGAGTTTCTCTGTACAACAGCCCTGGCTGTCCTGGAACTTGCTTTGTGGACCAGGCTGGCCTCAAACTCAGAGATCTACCTGCCTCTGCCTCGCTGGGATTAAGGTTGTGCACCACCATGCCCGGCTTAAAAGAAGTACATGCTTTTAAAATGAAGGCTTCTTTAAAAAAAAAAAAAAAAAAAAAAAAAAATCCCACCATCCCTAATAGTTTTTACAGATATGCAGACTTGACCATGATGTAAACTTGGCCATGATCTTTCCTTCTCGATTGTCAAACTCAATCTAGATGCAGCAGAGGCCAGGCTGCTTTATGAGCTCCATCTGTGAGTTCGGACATGCACCAAGGTGTCTGGTCCATCTTTAAAGCCGTGACTAGCAGGATGCTCGTCTCCACAGCTGGTTCCCAGAGGGCTTGGTTCAGAGCTCCATGAAGAGGTTGTTTTAAGTTTAAAGGAAAGCAATGCCTGCACATCTCCGGCTCTCAGGAGGAAGCAGGAGGGACAGCTAGAGTGTGAGGAAAGGAAGAGGAGCCAGTCAAGACCACATGGACAGCCTGGTGGAAGAATGTGAAGAATGCAAGGAGACAGTCGCTGAACTGACATGCCTCCAACAGCAGACAGTCCCTCCCTTCAGAGCCCCGTGCTTAAACAAAAAAGTGACCCTGACATGACTTGCCTAATTTCAGACTTACACTTGATCCGGTTTGAGGTTTGCAATAAGCAGGTCTGAAGGTAGAAAAGCATTGTGCCCTCCCTACATCTCTGTGATGTTAGCATCCTACAGTGAGGTGGTATGGTATCAAAGTACAAATATGACGGTGCCTTGGCTTTCCTTTCTGTTTTACTTTTTGCAGTGCTGGGGATGGGAGCCCGAGGCTCTGCAGGTGCTGGGAAAGAGCTCTACCACTGAGCCACAGCCAGAACAATTGATATTGTTCTAAACCATTTCCCTTGTACTGCCTAGGCCAGTTGAGGCTCTGGTTCTCAGGGGTCACTTGATCTTGGGGGAGCCTCTGATCTTTTTCAAGCTTTATCTTATTATGTATATTGGTATTTTGTCTGAATGTATGTCTGATACCAGGGAGGCCAGAAAAGGATGTCCTATCCCTGGAACTGGACTTATAGACAGTTATGAGCTGCCAGGTGGGTGCTGGGAGATGAACCCAGGTCCCTGGGAAGAGCCATTCACAGTGTTCTTAATCATGGAGTCATCTCTCCAGCCCTACTGATTTACATTTTTAAAAGAAGTATTACTATTAGCACATTCACACAAGTATATATTATTCATAAAGCACTCCCGCTCACTCCTGTGCCCCCTCCCTGGTTTTTCGAGACAGGGTTTCTCTGTTTTTCCCTGGCTGTCCTAGAACTCACTCTGTAGATCAAACTCAGAGATCTACCTGACTCTGCCTCTCGAGTGTTGGGATTAAAGACATAAGCTACCACGGCTGGCTTCCTGGCCTTCTCAGGAGTCCCTTCTGTTCCCCTGGACAGTTTTCACATGCCATGTGTCCATAGATGATTTTATATATCTAGATAATGTCTAGGAACCACAAATGAAAGACAGCATGGTATTTGTTATCTGAGACACTTAAGTGGCTTAATACGATGCTCTTCAACTGCACCTAGTTTCCCGAAGAGGACGGGACTTCATTCTTCTTGTTGGCTGGAAGGGAGGATGTATGTACCGTTTCCTTCAGCCATTGGTGCTGTCAGTCGCTGGCTGGTCCCACACTCCCTTCCTGCGGCGCAGAATGCCGCAGACACGTGTGCAAGGGTCTAATGAGCACTCGGGGAGCACCGGTTGGTTTTCAGCACTCTTCTCCCGCAATGGGAATCCCATGCTAATGGGATTTAAGTGGTCTGCATTAGTCTAAAAGTTTGCTAATTGATTCAGGTTGTCTCTGGGGAATGGAAGAAGAAAGACTGTTACTGGTCCTGTTTGTTATCAGTCCTTTTACATTCCTTGGTGTTTAAAAGCAAGCTTGTTATTGACTTAGTAAGTGCATGCATGTGTGTACAGTTATGCTAGAATAAAGTAGCACAGTCCAGGTCTAGGGGAATGGCTGTGTGCTTAAGGTGTGTGTGTGCAAGTGTGAGGAAGCAGTTGAGATCCCAGGACTCTTATAAATGCTGGGTGAGCATGGCAGCCTGCCTGTAGTTCCAGCCTTGGAAGGCCGAGGCAGTGGGTCCCCAAAGCAGGCTGGCAGCCAGACCAGCTGTGTCTGCGAACTCTGGCTTTGCTTGACAGACATGGCCTCAGTGACTAAGGGGGAGAGTGACTATGGACGACTCCCTACACCAAGTCTCTCGATTCCACATGTACGCACATCCACACGTGTGCTCCTCCCCCATGCACCCATACACACACACACACACACACACAGTGGGAAAAAGCAGAGACAAACAATACAAGACTTGTGGAGACCACAGTTGACTGTGCTGTCTGATTTTTTTGCATGTAATATTCAGCCTTTATGAACTCTGCCCAGTTTTCTATCAATTGGAGAGTCAGTCACTTGAGACTTTTTGGAAAAGCAGACTTTTAAAAAGTGCTATTTAAAAAATACTGTTTAGATCAGAACATCTGCAACTTCAAATTCCATACATTAAAAATCCCACTGTTCTGAATTGACTGTAAATAAAGAAGCTCAAATATATAAAAATATGTACTTAAACAAATGACAGCAACATTCTAGTTTTGGTTTTTTACATTTTGTGTGTGTGTGTTGGCACACACACGTGCCGCAGTGCATACGTGGAGGTCGGATGCACTGAGGAGCAGTCTGCTCTTCATGTGTGCTCTGGAATTAAACTCAGGTCACCTGGATGGTGGTAGCGCCTTTATCTGATGAGCTGGCTCACCAGCCCCAAACTTGGTTTTTAAAAAAGATCTTGACTAATGTCACTTTTAGAGACTTTATGTTGTTTTTAACTTTGGTTAGTTTTTAAACATCGTTGGGATTTGCCAGAAAGTGACGATTTGTAATAAATGGCTTTGCTTTCAAGTAAAGCCCATCTGTATGGTGTGGAGATGCCGCCGACTTGCAGCTTAGCTGTGGGCCTGCAGGAGCCTTTTCTGGGGCATGTGGGGTGTTTTGGTGGAGTGTTTGTATTGTACTTCCTTCAGTGTCCCCGGTTTCTTAAAATAGACACACCAGGTGCCTTTGTTACTATAAGTATCACCTTAAACACAGTGTTGGTTAACACTGTGTAATGTGGTCTATCTTTGGAAGTCTCTCACATACCTCATTTATCAAGGTTATACTTTGAAGAACAATTTTATGACAAACCGCTGTAAGGCCCGAAGCATGGAAGACATGCAGGCCGCAGAGATGCTTACTGAGGCACAATCCCACACTGTAGAGCTGGATGAAGTTCAGTGGGTATTAGCCAGGGCTCCCTGAAGAACAGCACTGATAGAATGGGCTCTATTAGATTGGCTAACAGGATGTCCTCTGGGTAGCCAACAATGGCTGTCCACACCAGACTGGCTCAAAATCCAGTAGTTGGTCAGTCTACAAGGCTGGATGTCTCAGCTGTCCCAGGCTAGTGCTGAAGGTGTAAAGGGTTCCTGGTCTTCTTTCTATGTTAGAAGTATAAAGAAACTGGCTATAATACAAGTGAGGGAATGCCACAGCAACAGGGGAGGTGGACTTGCCAGGGAGAGTGAGGATAAAGAGGCAGCAGGCATAGCTCCCCTCATCCATATTTTTATCAAGCTGCATCAGAAGGTGTGGCCCAGGCCAAGCGTGGATCTTCCTGTTTCAAATCTGATCACGAAAATCCCTCACAGGAGTCACACAGCTGCTTGGGGTTTAGGTGATTCCAGATGCAGTCAAGTTGACAACCAAGACTTGCCCTCACAAGTCTACCCCTTGTCAATTTGACACAAGATAGAGTTGTGTGGAGAGAGACAGCTTTAGTTGAAAACAATGCCTCCACCAGACTGGCCTGGAGGCAAGTCTGGGAGGCAAGTGCTTTGACTGACTGATTTAGAAGGCTAGCCCACTGTGGGTAGGTGGGTGGGTGGGTAGGTGGTCCTAAATCATATAAAAGAGCAGGCTGAGCAAGTCAGTAAGCAGCATTCCTCCATGATCTCTGCTTCAGTTCCTGCCCTGACCTCCCTCAGTGATGGAGACCTAAGAACTGTTGGTTTTGTTTAGTGTTTTTTTTTTTTTTTATCAAACCAACAGAAAGCAAACTAGGACACAGTAGATCACTGAGCAAGATGACTCAGTGGGTAAAGGTGTTTGTCATTCAAACCCGAGTTTGAACCCTAGCACCCACATGGTAGAGAGTCCAGACTCCACTGAACTGTCCTCAGACCTCCACATGCACGCTGTGACACAGATTCACCCATATACATCATACATGTATATACCACACCCACCCACCCACCCACACACAAAGACATGTTCCGTGTGTGTGTGTGTGTGTGTGTGTGTGTGTGTGTGTGTTGAATGCATGTGAGTGTGCAAGTACACACACTCATGGAGGCCAGAGCAGGAAGCACGGTGTATGTTTCCTAAAGCCATGCCTGTACCTTCCCCGGGGTGCTCTGGACTTGAATCAGACCATCAGATTTACAGAGCAATCACCCATTCCCACTGAGTCATCTTCCCAGGCCCCAACATGTTCTTTCAGTACTTTTTCTAAGGCAGACTGTAGTGGGTAGCTGTTCCAGTTTTGACCTGGAAGTACTACCCCTAGTGAGGCTTCTGGTAACTGCCATGCCTACCTTGACCTGCCCCTGGGGCGGGGCCAAGACAGGAGCCTTTAAGACCTGAGATCCAGACATGCTGGCCCTCTTGGTTCCTCATGATCCTGGATGCTGGATGGCAGACCAAGCAGAGTTCGTTCTCCAGAGAACCCCACTGGACTGCACCTCACCTCTTCCAGATCCTGTAACCAACCTTTTACTGGCTGTAAGTTACCCCAAAATAAACCTCTATGTGGAGTTGCCTTGTTAATCCCCACAATAGCAGACAGTTCACATTTTTGTAATGATTTCCAACTAGAGCGGCTATTAAATTAGTGACGGCCAGGGTCCTAAAGAAATTAGTCTGCAAATAAAAGAACAAAGGCTTGCAAAGGTAACTGACGCATTTTAATATGAAAGCTCCCTCTTGCTGTTCCTCTGTCAGAACTGCTGGAACACGGCACTGTGGGCGCCATGGCTTATTAAACAGCCCGTCAAGGTTTCGGTGTAGTCTTCCAGGCTTCTCTCCTTAGCCTGTAGCTTCCTCCTGTCTTCACACAGACTTCATTCTATGTACCTGCACTCAGATTTCCTCCCCGACTCTGTGCTAGGGAGTCTGTGTGGCCACGATGGCTTCAACCTTGCAATTCCGAGTCACTGGATTACAGGCATGGGCCATCTCATCCCCATTCAAGTTTCCCTTCCTTGAAAGGAAAGCGGACATGCTGGATTAAGATCCGCCTTCATGACGTGCATCACCTTCATGACGTGCGTCACCATGCCAGGCTCTAATGCCATTATTTATGGAAAGGTCATATTAAGACTATCTTTTCCGGGCGGTGGTGGCACACGCCTTTAATCCCAGCACTTGGGAGGCAGAGGCAGGTGGATCTCTGTGAGTTCGAGGCCAGCCTGGTCTACAGAGCGAGCTCCAGGACAGGCACCAAAACTACATGGAGAAAGAAACCCTGTCTTGCGGGGGTAGGGGTGGGGAAGAATTAAACTTTGGGGCTGGAGAGATGGCTCAGTGCTTAAGAACACTGGATGTTCTTCCAGAGAACCCGGGTTCAATTCCTAGTGCCCACATGGCAGCTCACAACTGTCTGTAACTCCAGTTCCAGGAGATCTGACACCCTCACACCAATGCACATAAAATAAAATTAAATAAATTATTTTTTTAAAAAAGACTATCTTTGGGGCCAGGCAGTGGTGGTGCACACTTTAATCCCAGCACTTGGGAGGCTGAGGCAGGAGGATCTCTCTGAGTTCAAGGCGAGTCTGATCTGCATACTAACTTGCAGGCAAGCTAGTGCTACATAGTGAGACCCTGTATCTATCAATCAATCAATCAATCAATCAATCAATCAAACAAACAAACAAAAACAACAAATCTCTTTGGAACCAGAAAGATGTAGTCCAGCACTTCCTGCTCCTCAGGAGGACTAGGTTCAGTTCCCAGCACCCATTTGGGAATCTTAAAATTCCTGTCATGCTAGCTTTAGAGGCTCTAACACCTTCTGGCTTCTTTGGGTACCTGCACACCCATGGCACGAACACGCAGCAGCACACCCATGGCACGCACACACTGCAGCACACCCATGGCATGCACACGCTGCACAACACCCATGGCCCGCACACGCTGCAGCACACAGACACATAAATGAAAACAATTACGAGTATTTTAAAAAGTATCTTTGGCCGGGCGGTGGTGGCGCACGCCTTTAATCTCAGCACTCGGGAGGCAGAGCCAGGTGGATCTCTGTGAGTTCGAGGCCAGCCTGGGCTACCAAGCGAGTCCCAGGAAAGGCGCAAAGCTACACAGAGAAACCCTGTCTCGAAAAACGGAAAAAAAAAAAAAAAGTATCTTTGTATGTACATGCTGGTGGAACAGTTTCAGTGTCTACTTTATTTCCACCCTCCTTGGAGACTTCTTTTTCTTTCTGCATCTAGAAATTCTGAGAATAAATTCACTAGTTATTAGTGTAATATAAAAATCACGTTTCTTGTCTAGGCTGTATTCCCCATATGGCCACCTGAGTCAGTCTGTTCTGGAAGTCTCTATTCTATTTTCCATCATTTTAGAATCCATTTGTGACCCAGAGGTAAGTATTTTTGTTTTAAGCTCCAGATTATTAAGGTGTTGATTATCAAGGTAGTTTACAAATATCAAATATCAATGGCTATTTTTCTGCCTACGTAGAAACACCAAATTTACATGACCATGTCCTTGAGGATTCCGAAGGCTGGAGAAGGGGTCCAGGGTAGCCTATCACTTAGCAGTGTGGCCATTTAAAAACCACAACGTCTGGGTAAATACAGACAGAAACACGGAAGAGTCTCAGTGTGGAATAAGTTACTCTTTGGTATAGACACAGTTACTCTCTGTGTGTATGTATATATGTGGGGGGAGAGAGAGAATATGTTGAGTGTGTGTGTAGATGTGGGGAGAGAGAATATGTTGAGAGTGTGTGTCTGTAGGTGGTGTGTATAGGTGGAGTGTGTATGTGTATATGTGGAGTATGTGTATGTGGAGTGTGTATGTGTATGTGGTGTGTGTGTGTGTGTGTGTGTGTGTGTGTGTGTGTGTGTGTGTGTGTGTGTTTGGGTGCATGTACTATGTACTACATGAGGCCAGGTGACATTCTCGGGACCACCATCTACCTCCTTTGACACAGAGCTCAGCAGTCAGGCCACACAGGCTGGCCAGTGAACCCAGGGATCCTTCCGTCTTTGCCTGCCCAGGGCTGGCATCACAGGTGTGCACGGCTGATGGCACGGCACTGCTGTGCCCAGCTTTGTACATGGGGCACAGGGCTCAAACGTGGGTTTTCAGGCTTGCAAAGCACGCACTTTGTCAACAGAGCTCTCTCCTCGGCCCTGCAGTAGAGCATTAGCCTGTAACCATCGGACGATGGGACGGTCCGTCTGCTTTGCTGGGGATCGATGCTAGAGCCTTCTACGTGCCAGGCAAGTGCTGTCACTGAGCTGTGACACCAGCTCCAGGATGACTCGATGTAAGAAGGAAATTATAATGTATTACTGTTATTCATTTTTTGTATTATCTCAGTTCCCCCAAGAGCTGTGCCTCGCCCATGCTAGGAAGGGTTGGAGTCCAGGCCCGTCATTATTTTCCTCTCTTAAAATTAATTTTTCAGGTTAGCGTTCAAAGTATGGGTTTTATCATGGCATCTTTATACATATATGTCCTTCTACTTTGTTCTCACTTTCTTACCCTCTCGGTTCTTAGACATTTTCTTTTCTTTTTTTTTTTTTTTTTTCAGAGAAAGGAAACGATTATTATTATTGGGGGTGGGGAAGGATGAGATTTGGGCGCGGGAATTATAGCCACCACCATCACCTCTAATCCAGGAGGCTCAGAAAAGCGAGCTTGGTCTCACCAGAAAAGGTTGGGAGAATCTATTGCATACTGGAGTCTGGAGGGTAAGGATGCATTGCAGGCTTCTTTTCTTTGAGAGAATCAAGCATGGGCCTTAGACAATTTCTTAACAAGTTAGTATTACAAGAGGATACCAGTATACACCCACCAAAGAACTGGGCATGGTGGCATAGTGATGAGGAAGCTGAGGCAGGAGGATCATTTGAGGCCAGCTTGGACAACATTAAGAAAACCTTGATTCAAAACAAAAACCCCTGACAAAATGTGGCAGAGTAGGTAGGTGCATACACAATGTACTCCAGGAAACCCTGGCAGCTTCCCATAAGACTAAACACATGCTGGGAGTGGGGGCGCACACCTTTAATCCCAGCATTCAGGAGGCAGAGGCAGGCGGATCTCTGTGAGTTCGAGGCCAGTCTATAGAGTGAATTCCAGGACAGCCAGGGCTACACAGTGAGACCCTGTCTGGAGTAGAACAATAACAAAAAGGCTAAGCATACACCTCCTCTAACCCATTAACTCCTCTTCTAAGTGTTTACCCGAGAGACATGAAAACACATCTAAGATGACTCATGAATGTTCACAGCAGCTTTACTCCTCTCAGTGAAAACTTGGACACAGCTCATATGTCCATCATGAGAATGAACCAGCTACGTAGTAATAAAGGAAAAACTATTCTGCAATGAAAAGAGCGTGTTATTAATATGCATAACATCAGTAAATCTCCAAAACACTGTGCCAAATGGAAAAAACCTTACATAGAAGAATACATGTATTTATAAAATGTTTAGAAAGACACAGTAACCAATCTATAGTGGAGAAAAGGAGAACAGAGAGAGACTAGGGGTGAGAACTGACTGGAAAGGAGCCTGGTGGTCTTGTATTCTAGTAGGGATTTGAGGTACACAGATACATGCATTTATCAATATTCCATGAATAGACATAAAATTTGTGCATTCTGTAATATAGATTTTAGTACAACCTGTAAATAAATACTGAATTCTAGTTAATGACATGCATGTTGAGGTATTTAGAAGGAAGTATACTGACATCAGCAAGTCACTTTAATGTGCATGAAAAGTAAGGTATACTGAGACAATCAACGGATGGAGAGCACAGTGTTAATGGCAGAATCTAAGCACTGGGTATATGGATTTCAATGGAAAAGTATGTAGTGAGTCTTTCTCTGTCCCACCAGCCAGCTCCCAAATAATGACACAGAGACTTATTAATTATGAAAGCTGGGCCTTTAGCTTAGGCTTGTCTCAACTAGCTCTTCTAACTTTAATTAACCCATATCTTTTAATCTATGTCCTTTTATGTGGCTCAGTTACCTTTACTCTGTACTGCCCATCCTGCTTCCTCTGCATCTAGCTGGCAACTCCACCTTTCTTCTTCCCAGAATTCTCTCTGCCCAGAAGTCCCTCCTATACCTCCTGCCTAGCTATTGGCCGTTCAACTTTCTATTACACCAATCACAGCAACACATCTTCACACAGTGTACAAATATCCCAGAACAAAAGTATCTTACATTTTGTGTAATTTGACATTTTCCACAATGGACTAATGATTAATGGAAACATCATTGACAGCAGTCCCTCAGTTACTGCATGAAGAGAAGTACAATCGCCTGCGGAACCCATGTTGTTTACTCAATGTGTTTCTAGCAGGAGGTAGCTTTTCCCAGAGTAAGGGATGTTGTTGGGGCTCCTCTGTTCATCACATTGTTTGGTTTATACCAATGAGAAGTCAGCTTGATGTCAACTCATTGTTTAAAATTCCTTTAGCCTTGGGAGGTCTTAAATGGGAGAAATTTGCCAAGCATGGTGGCATACCTTTAATGCTAGCACTCTAGAGCCAGAGACAGGAGGATCTCTGTGAGTTCGAGGCCCGTCTGATCTATATAATGAGTTCCAGGACAGCCAGAGCTATGTAGAGAACCTGTCTCACCTCCTCGCCTAAGTCAACAACAACAACAGCAACAAAAGACCCACAAAAGAACAGGGTAAACAGTCCCTTTTTTTTCAATGGCCGAAGTTCTTTCTCGGACCTCTGTTCCTAGAATACACTTGAGGGTCTACCATGACTTAAAAGTCAGGTATTTGAAAGAATGAAATTTCTATGTAAACTATACTGTTAAAATAAATTAGGAAAATAAAGCACAACTTTCCCTCCTCAGAGATTTATTTAAATTTTAGTGAATGCACATATGCTGTTCAAACCAGAGAGAAGGACTCTGCAGTCTGCTCCAGACTTTGCCTGGTGCCTGGGAAGAATTCAGAGAGCAGGAGGAAATCCGAAAGGCAATTATAAATACATCAGACATTAGTTGACTTGATGTTAACTCTCCAAATCACTCAGTTGTTACAAACTTACATTTAACCAGCCTCTCTAAACCCCATCCAGAGCGCACGCAGTGACAGGTTCCGGCTCACGGATTTCAGTGGCATGGCATGGAAGCGCTCTGGACGACAGCGCTCACACATCCAAGTTCCTTCTGGAAGTACTTCCTTCCCTGACTCCATACCTTCTCAGCAGCACATAAACTCGGAAGTGAACCAACCCCATAACTGTCCCCTGACCTCCACACACTCCCTGTCCCCACAAATAAATACATAATTTAAGGGAACACTCATTCTAAGTGAAAATGCACTGGAATCTCTTCAGTGAGTACTGTGCTGAGCACGGGCACAGGCACTGGGCAGCGCTTTCCAAAGCAGATGAACGTGCAGTGTGGGAGACACACAGAGGTGACGGAGGTTAGTGTAAAAGGAAAAGACGTGCCCCAAGAGGATGCAGGAGCCAGGAGGAGAATACTCGTCAGAGCAGACAGCACCCTGTAAGTAGGAGGGTGCCATGTACAGACACCCGGGGAAGAAACTACAGCATGGTGCTGTCTGCAGCCCTTGAGGGAACAGACCTGAGCACACAGGATCCAGCAGGAGGAAGATCACATGGGGACACTCTGGTAAAGAGGACGCAGGCTGTTCAGTTCAGTCTGCTTGGGGAGAAAGGTGACAGGGTTTCCTGCTAGGACACCTTCACTCTGTGATCTTGTACTTACCTTGACTACTGTTAGTTTAGTCTTGGTGACCTTGTAGCAGCTAATTAGAACTCACAGAAAACCTGGGATACTGTAGGTTTCCCTTGAATGTCAACCTGGTCAGTGTGAGCAAAAAATAGTTGCTGAGATTGTGCCGATAGGCACAGCAGGGAGACTTCTGCTGTGAACCCCAACCCCGGAGCAGCAGGAGCGAGGCACCGGGTAGGCATTAGTTAGATCTCTACAAGAGAATGAAAGAGCCAGTGCTGTGTGGGCATTACCGTCTGACTCCGGGTGGTGTGCCTAGGGGTTGCCAGACAAAGAAGAACAGCCCACAGAAGAAATCCAGCCCATTAACTCCACACAGTCCACTAAGAAAAAGAATATTGTCAGGTAGAGGATTTGCCTTCTTTATTTTTAGTTGAATGTACTATTTTAGACTTAAAATCCTTATGATTAAAGGAGATGGGCGTGATCAGGAATCAGCATTGCTCGCCATCACCCGGGCAGACACATGCTGAGGAGACAGCACCCACCGCCCGCCATGGTCCCGTGGGCTACGAACTGCTCAGTGGAATCTCTCAGAGTTAACTGATGGCAATGTCCCACCTTCCAGAATTTCTATTACCTTAGGAGGGCTCTGCCCAGCCTGCCGAAACACAGCTGTGGGTGCTGTGATGTGCAGACGCCCACACTGCCGATGTCAGGAAGGATGTACTTTTAAACCTCTAATTTATCTAATAATGTCTTTGGTGATCTGTGTAGGTTTGGCATTGTAATCAAAGTGCTTCCTGGCTTGGTTTATTCAGTTTGCAGCCTTAAAATGTATACTGTCCTGCTATGCATGATACAAGCAAATCGATTGAGAAGAGCTCCGCCCTTGATATCTGAAAATGAAGCAAATTGATTGTTTCTACGGTGTGTTAATCTATTTATACCGAGATAGCACTCAGTGCTCACAGAGCCATGAATGTAAAGCACACTGTCGAGAGCCCACAGGTGGAGACCGAATAATAAACTCTTGGAAATATTTCTAAGAGGGAGGAGGATGGGTTGTTTAAAATACAAAGCTCTTTGCTGGGCATGGTGGCTCACACCTTTAATCCCAGCACTCAGGAGGCAGAGGCAGGCAGATCTTTGTGAATTCAAGACCAGCCTGTTCTACATTGTGAGTTCCATGACAGCTAGGGCTACACAGAGGAAACCTGCCTCAAAAACAAAACAAAACAAAATAATAGAAGCTCCACAGTACTTGGTAACAGTATTGTTCCATATGAAGTTTATGGCATAGATGCTACACAAAGTCCAAAGAAGTCTGTCCTAACTAATGGAGACACTGTCAAGACCGATGGACTAATGGGAATGCATGTTCATTTATGTATGGAGTCAGACCTTGGCTGTCCTGGAACTCCATATGTAGACCAGCTTAGTCTGAAACTCAGAGATCCACCTGGCTCTGCTGCCTGGGTGCTGGAATCAAAGATGTGTGCTACTACGCCCAGCACATCCAGACTTAAGAATATACCTACTACATAGAGCAGAATATCCTTATATCCTTATAGAAATAATATTTGGAGTTGGTGTCTTGCTTTGGTACCCAGACTATCTTAACTAGTGTCTAGACTCCAGAGACCCTGCTGTCTGCTCTCCAGAGCTGTGAGTACAGTTATGTGCCACTGTGCACCACTTTATACTTTTCAGCTGCCTTTGAAATGAAAACCAATACTTACTCGGAATAGAATTACAGAGGTGGCATTTTAGGCCTGGAAGAGTTTGGAGTTACCCCATTTTCTTACTTTTCCAGCGGAGGAAACAACAGCCTGGGGCTTGGCATCTCCTGAGGCCCCGGCAGGAACGAGCCTTCCTAGCTTCTCCTATTTCTGCTATAACCTCCTGTCTCCAACAAGTCAGCTCCACAGCATTTCAGGGAGGAGCTGGGGGGACTGCAGTCTCTCCAGGTGTAACGAAGTACATCTGGGCGCCAGAGTCATTACGGACTCAGCTCATCTGTCCATTCCCTCTCTCTCAAATCCAGCACCAGGTCTTGTATGTGCTGTGCCATGCTGAACTCCCAGGCCTGTCTCGGCTTTGTTTATTTTCATAGCAACATAGAGAAATCAATTTTTACAATGTCAGTGATTTCTGAGTGTATGAAGTATCTATCACGTCTAGAGGTCTCAAGAAACGAACATGCTTGGTACTAAAATTTCACTTTCTTGCTACTCTGCTAATCCTGACTCCTTCCCTTCTCCTGTGTTTCGGAACCGAGGGCCTTGTGCAGAAGCATGCATTCTATCGCCAAGCTCAGCTCAGCCCTGCTTCTGATAATATCCGGTGGTTCCCAGGATGACTTAATATACGTCTTTCTAGAATACTGCCCCAGACACTAAAACAAATTCGTATAAACATTGAAAAGTGCTAAACTACTAAAGGTCATTAGGATGCAGTTGTACTTTGTAATTACATTTCTTCCCACCACATTGTATGTGATAGCACTGCCCTAAATCCTAGCACTCTGAAGGCAGAGACAGGCAGATCTCTTGCTTCTAGGCCAGCCTGGTCCCCGCAGGGAGTTCCAGGCCAGCAAGGGCCACATAGTGAGACACTGTTTGAAAAGAAAAAAGGAAGGAAGGAAGGAAGTCTCCAGACATGTCTGCAGGCAGGTGTTTTTTTCTTTTTTGAGGTGGTGGGGAACCAGACCTTATACAGTCTGAGCATATACTCTACCAGTGAGCAACACTCAGTCCTTCTTTTTGAAGCAGAATTGAAGGCAAGATTGACCTCTCCAAATAAATACTTGGAAACAAAAGACAGTGCTGCTAGCCAGTGTGAGCACCAAGAAAGGACAGCCAGGGCATTCAGGAACCATGGTTTTCGGGGGTTTTGCATGGGTTTGAGAAATGTTTACCTTAAAGCAAACCTGTGGTGTGTGTTTGTTTGTTTTTTACAGAGCTCAGTTTCTGATGTTAATGGGGCTGACCTTTTAGCTTTATAATGTATAGCACTGAAAAAATACGTATATATAAAATCTCAAGTATATATTCATTGATATAAGTAGCTTTAATGAAGTAGAATATTTTCCTTCTTGTAACTAAACATAAGTGGACCTCTAATGATTTTTTCAACATTGTTCAAAAAGTGTCTATGTGTATATAATATATGACTTAGAAACAAAATAGACAAGAGACTATTTCTATCTATGAATATATAAAATCTGTACTTTGGTGTTTGAGATAAAAAAGGAAGTAACAAACCCCTGTGTAGAAAACATTTCTTTTTGTACATAGGGTCTAAATTACTTAGAAGTAAGAATGGAAAGTATTTCAAAGAATCTGTCTTATGGCTACCTCTATCTGTCTATCTGTCTATCTATCTATCTATCTATCTATCTATCTATCTATCTATCTATCTATCTATCTACCTACCTACCTACCTACCTACCTACCTACCTACCTATCTACATCAAACAAGCACAGCTGCACTTTTTTATTGTTTGAGGACCCTAACAAGATTAATCTGACTTTAGAGGATCTAGGCCACCCAAAGGCCAGCAGCACTGCCAAAGTCAAGTCACACCAAGTGACAGCAGTACTTCCGAAACAGCAGCATTTGACTTCATTCGTTTATTTACTTATTTAATGTGTGTGAGTGTTTTGTCTGTGTACTGTGTGCATGCCTGGTACCTACAGAGGCCAGAAGAGGACACTGGAGCCCCTGGAATGGCGATTACAGATGGTTGCTAGGACTTGAACCCAGGTCATCTGAGGAGCAGCCAGTGCTCTTACTGCTGAGCCGTCTCTCCAGCCCACACCAGCACTCTAGGTCTCGGTCCACACTGCTGGTATTGGCTGTCTCCTGCTATTTGCTACGCTCTCTACCTCTGCCAAACTTCAACATCTTCTAAGCATTTTAAGAAAAATTATGGGGGTTGGGGATTTAGCTCAGTGGTAGAGTGCTTGCCTAGCAAGCACAAGACCCTGGGTTCGGTCCTCAGCTCTGGAAAAAGAAAAAAAAAAAAGAAAGAAAGAAAAATTATGAAGGAAAGCAGTTTCTGTGTTATTATCCCGTTAGTCACTTGGTAATTCCCTTCAAATGACAAGCCCTAATGACAAGTTTGCATCTGAGGTGTATCAAGTATCCTCTGATGTGACCACACTTGAGACATTTGCAATTCTGATTTCTCAGAAACAGTTTCTTTCAATTCAGTCAAAACCATAAGACATGATTCATGCCGGTGATTCCATGTTCTGACGTGCAGACAGAGCTGACGGAGGTGATGTTTGAGATCTCACTTGAGTGAGCTAATCCTCTTCCCTACTTCACTGAAAATATTTTCATTCTGTCTGACAAAAAGTTAAAAAAGTACATTAACTGTAACTAAAAATGTACTGCAAATGACACATTAATGAGATTAAGGTGCGTGCCTTGTTCTCTCAAGCTGTCACAGTCTTTACCTTTGATGAGACTAGACTGATGGCTTCATTACACAAAAGGGAATATTGTCTTGTGGAACTCTAGGGAGCTAGATCACAGTGAGGTTCTCAGATCATTTTAAAATGTGGCTTTTGAAACAAACAAAAGAACTGATTAGATCAGAGTAATAGCGGGAAAGACGTGAAGACAATCCGTGTGGGTACCAAGAACCTCTGACTCCTCACGAGAAAGTCAATAATCTAGACGCAATGAAGGAGATGATTTTATACAGCATTTGGTAAGGAGCAGCAGCTCTGAAAAATGACCTTCCAACACACCTGAATACCACTTAGCTCAACTGTAGTGCTTGCCTACCATGTATGGAGCTGAAGGCCACACTCAGAACTACAACCAGAACAAAGCAGAGCAGAGACAAGCTGGTTACAACTAGGCGTGGTGGTCCAGCCCTGAAACCCCAGCCCCTCGCGAAGCTCGAAAGTTTGAGGCCTGTTTGGGCAATGCAGTGAGACCTCATGTCAAAATAAAAATGAAGGTCAGCAAGACTAGTGGTTCTCAACCTTCCCAATGCTGCAACCCTTTAACACAGTTCCTCATGGTGTGGTGACCCCCGACTAGAAAATTATTTGTGTTGCTATTTCATAACTGTAACCTTGCTACTGTTATGAATTATGATATGCAACACTAGGAGTCATGACCCACAGGTTGAGAACCACTGGCCTGGGGGTTAAAGGTGCTTGCAACCAAACTTGACAACCTGGGTTCCATCCCCAGGACCCACACTGTAGAAGGGGAGAATCACCTCCTGCAGTTGCCCTCCGACCTCCATGAGTGCACCATGACACTTGCATACCCCCCACCCCACCGAACAGATGAATGAATGAACAGTTGTCATTTTTTTTTTAATGAAAAAGGGCTAAAGGGCATAGTTAGGGTGAGAGGGCACTTGCTTAACAAGCAAGAGGCCCGAGGTCAATGCCCAATGCTGTTAAAACAGACAAACAGGTCACAACTGCAATGACTTCATATTACTCATTAAAGATCATAATCTGCAATTTAAAAAAGTACCGGCAAGAGCTTGGAGAGTATCTGCATGTGTGAGGACTCGACGTCAACTCAGAATCCATGCTGAAAAGCACGTGTGTTGGCATGTGCCTGTAATCTTAGTGTTGGAGCCACAGAGACAGGCAGAGCCCCAGAGTTCACTCACCAATCAGTCCAGCCAAAGCAATGACCCAGACTCCAAGGAGGAGACTGTCTAAAAAAAAGAAAAAGTAAGTGGACAGCCATCCTGAGAAAGAACACACTGTACAGACGTGTATGTGCGCGCACAGACACACACACACACACACACACACACACACACACACACACACACACACACACTGATAGAGAGGTGCTAAGGAATGAAAAAGGAACCGTGAAAACTTATCTTCCCTTGGGTCTGGAGTGTAAGCCCTGCAATTCCATGTTTCTGGCCCAGGTCTCTGGCCTCACCTGACCTAATAACAACTGCACCAGCTCTGAGATGTTCCACACAGGCAGGCATCCTGCTCTCAGACTATAACACGTGTCCTAGATTTTGAACCCAAATACTCTCACCCACAACTCTTCCTTTCCATTTAGACCACACTGGTTTACAACATTTATTCTTTCTTGGACAACTTAAGAGTCCAAGGTCCATCATCATAACCACACCCTTAAAAAGATATGCAGTTCCCATGTCTTTTCTTCCCTTTACTGTGCCCCCCTGTAAACCCCAAATCTTGGCAAACAAGAGTCTTTATCCGCATACACGCTAGCACAGGAACACAGATGGAAGGAACTACGCACTTACGGCATCTCGAACGTCACCAGTCACTTAGCACCGTCTACCTTCTCCAGGGATCTGTTAGAAATGAAGATTCTCAGGCCTCAGCCAGGCCTGCTGAGTTAGAACCTCGGTGGGAGGGCCCACAACGTTTTAACCAGATCCATAGGTGGTTCTCCTGCAGGTTCTGAAAGCTGGTCTAGCTTCACACTTCATTGAGAAACCTCCCTCAGGTTTACAGTTCCTGTTCATATATATCTTAAGAAGAGGTACCTGGCACAGCCCCTGTGAGGGACGGGTGCTTAGTCACACCGGTAGATGGGATCGCCCTTACTTCCCTAACAGCAAATAGAAAAACCCACCTGCACGTATGCTAACTGCTTGCCAGCCCGCCCCGCCCCCTCCCTCTTTTTCCTTTTTTTTTTTTTTTTTCCATTTTTTGAGACAGGGTTTCTCTATGTAACCTTGGCTGTCCCACTCTGGAGCCCAGGCTGGCCTTGAACTCAGAGATCTGCCTGCCTCTGCCTTCCGAGTGCTGGGATTAGGGATGTGCACCACCGCCCGGTTCCTTCCTCTTTGTCCATCCTAAGCACTGCTCTTCATCCTGTCAGAGGCTGGGATTTCCAGGAATAGACTGGACTTCATCCTGGAAGTACCACTTCTGTTTCCACAGATTTACTTAATATACGCTTTTCATATGACTACATTTCTATAATATGTGGTCTGTAGTACAGCCTTCTGCTACCATATTTTTCAAGGTTCATCTACACTGTTGTGTGTATAAGTGCTTTGCTCCTTTTAATGGCTAAAAGATATTCCACTCAGAGGTTCTGGAGAGATGGCTCGGCAGCCTAAGAGCTCCTGGGTGTGATTCCCAGCTCCCATAGGGTAGCTCAAAACCATCTGCAACTCCAGTTCCAGGGGATCTGATGCTCTCTTCTGACCTCTACTTGTACCAGGCACACACATGGTACACAGATATACATGCTGGCAAAGCACCCTACTCATAAAATGAATATTAAAAAGGTATTGCTCTCTGTATCTGCTGCATTTTATTTTTGCTGTGATGCACATCCATACACAAGCCTTTGTGTGGATGTGTGCTTTCATTTCTAAGGCATATACCTAGGATAAGAATTGCTGAGCCATAATAATAACTTTATATTTGAATTTCAGGGTGCTGCCAAAGCAGCCCACTCAGCAATATACAGAGTCCCGGTGTCCGATGGCACACTAATGCTGTCACTCATCTCTTCTTTCCTATGGGAGAGAGGAAGCAGCTGGGATTGAACTCAGGGTCTGTGCTCACTAGGC
This sequence comes from Peromyscus californicus insignis, assembly GCF_007827085.1. Taxonomy (NCBI): domain Eukaryota; kingdom Metazoa; phylum Chordata; class Mammalia; order Rodentia; family Cricetidae; genus Peromyscus; species Peromyscus californicus. Next base: position 35,428,698 of record NW_026294551.1, read on the forward strand.
AAGCGTTCTATCACTGAGCAGCCCCCATGCAATGCATTTTGAATTGGTGTTTTTATATATGAGGATCAAACTTAACTTTTTCCCCGGTACCATTTGTTCAGGTGTTTTCCCTCCCATTAAATGATCTTGGTACGCAGTCACTGAAGACTTGTTTACATGCTATTAGTTAAGTATTCCTTTTTCTTCCACAGTTGACCCCGAGCCGCCATCCCCCCTACAGTCCATCAACTCCCTTGACTCTCCTCTTAAGCTCCTCTATCTGTTCAGCCTTCTTTGGGGGTGGGGGTGGGGGTGGGTTGTTATTTGTTTTGACACAGGGTCTCACTGTGTAGCCCTGGCTGGCCTGGAACTCACTCTGTAGGTCAGGCTGGACTGACTCACAGACCGTCTGCCTCTGCCTCTGCCTCTGCCTCTGGAGTACGGGGATTATTCACTACCATGCCTGACTCGTTTTAGTCTCTAAAGGTTCCTATCTTCTAGCAAGCTTTAAAAATACTGAGTTTTCAGTTACAGTGGTTATCTAACAAATTAGGACAAAACTTAGTGGCATAATAAAGTCATTTATTATACTATAGTTTCTTTTGCTCAGGATTTCAGATCGGCACAGTGGAGTTCCCATCTCTGTTCTATGACATCTGAAGCCTCAGGCTGCAGCTCTGTGCACTTACACGTCAGGTAGCTGATGATGGCTGCTAGCTGTGGACAGGGGCCTCAGCTCATATCCGTGTGACCCTGTACATGCTGTTTCTCCAAGTGGGCTGGTTTGGGCTTCCTCACAGTATGGCTTCTGTGTTCCAAGAACAAGCAATCTAGAAGGGGAGAGAGGAAGAAAGCAAGAAGCCAGGATAGCCAAAGAGCCTACTTATGCCCTAAAAGAAAAATCGTTCCCAAGTCTTAGCACATGTAAAGGAAGAGTAACAAACTTTATGTGAAATGACAAGGTTCTAAAATAGCGTGGGGCCTGCAGCTGGGACTGCATGGCAAAGCACTTGGATAGCATGCCCGAGGCCCTGAGTTAGAGCCACGCATGCAAATACAAAATGTGGGACCAGAAACACTGCTGTGGCCTGCTACACAGAAACAGTCTGCCACAGCCTTCTGGTCACAGTTCACCGCATGCACACAGGCTACACTTCCCTCCTCCGCCCCTAGTGTCTCCCCAAAACTCATTCACAATGGCGTCAGGCTCAGGCTTGAAAGTCAAGACCTCTCTATGTGCTAGTGAGATGCCATGATACAGCTCCTCATCTACAATTGCACTTACCCTGGAAACTTTGGCACTAACAAGGCAAATACTACTGCCCCACTTTCCATAGCATATAAAACAGCTTAGAGCAGCCTTCCCGCTCCAAAGGAGAAAGCCGTTGTCTCGATTCTCCCTATGTGATTACAGCTCTAAAGAACATCTGTATGTTTGTGATTCCTGATTTCCTAACGTCTGAGCACCTCTCTGAAAATCCAGTTAATCACTGCATAGCTTTATAAACTATCTCATCACTGTTTCCAGTTTAACTCTTGTTTTCTGTATCAACTCACATCCTCAGACCTCCTGCCCTGGCTCCTGTCCTCCACGGAGCTGCTCACACAGACTCAGGGACTCCCTCTGTCCTCCAGCCACTCCCTCACCTCAGCACAACTGTCAGAAAATTCTCCAAAGTATACCCTCCTCCTGCCCCCCCTCCTCCGTCCCTCCTCTTGCTCCTCCTCCTCCTGCCCCTCCCCCTCCTCCTCTGTCCCTCCTGCCCATCCTCCTCCTGCCCCTCCTCCCCCTCCTCTGTCCCTCCTGCCCCTCCTTCTCCTCTGTCCCTCCTCCCCCCTCCTCCTGTTCTTCTTCCTCTTCCTCTGTCCCTCCTCCTGCTCTTCCTCCTCCTCCTCCCCCACTTCTCATGCTTACTCCTGGTCCCCCACTTCCTCCTCCTCCTCCTCCCACGGATTTTCACAATGTACGTACCATCTTTCATTCTCGCTACATTCTGATTGCCTTTGGCACAGCAAATCAAGGGAGTGTTTTAGTTCATATCTCACGGTGGTACTTCCCTGCTCAAAATTTTCTGTGACTTCTCCCACGCTCTTATAGCCTGTGCACATGCTAGTCTGAAGTATCTCATCCCGCCTTTCCACTGACTCATAACTCAGTCTTTGGCATGACTGGCCACCCAGTCTAGGGAGGTACCACTATAGACAGGGTCACCTCACTGTTCCTTTCACAAACCTTATCTCTTTCCAGTTGAATCCTTCCAGTTGACTTGCTTACTACCTGTCTACCTAGCCAGATGGTGACTTCTACTGGTCAGGGACTAGCCTGTGATGTCCATCACTATCCATCCAGTGCCTAGGAGGGAGTCTGTCAGATAACATGCACGCAGTCATTTACTGGATGTGACGGGACGATTCTGGGGTAAATCACTGTGGCATGTGTGGTGGCATGTTAAAGCATCCCTTCCGAGTTCTTACTGAGGGTAGCCTTGTGTTCTCTTTCAGTAACTGCCCTTCCTTTCTGGCTGCTGCCTTAGCCAGGGCCACCTCAGATGAAGTCCTCCAGAGTGACCTTTCTGCTCACTATATCCCAAAGGAGACAGATGGCACAGAAGGGACTGTGGGTAAGCACCTTTCTCCATTATTTGTTTAAACTCACTACAAGTCTTGTGGGCAGTGCTCTGCAGGAAATATCTTGGCTCAGTAGCAGGGACCTGTAGCCCAGGTACTTAGGAGGCCCGGTGCGAAGGTCACTTGAGTTTACGTGTTCTAGACCGGCTCAGTCAAGGACCTTGTCTCAATTTAAAAAAAAAAAGTTTGATGCACAATAAAGTAAGAGGATGAGAAAACCAGTTTGAGGAAAAGCTGTTTAAAATGTCTTGTTTATCCAGGGCTGCATCACCCCAAATGCACCTATCTATTCTAAGAGGTTTAACTTATCTTGAATACAGGTAAAAGCATACAAAAGTTTTAAATAGTTATAACAAAACTCATCAATCTTGTGAAGCTTTGGAGCTACTAAAACATGGAGCTCTGACAGATGCATAATGTTATTTGTTTGCATTGACCATTGTGTATTTTTGCTGATAGCTCAACATTCACACCCACACTCACCCCTGGCACCAGCAGAATTGAGCCCAAGGCCTTGGACACGATGCTCTACTTCTGAGGCACACACACACCCCCACACCCACACCCATGCTCACGCACACACACACGTGCACACACACATACATTTACACAAAACATATATATGCACACACACACAAATGCGCACACACGCACGCAGTTTTGAAAGGGTCTTGCTGAACTGCCCAGGCTATTCTCCAACCTCAGCACCCCAAGCAGCTGGGTTACAGGCATGTGCCGCCACGTCGGCCAGCTCCAGTTAATGGATTGGGCTTACACACACTTGAAAGCAGTTAAAAAACTATTTTTATAAAATCAGAGCATGACTACCCCACCATGCACTTCTGGTTTTGGTGCAGGGGATGTAACCTGAGGTATCTTAAATGGTTAAGTATGTTTTCTACCAACTATGTAACATCCCTAGCTCACTACTCCAAAATATTAAGGGTAATATTTTATTGGCATTTATTAGCTTTGAGATAAGGTCTCAACTGTGTACCTTAGTCTGGCCTTCAACTCACGACCCTGCTTCAGTCTCCTGCCGTAGTCTCCTGAGTGCTGGGATCACAGCGTGTGTTACCGTGCCCAGCCCATCTGTTCTACTCAAAGCGTTTGCCCATCAACATGGTACACAGGGAACAAAGCGTCTGTTATAAATAGAAAGGCAGTCCAGAGACTGTGCGGCATCCCCTCTTCCTGTCTCTCTAGACCGTGACAGAAACTGTCAAGGAGGAACTGCGCCTTGCTTTTTTTTTTTTTTTTAACTGAGAATAACTGATTCACCTGGAACCAAGCTGTCCCGGAGCCACACTGAATAGAATCCCTTCTACAAAGCACAGTCTTTCCTCTGATGCTGATGCACGAAGTGAAACCCTTGTAATGAAGGGATGAGAGATGCAGTTCTGCCTCAGTGCAGCGGGGTGACGGCTGACTCAGCTCCAGCTCGGCACAGTGACATTAACGACTGACGAGTCATTTACAGCTGTGAGGGGGTGGACTGCTACTTGGATGGTTTTCACTTTTTCACGCCCCTTATTTTGTTTTATTTTTCCATCTCAAGTGGCTATTATTAATATCTGAATGTTCTGTAGCACTCCCTCTGGAGACTGTCTCAGGACTACAGTGCTGCTCTCCATGCTGGCTCTGGAGAACTGTCTGAGCCCCACAGGTGACAAAAGTACCATGGAAGGATTTTTCTTTAAATGATGTCACTGGCCACACTGTTTGAATTGTTTTCTAGGTGATCACTTAGAAATGTCTCCATGCGGCCGGGCGGTGGTGGCGCACGCCTTTAATCCCAGCACTCGGGAGGCAGAGCCAGGCAGATCTCTGTGAGTTCGAGGCCAGCTTTGTCTACAGAGAAATGTCTCCATGCTGTTGAGATTCTCAACTATCAGCAAATCCTTATCCATTTAGCACAAATCACTATGTGTGAAATGCATAAGGGTCTAAAGCAGTGGTTCTCAACCTTCCTAATGCTGTGGCCCTTTAGTACAGTTCCTCATTTTGGGGTGACCCCCAACCATAAAATTATTTCATTACTACTTCATGACCGTAACTCTGCTACCGTTATGAACCGTAGGAATCTGTTTTCCAGTGGTCTCAGGTGACCCCGTGAAAGGGTCGTTCAACCCCTTGAGAACTCTGCTGGGATACTGTTGGCCCACACATGACAGTGGGGAGAAGCATACTGGGTAGAGCCTAGAGCATGCACAGTGAGGTCCCACTGAAGGGCCTTTTAAAACCTCTTCTGGGTTGTTTCAAAAAATCTTTTTTTTTTAAGAAAATTTGTATTCATTTTAATACCAATCACAGATCCCCCTCTTCCCTCCTCCCGGCCCTCCACCCCCCCAACCCACCCCCTATTCCCTCCTACAAGAAGGTGAGGCCTCCCATGGGGAGTCAGCAGAGCCTGGTACTTTTAGTAGAGGCAGGTCCAAGCCCCTGCCCCAAGGCTGTGCGAGGTATCCCACCATATGCAGTTGGCTCCAAAAAGCCAGCTCATGCACCAGAGATGGATGCTGATCCTACTGCCAGGGAGCCCCTTGAGAGGATCAAGCAACACAACTGTCTCCATTACGCAGAGGGCCTAGTCCAGTCCCATGGAGGCTCCACAGCTGTTGGTCTTAAGTTCATGAGTTTGAGGGGAGGGATTTGATGCACATATCCCATTAAGGGCTTAGTGTTCCAAGTTTTCTTTCTCTGCATGATGTCTAGTTGTGGGTCTCTTTTTTGTTCCCATCTACGGCAGGAGGATGCTTCTCTGATGATGATGAACAAGGCACTAATCATGCAAAGGGCCTAGTCCAGTCCCACGTAGGCTCCACAGCCATTGATCCAACTTTCATGAGTTCCCTCCAGTTTGGTTTGGTTGTCCCTGCATGTTTCCCCATCATAATCCTGATGCACTTGACCATAGAATCCCTCCTCTCTCTCTTTGACTGGACTCCTGGAGCTCTGTCTAGTGACTGGCTGTGGATCTCTGCATCTGCTTCCATCAGTCATTGGAGAAAAGTTCTGTGATGACAGGGTATTCACGGTCTGATCTCTGGGGCTAGCCAGCTCAGTTCAGGTACCCTCTCCACTATTGCTAGTAGCCCAGGCTGGGGACATCCTTGGGGATTCCTGGCAACTTCCCTAGTACCGGGTTTTTCTCTATCCCCATGAGGTCTCTCTCTATCATGGTATCTCTTTCACTACAAAATATTTTTTAAGTTTCATGTATATTAGTATTTTGTCTGCATGTACTTCTGTACACCATGTGCTTACAGTGCCCATGAAGGCCAGAAGAAGGCGTTAGATCCCCTAGAAATGGAGTAGAGATGGTTGTGAGCTGCCCTATGGGTGCTGGGAATTTTTTTTTTTTTTTTTTTTTGATTTTTCGAGACAGGGTTTCTCTGTGTAGCTTTGCGCCTTTCCTGGAACTCACTTGGTAGTCCAGGCTGGCCTCGAACTCATAGAGATCCTCCTGGCTCTGCCTCCCGAGTGCTGGGATTAAAGGCGTGCGCCACCACCGCCCGGCGGGTGCTGGGAATTTAACCTGGGTCCCCTGGATGAGCTCTTAACCACTGAGCCATTCTTCCAACCCCTTAAAAAATGTTTTTTTGGCTTTTTGAGACAGGATTTCATTTAGCTCAGGCTGGCCCCAAACTTACTCTGTGGTAGAGGCTGGCCTTGGTCCTGATCCTTCTTATTCTACCTCTTTAGTGATAGATTACAGTCTTGGGCCTCCATGCCTGGCTAAATTACATCTTTCAAAATTAATGGTAAAGGGCTGGGAAGGTGGACCATTCAGGAACATGCAAGCCTGAGGACCTGAGTTCAGAACCCCAACTCTGTAAAAGCTCGGCATGGCCTGCCTCTGTAAGTCTACGTTGGGCAAGTGGAGACAGGGAACTCCTGGAGCTCACTGGCCATCTGTAAGCTCCAGATCCAGAGAGACCCTGTCTCAGACAGGAAGGTGGCACACAGCAGAAGGTTCTTGACATTGACCTCTGGCCCCCACACCACACACGAACATGTATGTATACATGCAACACACCACACACAAAAACAAAATAAAAATTAATAAAATTAACAGTAACAGAAAGGAAAACTAGCCTTCTGATACTACAGTATACTTTATGGTCACTGTGGAAGAACAGGAGGACACCAGTGAAGGACAGACAAACAAGGACTATGTAGATGTGCTAAGCGTTAGTGATTCATCTAACTGAGCCTCTGCTGTATGCTAGGTGTACCATTTTTCAAGACAATTACAATAGTCTATCTGCTTTAATAAAATTTACCTTTGTGAAATATTCTAGAGACATGGAATATCCAATAAACACCATCAGTAATATCTATTGATACTCCAGCTCCGGGGATCTAAGGACTCTGGTCTCAGTGCTACATGCATATACCCCCAACCCAGATACATAATTAAAAATAAATCTCAAAAAATAAGTTACAATAGCTGCTGTGAACAAAGTGAAATACGAACACAAGGAGCGAGTGCCAGGGAGACAGGGACAGACTACTGGCTATTCTGCCTTAGAGAAGCTGGGTAGGGTGCCAGCCCTGGAATCCCTGCACTCAGGAAGCAGAGGTAAGAGGATCACCACAAATCTGAGGCCAGCCTGGTCTACACAGGGAGTTCCAGGCCAGCTTGGGCTATATAAGCTCTGGACAAGAGGGGCTGCATGGGCCATACCCAGTCATCCAACCTTTGAAAGACAAATTTAAAAATATTTATTATTTTATGTTTATGAGTGTTTTGCCTGCACATGAATGTCATTTGTGCCTGGTACCCTCAGAGACCAGAGGAGGGTATTGGAACCTTTGGAACTGAGAGTTTCAGATGGTTGTGCGCCGACGTGTGGGTGCTGGGACCCAAACCTGGATCCTATCCAAGAGCAGTATTTCTTAACTGCTGAACTATCTTTTATCTTTTATTTTACATATGAATGTCATGCTTGTTTGTGTCTGCTGCCCAGAGGCTAGAGGGCGCTAGAGCCTCTGGAACTGAACTCGGGTCCTCTGGAAGAGCAGCCAGTGCTCTTAGCCATGGAGCCATCTCTCCAGCCCAACATTTATGTTTCATTAGCTCCCTTACTGAACAGTGTGGGTGTACGTGACAGTAATATACAAACCAAAGGATCATCAACATTTGATATCATTAGCGGGGATTCTGAGAACATGTCATTAATTTCCCCCAGCCCCAATCCCCTTGAAGTTTCCAGGTGGATCTCTATAAGTTCAAAAGTTCAAGGCCAGCCTGGTCTACAGAGTGAGTTCCAGGACAGCCAGAGCTACACAAGAAACCCTGTCTCAAAAAAACCCAAACAAACAAAAAAAAGCAAACATTTGGAGTTGCTTAAAGCAAAAGAAATATTTGGCTGTTTGTTGGCTTGTTCATTTCTTGTATATAACTCCTCAGGGAATATTTGCTCCTTGAACTTCATTTCTCTTTCAAATATATCCTTGGTTTTCAGTAACGTACATTTGGGAAGGGGAGGCTGGGTACAGTGGTGCCTGCCCATACATTAGAGCACCGGAGAGCCTGGAAGCGGGCTGTGCTAACCAGTCTGTCCCAGAACAAACAAACAGACAAACAGAAAAATGTTCAAGGGCTCAAAAGCCATCAACTACGACTGCTGTATATCAATAATAAAGAAAAACAAAAATCAAATCTTTGAGACTAGCTTTCTGAATATAATCATTAAAAAAGTGGAGCTGGAGGATCCCAGTGCTCAGGGGGCTGAAGCAAGTAAGTGAGACCAGGTCAGCCTGGGAACAGAGGGAGACCCCGTGCAGAAAAGGGGTGGGGGAGTTTGTGCTGGATGTGGCAATTTGCAACTTAGAAAGCTAACTCCAGCACTTGAGAGTCTACAGCAGGAGGATCCTAAGTTTGAGGCTAGCCTGGGCTCTATAGGAGGATTCTGTCTCAAAAAGATACACTGCGTGCACAGTGCTCCTGGCATGTATGGCCCCGAGTTCTGTCCCCAACCCTACAAAACAAAGGGAAATGCTATAAGAAGTCTGCATGAGAGGAGAAACGGAGTCAGACTCAAGGCTAAAGCATGGCTGGAAATAAGGAAATGGAGTCCGAGTTCCTTCCATGTTACAGGGAACACACGGTCTCTCTTTGGGATTTCTGTTCCAGGCTAGAGGAAGCAGCTGGAGCCATTGCCCATCTACCACACACTTCCTCAGGCTGCCAAGCTGTGTCTGGTTTAGTAAAGCAACTTTCTGGAGTATTTTTTCAACCTGAGATACAGAAGGAACATCTAGAGTACTGAAAACCTGATCTCTTGGTTGCGTAGCTACAGATTGAGTGGACGACAGCTTGAATAGATGGTAACCCACCCGACTGTCAAATTCAAGGCCAAGGCCAGTTTGAGCTACACAGCAGGACTCGGACTAAATAAATAAATTAAATAAAAATAAAGCCTGTCATGGTGGCGCACGACTTTAATCCCAGAACTCTGGAGGTAGAGGCAGGCGATCTCTGTGAGTTCAAGGCCAGTGTGGTCTACAGAGTGAGATCCAGGACAGCCAAAGCTACATAACGAGACCCTAATAATAATAATAATAATTTAAAAAATCAAAGTAGTACACTTAGGTGAAGACTCCCATATACACACAGATAGAATTCAGGTTGTTCCCCCCAATAAACCAACTTTTAACATGTTAGTTACCCTATTGGCTAAACTACTGCCTAAATTTAATAATAAATATTTCAAAGAAAATATATAACTCAGTTCCCAATGATGGTCCCTTGGCTATAGTAGAGAGAAAATCTAAGATCAGGAAAAGGAAGCGAGAGCGCCAGCAGTCTGCTGGCTGTTTTCATGTGCCTTTCCGGTTCCAGTCTTCCTTCTGAGCCTAGAAGGCTTGACTCCATGTAATAACCAAAGCAGTCAGCCACAGGGAAGGGTGCTCTGGCCTAGAGGGCAGAGGGTTGGAGATGTCACTGTGAGCAAGCCTGGTCTGACTGGGGTCTTCTCCTGCCACAGAGGGTGATCTTGGTGGCAGCTGAGGCCTTTCTACTAGGTAGACGCAGAAGCAGGACTCCTTTCCCTTGAGTTAAGGAGCACATGACTGGGGAACTACTTCTGTCCTTCCCAAGCAGGGAGTGGAAAGCATGTCACATGGCTCTTCATCAGGAGTCTGTTTCCTTCACAGAGATTGAGACAGTGAAATTGGCCCGCTCTGTCTTCAGCAAACTACACGAGATTTGCTGCAGCTGGGTGAAGGACTTCCCTCTGCGCAGGAGGCCTCAGATTTATTATGAAACGTCAATCCATGCCATCAAAAACATGCGAAGGAAAATGGAAGACAAACACGTCTGCATCCCTGACTTTAATATGCTCTTCAACCTAGAGGTAAAAGGCATTCGAGAGTGGGTGGGACATGGTCCTCCAGAAAAGGACTGGTGTCCTGTCACTCATAGGCTGGAGGAAGGCTGACTGCATTAGAAAATAGAACTGTTTTGTTATTTTGAATAAGTTCAAATCATTCCAAATTGGGAACATTGTTATTTTTAATAGGTTCACATGGTTCAAAACTGGGAGAGTAAAAATCTCTTCTGGACAGCCAGTTCCTATCTAGAAAAGCAAGGGAAGTTACCAGTTTCTTTGGAAGCTTCTAAGGCTATTTTATTACCAACCAAAGAAAACCATTATATCGAAATAACGCTTTTTGAAAAGGAGAATATTTCTGTAGTGAAGTCAAGTGACTTAGTGAATTCTTAGAATACCATGTTGCTGAAGCAACAAAAAACACAACATAAAAGAATAAATTTAAGACTGAGACACTTTGATTTCATGTGATTTTCTTTTTAAAATCTGGGTCTCTGAGATAGGAAGTAGTTGGAATTGCATTCCACAAATCTCTGTGACTGACAGACGAGATCCATATGAGCCTTGTCAGCTTAATAACCAGTTTCCTGCTATCTTCTTCTCCTCTATTAAATGCATTATGCTAATACAAACAGAGGTGGGGTTGTTAGCTCTGCCTGCCACTCACCTGTTCTTTCCTCTTTCAAGTCCATAACTTGAAAACTGCAGTGTAGTAATTTATACCCAGCATACCATTTCCTCCACTTAGTAGCAAACTTTAAACTTCAGCCGATTGTCAAGGGCTAGAGAGCAGTGGTGACAGGCTGGCAGTCGGGGCTGAGACGACAGCAGCCACTCTCCTTGTCCCCAGTGCTGTGTCGGGACAAATGTAACCCAAGGGCCACCGCCTAACAGTCCCCATAAAACTACAGCTAGTTGAAGGGTATGCAGGATGTTGACCTGGTTGGTTTTCATTTTGTCTCCAAATGTGAAAACTAGTCAAAAGCCTAAGAAAGACTCACCTTGATGCACTAAAGCAGGTACCGAAGGCTATTAAGCTATGTTTGTTTAGAACTTTGCAAATTCTCATACTTTTTCATCTGATAACTTCATTTTGTTTAAAATTCATCACAACAGAAATACAGCAAAGTCATAAATATGTGTTTGATAAAAGTGTTCCAACATTATTACTAAAAACATCAGAAATGATCTAAAAATCATTAATGGAAATGTGTCTCATAATCTATTCCAGATAATGTCTTTGAGTAATACTTCATGACATGCAGAAAGGCTAATGACATAAAATAGGACATAAAATTTCATATACAGTATGGACCTTACTTTAAAAATACAGAGCCAGGTGTGGTGGTGTACACCTGTAGTCCGGTACTTCAGAGGCTGAGACAGGAGAACGGCTACAAGGCAAGACCCTGTGTCAGAAACTGACGCATGCACATGTGCACACACACATAAAATGTTTGTCGCTGGGCAGTGGTGACACACACCTTTAATCCCAGCAAGCGGGAGGCAGAGGCAGGCGGATCTCCATGAGTTCGAGGCCAGCCTGGGCTACAGAGCGAGTTCCAGGAAAAGCACCAAAGCTGCACAGAGAAACCCTGTCTCGTAAAAACCAAAAAAAAAAGAAAAACCAAAAAACAAGTTTGTCTCACATACCCAAAGTCCTAATTAACACTATTACCAAAACAAAACCAAACCACCAATATATAAAGGGTTATCTATGAGAGTGGGGTTACAGTGGTATTTATTTTCTTTATTTTTATTATTTTAATAAATTGTCATTATTATATTTCTTCCTTTAAGAATCGACATTTGTTTTAAAGGAAAGTTTGTGCAGGGCTGGTAGTCAGACCTAGAACATCACACATGTGGAGAGTCCATGACAAACGTGACCTGGACTTCATACTTACTTCTCCAAAGAGTCCACCTGGCTGCTGTTTTCCCTGATGTTATACAGAGTTGTCGGAAACCGTGTACTACTTTAGTCCAGATATAAATTCGAAGTGTCAGGATTCTTTCTAGACAATTCTGTTTGGTCAATCTTCAATGGCACTATAGATTGTTTTGCTTCAAATGCAAGACATATTACAAGTAGTGCCTGTAATAGATATAGACTTCACCATTTCTGAGAGTTAGCATTATTCTATATGCAGTGCTTTTGTTAGAGACATTTTCAAAGCACAGAGATACCTGTGTTCTATCTCTGTCTGACAAGGGTGTGAAGGCAGGACAGGAGAATGAGGCATCCCCTCAGCACATCCGAATCAACCTGGGCTCACATGACACTGTTGCAAAAAATAAAAAATTAAAAGAAAAAACCCAAAAACCTAAAGCAAGCAAACAAACAAAACATCCCCCAAAGAAAAGATCTGTTCAGGAGTCAATGACAAAACCCAGACTCCCAAGAAAAGAGAATGTAAAGACTCAGAACTGAAGTCATCAGCTACTGCTGCCTAAAGGGAGCTGAGTAACCAGCGACACTCAAGTGACTCACAGATCACCAACAGATCTGAGATTCAAACATTGAGCTGAAAATGAAGAGAGAGCCAACCATGTGGCACTGGACAAGGGACATCAAGACACAGCAGAAGGCCGGGGCCAAGGCTGGCAGCTGCCCTTTAGATGAGACCCTGAAGCTTCGGCTGGGGCTGAGGCAAAGTCACCAGCCACACAGGGCACTTGGTTGGTTAACAAGTTTGGAGACTCCGCTGTTTATGGAAGGAACTCAGGGTGACCAGGACCGGTGTTGAAAGAGGCATAACTTGTATGTTTTTATCTCCATGTATTGGAAAGCCAGTTATTTTCTATTATTCTCTGGTATTTTGAAAAAGTACTCAATCCAGAACAGCTTTTGCTCACTTCTTCCTCATACCGTCTTTCCTCTTCCTCCTCACAACCTCTAACTATGATTTTGAAGCAAATGCATGTGGGTGGTTTCCATGGTACAAGACAAGTTTCACAGAGAGGGCGCTCCAGCCTGCACTAATTGGGCATGATGTGTTCCAAGGCTGTGTGTGTAAACACAGAGGCCCTAGCATCACAGGTACTCAGCAGCTCATCGACATGTCAGCAAAGGGAAACATTAGTCTCATTATCTGAATGACGAACGCAGTAGAGGATGGACGTTTCCAGGGCGTCAACTGGTTGGGTGGTACTGTGCCCCATTCCCTAATGGTTTTGTGTCTCTATTGACAGGACCAGGAGGAACAAGCTTACTTTGCAGTATTTGATGGCCACGGGGGAGTGGATGCTGCCATTTATGCCTCTGTTCACCTACATGTTAACTTAGTGCGCCAGGAGATGTTCCCCCATGATCCTGCTGAGGCTCTGTGCCGGGCCTTCCGTGTCACCGATGAGCGGTTTGTGCAGAAGGCAGCCAGGGAGGTATGCCCACGTCCTTGTGAACACCAGCTAGAAGTGCACCAGCTGAGTTCAAGCCAGTCTCTGTGGGGGAAGGGCTAGTTTGGCCTTTTCTCCTTCTGGGTACACATTATTTAAACTATAAACGCAAGCACGCACATGCACGCAAACACACAAACACACTCTCACTTCAGCTACCTTCTTGGACTCTGCTCGATTCTTAATCCAGTTCCCAGGAATAATTTTGTGGGGCACAATGATACACTGTAAAGAAAAGCCAGACTGTGGTTTTCTGGCCCCTGTGTGTAACTGCTGCTGGATTTGGCAGGTGAGTCTTTGCTTCTTTCCCCCACTACCTGTCAGCTTCGAACTTGGCCCCCCTCTCTAGGCACTCTTGCAGACAGTATCTAGTGAAAACTTGAAACTTGAAAACACTAGCTGAAACAGAAAGTGGGATTGCTCCCATGCATTTCATTTTGCAGGAGTAGGCAGTGGTCACTCCAGGGAGCATCCATCTGGAGAAGGAGACTCCTTAGATGACCCTTGAACCGACTCTCACTTAATGGGAAGACAAGACAGAACTCATGTCCTACATTGCTAAGGCTCCTCAGACCTAAGCAGTTTACTCTGAATGAAACTGAGTTCTATATTAAAGTCTAAAGTAAAACAAACAAAACCATATGTATGTCATACTGGGCAATGGAACATAATTACCTATATCACTCTATGTTGGATTTTGAGAAAAAGGTACATTTCTTATTTTTCAAAACTAATACATATTAAAATATACACAAAAAGTTAACACTGCTGCCACATGACTCAAACGTGAACTTCTAAAATGAAAAGATCAGAACAGTATTTGATCCATTTCCCTGCTCCTACAGTTATGCTGCAAAGCAAAAGTGAGGCTTGGAATTAATGAAATGATCCAGAACTGTATGGTAAAGAGAGAGAGAAGTCTCTACCTTGAGCCCTAGCTTGGACTAACACACAAATGACTATAGTAACAACTAGGAGCCACAAGCAGAGGTGGGGTGGCACAAAACCCAAGTCGGCCTCAGCCCTGGGGGGTTGACCTCCGCCCACTCTGCTGGCCCTGCCTCTCTGGAGGCTGCTGGCTCTCAGCTTAGGGACAAGGTGAGCCTTAGGGGCGGGGTAATCTGTATTCAGTCAGTGTGAGACATTGACCATTTCATCTTTTTTTTTTTAAATCTTCCCTGCCGTTCTCTATTTCCTGACCATATTTCCCTCCCTTGCTGTCAATGGTGCTGTCTCTCAGTCCTGCCAATAGTTGTCCCACGATTCAGGGTCCTCTCAGGGTCGCTTTCTCCTCCTTGTGCTTCTTGTGCTGCTTACCCCTGGGAAAAGTAGCTATTCCTGTGGAGAAGCAGCCCTGCCTCCTGTTCTCTTCAGGGCATATGCACTCAAGTGTCTTTATCCTGTGTTCCAGAGGGCTGAGCTTTTGAACATTCTGTGTGGGAAGACATTTTATTGGTGGGTGAGGATTTATAATGAACTTTTCCTATATAGGGAAAAAGAGAAGTTGTTTCTCTCATTGGATACAAGGAGCCCTTCACCACCCTGACGCACTCGTTCTAATTTGGGCCAGGTCCTTAGTAACAGAGTCATGCTCATTTGGTGGTGACTCATGTCAAATGGAGATGTCATTTCAGTATAGCAGGATCAAGAGCTTTAAGAACTGTGGTAGCTACTGCAGTGACCCCCAGGCTGTCAGTTCTCCATGCACTGTTCCCAATCAAAGCTCCCTAAAAACACCTGTTCTGGGTTTTGTTTTTGAAGGTATATAAGCATCTTCTTCAGTGAGTATATGCTGTCTTGGCTCCATAATATCCAGAGACTGGGAACATTTCTTCTGTACCAAGCAAATACTTTGTGTACGTGTACACTCACACACACACACACACACACACACACACACACACACACACGCACACGCGCGCACACGCGCGCAAGCATGCCAACAACTACACCATCTCACTGACTACCCAGTAAGATCAGAAATGAAACAGACTAGACTGGAATCATCTAAGAAAAAGGCTGCCCGGCAGTGGTGGTGCACGCCTTTAATCCCAGCACTTGGGAGGCAGAGGCAGGCGGATCTCTGTGAGTTCAAGGTCAGCCTGGTCTACAGAGAGAGATCCAGGACTGCCAGAGCTGTTACACAGAGAAACCCTGTCTCAGAAAGAGAGAGAAAGAGAGAGAGAGAGAGAGAGAGAGAGAGAAGGCTGCCAGGTGTGGCAGCATTCACCTTTAGTCCCAGCACTTAGGAGGCAGAGGTAAAAGGATCTCCGTGAGTTCTAGGCTAGCCAGAGTGATAGTCAGACCCTGTCTTAAAAAATAAAAAAAGAAAGGGGGGGTAGTGGTGGAATGGACTTAACAGTGAACTAGGAAGAACAGAGATTTCAAGTGCCCCTGGACAAGTCACAAAATATGCCATGTTTTTAAACTCCCACTCATGGAGCTCTGTGTGTGTGTGTGTGTCTGTGTCTGTGTCTGGGGCGTACATGTATGCCACAGTGTGCATGTGGAGGAAAAGACAACTTCAGGAGGCTGTTCTTTATGTCCACCATATTGTGTGTCAGAGGTTGACCTATGGCCATCAGGTTTGGCAGAAAGTGTCTTTACCTTCTGAGCCTTCTCACCTGATCCAGTTCTTAAAATTCATTAGTTAATTAATTTATATTTTATGAGTATGGGGTTTTTTTTGTCTGTATGTATGTCTGTGCATCACATGCATGAAATGACCATGGAGGCATTAGACTGCTCGGGACTGAGTTATACATGGTTGTGGTCACTGCCATATGGGCTGTGTGAATAGAACCCCAGTCCTCTGGAAGAGTAGCCAGTGCTCTCCCCCCCCCCCCCCCCCCGGAGCTGAGGACTGAACCCAGGGCCTTGCAAGCTCTCTACCACTGAGCTAAACCCCCAACCCCCAGTGCTCTTAATCACTGAGCCATCTCTCCCCAGTCCCCAAGTCTAGTTTTTAAAAAAATCTGTACTTAAAACAAAACAGATAATCATTCCTGTCCAGTGTATCACAGATCAAGTGGATTTGTGTGTATAAATGCACATAAAATTCTCTGAACCAGGCATGGTGATGGACATGTTTAATCTCAGCAGAGGTAGGTAGACCTGTGTAATTTCAAGGCCAGCCTGGTCTATATAGCAAGTTCCAGGCTGCCAGGGCTACACAGTGAGACCTTATTTCTAAAATAAAATAAAATAAAATAAAATACTCTGAGAAACATGAATTTGTAATATGAAATATTATTTTTTTTTTTTTTTTTTTTTTTTTTTTTTTTTTTTGTTTTGTTTTTTTTTTGTTGTTTTTTGATGAAATATTATTAATAGTCTCTCAAATGCAGCTTGTATTAATCATAAATTGCTTCTCAATGAGAATTTGTTGTCTTTTATTTTTTTGACTCTGGTCTTCAATTATTTTCAGAGCTTACGATGTGGGACCACAGGAGTAGTGACTTTTATCAGAGGCAACATGCTCCACGTGGCATGGGTGGGAGATTCCCAGGTTATGCTTGTAAGAAAGGGCCAAGCTGTTGAACTAATGAAACCACACAAACCAGACAGAGAGGTATGTATGATCTGTTCTAACAGAGCATGTCATAACGGCAGTTTTGTGGTTACTAATTAGGATTCTTTGAGTGGTGTTACTATTATTGCCTTTGATCTCAGCAACTGTGCCCTTCTCCTAAAGGGGAAATACAGAAAGCCTTTTCACAGAGATGGCAGTATATCTGTTTACTGTAAAGTGGATGAATAAATCCTGAATCCAAGTGTTTGCTTTCTATCATACTGCTCTAGGATGAAAAGCAGCGAATTGAGGCCCTTGGAGGTTGTGTAGTTTGGTTTGGTGCCTGGAGGGTGAATGGAAGTCTGTCAGTCTCCAGAGCTATAGGTAGGAAAAAACATTCATTTTGTTTCTCCAAAATCCTCTAGCTTTCTGTCTTGTATTAACTTTGATATGAAGGAACTTGAGATGCTAATTTATATGCTCAGAATGCTTATCACTATTTAAAGTAACAACTGGATACCTTTGTAATTATTTAAGTACACCTGGCTATTTATAAATTTATATTCGTTATAAAGTAAGAATCATCTCAAGGAATGTAGCATTTATCAGTTTCTATTCTTTGAATACATACCTCCAAGTTAGTGTACAAATCTGCTTAAAACAAATGATTTCATTCCACGTTTCCAGAAAACAGGAGGGCTCTCCAAACTTCATATTGTTTCTATCTTTACCTCTTCTTTGGTAAATTATAAAATGACATGCACGGAATTCTTGGAAACACACTTTTTATACGAAACTATTTTCTAAATATGGGACATATAAGTTTTTTGAGAAAGGGTCTCTCTATGTAGGCTAGGCTGGACTCTGCCTCAAGTGCTGATATTAAAGGTGTGTACTACCACACCTGGCCCAGAAAATATAATTTGTCAGATAATCTTCCATTCAAATTCATTTTTTCTTCTCCCCTTTCTCCTCATCCATGCTAGGGAACAAATCTAGGGCCTCATCCATGCTAGGTGAGGGCTCTACCCACCCAGGTACACTCCCAGGCCTTACAAGCATTCCAGAACTGCTCTCCCTAAAACGTAGACTGTTTAAAAGGGCAAAGCTGCTTATTCAAGAGATGGCTGAGGAAAATTAGGCGTACCTTCAAGGAACTGGCTGTACCTGCCTTTGTCTTGCTGTGTGCTGCAGGCTGCATGGCTTAGCCTCACTTCCCAGCTGGTTTTTTGCTTCAACACACAGACTCACATGTAAGCCTTCTGAGTCCGTTTAGTGCTGCTCATGTGTCTGTGCTTAGGGCTGACTGCTTGGGATCGCCAGCTTTTGAAAAATAAGCATGTGTTTCATGGGTAGATAAGCAGATATGCATTCATACATAACCCTTCAATCTTTACCTCCCCAAAGAAGTAACTGGACATAGAGCTAGCATAGACAAAGTCCATATCGAATCACCAAATTTAGTTTCTTGTTACCAAAGATCTGGTTTAGTTTGATCTGTGAGTTGAACTCTTCCCACTCTTTGAAAAGGTGCTGCTGGCTAGCTGTGAAGTGCCCCAGATATGAGCATCAGGAGCTGAATGAGACGTCCAGAGCTAAAAGAGTACAGGTAGCTCATGAAGAACAGTTACCTCACAATGAGGGAGCTATTAGGTGCTCTGGAACAGGGCCAAAAGGGGGAATTCTCGATCTTTAAATACACTCTTATATACAATTATTTTTGACAACTAGAGCTGGTCAAGACCTCTTCATCTTCCTTCAGACAGTGTTTGTCAGGAGACTGACATGGATCTCTAAGGGACATCTTAAGTTGATGCTGGCCTTGGTTCTAAAGAGAATGCAAGGCGAGACGGAAGCAGAGTAAGAACGTCCGAGTAAATGACCACCTAAGATGGACTAGGGTCAAATCACAGATAGTGTGACTTTTCAGTTGGAGAGGGCGACACACTATGTTTAGGGAGGAAACCCCAGGAATGGAAAATATTTTTAGGAATAAAAATGGGTACAAGAGGCAAGAGCAGACGGTGGAGTGGTCAATTAGGAATGTCCCTGCAGGCCTGTGATGGTCTTCAGATTTGACCCAAATAGTCTAGATTTACTAGATGAATAAACAGAGACCACACGACCAGGTTTGTCTTTTCAAGCACTTGTGGTGACAGCACAGAATACAGACGAGTGTAGAAGAGCTTAGATGGAGATCATGTAGAAGGCTGTGGGTACAGTGCTGGAGACGAGGACGTCTAAAAAGGGAGACACGGGGGAGGGTATAAATCGGTGAGACAGATGATAGTTTGTGAGGAAGAGGAAAACTAACTTCCAGGTTTCTGACTTGTGAGTAGGAAGACGATAAAGCATTTGTAATAAAGAAACAGCAGTTGGCAGGGGGTGAGTTCAGTTGGACATATTTTCAATTCTAGGTACTGATGGGATGTCTTGGAAGAGATTTTGTATGTACGTAGAAATACAGATCTGGAGTTTAGCTGAAAGTTGAGCTGGAGACAAGGATTTAGTAACCCATTCCATCTTGGCAACAGCATTTATCTATCGTGTACACCCACAATGTTGAAACTACAGGCATGAGTAACACTGCCCAGAAAACACTTATTGTGTGAAGATGCCAAGATGAGGCCCATGACCTAAGGGTAACACAGTGGTCTCTGCCACTTTATAGGCTACTTATCTTGGAAAGTGAACTGTCTGAGTACTGGTTTGCTTCTTTGTAAAGTAAGAGTACCAGCACCCAGTTCCTGATTCATGTGTGAGGTGGTGGAATATGTACCACATTCAGAACTGAGCCCAGCACATTCTTATGCACTATTAAATCAAGGAACAAACCAGGAAAAGATGAAGGACAGACAAGTGCAGTATCTCAGATGCCAGGAAAAGAGGGCTTCTGGGCCTGAGTAGTCAAGGGCTGCAGAGGTCCTATGAGAAATGTGTCTTAAAAAGAAATGGAATTAGGGGCTGGAGAGATGGCTCAGCAGTAAAGAGCACTTGTTGCTCTTGCATAGGTTTGATTCCCAGCACCCACATGATAGCTCACGACCGTCTGTTAATTCCAGTTCTAGGAGATCGAATGCCTTCTTATAACATATTCAGGATGCCAGGTACACATCTGTACACATAAACAAGTTTTTAAAAAGAAATGGAATCTGAACTAGGAAATAGCTGGTAGCATCTGAGAGAAATGTTTTAAGTGGGTGAGTATAAGCACATACTAATTAAGACATGGGAAGACAGACATGGTGGCACATGCCTGTAATTCCTGCACTTGGGAGGCAGACAGGACCTGGAGTCAGTGTCAGCTAATCCAGGCTACATATTATGGTGTGAAAAAGACAAAGGAGGATTGAATATATTTGCAGGAAGAGAGTAAGTAGAGAATTGAAAATGAGACCTTTGCCTGAGATCCAGAGAGACGGGACCAAAAATAATGGACTATGGTAGTGTATAGAGGTCAATTCCACCTACCCACCATGCCAAAAGTGGTGGTGGTGGTGGCGGCTGTGGGCTTTTCCTTTGGTTTTGTTTGTAGGGAAACTGAGGAAATTCAAATCTTACAACTGTCTTTTAAGTAAGAAATTAATGAATGTGCCAAGATGACCAATAAGGAAGTTTTGGGAGACTCATTGGAATGGGCTTTAAAAGGGACAGGAAAGGGGGTAAAGAGTTCAACCTCACTTAAAAAACAAACAACACTCAAAGCTTTGACAATGCGAATCTTTCCAATTGTTTCACCCCATGAGCCCTTCATTTCTGAGTTTCCTAGCATATGGAGAGAGGAGGCTGAAGCCAACAGGCTGCCATCTCCACCAGGAGATGGGTATTTGTGCCCTCCTACCAAATTTGGGGGCGAAATGCCATGAATCTGACACTCAACAGTGGAGCGGGTGAAAAGCCAGCGTTCTGGCACTATTTCCTCTGCGCAAATCTTTGTATGTTCTGTTCTAAACCAACAGTTGCACTGGCCTTTTAATTGTTAGCACTAAAACAAGAGTTTTTTTGGAACAGTGTAACTCAGATCACATTTATTTTTAGAAGTAGAGTTCAGAAAATAATATTTGAATCAGGTAGAATATGGGAAATTAAATAAAGTGGACCAGTGGGGACACTGCTCTTACCTTTTGAAGTTATGATTGGCTTCAGTAGTCTATTGGGACATCATAGTAATAAATGAAATCAAAACCATGCTTTTATGATTCCAGCAGCTGGGAGGTCGAGGTAAGAGGATGAGACATTCAGGGGCAGCCTTGCTACAAAGCAAGGTGGAGGCCAGCCTGGGCTATATGAATGAGACCTTGGCTTTAAAAAAAAAAACAAAACAGTGGGCAGGATAGTGGATGAGAGTTATACGTGCGAGAACAGGAGTGAAGCTAAGAATATGTAGGGTCAAAAGGCCTCTGTTTCTTATTTACAAATATATTAACCTAAATAATTATATCCAGGAAATACCCATTTTCCTAATATCTAGTTACTCGACATGCTGGATACAGCATATGGCCCAGTTTATAGCTTATCACAGGGTTCCTATTGAACTGTTTGAGCCTATCTGACACGTCTGAAAGAAATCTGAGGTAAGAGGGAACCGGTAACAGACACTAGAAATAATGAATTACATAATAAGGCCACTGTCTCAACTTCCTATCTGTTGTGATAAAAATGTCCCGACAACAGGACACCTAAGGGACAAACATAGTTTAGCTCACAATTCCAGGTTATAGTTCATCACACTGTCACAATCACAGTAGTATGAACTTAAGACAGCTGGTCACATCAAGAAGAGAGGCTTCTAGTACTTAGCTGGCTTTCTCAGTCCAGGACCTAAACCCAGGGAATGGTACTGCCCACAGTGGGCTGGGTCTTGTCACTTCAGTTAACCCAATTAAAAAAAAAAAAGATCCCCACAGGCATGCGCACAGACCAGCCTGATCTAGGCAATCCTTCACTGAGGTAAATCTAGGTTGTGTCCAGCTCGCAACAACTAACCATCATAGCCTGCTTCTTTCTAGTGCAATGGAAGGTGTAATTAATGAGAACTGTGTAGGTAACAGATGGGGGAGTTAGGATTTGGAGCGAGGCAGTCTGATACCATGCTGTTATTCTAAACACTAAGTTATAGGGCACTAACTACCTCACATATCGTTTGGTGGCTCTTTTCCAAGTGTCTAAAGAAAAATAACTGATGAAAACAATGCAGGAATCTGGTCATTTCTGTATCTTAAAGTCCCAAAATCATGGTGGAAGATGGGTGATCTCAGCAGCCGTGAGAGAAACCTGTAGGCTTTAAGGCCTCTGGTGTGTTGGACATCACTCCCTAACACTGCCTTGTGTCTGCTTACGTTGTTAGTAAGTGTATGTGGTCAGGGTGAGCAATCAACAAGGGTGGGTCATCTGTGAAGACAAGAGGACACTTACTGTGGACTTTCTGTCTGTTCTCCAGATATTAAGTAAAACAGCATCAAAGAGAAGCCAAGTGGACCAGAAACAAAGTAGTCCATATCCTAGCTCTTTGTGTGGGACTGTGGATAAAGCCCACAAGTTTCCCTGGCTTTAGAGTCACACTTGGTTTTTAAATCTCGTGTAACTCAACCCTTTCTCCATGTTCACAACAATAACCTACTTACTGATTTCTCAAAAAAAAAAAAAAAAAGGGACAGAAAATTGTTTAATGAGGAAAACAGCCAGAACTTAGGGTTTCCCCCTCAATGTTCTCAAGTTGCAATTAAATCAAACCTAATCACCAGTAAGAGAACAGATCTACTGAACCAACACTTCTCCTATGTATGACTGATATTTTTAGTACATCAAACAAATTTAGATTTGATGTGACTTGTTGCTTTAGTCAGCAAAGCCTAAACTGTAGCCAGAGGCACAAGGTTGAATGTATACAACTGATGAGGAATTGAACCTTGCAACTTACAGCTTTTAAACTGGGATTAAAGTATAGCAACATCAAAGTAACACAGAATTGAAGTGTTTCAATTAGTTTTAAATAAAAATTTCTCATCAAGTTACAATCAATTCATAGTATTGACCACAGGCATTCTAACCATTTAGGTGAACCACAACCTGCCTTCTGATGGTCTTCCCTTCTAATTCCCACAGGAGATGCTGAACATAAGCCATATATCTGTGGAGATGCAGACTCTGCCTCAACTGTTTTGGATGGGACTGAAGACTACCTCATTCTGGCCTGTGATGGCTTCTATGATACAGTGAATCCTGATGAGGCAGTGAAGGTTGTGTCTGACCACTTGAAAGAGAATAATGGAGACAGCAGCATGGTTGCCCACAAATTAGTAGCATCAGCTCGTGATGCAGGGTCAAGTGATAACATCACTGTTATTGTGGTATTCCTGAGGGACATGAACAAAGCTGTAAATGTTAGTGAGGAATCAGATTGGACAGACAACTCTTTTCAAGGAGGGCAAGAAGATGGTGGGGATGATAAGGAGAATCATGGAGAGTGCAAACGCCCTTGGCCTCAGCACCAGTGCTCAGCACCAGCCGATCTAGGCTATGAGGGGCGTGTGGATTCATTCACTGATAGAACTAGCCTGAGCCCAGGGCCCCAAATCAACGTGCTGGAAGATCCAGACTACCTAGATCTCACACAAATAGAAGCAAGCAAACCTCACAGTACCCAATTTTTGCCACCAGTTGAGATGATTGGTTCTGGTGCACCAAAGAAAGCAGATCTTAATGAGCTAATAATGGAGGAAAAATCAGTCAAGTCTTCATTGCCTGAACGGAGTGGTGCTGGAGAGTTTCTGGCTTCTTTTAATTTGGGTTCAACAGGGCAACAGATACGCAGAATGGAGAGCTTGTCTCCTGTCTGTTCTGGGTTGGAAAATGAACAATTCAAATCCCTGGGGAAAACAGCGTCTAGATTGTACCATTTACGCCACCACTACTCCAAAAGGCAGCGTGCATTCAGGTTTAATCCAAAGTTTTATTCATTTCTTTCTGCTCAAGAGCCTTCTCACAAAATAGGCATTAGCCTCTCCTCACTTACTCGAAGTGGGAAGAGAAACAAGATGTTAAGAAGTTCTTTGCCATGGAGGGAAAATAACTGGGAAGGATATAGTGGAAACATGAAGATTAGAAAGTGTAACTATATTCCATGCCCAGAACTTCCCTGGAGCTATAAAATATAAGACTTTTCTTCAATGTAGGCTAGCTAGCTCTCTCAAAAAATACAACTATCAGAGTAGAAACAAGGTAGACATTTTTAACGTACATGTGCTTCATTATGAATCCATTGATGGCTCAATCCTTAAATGTACATAGATCTCTAGGAAATTCAAAATAGTGTTTTCAATCTTAAAAAAAAGTATTGGCGGTTTCACTAGCAAACTCATACAACTGGTCCCTGTGATGTGTCTCTACCTACATACAGTCCCCTCTCCACCATCCCTTCACGTCACTAGTGGAAGCTTGGAAGTTATTCCAGTCAGAATATATGGTATGGAAATCGAAAGTATCTGGTCTGATGTGCCTAATCTAAAGGAAACAGTGCAGAATTAAATTCTGGGGGGAAAATGTCCCTCAAGATCCCGGGGACCATGAAGCATCCCTCCCCAGTTGTTTGGGTGAATGAAAGATTAAAGCCACACAGGTCTTAAACTGCTGAT
Source organism: Peromyscus californicus insignis (assembly GCF_007827085.1). NCBI lineage: Eukaryota > Metazoa > Chordata > Mammalia > Rodentia > Cricetidae > Peromyscus > Peromyscus californicus. The sequence goes on from NW_026294551.1 coordinate 35,453,186, forward strand.
CAAGGACTCAGTGAACCAGTACCAAAGTGTCATATTCTCAGACTTGGGAGGCAGTATGCAGTAAGATAACTTGTTTATTTTTCATAGAAAATGAAAAGCAACTATGAATATTTTTAATGAAAATATTTCACAAGGTTTTAGTTATCTGAGAGTCTCATAAGCTGTTATGGTGCTTTTGGTGGAATTTTGTTACTCATTTTCAGAGACCTCTGTCAGCTGGCAGTAACCTAGGATGCTGTTCTTCATAGTACCTTCATCTCAGGAATAAAAGTGGTTTAAGAGATGATGTCAGGTACGACAGAAGACTCAAATGCCATTTAAAAGGAGTTGTGAAAATAGCACTTCTATATTTTCTGCTTTTTTAAAAAGTTTACAGACAGCAAAGGCATATATAACTATAATATAAAATGGAGTCTGAATAATGAAAACGATAGTTTTAACTTCTCTAAAATTGTTTTCCCCAAGGAAATGAAGTAATTGGTATGAAGGAGGCTGAGTGTGAACCCAGAGGCCACGTGCACAGGAGAATGCAGATTACTGAGGGCCAGGGCTGTTTAGTTATAAGTGGAAGACGAGCCAGAGTCCAGCTACCCGCTTCAGACTACAGTGACAGGTCATGTGCTTCTCATTTCAATACTTATAGTTTATAGTTTTGAATCATCCACTTTTTGCCATTTCTACAGTTTCAAACCAGAAACATGTCTTCACCGAAAGACAGTAAAAACGCTACAGATTTGTCCAGTGAGGCAGCCTGGTTTATCTCAGTCATGAATGTTTCCATGTTCCCATGTTCCCTACCCCATCACCCATGAGCTAGCCAGGCCAATAGGCAGGAGTAGCTGCTGGAGGCACTGCTCGCACAGTGGAGGTGCCGCTAAAGGTTCCTGCTGAGGCACAGCCACTCCTAATCATGTTCTATGGAACTCCACAATTCATGTTGCATTCTCCAGACCCACAGAGGATTAAGATCCTCAAATTCCACAGACATAGATGACTAACATATCACAGGTACCAGCAGAGCTACATCAAACCATTAAAGACCAAAACCCAGCTTCTCTTCAGCAATGGTCAAACTATTAACCTACAGCTTTTATTTTTCAAAATTTGAGTCTAAGTGGAGATTTTCAGTATTTGTTTTCTGTTGACCTTGGAGTCATTTATTCTTCTCTTAGTCTCGTGACACACTGCTGAGAAGGAATGAATATGGCTCCACCTCAACAGTATTAGGACTTCATCATCTTTCTGATGCTTGCCCCATAAATGGACCAGTCTGTCATGTCTGTCATCTTTTGAAGCCCAGATCATGCTGACAACCCATCAGGTGCAGGGCCAGTTTCAAACCAAACTTCTAAACAAACAAACAAACAAACAAACAGGCAGCAGACAACAGCTGTACATCATATCCCAAAATAGCTAAGTACATTTAGAAGAATTTCTGTGGTTATCTATTCCTAATGTTTTTGATCAGAATAAGGAGAAAAAAAATGAGGTGATAGGCTTTTGATTAGTGAGATTAAAAAAATGAGTGGATGAAGCTAGGGCAAACAGACCCACTTGGAAAGGTCTGGATTTTGTAGGTCTGACTACATAGCAGTGTTAACTCCATTTCTCATATCATTAGCTCTCTAGAAAATAGAGAAAAGTACTTCTAGTGTGGTCAAGTTAATAAACCAATATTGTAAAAACTAACTCATTTGTTCACAATGTGCGTATTTATAAGGTAGTTAGGTACCATTTGTACGGTAAGTCCTTTAACATTCTATAATATTAAAGTAGTGGTTATTGGCCTGATACATGCTGCTGTTGGTTCTATAAACCAGACGAGAAGCAGTGCTTTGTGAAATGCAGTGTTAAACCTTAATGCCACTGGTGATAGGAAGTAGTTCCCTTCAATTCAAATCCTCTGCCCTTATTTGCTGCTTGCTAATGTAAGCAATAAGTAACCCTCTAACTAATGGTATCTATACATTTCTGTAACTTATATTTAATGATGGTGTATCTGGTGACTGTAAAAATATTAGACAGATATAAAGTATCTATATAATATATATTAACTGTAAATGCTGAGGTATAGTCTGTGAATTATGTGTTTTGTACCTCTATTTCATTGTGCAATTTAGTGGTGGTGAAAGTTCAACACTCGATCCTTAAAGAGTGGCAGTATCCCTTTTTCATTACCATGATCTGCATCAATTTGTTTGCTTGCTAAACCAGTTTTGTTATAGTAGGAAATAGCAAAACAAATATAGACAAGAAAGTGTAGTATCTGATAGGAAAGCAGACTTCAAGTCACCAACTGAGGTTACTATTCCTTGTACATTCACTGTGAGTCTCAAAGGGCATCAGTCCCTAATTTCAAAGGTTTCCTTTTTCACTTTTTTTAGGTATGTACATTGGAAAGATATCTGAGTTTGGCAACATTACATCACCAAACACTGGAGCTATTAATTCTATTTATGTCTGTACAACAGAGGTCAGACAGAAAAACATGTATATACTTTTTCTTTACCTACAAGTGCCATCCATTGTCCTTGAAGTAATACAATTAGAGTCCATGTTGCATTTAATTTAAGTAGGAGGCACCTTGAAAGTAACATCTTTTCAAAGGACAATGTCAGTAACGTCAACACTAAGTCTACTCCTGACCACATTTACAGTGGTACAGCATCGACACTGCATTCTCATGACCACCACACTCCACTGCTAGAACACTGTGCCAGTAGGAAGTGCAACATCCAAGGGGCAGATGAACAGGATGCAGTTCAGTGTTGCAGAGAAGCGGCTGTACTTCACGTACTTCCTCCCCATCAAAGGTTTACTGGAGCTTTGTGAGAAAAGGGCCTAAATGATTTTAAGTTTTCAACGATTTGCTCACTCAATGAGCTTTTTCACCTAAGGCTACAAAAGAGGATATTACAGTTTTGTTCAGACTTTGTTTGGGAAAACTTTTCTTTGGGTCACAAATTACTAAAAGATTTTTTTACCTTTCAAAAACAGGATAAAAGACAAAACCCCCACTCTTCTGTTTTGTTCTATACAAAGATGGTTGTTTCTTCAAAACAAACGATACGCCAGTATTATACAGACAAATAGTACTGGTTGAAAAACAAACCGCTGTTGCATCCTCCAGCAGCATTTGGTCTAGTTAAGCCTATTTATTATACTAACTAGAAACCTGAGCAAGGGCAGGGAGTCCAGTGACCCAGCAGTCGCTCTTGAAAAGGAACTACTCTATTATCTTTGATGTATTAGATAATGCAGATACATCATTGTAATCTCTCTAGGTGCTCTGTGGTGAGAGACAAGCTTTCTCTTATTCATGACATTTCTCTGCAAAGAATTCTCTCTGGAGTGAAGTGAGTCAAGTTACGATTTACAGACCCGCTCCACAGATCACTTCTGAGTTGAGCTGTAATCATAAGTGATCTTTCATGTTTTATTTATTAAAACTGTTTATTCAGGTAAGGAGTATGTCGAAATTTTGCCAATATCTTAATAAAACTCAGCAATTAAAAACCACTGGTTATTTGTCTTATTCATAAAGTATTGAGTTACTTGGTGCTTAAACTAGGCAGATTCCTCAGCCTTAAAACCCCCACAATCTCCAGGGGGCTTTAAAAAAAATTTTTATTTCTATGTATCCCTGGCAGTCCTGGAATTCACTATGCAGACCAGACGGGCCTCAAACCTGGAGATCCACCTGCCTCTGCCTCCCGAGTGCTGGGATTAAGGGTGCACACCACTACTGGAGATGGATGTTTTCTCTCCCCTTATAAACATGGAAAGCTGCAAATCTGCTTAGTGACGCTTTAACTATTACCATCCACCCACCCAACAAAACCAGGGGAGGGGGGTTTTCTTCTGGTGCTCCCTACTGGTTTAACTGGGGTAACAAAAGGGGGCCAGTATAAGAGACAGTAGGAGAGGTGAACCCATCCTGAGCTAAGCAATGACTCCTCAGATCTTCCAGTGACGTTATTCTTAGATCTTTGCACCCAAATGCCCAGCTTTCTCTTCATGCCATTGAATTTCAGTCTTGAAAGAACGAACCAGTAAGTGGTGGCTCTGTCTTTCAGGAGGGTTTGATGAGGAATAATTACGGAAGGAGAGTGTACAGAAAGAAGTGAAGCCAGTTCTGCAGGCCACGTGCATCTAAAGCAGAGCCATGGTTGACAACCTGTGCGTCTCGACCCCCAGACCCCCAGGAAACACAGATAGTTACATTACGATTCAAAACAGTAGCAAAACGACAGTCATGAAGTAGCAATGGAGTAATTTTACGGTTGGGGCTCACCACGGCATGAAGAACTGTATGAAAGGGTCGCAGCAGTAGGAAGGCTGAGGACCACTGAAAGGGATGGACCCAGTTAACACATCTCGACTCCTTTACCAGCGAGACTTATTTCACAGTCACAACAATCCTAATTTCTCTCTCATTTAGGCTTTAGCATAACTTTATAAAGAAAAAAACAGTTCTGTAAGGAAGATTTACTTGAAGGGGCTTGCTTTGCAGGGATGGTAAAGAACATTTTGATTAATAATTGTTATTTATGTTTGAAAAATTTCTAAAATTTGATAATTAAGACAAACATCTCTTTCTGAAGTAACAGCATGCCATATAATTACTCTAAGTGAATCACTAGTATAACAATTATTTGAATTAAGACTTTACTATTGTTACCAAATTATCAGAAATGATTGTCTGGGGTTAGGGTATCTCAAAGGTAAAGCACTTGCCAACATATGTGGCCTTGGCTAGGTCCAAGCTTGAGTTGATTATAAGGTTGTCCCCCCTCCCCCACCCCCACCATTAGCTTTTGACCTGCACCCGGATGCCTGTTACCTTAAGAACAACTAATAAACACTGACAATAAAGTGTATCTCAAAAAAAAAAAAAAAAAAAAAAACCAACAACTAATAAAGGACACTTCTGTGTGCTTTAGGAGCCTACTTTTGTTTGGCCTCAGAATAAACTTTTCGAAGAACTTTTATTTGTATTTCAAATAGATCAGTTTCTTTTTGGACTCTTCAAAATGTTCAAATACTGTTCAGTAACAAAGGGTTCCTCCTTGAGCAGTTGGGTTTAGTATTCTTAGCTTAGCTATAGGATGACAACCCCACCACAGAATCTCCAGGAAAAGGTGTCTTGACCTCATGGTGCAAAAAACAGGTCCTACACACAGGTTCTATCCAGTTTTTTTTTTTTTTTTTTTTGGTCCCTTTTTGGAAAATGGAAAAAAGTGTGCTGTCAAGAATGATCTAAGTTCGGAGAAATCTTTTTTCCAGGTGAGAAGTCACAGCTTAACTGGATATGAAAAGGCCCTGCCTTCACAGTGGGGATATCACAGCTACCACACAGGGGCAGGAGAGCCCATAAAGTTGCTAGGGACTCCCCAGTGGAGGCAGACTCAATGAGGCAAGTCTACACTGCAGTCTCCTAGAGGCACAGGAGGAGGAGACGCCACCTGCCTATAGTATTTGGGCTGTAGTTCTGGTTGGGTAGAGAAGCACCAGGGACTCGGCCTGCTCATGTGGCAGCCAGAGAAATCCTTTTCACAGAGTGGTGCAATGGATATACAGCCCAAACTACTGAGTGGCTAACGTTACTTCCCGTTTGCTCCTAAGCTTCTTCGAGAAGAGTTTGTCTTTGTTTTGTTGTTTTAAACTCCTGTAAATATTGATCAGAAAGCTAAAATGTAGTACCTCTCAGAAGTTTATCTGCTTTTTACAGTTCAGCATATACTTATACATGACTCAGCACAATGAATTGTGACACCAACTTCCTGAACTTAGGCCAAACTCACAGGTTTAGGGCACAGTCTTCTACAAGATGAACCTGCTTCAAAGACCAGCTTCAAGTTCAGGATCCCCAGGCCACCCTTACACTTGACCAGGTGGCTCCAAGTTTGGGGGTTTCCACCATTAAGCTGAGGTTTGGTAACTCACTAGAACACTGCACAGAACTCGGGAAAGCACTGTGATCATGGTTTCATTCTGAAGAAAGCATGCAATTTCGAACCAGCGAAGGAAGATACATTGGGGAGGTTCTGAGGTTCCCAAATGTGATGCTTCTTGTACCAGCAGGTGACCTTCCTGGCACAATGACGTACATGGTGCTGCAAAGCTGGTACATTCTTTCAGGCTTCTAGAGCCCCCATAGTGTGTGTGTGTGTGTGTGTGTGTGTGTGTGTGTGTGTGTGTGTGTGTGTGTTTGTGTGTGTGTGTGTGTGTGTGTGTGTGTAATTCTATCAGCTACCTGGTCTCTAGAACCTTATAAACATACCACACCATTGGCTTTCTAGTGTTGTCAACCCCATCCTCAGGCATCTTGTTAGAATAAACTACCAGCTTCCAACCATAAATGATTCCCGTCACGTAGGAGAGTCCAAGGATTTAGAGGCTATTTCCAGAACATGGGTCAGAACAGCCATCTATATTATCACATATCTGACAGTCCTACTCATACGCATAAAATCTCCTTAAGAATGAAGACTGCTCCCATAAAAGTCTGATCAGAAACATGCTAGACTGGAAATGACCCACATTCTTTAAGTAGGTAGATGAATTCCAGTGGAACACCTAGTGGAATATGCTAGTCGGCAAAATAAACAGAAAACTAAGAACCGAGTCACACAAGATGGATAAACGTAATTGTGCTTTACTTACTATGTGACTGTACATTGTGAGTCTATTTATATGACACTATGGAAAAGGGAAAATTAAAAGGACAAAGAACAGTGGTAGTCAGAAGTCTGAGGTAAGTGTTACTTACAAAGGGCCACCACAGGGAAATCTTGGGGCTGCAGACTGTCATGATTAACTACATTAACACTGAATCAAAGAATAACAATACAGAGGGCAGAAAGAAAGGTGCTAAAGTAGTCTTGAAGTTGAGAACTTCAAATAACTGAAAAAGTGTTTTGTTTTGGGTTTTTTTTTTTTTTTGGTTTTTCAAGACAGGGTTTCTCTTTGTAGCTTTGCGCCTCTCCTGGAACTCACTTGGTAGCCCAGGCTGGCCTCGAACTCACAGAGATCCACCTGGCTCTGCCTCCCGAGTGCTGGGATTAAAGGTGTGCGCCACCACCGCCCGGGCTGATAAAGTGTTTTTGACATGATACACCAGCTGGGTGCCAGGGCATGCATCCAGCTACCTAGGAGGCTGAGGAAGGAGGATCCCTTGAGCCAGCCTGGGCAGTATGCACAACCCCATTTCAAAAACACACAAGCGATATTCAAGGTGGTTTTTTTCCTCATAAAGATATAGATCAGATATATCATTAGTAAATAATAGAAAAACAAAGAAAGAAAGACAAAAAGAAAGAAAGGAAAGGAAAGGAAGAAAAGAAAAAAAAGAGCAAGCAAGGGCCGGGCATGGTGGTGCATGCTTTTAATCCCAGCACTCACGAGGCAGAGGCAGGCAGATCTGAGTCCAAACCAGCCTGGGCTACAGAGTGAGTTCCAGGACAGCCAGAGTCATGTAGAGAAACCCTGTCTTGAAAAAACAAAAAAGAAAACAAAAAATGAGCTTGTTCAAGTTAAATAGCTAATACCCTGTAGCCAATGATTCAGGCTTCACATGGTTGGCTATTATAAATAGAAGCAAAGCCTACAATGAGCCCTGTGGGATCAGATTGATGTAGAAAAACCTGCAGTTTTTCTCTAGAAAACAAAACACACACACACACACACACAAAAACAAAAACCAAAAAGCTATTTTAGCTGGGTATAAAGGCACATGCTCACAATCTTAGTATTCAGAAGCCTGAAGCAGGAGGATTAAAATTTCCAGTACAGCTTGGGCTACATAAGGACAGGCTAAAAAAAAAAAAAAAACAGTCTATATGCATACTTACCCACTGGCTGAAGAGTGATGATACTACAGTAAGAGTAAGCACACATATTTAGTTTCTAACATGATTTTCATATAAAAGTTGAATTATAGCTGAGCATGGTGGCTCATGTCTTTAATCTTAGCACTTGGGAGGCAGAAGTGGGTAGATCTCTGAGTTCAAGACCAACCTGGTCTACAAAGAAAATTCCAGGTCAAGTAGGGCTACATAGTCCCATTATGGTAGGGAAAATACAAGGTGAGCTTTTAGCATCCTTTGATTAAAATATAAGAATGTAATAATGGGACATATTAGAGCTAGGCATGGGGACACACATTTTTAATCCCAAAATTTGGGTGGCAGAGCAGGTAGACCTCTATGAATCTGAGATTAGCCTAGTCTACACAGAGTTCCAAATCACACAAAGAGACACAATGAGACTGTCTCAAAACCAAACAAATTACAAAGAGCAAGACGAATGTAGAGCAAGGATGCAGCTCAGCTGCCAGCATACACAAAGCCCTGGGTTCAAACCCCAGCACTGGTTAAGCATGGTGGCACAGGCCTATAATCCAAGTATTCCTGAGTAGAAGACTGGAGGACCAAAAGGACCAGAAAGTCAATGTCATCCATGATAAGACTAGACATACTTTGGCTTCAAAAACAAAAAAAAAAGTACTGCAAACAAGATTCATTACATGATCATTGCTGTGGTATGGTTACATATTGTACTAACTAAAGGAAAAGATGGGTCAAGGCTAGATGGGAATTCTCACATTTTCTTAATTCTTAGAAATCTACAATTATCTCAAAATAAAAAAACAACAACAAAATAGGACAATCTTTAATTTAAGCTTTATTTGTGTTTTGTTAAGCAAGATAAATTGCAAAAAGCACTGTGTCCAAACTTAAAAGCATCACACAATCTCCCTCAATTTCCCACGTGGGGACAATGCAGAACTTGTCTGTCTTAAAGATTACTGAGGGACTCAATGAATCAAGCTGTCAAAACTGTTCAGAAACAATATGCTCACATACACGTATTTAATCCCAGCACTTGGGATGCAGAGGCAGAGGCAGCCCAGTCTACATAGTGAGTTCTAGGCCAGGCAGGGCTACATAGTAAGGTTGAAGCTAGTGAGATGGCCAGCACTAGCACCTACACCCTAATCAGGCAGCTCACAAGTGCCTGCAACTCCAGTTGCAAAGGTTTTAAAGTGCCCCCTGGCTTCCTCAGACACCCAAATGCACACACACACAAATGAAAACTAAAGAATCCTTACAATAAAAAGTAAGTCCTTAAAGAAGATTTCCAGTAAAATGAAGGTACATGGCTCCTGAAGAATGACACCTGAGGTTATCTTCTGACCTCAACACATATGTGCACCTGTAGACACATGAGCACACACAAACACAAAACAGACACACCTTATATTGAAAGCAGTACAACAGAAAAACTAATAAAAATTACATCCAACATAAAAGAGAAACCGTTTTTTTAGGAGAGGTAGGGAAGATTGACTACTAGAGAACCAGGGGTGCAGGAGGACAGGGTAAACGGAGCAGTGGGGGTCTACTCTCATGCCGCTGCCCCTCTTCTCCCTACCTGTCTTCGGGCACAGCCAAGGTGGGCACAGAGCACCTTGCTCCTGGCATCATCAAAACACTGGCTATGCCTGACACTACAGTTTACAATGTGTTTGCCTAGATGCCAAAGCTTTGGGCTCTTTTCCCAGCACTAGCCAAACACCAAAAGCAAAATACCACCTCTGTGGATACTTTGGTATGTAGGATTGCTAGGGAATAGGGCAAGGATTATTCTTTCCATTGGGCATAGTAGAGCACACTTTTAATCCCAGCACTCTGGAAGCAGAGACAGGCAAATCTCTGTGAGTTCAAGGTCAGCCTAGTCTACAGAGTGAGTTCTAGGACAGCCAGGGCTACACAGAGAAACCCTGTCTTAAAAAACCAAAGACCAAACAAAACAAAGCAAAACAAAACAAAACCCCAAAAGAATTATTCTTTCTATAGATTCTACTTCTGTCATTTATTTATTTTGGTTTTTAAAAGGAAATCTAGAATAGAAGCCCGACCCTTCTTTGAACAAAATGCCATTGTCTCCAGTGCTAAGCAGCCACTGCAATAAAATAAAAAATGGCCTTCTGGTCCCACTTTCAATAAATTGCAGAGGCACATTTCTCAAGTTAACTTTATTAACAAAAAGTGCAAGCTGTTAAAAAAAAAAAAAGTCAACTATGAGTCACAGCATTGAGCAAGCCATCAAACACGGAGTGAATCATCATCACTGGAACAAGCAGGGAGAGCACTCTCGTGGACATACATCCATGCTTCTTCAACAATCTCTTGCCAGCTTTAAGTGCAGCTTTCACAAACACGTAATAGCTCAAACACAAACTCGGGAGCACAATGGCAAAATTTGGCAATCATTTGGGGTTGGGGCTAATCGGGGATATGAGAGAAAGCCTTACACACAGTTTCATGTTGATGTAAGACTGCAATATACAAAAATCTTTAGATGCACTCATTGAAATCAAAGTCCAGCCAATGGAAATAGTTTCAAAATATTAGCTGCACTACAGTAGTGTTTCAGGAAGCAGAAAAGATGAAAAAAAAAAAAACTTTAAGTGACCTTCCATGTCTTCACAGAACCAATCCACAGTGAGTTAACTCATTTTAAATGACACCTGTAAAGGTCAGACAACTGAATGAAGGTGTGCCATTAACCAGTGTGCCAGCACTCCAGCAAGCGAAAGAAATAAATAAAAGTTAGGCTAGCATCATATTTCAAAGAGAAGAGTCAGTCTAGTGTTGCTACAGCTATTCAGGGAAAGTATCCACTGAGTAGAATCTGTTCAGCAGCAAGTTTTCTGTTCGCTATTATACAGGCCCTACTGAAACTACAAACTAATGAAAACTTAAACAGCCATCTAAACCATGAGCCAAAGACACAAGAGCACTGATGCTGAACGAGTTACCGAGTCACACGCTGCCTCTGGGTGCTTTCTGGCACTTTGCAGGCTCTCCGTACTGCAGACAAGCTGCCTTTGTTAATGCACTAATTTGCTAATTAACGGAGCACTACACTGTTGGTTCATTACATGAGAAGGAACTCTTCCTCCACTTCATCTTTCCCCATGTACTATTACTGTCTTTGTACTAGAACTGTGTTCCTTCTAACAGGTTCAAAGTTACTATTTCAGGTAGAGAAGACGAACAAAGGACACTAAATCTGATTATCTGACTGCTGACAATTTTGAGCACCAACTTCCACCAAATTTCAGGGCCTAGGTAGCTTGTAACTTGGTTCTCGTGTCTGGCAATTACCTTCCACCGCCTTCATCGGTACTGAAGTGGAGATTTTCAGGATCAATTGGTTCACCATCAGGAAAACTGGAATGTGAATCTAAGAAAAAAATTGAAAGGAAAAAAAAATGAATGTCAGAAGGCATGTTTTCTTTGCCCAGGTCTTTCGTGATCTTACCAAATGTCTTACAGACTGATAAAGATGTGCTAGGTGGAGAACAAGTCTCTGTCTTCAGAGAATTTCTGATTTAAGTTGAATGTGAGTAAGAGGAATAAACAAAACAGGTACAGACACCAACAGTTAGAAGAGGAAAGCCACAGCGACACCTCCTCCTTCTGGAACACTGCCTGAGGAACAGAGATGGCGACACTCTCCAGCCTCAGAGTCCATGGACACAGATGTTCCTCGCACAATTCAACTGCCCACGCAATCATCACTGCAAAATCCCACTCGCACTCAAAGCAAGTTGCCTCAAACCCGGACACTTCTTTAGAAGCAGAGGGAATTGCTGAAGATGCCAGAGTATGTGAAACCATCAAATACTTGCCACTGTACTGAGAAGGGAACCCCCAGCATAAGCCTGGTACCTCACAGTGCACTTTCCTGTAATACTGTATCTGTTTACTTTCAGTCTGAGCACGAGAAATCATCCCATCAAAGCACAGAAAATTAAGCTATTCTAAAAGAGGAAGGACCAGGGAGATGGCTCAGGGAGTACAAATGCTTGCTGTTTGTCTGACAACCTTAGTTAAATCCTTAGAAATGGATTTGATGGGACACATCTGTAAGCCCAGCATCCCTATGGCAAGATGGGGCAGAGACAAGAGTCACCCAGAATCTCGAGGCCACCTAGTCTGGAGTCAAGTGCAATGGCAGAAACAAGGAGGACCGCCACAAAGAAAGGTGGAAGGAGAGAACTGACTCCCTGCAGTGGTCTTCTCATCTCCATGAAGCCGCTGACATGCACAACCCCATACTCACATACACATGACTTTTTAAAAAACACAGGGCTGTCCTAGAACTTGCTCTGTAAATCAAGCCGGTCTCAAATGTAGAGACCTGCCTGCCTCTAAATCAGGAGTGCTAGGATTAAAGTCACATACTACCACTCCTGGCACAAATAATTTTTTTGAAGGGAAAAATATTAACAGATTTCTCTTGTGCAGTTTTTTCACTAAGAATTCTTTTCTGAGGGAATATGAAGGAATAAAAAACTGATTCCAGGATTTGTATGCATACGTAAGAAATAAAAGGGGTTTTTAAAGTTATAGCATATGGGGGCTGGAGAGATGGCTTAGAGGTTAAGAGCACTGGTTGCTCTTCCAGAGGTCCTCAGTTCAATTCCCAGTAACCACATGGTGGCTCACAACCATCTATAATGAGATCTGGTACCTTCTTCTGATGTGCAGTCACACATGCAAGCAGAATAATGTATACATAATAAATAGATCTTTAAAAAAAAAAGTTACAGCATGCTAGAAAACAGAAAAAGTACTGAAGAGAGGTAAAAATATAAAACAAAAACGAAAAATCCCATTCACATGAAACTTCCGCAGAGATAGGCAATACTTCCTATCACAGGGTGCGGGCTGAATATTTAAGTGCTATAGCTCGCCCACTGTCCCTGCTGAAACTCTTTGTTCTGAGGTATCCTTGTCCACAAGCTATACAACACCAGGCTGCAGGCTTTTCCACACAGGAAGTGGCACTCAGGCGACTAACTGGCCAAACATAGCCTGACAACTTTCTCGGTACTTACCATATCATCTACCATAGAATATTCTCTCACAAATGACAGTAATTTTTTAACAAGATGTAAAAGCAGCAGAACAGAATGAGCAGAGGCAGCAGCAGAGGCAGAAAGAGCAGCAGCAGCAGCAGCGATGCTTTTATGAACCTGTGTAAAATGACAACATGCTGCACCTTCATCGGGGGGCTGAGCCAGGAACGGATCATTGAAGGAGCCCATGCTCGTGTGCTCTTCCTGCTCCTCGTTCTCAGTGTCACATTCAATGTCGCTGTCGCTGCTCATTCCTGGCAGGCAGAAGGGGAGAACACGTCTGGTAAGAATCCACTGTTTGGTGACAGGAAAGAGAAAGCTCGTATATACTGAGCTGAGAACCCTATTGAAGAGTAGCCACACAAACGTCAATTCTCTGCAGCTTTTTAGAAGCATCACTTGTACTTTTTCCCTCAATAGAACTGAGTACCCTAACCCCTGAAAGTTTTGTGAAGCCAATATTAATTTCAGTATAGTGAGAAAAAGTTTTCCACATTAAAAACTTCCTTAACAAGTTGTAAAAACAAAACAAAATAACAACAAAACCCCCCAAAACAGGCACTCTTTCAATCTGGTTTATTATAAGGACTAATAGTCTCTAGCCAAAAATATTCACAAATACAAGCATACATATTAGAAATGCATAGAAAATTCCAAGAATGCTAGTAGTAAATGGTTTCCAATCTATTTGTCTCTCTCATATTTGTATGTATAATCAATTTTGACTTTAGAGACTCAATTATATATTTTTCATTAACACCTAGTAATTGTACACAGGGTGTAGTATGTCACTTTATACCTATTTATAATATGTAGTGACCAGGGCAGTTGACATATCTACCATCTTAGCTGTGTATCATTTATCTGTCTTGGGAACATTCAAATCCTCTCTACTAGCTATTATAAAATATTATATTAATCATAGTCGACCACAGTTATCCTACTGAACTTTGGAACACTGTAAGTTATTCCTGCTGCTCAACTGTTTCTTTATGTCCATTAAGTATCCTCGCTTCATTCTCCATCACCATTCAACCCTCTTCAAGGTTCTGATAGCCACTATTTTATTTTTTGCTTCAAGATCAACTTTTTAACTTCTACATATAAGTGAAAACATGTATTTTTTTTGTGCCTACTTTAATAAAAACAATATTTAATAAAACAATACTCTCCAGTTCAATCTATGTTCCCACAAATGATGTGATTTCATTGATTTTTAAAAGCTCAATAGTGTTCCATTGTATAAAGTTTCCCTGTCATATATGGAATACACTTTGTCCCACCAGACAGTGGTGGTGCACACCTTTTATCCCAGCACTTGGGCAGCAGAGGCAGGTGGATCTTTGAGCCTGGTCTAAGAAGTAAGTTCCAGGACAGCCACGGCTACCCAGATAAGCCCTGTCTCAGAAAACCACACACCTTTCTGTCCCTTCTGCAGTGTGCGCTGAGCCTTCAGCTTGTATTAGAAGTTAACAGCTGGGGCCGGGTACCCCCCAGGCAGCTCTCTGCAAGTTCAGCAGTCATGGCTTCCTATGTCTCTGTCTACTGCAGGAAGGGGCTTCTTTGATGAGGTACGGGTAGGTAAGAGCTACATTTATCTTCGGGCACAAGGATTAAGTATTTAGAATGCAGTTACAATTGTACTAGTTTAGGGACGTGGCAGTAGGACTCTAGGGCCCATGGCCTTACCAGCCACAGATGCTGGCTGGATTTACAGTACCGAGCATGAAATCCCCCTAATAAGAGGGCCTGAAGTCCAAATAGACAGCTGTCGGTTACCCCAGGATTTGAAGTGCCACTACTGTACCATGTCGGATATCTTGCTATCTGGTCATTGTTGTGGTTTGTAGGTGTCACAGCTAGATAGGACTGTCCATTTTTTTCTCCCCTGGTAATGCCTTCTGGTGCTATAAGAGTCTTCAGGGAGGAGGCTTTCAGGTCAGCTCCAGTTCCATTCCTCCAAGTCTTCTTTCCAAAGTGTGTGGTTTGCAGGGGTTTTGTTGTTGCTGTTGTTGTATTTTGGTTTTGGGGGTTTTTTTGTGTATGGGGGGGGGATGTGTGTGCGCATGTGCATGTGGACTCTGAGGATTAAACTCAGGTCATCAGGCTTGGCAGCAAATGCCCTTACCCACTGGATCATCTCACCAGCTCCAAAAACTAAAATTCTCTTTGAAAGAACACAAAATAAAAAACACAAGTCTGCCATAGGTACAAGAAAAGAGTAAAAGGGCCAGTAGATGATGGAGAAAGGGAACCAACTCCCTTAAGTACACTCCTAGGTTGATTCCTCTGACCTCCACATGGGAGCCATTGGCACATCACGTACAGTACACACAAACAAGCATAATTTTAAAAATTAAAAAAGAAACAGCAAGGAACTTTGTGTTTATGGCAGGCTTATTAAGAGAACAAAAATGTTAAACAAAGGTCAGTAGTGTCTCCAAAGGCTTACACATACCAAGCATACACTCTGGCTTTTAGCTCATGTGCAGCCTTTAGGTTTGGGATTTAAATCCAAGGTTCAAATCTCAGAAATTTACCACAAGAACTGTTCAGGAGCTACTGCTATATGGATAAAGCCAATGCAGACACCTTCTTGGGAGGGAAGGCTCTCACTTAACAGCAATAAACTCTGGACAAAATCATGGCATAGCTTCTTAAGGACTCTGAAAACTGAACAGGAATAGGAATATTGCTGCAGTCAATCGTTGAAGCAAACTAGCCAACTCAGGTTTCATGATGTCACATAAAAATGTCCAGGATGAACCCCCTGCCACTGGATTAGCCACAAATGTCCATGACACAATCTAGAACCCAGAAAGTGCATCAGTAATTAATGCCACGGTGACACAGACACTGGGGTTCTCTAACAAGACTTCTAGGTTTGTCACAAATTCTCAATGTCAAATAATTTTGAGGAAGTTTCTAGGACAGATCACAAGAATAACTAGGGAAGCAGGAGTCTCAAAAAAAGGTGTGCAAACAATGCAGCTGGGCAGTGGTGGTGCACGCCATTAGTCCCAACTCTCAGGAGTTCCAGGACAGCAAGAGCTGCTACTCAGAGAAACCCTGCCTTGAAAAATCAAACCAAACCAAACCAACAAACACCCAAACCAATGCAAACAATGTATGTGAAGCAAGAAAAGTTTAAATTTAAAAAATTTTCCACCAAAGAAAACTGTAGGGGGGGCTGGAGAGATGGCTCAGTGGTTAAGAGCGCTGAATGCTCTTCCAGAGGACTCAGGTTCAATTCCCAGCACCCACATGGCAGCTCACACCTGTCTGTAACTCCAGTTCCAGGGGACCTGGCACCCATGGCAAAACACCAATGCGTGCGTGTGCGCGCACACAAAAAACAACAAACAAACAAAAAAAAAAACTATGTTTTCAAGCATCTAGGTTACGTTTCTTCTTCAGTGTTCAGAATACAAAGTTTGCACCTGGACGTTATTAAATGTCTCCAGTTTTTTTTTTTTTTTTTTTTTCTTCCGAGACAGGGTTTCTTTGTAACAGCTCTATCTGTCCTGGAACTTGCTCTATAGACCGGCTAGCCTTGATCCCAGAGATCTGCCTGCCTCTGCCTTCTGAATGCTGGGATTAAAGGCACACACCTCCACTGACTGGCTTCTCCACTTTTCATAAAGAACACATGCACATGAAACATTCTTGCTCTGAAGAGGAATATACAAGTATTCCCTTTTTTGGTTTGTTTTTGAGACAATCACAGTCTCATTCCATTGTCCAGTCTGGCCTAAAACTAACAACAGCTCAGCGTGACCTCAAACTGAGGTAATCCCCCTGCTTCGGCTCCCCAAGTACTAAGATTACAGACATGAACCACAATGCCAAACAACAGAACCAACCCTAGCTCCATCTGTGAAACATGACTCCCACCTTGTGGCTCCTCATGGAACTGGTCCCTGAAAACACAGACTAAGTCTCCAAATTGCAGTTAGACACCTGACCTTTCAGTACTATTCCCTCACTGATGGTACTTATGAGACATGATTAACTAAGATGTTTCAGAAATACTACAATGAGAAAAAAAACGTGTAGCTGCAACAAATTCTGAAAGGGTCTATGTCAGTCAGCTGAAGCCAGATGGAGAGACATCTCTCTTAACAATATCAGATGCTTGAAATTCACAGAGAAGCAGGCAATTTGTTTTTTACCTACTAATAATTTACAGCTGCCCTTCTCACTGCCTTCTAAAGCAGTGGTTCTCAACTTTCCTGATGCTGCGACCCTTGAATACAGTTCCACATGTTGTGGTGACTCCCAACCATAACATTATTGTTGCTACTTCATAACTGTACTTTTGCTACTGTTTTGAATTGTAAATATCTGAAACGCAGGCCATCTGCTAGGCAACCCTGTGGGGGTCATGACCCACAGGTTGAGAGCCACTGTTCTAAAGGACACTTACCATTGTTTAAGAGTCCTCCCTCCTCTGCAAGGCTGTACAGAGTAACAGAGTGGGACCAAATGACTGGAGTTTGCCAATTTCCCTTGTAGGTTGAACAGTAAGATACAAGATGAGGGGCTGGAGAGATGGCTCAGAAGTTAAGAGCACTAGCTGCTCTTCCAGAGGTCCTGAGTTCAACTCCCAGCAACCACATGGAGTCTCACAACCATCTGTAATGAGATCTGAGGCCCTCTTCTGAAATAAAGGTATATATGCAGATAGAGCACTCATACATAAAATAAATAAATAAAGCTTTAAAAAAAAAGATAAAAGAAGTTAGGAAGCTGCTGACTGGCTCTGAGAAAGGTTTTCCTTGTTGATAGTGATACAGAGAATAAACAACCCTCCCCAGAAATTCCAGGATGTGATTCAGAGTTCTTACCAAAATTGCAACTGAAGCAACTACCTTGTCACTTTCAGAAAAGCTAAGCCAATTCACTGAGACTTTGAATTCAGAGATGACACAAGCAGAAAAACAAAAAAGTACAGGCTCACACCTGTAATCCCAGCATCAAGAGGCTCAGGAGGCAGAACTGTTGTAGAATACTATTTTATCGTGTGTTAGTTGTTCATGTTGCATTTGTTTAACTCTGGGAAGCTGTGATACTTTGCCTGTCTGTCTAAAACACCTGATGGTCTAATAAAGAACTGAACAGCCAATAGCAAGGCAGGAAAAAGGATAGGTGGGGCTGGCAGGCAGAGAGGATATGTAGAAGGAGAAATCTGAGAGAGAAAAAAAGAAGTAGGCAGAGAAGGAGGACAACTCCAGGGGTTAGCCACCCAGCAAGCCACAGAGTAAGACTTACAGAAGTAAGAGAACAAGAAAAGCCCAGAGGCAAAAGGTAGACGGGATAATTAAAAGTTAAGAAAAGCTGGCAAGAAACAATTCAAGCTAAGGCCAAGCATTCATAATAATTAAGAATAAACCCCCATGTGATTTATTTGGGAGCTGGGTGGTGGGCCCCTCAAAAGAGCAAAAACAATCAACAACACATAACTTTTATGAGTTCTCAGCCATTCTGGGTTACAAAGAGTGAAAACCTGTCTCAATGGGGGAGTGGAAGGCAGCTGCTAGGATGTAGCTCTGCTGAAGTCCTGGGGTCCATTCCAAACACAGCATAATATAGGCATATGACTCATGTCTATAATCCCTGTACTTGGGAGGTAGAGGCAGGAAGATCAAAAGTTCAAGGTCAGTCTCATAGTAAATCTGAGGCTAGCCTAGGCTACAAAGAAATACAGAGGCATGCCCACATTGAACAACTAAATTTTCTAACTCTGAAACCACGCTATCATAATTACATATGTTTTCTCACTTGGAAGACTTCTAGAGTGCTACTTTCATTACTGTTTGACTCAGCTGTTTGATTTCCTTTTTTTTCAAGACAGTTTCTCTTTGTAGCCCTGGCTGTCAAGACATTCACTCTGGCCGGGCAGTGGTCGTGCACACTTTTAATCCCAGCACTCGGGAGGCAGAGCTAGGCAGATCTCTGTAAATTCAAGGCCAGCCTGGATTACCAAGTGAGTTCCAGGAAAAAGGTGCAAAGCTACACAGAGAAACCCTGTGTCGAAAAACCAAAAAAAAAAAGAAAAAAAAAAAAAAGAAACAAAGAAATTCACTCTGTAGACCAGGCTGGCCTGGAACTCAGAGATCTGCCTGCCTCTGCCTCCAAGTGCTGGGGTTTAAGGTGTGTGCCACCACCTCCCAGTGCTTATTTATTTATTTTGATAGTCTTGATAAAGGTGATCAGAGCTAGCAAGCCATCACAGATTGTATAATTTATCTCTGTTAGCTCGTCTGCCAGCAATGGTTTAAGAGCTGCGCCAAGCCACCACCACCCAGCCAACTTTATTTTTCTTTATTGTTTTTATTTACTGACTGGGCATACCTGGTCCCAGGGATGAAAAAACACACAACTGAGAGAGAAACAATGGGCCCAGATCCAGAGCCTGAGGCCATTTAGGGCAAGCGTTCAGTGAATAAGTATAGAATAGTGCCCACAATTGGTGGCTTACTGGATGAGTGTGGCGAGATCCAGTATGCCCAATGAGCAACAGATTCTGTTAAGAATTAGATTGGCCGGGCGGTGGTGGCGCACGCCTTTAATCCCAGCACTCGGGAGGCAGAGCCAGGCGGATCTCTGTGAGTTCGAGGCCAGCCTGGTCTCCAAAGCGAGTTCCAGGAAAGGCGCAAAGCTACACAGAGAAACCCTGTCTCGAAAAACCAAAAAAAAAAAAAAACAAAAAAAAAAAAAGAATTAGATTGGTTTGACACCCCCCCACCCCCCACCCCCCTCCACCCCCGCCACATACAGGAATATACACTAAGGAATCAGAATGGTACAGTATAATGGAAAAAGAGTAAGATGTCAGGACCTTCCCTTTTAGGAGCATATGAGGGGAACAAATCCATATTGTAAGACTACAGCACAAAGGAATGCAATTAGAAAACAGCTCAATGCTTTTGTGCTACATGGTACAAATACTATGTCATGCCCCTTGAAGAATGAAAAATCACTCTTATGGGTTTGTTTCTCAGGAGTCAATGTCTAACACTTCCTGACCTGCAAGAGGAAGTCTAAGAGGGGACCTAGGGGGTTACTGAACCTTAAAGGACAAGAGGTATTTATATTCTTGTTAAATGTATTGTTTTTTGCTTCAAGAAAAATGTTGTGATGACATGGATGACCGCTTTCCTTCCAGAATCATTAAGTTTGCTTTCAATATTGCTTGTGGTTAAACTACGATGCATATGCTTATAGAGTATATAAGGTGTAGCCTACTTCAATAAACAGGCAGCCATCCTGATTCCCCCCAGACTGGGTCAGTCTCCTTCCCTCGCCAACTCCATGCCTCCTCTTTGGGACCTGAACCCTGCTGGAGCTGGACTCTGGCAACTAATGTCAAATACATGCAATATTCTTAATATTGTTTTTCTTTTGAGACAAGGTACCATGTAATCTAAATTGGCTCTGAACTTGCTATATGGTAAATTCAAGGATGATACCAAATTTATGATCTCCTTCCCTCCACCATCCCAATTGGGATTACAGGCAGACTCACCATGTATAGTTTATGTAATGCTGGGAATTGAACCCAGAGCTGTGTTTGGTAAGCACTCTGACCAAGCTCATCCGTGGCCCAGGATGGTTAATCTTCACTGTTGACTTACTGGATTTAAAATCACCTAGGAGATACATCTATGTGTGTGTCTGCGGAGGTGTTTCCAACTAGGTTTAAATGAGGAAGAAAGAGTCACCTGAAGCATGGGCAGCACCGTCTCACGGACTGGGGTCTTGGGAAGAACACAAGTGAAAAGCCAGCTGACCAACACTCATCGCTCCGAGACCTCCTTCTCCCACTGACAGTCTTTCTCAACTACGAGCAACTGAACCCCTCAAACTAGAGAGCAAAACAAATACTTCCTCCTTTCAATTACTCCATCAGGTAGTACGTCAAACAAGGAGCTAACACGTGCTTCCAGATAAGCAGATATCCACACGGAAGAGTGAGATGGACTGAAGAGCAGGAGACAAAAATCAGGTTCAACTCCACCTGCAGTCCCAGCACTTGGGAGGCTAAGGCAGCAAGATTTAGTCAGCACGGCTACACAGTAAAATCCTGTCTCAAAAACAACAAGTTCAAGTCATTCTTCATTTCAATTATTTAACATGTTTCTTCAAAGGTTTCATGTTCCCAGTTCCAAATCCCATTCCAGCTACAACAATGACTCCCCCACACTGTAACCAGAGTAGAAACTAAAACACACAACTCTATGTATGAAGTTACTCCTGCCTTCGATCCCATGCAAAGGACAAAGTCCAGATTCTACAAGGGCTAGATAAGGAAGTTCCTCATGACCTGCCTTCTGCTTCCACTGTGGCCTCAAACTTCCTGGCTAATCACCTGACTAACTTCCACTCCAGCCTTTGGAGGAGTTTTCCAAGGGTAGACAAGAGGCCAGATATGTAGAGATGTGAAAGTGACTTTGGGCAAGATAAATTGCATTTCTAAGTTTTAAATCACTTGTTTGTAAAAATCAGGAATAAAAGAAGTTAATGACTATGAAGACTAATTTTGAGAATGTAGTAAGGACTTAGTAAATACCAACTGTTATGATGATATACTTTCAGATCCTTATATACCCTATCAAGAGCACTTATCACCCAAAATTATCAAAGGCTATTAACCAGTCTCTCCAATATTTAATCAGTGTTTTTAATGTTTCTCTGCTCCTCTCCTTCTATCACACATATACAGCATACTTTAAAAAAGCTACAGTTTGGGCTGGAGAGATGGCTCAGAGGTTAAGAGCACTGACTGTTCTTCCAGAGGTCCCGAGTTCAATTCTCAGAATCCACATGGTGGCTCACAACCATCTATAATGAGAGCTGGTGCTCTCTTCTGGTGTGCAGACATACATACAAACAGAACACTGTATACATAAATAAATAAATCTTTTTAAAAAAAGCTACAGTTTGTTTTATTAGTAACTACAGCCCACAATGCAAGGGACTCTCAAGGACTATCACCCCTGGTCAGATGACTATGCTGACAAGGGACTCTCAAGGACTATCACCCCTGGCCAGATAACTATGCTGACAAGGGACTCTCAAGGACTATCACCCCTGGTCAGATGACTATGCTGACCAGTGGTCTTTCATTGGGGTGATTTTATCTCCCAGAAAACATCTGGTAATGTGTGGACACAATCTGGGTTATAACTAGTACCCAGTGGTTTAAAGCTCTGGGGATGCTGTTAAGCATTCTAGGCAGAGAACAGCCTCCCTACAATAATAACCATGTCCAGAATGGCAACAGTATCAAGGCAGAGATAGCTCCAAACCAGATAGCAGGTTCAGAAATTGTTCCAGAACCGGCATAAATTCAGAATCAGGCAAACTAAAAGAACTTTATAAATGACACATAAAGAAGAAGTTTGTAATTCCAACACATGCTGTTAAGATTTCATGTCTCTATAATTTATTATTGGTATGTGCACAGACATTTGGAAAGTAGCTAATTTCCAAAATTCCTCCCCCAAAAGATCACTAGCAGTACTATTTCTTTCTTTAAAAAATAATTCTTAAAATTTTATTTTAGAGTTATTTGTGCCTGTTTGCATGTATGTGCAAGTGTCCACAGAAGCCAGAAGAGGGCACTGGATCCCTTGGAATGACAGGGGTGCTGGAAACCAAACCCAGGTCCTCTGCAAGAGCAGTACATGCTCTTAACCATTAGGCTATCTCTCCAGCAGTAACATTTCTTCATGTTTTAATAATCAATACAGTGAAGACACGTTTTACTTAATCTCTCCTCCTGAGAGAAAGAACAGTGGAGGACTACCATTTAAGAGCAAAGACCAACACATTTAGTGCTCAAAAGGAGGTCAAGGGATGACTCACTAAAATATTTCCCTTATGAGTACAAGAATCTGAATTCATCCCCAGAACCCATGAAAAAAACCCAATATAGTCAAACTGCTGAGAAGCCATCATAAAGGAGGAAGACGGCTGTGGGAAGCCGAGAAAGCCCTGAGTGAATGTGTATTGTTTGGCATGGCACAGCCCATGCCTCAGACCTACGGGATTGGCATAGCCTTCTCCCTGGGCTGAGGCTCACAGGTACGGCAAAGCCTTACTCTGGTCATAGTGCAAATGTTGATAGTATGTCCAAGTATGAGAGCTTAGAAATAATTGACGAGCGTGTGAAAAAGCTAGCAACGACAGCTTTCTCCTGGATGTCTGCGGCTGGAGCCTGCTGGCCGACTGAGACTAAATCCTCCTCCTGTACAGAACAAATGGACTGAAGTTCCAGGTTGATTTGTAGTTGGAGCCATTCCATCAGAGTGCACACAACCCAACTTTTCTCTTTGTGTGTCTGTCCTTGTTTTATTCCCTGTATTTGTGCAGGCTCCAGGACCAAGCTGTGTGGAACCGGCAGACATACCTGTGGTGGTTTGAATAAGAATGGCCCCCATAGGCTCATATGCTTGAATACTTGCTTCCCAATTGGTGGAGCTGTTTGGGAAATGATTAGGATATGTGGGCTTGTTGGAGGAGGGGTGTCACTGGGGGTGGGCTTTGAGGTTTTGAGAGTACCATTCCCAGTGGGCTCTTTGCCTCGTGCTTGTGGATGAAGATGTGAGCTCTCAGCTGTTCCTACCGCCAGGTCTTCACTTTGCCATCATGGACTCTAACCCTCTGGAATCGTAAGCCCACTTAAACTCTTTGTTTCATAAGTTGCCTTGATCATGGTGTTTTATCACAGAAACAGAAAAGTAACTAAGACAACATCCAAGGTTGTCCTCTGCACACATGTGCAACTCCCTACCACATGCATTAAAAAAAGAAAGTAAACCCTCAAATGCCACCATACACCTGCTCTCCTACAGGACAGCCAGAAGCAATATGCCAGCACCTATATATCCACTCTGAACAACAGCTCATCAATGATTGAAATTCAAATGAAGAGGAAAGTTATGGTTTCACTGGGAGAAATCAAAATATCTTTGAAAGCTGTTATTCTTTTCTGCTAACTTATAAAATATAGCAAGGGCAATGGACATAGCATTGTCTTAAGAAACTTCTATTGATAAAAATAACCAAGTATCTTATTTGTTATCAGATAAACAATCTTGGAAGAAATCTTAAACATTATAACTGAGGTAAGTTTGTAGATCTGAAGGAGATTGTTATAGGGAACTTTATAAATAGTTAAAGTGGGGAATTTTCCTGTAAGAGCAAAGGAAGCCTGGAGAAATGACTCAGTGGTAAAGAGTGCGAACCTCTACTACAGAGGAACTAAAGTTCAGTTCCCAGGACCCACAATCAGGCAGATCAGCCTGTAACTTCAGCCCTAGTGGGATCTAATGCTGTTGGCCTCCATGGGCACCTACTGGTACACATGTGTGCATACCCACACATAGACACACATTCATACACATGATGAAAAATAAATTTAAAAAACAGCAATTTGCAGACATTAATCAAAACTGACTTCAAACAAAAGATTAACAGTATTCTAATTAACTGTGTTTTGTTTTGTTTAAGATTTTTAGTTTCATTTATGTGTATGTGTCTACATGAGTGTACGCCATGCATGTGCAGGCATCCCTTCAGGTCAGGAGAGTCTGTATGAACTCCTGGGACTGGAGTTTCGGGCAGTTGTAGCCACCAGGCATTTACTCTGAGAACCAAATTCGGGTCCTCTGGAAAGGGAGTAAGTGCTGTTAATGACTGAGCCATCTCTTATCTATCCCCTAATCAGCTGTTTAGGGGGCACATGTCTCCTATAATATTGTGTCTCGGTTGTTAGTCAAAATTCAGTGATTGGCAAGTAGGTGTACATTACTGAATAAGTAGATGAACTATCTGCAGTTCTGGAGTAAGGTATGTTCTCTGTCCTCTTTTCTTCCCCCTTCCTTCCTTTCTTTTCTTTTGGTCATTTTTTTTCTTCTTCTTCTTTTTTTTTTTTTTTTTTTTTGAGACAGGGTCTCTATATAGCCCTGGCAGTTCTAGAACTATGTAGACCAGGTTGGCCTCAAACTCAGAGAGATCCACTTGCCTCTGCATCCCAAGTGCTGGGATTAAAGGCGTGCGCCACCACACCCAAACTTATTTTTAAAAAACAAAAACAAAACAGTGAAGGTCTCACTATGCAGCCCTAACTGGACTAACTCGATATGTAGACCTGTTTGGCCTGTACCTCAGAGAGATCTGGCCATTCCTGCCTCCATTGGGATTATTGACGTGTCCCACCACGCCCACCCAAGACAGACCTTTTGTGCAGTAACTTAACCCATCTTTGCTGTTCTCTGTATACAATGTCCTTGTAAGTCATAAAAAGTGGCCAATTAATTGGGTGTTCAAAGATGTCTGTTACATTTCTGGGATGTTTTTACTAAGCAATCACTTCCCACTATTACAGTCACTGAGAACTCGGTGTCTCCTGCTCAATGACCCTCTGACTGTTCTTGTCACTCCTCACCTTCCTCGGGGGCAGCTGATGCTCCTTCAGGCAGTGCGGGCTGTAACTCCCCAGCTTCCGAATGACTTTCCAAATCTGCCATCTGAATTCCTTCCAGGCGACCTCCTTTTGTGTTAGCCCTCAAAGAGGGAAAAACATATTTTCAAATGTCTAATAAGTGACACAATAATCTCTATTTTCTTTTTTTCCTTTCTAATTGTGTATTGTACTAAATTTCCATTTTTTAAAATTTCACTTAAGATTCAGAATAAAGCTGGGCGGTGGTGGCGCACGCCTTTAATCCCAGCACTCGGGAGGCAGAGCCAGGCGGATCTCTGTGAGTTCGAGGCCAGCCTGGGCTACCAAGTGAGTTCCAGGAAAGGCGCAAAGCTACACAGAGAAACCCTGTCTCGAAAAACCAAAAAAAAAAAAAAAAAAAAAAAAAAAGATTCAGAATAAAAGGTTATGAAATGGCAGATTACCAAATCCTGTTTATGAAAATGTGTGGATAGTTTTGCAAAATGTTATCAGTAGGGGACAAAGACAAAGTATGCAGGATCTCTCTGCTATTTCTTAAAATGGTTTGTCAATCACTATCAATTAAAATAGATATAAACACTATTGTTGAAAGGCTGAGAGAAGCATTAGTAAGAAATCAAGGTATACTACTGGTGAAGACAGTCACATTGCTTAATATACATAACAACAGAGAAGGCACAGCATATATGAAAAGCTGAGAGCAGCAGGGCTAAGTGAGGGCAGAGATAGAAACAATTTCCACTTACTGTTTTTCCCATTTTCACTGGGAACTCCTTAATTATTATTTACTTTTTTGCCTTATTACTACAAATGAAGCAAGGAGGAAGAAAAGTCACAAGCAGGAAAGCATCCATATGAAGCAGGCTGACACTGTACTCCTAACTAGCTCATTGTGGTGGTTTGAATGAGAATGGCCCCTCAAAGGCTTGGTCCCCCGTTAGTGGAACAGTTTGGGAAAGATTAGGAGCAAGTGTGGCTCTGTTAGTGGAACAGTTTGGGAAGGATTAGGAGCAAGTGTGGCTCTGTTAGTGGAACAGTTTGGGAAGGATTAGGAGCAAGTGTGGCTCTGTTAGTGGAACAGTTTGGAAGGATTAGGAGCAAGTGTGGCTCTGTTAGTGGAACAGTTTGGGAAGGATTAGGAGCAAGTGTGGCTCTGTTGGAGGAGGTTTAAAATCTCACACCAGGCCCAGTCTCTGTCTCTGTCTGCCTGTCTCTGTCTCTCCTGTAGCTTGAGGATCAGATGTGAGCTCTCAGCTACTGCTCCAGCATCATGCCTGTGTGTGTCCCACCACGGTGAGCATGGACTAACCCTCTGAAACTCTAAGCAAGCTCCCAATTAAATGCTTTCATTTTATAAGAGTTGCCTTGGTCATAGTGTCTAGTTATAGCAATAGAATAGTAATTAAGACATTCACCTTCTACTTTAATGTCTTTTATTTTTTCCTTTTTGGGAAAGCAATGAATTTCATTAAGGTTGCTTATAGCAGCATGGGTAAGGGTTTGTTTGTTCAGAGTATGGGCACCTTACTACGGAAGACTCTTTCTCTTCCTCATCAACTATGAACTATTTTTAAACTTGAGGGAGTGGGGGTGGGGGTGGGCGGGTGGCCACAGTCTGTACCTCCCACTTCCATGACAAGGTGTTGATGGGCCCAATCTTGTGTAGATAATTCAACTGCTGTGAAAGAACTTTGAA
Organism: Peromyscus californicus insignis; assembly: GCF_007827085.1. Taxonomy (NCBI): domain Eukaryota; kingdom Metazoa; phylum Chordata; class Mammalia; order Rodentia; family Cricetidae; genus Peromyscus; species Peromyscus californicus. Next base: position 35,480,288 of record NW_026294551.1, read on the forward strand.
CTTTTACACAAAGTTTTAGGTTCCATATGTGTGTGTGTGTGTATAATGTTTATGATTAAATGATACAGATACCTCTATAATAAATTAAATATGAAAGCTAGGAGACAGAGAGATAGACCAGTGTTTGAAAGCACTGGCTACTTGAAGACCCAGGTTTGATTCCTAGCATCCATATGGCAACTTACAAATGTCTGTGACTCTAGTTCTGGGAATCCAACACTCTCTTCTGGCCTCCATGGGCACCAGACATACATGCAGACAAAATGTCTACACATATAAATATTTTTGAAAGTAAAATAAATAAAAGAAAGCAAGCTAGTTGTATCTTTAACTTGAAAGAAATGTGTATATCAGGCTAGGTGATAGGGAAGGTAAGTTTCCTAATTGCCCCTCCCCTAGACGCCCCCTCTCCTCCCCCCATACTAGGGACTGAACCATGATAATGGCAATGTACATGCTAAGACATGCTCTACCATTGAGCTGTATCTCTAGGCAATTTTGAAAATTTTATTTTGAGCCAGGATCTTGCAAGGTTGCCCACGCAGATCCCCAACGTTCAATCCTCTGGCCCTCAGTTTCCTCAGTAGCTGTGATACAAGAGTTCACCACCATGCCAGGCTCTCTAGTGATTTTCTTTTCTACTGTTGAACCCTGAGTTAAAAACAAAATTAAACCTCTGTCTGTCCTTCTGGATTTGGTAATGAGCCAAACATAAGGTGCTGGTCTTCCTATAAAGACCTTTCCAAAGTCTCCATGGAAAACTATTCCATTATTTAAATTAGAAACATATTTAATGTTTATGTAACAGATCAGCAGATGAATATTGATGGCTCAACTAACACATCCATAGACAATATATTCTTTTTTGTTTGTTTGTTTGTTTTTCGAGACAAGGTTTCTCTGTGTAGCTTTGCGCCTTTCCTGGAACTCACTCTGCAGCCCAGGCTGGCCTCGAACTCACAGAGATCCCGCCTGTCTCTGCCTCCCCTGAGTGCTGGGATTAAAGGCGTGCGCCACCACCACCCGGCTGACAATACATTCTTTAATCACTTTTTTGGAATGGTTGTAAATTTAATTGACATGATGGGTTTTGAATAAAGATAAAGATAAAGATGCCAATCACCATTTAACTTTTCTGGAAATTCCAAACTAGCATTTTAGAGAATGATTTCAAAAGATAAAAAATGAGTGAGATCAAAGCAGTGTTTTAAAAACAGGAAATGAACCCAGGCATGTGGCTAATGCTTATAATCCCAGCACTTGGGAGGCTAAGTCAGGAGGATCAAGAGCTGAAGATCTAGCCTGTGCTATATGAGACCCACTCTCAAAACAAATAAACAAAAATAACAATAATACTCAATACAATTACTGGAAGTACTTTACTCCACACAAACCTGTGACTCACTTATGACACATGACCAAGCACATGCACTCTGGAAGGATGCACAACAGATTAAAACAAGGCAAAATGTAAAGTTCAAGTACACACACATCTCCCAAGGCAAAGGCTGCTCAAGTTTTCCTGCTGTCAGTGAAAAAGAACCCTAAGCTAGCGGTGCTGTGGGATGTTCTGTATGTCAAATGTGTTGCTGATTAGTCAATAATTAAAACACTGATTGGCCATTGGCTAGGCAGGAAGTGTAGGCGGGACAAGGAGGAGAATAAAGCTGGGAAGTGGAAGGCTGAGTCAGAGAGACGCTGCCAGCCGCCACGATGAGAAACAGAATGTGAAGATACCGGTAAGCCACGAGCCATGTGGCAAGGTATAGATTTATAAAAATGGATTAATTTAAGCTGAAAGAACAGTTAGCAAGAAGCCTGCCATGGCCATACAGTTTGAAACCAATACAAGTCTCTGTGTTTACTTGGTCGGGTCTGACGGCTGTGGGACTGGCAGGTGAGAGAGATTTGCCCTGACTGTGGGCCAGGCAGGAAAACTCTACCTACAAATGGCGCCCAACGTGGGGCAAGAGTTTCCACCTAAAAACCTGAGAAAAGATTCTAAAACGGAGCTAAAAACAGTTCCTAATTGTCTCTCTCAAATGAGCGGCAGCTGCTGGTTTGAGCTACTGGTGGGTTCCTAGCGTGCGTGCTCGACCTGCCTATGGCGGGAATGAGGCCTTTGCAAGTGGCACTTTGAGCTGCATAGTGGATTTAGCCTTTGCTGGTGCAGAGCAAAAGGGGAGGTTTCTGGGCTACACGCTGCTTGGCTAAAAGCATAGACCCCCGATAGCTCCCAGAGCTGGCGGTAAACCATGGCCATGTTGGGAAGCTGAGGTGGGTGGATCCAGCAGCCACAGCTGCTGCAGTTTAAGGCAATAGATTCACAATAAGACAGATTCAGATGTAATAGTTTACAATGTGTGTAAAAGATACGTAGGCTTGAAAGAGACAAAAAAGATGATATATAGAGTTATAGAAATAAATACATAGTTTTAAAAAATAAAGTCTTTAAAGAGACAGTAAAGGTAGTATAAAAAATAAGCCACGTAAAAATGGATATTACACAGAGAATCTGCATTGTGTTGTCTTTGGGACTTTTAACTGCAGAAAAACATTTCATTATAAAAGCTGTTGAGTTACGCCAAAATGTATATTTTAAAGGTATCTTGACTTCAAAATTTGAATATAAGGATATGTTACTTTGGAAAGGAGACTCTGCTTTTGTTCCCACAGAAAGCCAGAGGCTATGGATTTGTTCCAGATTAAGATACATCAGGTTTGACCAGCCAAGACCCCCTGAAAAGTCTCCGATGACACCATGGCCCAGATGATCCAACATCCAGAATGGTTTGAAGGCAACTGGCTCAGACGATACACCCTCATGGACTTTTCCATGATCCTAAAATTTTCTTTGTATCCCCATAAGATACAGCGCCCCCCTCCAGCAGGAAGTAGTAAGAGAAGCTACGCCCAAATTCCCAAATTATATGTAATTTTACTTTAAGGTTAAAACCTTCCTTTTTTTTTTTTTAAAAAAAAGGGGGGAAGTGCTGTGGGATGTTCTGTATGTCAAATGTGTTGCTGATTAGTCAATAATTAAAACACTGATTGGCCATTGGCTAGGCAGGAAGTGTAGGCGGGACAAGGAGGAGAATAAAGCTGGGAAGTGGAAGGCTGAGTCAGAGAGACGCTGCCAGCCGCCACGATGAGAAACAGAATGTGAAGATACCGGTAAGCCACGAGCCATGTGGCAAGGTATAGATTTATAAAAATGGATTAATTTAAGCTGAAAGAACAGTTAGCAAGAAGCCTGCCATGGCCATACAGTTTGAAACCAATACAAGTCTCTGTGTTTACTTGGTCGGGTCTGACGGCTGTGGGACTGGCAGGTGAGAGAGATTTGCCCTGACTGTGGGCCAGGCAGGAAAACTCTACCTAGATAGCGGTGCTGGCTCATGTCTGTAAAAGAGCACTCAGCAGGAGGACTACTGTCACAGGCAGGGGTTGAGGGTGGGCTAGAGAGAGCAGAGTGCCAGAGTGCCACAGAATGACATCATTTTCAAACAGAGTGACATTTTAATGCAATAAAAAACTTAATGCACACCTCAAACACTACCAAAGTAGAAATAATTTTGTTCATTATAATGTAGACATCAAGTTCCAAACAATGAAAGAGTATTACTTACCCCAAGGCGACCATTTTCCTTCTTTTCTCAACAGTAGGTAAGCCATTGAAAACTGCAACCACCACAGCTTCAGAATCCAAAACTTTGCATTGTCGATCTTCACTTTTGGGCAGAATATCCCCAATGATGCCATGTGTCAGGGCTCGGGGAGAGCTGTGTCTGCTCCCAGATTGAGAGCTTCCTGGGGAGCCTTCAGGAAAGAAGGGAGAAGACAATAAACATGAAAGTCTCTTAGTGTAGAAAGTTACTTTATTTGCATAATTTTCTTAATTTTAAATGTAAGAGTAGTTTTGTCTGCATGTATGAATGTGCACGTGTGTGCCTGTGTTAATGGAGGCCAGAAGAGGGCATGGAGGCCAGAAGAGGGCATCAGATCCCCTGGAAGTAGAATTACAGATGGTTGTGAGTCACCATGTGGGTGTTGGTAATCAAACCCAGGTCCTCTGCACGAACAAAAAAGTGCTCTAAGCCATGAGCCATCTTTCCAGCCTACTATATGTACATTTTGAACTACGAAAAACTTCATATATATATATATCTCCCAATCTTTTTGACTAATTACTTAAAAATTGACAAGTCCAGAAAATCTAGTTGGAAACACTGTTCTGATTTGAGATCAAGAAACTTCAAATACTGGAGCCCAGAGGTACATGTCGGCAATCCCAGAACTAGGGAGGCTGAGACAGAAAAATCAAGAGTTAAAACTTTCTCAAATACAGATAAATATATAATTAATCTTTGTATCTTATCAAATACAGATAAATATATAATTTAAATCCAAAAATAAGACAAAAGAAAAAAAACAAACTCGTGAAAAATAAACAATAAAAGGTCCCACAAAATCAGAAGTTGAACTATAATTTTAGACTCTTTGGTGGCTTTCAAGGTTAAAGCTACAACACATCAATTCCCAAGCATGTGCCCAGTAAAACTGTATTACAAATACCCCAAATTTACCTTCAGACAAAGTCTGGCAGTCTCCCTTTGAAAGGCTGTTTTCTCCAGAGTCCATAGCTCTTCGGAGTGACAGACTGCCTGCTATGGCCCGAGCTGACTTGGGTGAATTCTTCTTATTTATGGCTGCAAAAACATTTAGAAGCATTTCTGAATATGGTAAAATGTCACATAACTCACAATATAGTCAGAGAAATGTCTAACCCTCACTACACGTGGATGGTTTTCTGTCTACAATGTCCAAAATAACAGGGCGCTCTGTGGTCCTGAGTTTATTTAGCATTCTGTGACAAAAATAATTCTATTTTGTTGCTTGTGAAATAGAATCTTAATAAGATTAACTATAATCTCATTTTTAGAAAGTTGTATTAAGACAATGAAGTGTAAACAAAAATGTAACCCTCTAATACAGTGGTTCTCAACCTTCCTAAGGCTGCAACCCTTCAGTAATTCCTCATGTTGTGGTGACCCCCAATCATAAAATTATTTCATTGCTACTTCATAACTGTAATTTTGCTACTGTTAGGAATTGTAATGTAAATATCTGACATTAGACCTCCAAAGTGGTCATGACCCACAGGCTGAGAACTACAGCTATAATCTAAACAACTGGAAATTGGGCTTGATTAGATCAAAGGGATAATTAATGCTGAATTTGAAACATCATAATTATAATTACTTCAAAATATTTGTGACCAAATAAATTATAACCAAAGTAGTAGCAACAACAAAACATATAGCCTAAAATAAAGGGGGGGGGGGGGGAGGCGGGGACAGGACGGGGACGAGGGAGGGGATATGACACAGGATGGGATAGTAGTATCACCACCACAGCAAGGACTAATCAGCCGTGCAGGCATACTCAAGAAATTACAAAACAATAAATAATAAAAAGACAGCAAGAAGCAGAGAGATTGTGAATTCAGAGCCAGCCTAGGTTATGTGAGACTCTGTCTCAAAAAACCAAACCAAGACAAACAGAAAAGCACAACAGATTTATTGACGACAGGACTAGCAAGTTTGACTTTGTCCTAACGAAGACCATGATAAAAATTACAAAATTTCAAGATAAACTTTAAAAACTATTCCTATCACAAACAACACACCCCAGAATTAAGCAGCCCCAAAGACTATACAACTCAGTGAAGTCCTGTACATTTAGAAGAGGGAACCTGTGGAGCCTCGAGTTAAACTTTATACTTTCAGTATTGAACACATTTCGTGCACTTATCTTACCACTAAAACCAGAAATCTATGACAGAATTAGAACTTTAAAATTAGTTTATATCCTCTCATAACTCTTGATGTTTTCATTTGTAAGTTTTTTATAATAAAGTTTATAACATAAAAAAGAAATCTATTTCTTTCACAACATCAAAAAGACATTGTATTCAGAAACAGATTTAATGAGATTTGCATATCAAAACTGCCATCCATTACAGAAAGAAAATAAGGACAGCATGAATGGCAGTTTTGTGTTCAGACTGAGACAATATTCTTAAAGTAACACTTCCAAAATTAATCTACAGATTTAACACAATCTATATAAAAATGCCTTTTTTAATTGTTGTTGTTTAAAAAATCATTATCTAGCCGGGCAGTGGTGGCGCACGCCTTTAATCCCAGCACTCGGGAGGCAGAGGCAGGCAGATCTCTGTGAGTTCGAGGCCAGCCTGGGCTACAGGGTGAGTTCCAGGAAAGGCACAAAGCTACACAGAGAAACCCTGTGTCAAAAAACCAAAAAAGAGCCGGGCGGTGGTGGCGCACGCCTTTAATCCCAGCACTAGGGAGGCAGAGGCAGGTGGATCTCTGTGAGTTCGAGGCCAGCCTGGACTGCCAAGTGAGTTCCAGGAAAGGCGCAAAGCTACACAGAGAAACCCTGTCTTGAAAAACCAAAAAACAAACAAACAAACAAAAAAAAAAAAAAACAAAAAAAACATCATTATCTAGAGTCTGGCAAGATGGTTCAGGCACTGTGGCCAACTCTGACAGCCTGAGTTCAACCCCTGGAACATACAGCGTGAGAGGAGAGAAACAACTCCTTTAAATTGTCCTCTGACCTCCACAAACTCCTTCCCTAAGTAAATGTACATAATAATAACAGGTTCCTAAAATTTCTATGAAAATGTAAGGGATCTAGAACAGCAAAAGCAATCTCGAACAGAAGACTGCCTCCCATACCCACCACCAGGGATGACTCCAGAGCCTTGGGCTCACAGCCTACCACTGATCCTCAGCTCTGTAGTCAGGACTAAGTGGGCATGGCCGCTCTCCTGACAGCTCCAGGGCTTAGCATCAATGTGAATCTCTTAAAACCTCTAATGCTACCTCAAAAACAAGGAAAAAGAAAAGACAAGAGCAAGTAAGCGCAGAGGGGCAGTGTTGCAGTGTGGCATACCTCAAATCCTAGCACTGAGGAAGCTGAGACAGGAGGAATGCCCTAACTTCAAGGGCAGCCTGAATGCCCTGCACAGTGAGCTCCAGGCCAGCCTGGTTTATAGAGTGAGATCCAGTCTCAAACAAAGGTGGTTGTCTGGGGAATGAGCACAGGAACATGCTGTAGGTAGAACTAGGATATATGAGCCCCACAGTCAACACTGCTATACCCTACCACCACCACCACCACCACCACCGCCCGAAAAACACACACACACACACACACACAAAAAAAAAAAAACAACCCAAAAACAATTGGATGGTACCAGCATATGGACAGACTATCAAAATTGAGAATCCATAAACATTTCACACTTATGCTCTGACTTTAACAAGGGTGCCAAGACAATTCAATTGGCAACATAAAAAGGTGTGGTTCTCCTTCCTCAGGGATTGTAGGTCTGCAAGGAGGGAGGGAGCTGAAGTGGAGAGCAGGGTTGGGTTGGCTGTGGATACAATGGAGACAGCCCCCTGGGAGATGATTTCATTGAATCAGTTCAACTTTATTCCAGACTATAGAAAATATATAAGATTAGAAAATATATATATAAGATTAGGGAGCCTAGGGACAAACCCTAATTTACATTAGGTGGCTGCTTTTATCATAAGGTTTCATATGTGGCACAGGGTGCTATAGTAAAGCTCCTAGTACAAGTCGTAATTACCATAGGTACAGCAGGGGGAAAGCTTCTAGCAGGAAACTGAGCCAAGGTCATACTAGAGATAAATCAGGCATCAAGACTTAGAGATAGCTTTCAGATAAGGTCAGTCCTCCAGGCATAGGGACATTCTTGAGGTAAGAGCAAGCAAAGACCATCAAGTCTCACTGGGGAGGGAGTCCCTGATGTTACTGAGCTTTTGAGAGACCTGCCAAGCCATGACAGACTGCAACCTCTGACCATCAAGGGCTCCCAACAAAGAGGGACAAGAGCAAGCGTTACAGCCAACATGGAAAAGCTGAAATCATGACTGGCAGAAGTACAAAATTCTGCAGGTTTTGAAAATAGTATGACACTGTGGCAATTCCTCGAAAAGTTAAAAATGGTTTTTCCATTTAGCCCAGCAAGTCCACTTCTAAGTGTACACTCAAAATAAAGTATTATCTACATGATAACATAATACATGTTCATAGTAACATCACTGATCACAGTTAAAAAGTGCAAATGTGGGGCTGGAGAGATGGCTCAGCCGTTAAAGGCTAGGCTCACAACCAAAAAAAAAATGCAAATGTGTTATATATCAACTGATAGTGGATGAATAGCATGTGCACTATATAACAAAATATCTTTAGCAAAAAGAATGCATTGTTATTAACTCATAATTTAACATGCATGAAGCTTGAAAGTATATGGAAGATGGTGAAAAAACACATATAAAAAGACCTCATTTGGTCTGGCATTATGGTATATTGCTGTAGAATAATCCTCTTATACACTGTAAAGATTTGTCACTCAGATTGTTTTAATAAAATGCTGATTGGCCAGTAGCCAGGCAGGACACATAGGCAGGGTTACAAAACTCAAAATGCTAGGGAAAGAAGGACGGAGTCAGGAGTTGCCGGCCGGATGCAGAGGAAGCAAGATGAGAATATCGTATTGAGAAAAGGTACCAGGCCATGTGGCTAAACATAGATAGGAATTACGGGATAATTTAAGTAATAAGCTTGAGCTACCAGCCAAGCATTTATAATTAACATAAGGCTCTGTGTGGTAATTTGGGAAGCAGATGCTGGGTATTTGGGAGTTGCTGGCGGAACAGAAACTTCAGCTTATATATGGCACTTAACGTGGGGCCGAAATTTCCACATAAAATCTGACAACGATTAAAATAGGATTCTAGACACACAAGAATGGAGTCAAGAACAGCTTCTAGGTAATTACTTTTTCTCAGTGGGTTCTGTTTGCTAACAGCAAGCAGAAGCATGGCTCCTTTAAGATGTGAGTTACTAGTTCCTGTCAGCATGGTCAGCTCTTTTGAGAGGTCTTGCTACAAAGCACTTGAATGGGGTTTGTGCGTGGCAAGCTTCATGCTACTTGGTAGCAGTGGTAGGAATAAAAACAAACAAACAAACAAAACCCTCTAAAGGGTTTACAGTGTGTTTAAAAAGAAGCATAGGCTTGGGAGAGTAAAGAGAAGCTATAGACAATCATAAAAAAATATATATATAGTTTTGGGCTGGAGAGATGGCTCAACGGGTAAGAGCACTGGCTGTCTTCCAGAGGTCCTGAGTTCAATTCCCAGCAACCACATGATGGTTTACAACCATCTGTAATATCTGGTGCCCTCTTCTGGCCTGCAGGTATACATGCAGGCAGAACACTGATGCATAATAAATAAATAAATCTTAAAACTATATATATATATATATATAGTTTTAAAATAATGAAGTCCTTAAAAAGGGAGTAAAGTAATATGAAAAAAAAAGCCACATAAAGATGGAAAATACACAGTCTGGATACTGTATGCTCTTGTGTTGTCTTTGAATTGTTTGACTGCTGAGGAAGGAGCAACAGCTGCTAAGAGACATTTGATTATAAATGTTACTGGATTAATCCAACCTATTTATTTTGAAAATGCCTTGACTTCAAAATTCAAGTCAAAAGATATGTTACACTGGAGAAGAGGTTATGCTTTTACTTCCACAGGAAATGAGAGGCTCTGGATTCATTCTGGGTTAAGAAAAATGAGGTTTGATGGAGGAAGACCCCCTAAAAAATTGCAAAGGGAATGGATCACCCAGATAATCCAATGTTTCAGAGTGCCTCTGTTGCAGTTTCCTCTGAGTTCTACATCCCAAACAGCTTCAAGGCTGCTGGCTGAGATGAGCCCGCTTCACAGACTACTCCAGCCAAGACTTATGAATTTTCTCTGGGTCCCCCAAGGATTACCAGAGCCCCCAATCAACAGGAAGTAAGCTAGAGGACTATGCCCATATTCTCAAAAATAAATTATGGGTATTTGTCATTGTTTAGAGGGTTGGTTACAAGTTGTTATCGGGAATAGAAAAAAAAACTGAACAAAGAAGATTAGATTCAGGGATCTTGTTGTAAAAAGAAAATGAAGATATAGAAATAATAGGATTAAAGGGTAGATTATTGAATCTACTTTAACAAAAAAATACAACTATTAATCTTACATTTTTACATTGGTATGAATTTTGGTTTATTGATACAAATTTAAAGTGAATTTTGTTATACTGTATGTATATTTCTACTCTTGTTTAGGGTATTATGTTTATGCAGCTCATTTAAAAATGTAATATAGCCGGGCGGTGGTGGCGCATGCCTTTAATCCCAGTACTCGGGAGGCAGAGCCAGGCGGATCTCTGTGAGTTCGAGGCCAGCCTGGTCTCCAAAGCAAGTTCCAGGGAAGGTGCAAAGCTACACAGAGAAACCCTGCCTCGAAAAACCAAAAAAAAAAAAAAAAAAAAAAAAAAAAAAAAAAAAAAAAAAAAAAGTAATATAATTAAGAAATACAGATTAATAGTCATCTATAATAGTAAACTTATACTAATGTTAGTTAGGTTTTCAAGGTCATACAGAGATGTATTTCAGATAAACAGGCAATCTTCAAACACTTCAAAGATCTACAGAATATGGCATTTAAAATGTTTTGAGAACTTAGACTTTTCTCAACAGTGAGACAAACCTGCTCCTGGCAGCACCAATTACTTCAAAGAGGATGATGGTTTTCTTTTTTTTTTTTTTTTAAGATTTATTTATTTATTATGTATACAGTATTCTGTTTGCATGTATCCCTGAAGGCCAGAAGAGGGAGCCAGATCTCATTACAGATGGTTGTGAGCCACCATGTGGGTGCTGGGAATTGAACTCAGGACCTCTGGAAGAGCAGCTGGTGTTCTTAACCTCTGAGCCATCTCTCCAGCCCCATGGATGATGGTTTTCTTTGTGACAAAAGCTAGCCATGTGGGCAAAGAAACTGCCCCTGCCTCAATTGCTGACAGTTACTGTCCAAACTGGACCAGTAGACCTTTGCCAAGACCAAGTGAGATAGTCCTTCAAAAATCCTGCTTCACAGGAAAGTCTGTCAGAAATGCTAAGACTGTAGGCCAGAGTTGGATGTCCCAACATTGCAAAGGAACTTTGGGTGACTGTCCAGGCAGCCTGATGTCCTTGTCATTAGGTAACATTTTACCCTTCTGGGGTCTTTGATGGAGTTGAAGACTAGATAGATATAATTATAGTTTTCCTTAGTTTTAATAGAAGGTAAGTTAGATACAAAACTAGACTCACCAAGATAAGATAAATATGTATTTTCTCTAACTTTGCCAATGCAAATGGATTAGATAGTATCACTGTACTTCTTACTTAATAACTTTGTTGTATATAATCTTACTATATTAAAATTAAAAACCTTCCTTTTAATTAGACAAAAAGGGGGAAATGCTGTGGAATAATCCTCCTGTACACTGTAAAGATTTGTCACTTGAATTGGTTTAATAAAATGCTGATTGACCAGTAGCCAGACAGAAAGTATAGGTGGGGCAACTAAACTAAGAATGCTGGCAAGAGGAAGGACAGAGTCAGGAGTTACCAGCCAAATCCAGAGGAAGCTACATGAGAATATCGTACTGAGAAAAGGTACCAAGCCATGTGGCTAAACATAGATAAAAAGCATGGGTTATTTTAAGCTGTATAAGAGATCATTAGTAATAAGCCTTAGCTATCAGCCTAGCATTTATAATTAATATAAGCCTCTGTGTGGTAATTTGGGAAGCAGATGCTGGGTATTTGGGAGTTGCTGGTGGGACAGAAACTTCCACTTACAGTATATAACTGTAATCCCTGGACTGGGTAAGCTAAGGCAGAAGGATCAGTCAGGAGTTTGAGGCCAGTCTGGGCTGCATAGCAAAAGTCTATCTTGAAAATGAATACAAAAGAAAATTACAACAAGATCCTATTTCTATGCTAACTGGGAAGGCTAGTTCAAAAAAGAAAGAAAAGAAAAAGAAAAAAAACAGAAAATAATAAGTCCTGGTGAACATCTAGAGAACTGGAACCTGTACACTGTTAAAAGTGGTGATGGCGCACGCCTTTAATCCCAGCACTCGGGAGGCAGAGCCAGGTGGATCTCTGTGAGTTCCAGGCTGGCCTGGTCTATGGAGTGAGATCCAGGACAAGCACCAAAACTACACAGAGAAACCCTATCTTGAAAAACAAAAAACAAAACAAATATATATATGTATGTGTGCGTGTGTGTGTGTCTGCTACAGAAAATAGCAAAGCATGTCCCCCCAAAACCTGGCCCCAAAATCTAAGGATAGAATAATCTAGCAATGCCACTGAGTTTTAAAAGGGGGCTTGAAAAGAAAGATATGTATGTTTAGAGACAAAAGATACAAACAATGCAATTGTCCAAAGGATTAATGAATAGATAAACAAAATGTGTTCTCTATATACAATACAGCACAATTCTGCCATTGGGAAGAAAGAAGTTCTGCAAGATGCCATCATATGGATGAACCCTTGGAGACACACAAAATAAAGAAGCCAAACAAAACCCCCAAATGTCAAATGCTGCAACAATTCCAATTGTATGTGATACCTAAAAGAGATATTCAGAGGCAGAAAGCAGAGAGCAACAATCCCCAGGCCCCAGGAGTAGAGAAATGAGGGATTGCCGATAAATGGATGCAGTTTTAGAGTGAGGAAAACCTCTTGGAGATGGATGGTTGTGAGGGACGCACAGCACAACAATGCCAAAGTGCTAATGCTGCTCAATTGTAAGACTGAAACAGTAATTTTAGTTTATGTACACTTTGCCAAAAATTTTAACACATATGCTTCCTCAACTAAAGGTTAAAATGTCAAATTTTACATTATATATACTTTACCATTATTTAACATACCTTTTTCATAGCATGTATGACTTGGAAAATGAACACACATAGGCAGTGCCCAATACCAAACTCTTGCTCAGTTCACACAGCCCCACATTCTTTAGTTCACATGTAACTTTTTAAAGAAAGCTTTGTTTTCTCATCTCATATATAACTGGTGTGCTCTTCCACACTTTTGATACTTCTCAAAAGTATAAAGCATAGGTGGTAACACTTCTTTTTAGAATGTTTTCTTAAAATTTTTTAAAATAATTTATTTTTATTTTATGAATAATTGATTGGTGTTTTGCTTGCATGTATGTCTGTATGAAGGTGTCAGATCCCCTGGAACAGGAGTTACAGACAATTGTGAGCTGCCATACAGGTGCTGGAAATTGAACATGGAATTGAACATGTACTCTGGAAGTACAGCTAGTGCTCCTCACCACTGAGTCATCTCTCCAGCCCCAGTTTTGGAAATATACCATCTAGTTTTTCACTTGTTTTAATGGTTTTTTTTCAATTTCCATTGTCAGCCTCTCAATCCCTTTTCTTCACCAGACCTCTAAATGTCTGATTAGTGCCTCATTGCCAAGACTTCTCTTCTCCATTAAAATCACCAACCCTGGAGGAGGTGGGAATGGGGGGTGGGCCGGGGAGAAGGGGAGAGGGGCGGGAGAGGGGAGAACAAGGGAATCCGTGGCTGATATGTAGAACTGAATTGTATTGTAAAATAAAATAAAAAAAAAAAAATCACCAACACTGTCGGGTATGGTGGCGCACGCCTTTAAACCCAGCAGAGGCAGGAATGTTGGTTTTAAATAATAAGTGGCACTGTTACTGTGCGAGAAAGGTCACAAGGCACGATAAAACTCAGTATCAGAGCTTTATTGTGGAGGGGGGCAGAAGAGAGTGACCAGGCCTATGGTAGGAGGAGAGAGCAGAAGAGAGGGGAGGAGTCTGTGACGGACTTTTTAAGGATTCTCCTGCACATGCGCATGTGGGCTTATGGAGCTATGCCACGCATGCACTAATTGCGTGACCGCACTGTGTGCATTTGTGCAATCATGCAGCGCACTGATGGCGTAAGATGTAAGACCCCCTGCTTAGCTACTGAACTGCACATGTGTGGTCATATAGCTGGAGTGGCAGAATCCTAACATTCCAGACGTTTTGATTATAAAAAAAGGGGGTGAACAGAAATAGGGGCATCGTTTCTCCCAAAAAAACTGCTTCCAGCTGACTTGGTGGGTGTCGGTTGACTCTGGGGGGGGGGGGGGTTAGGGAAGGGTGCTTCTGAGGTAGACAGGTGTCCTGGGATGATGGACTGTCGTCTGCTGCCTTGGATCTGTCCATCACCCCTCTTGGCCTGGGACTCTGGCACACAGCTCAAACCATCCTTAAACTCGGGATCTCCTGCTCCCGCTTCCTGAAGTGCTAGGATTAGGGTCACCTACACACACTAGCACATTTGGCTATGAACTGCTGCTCAGTGAAAGACAGCACTCTCACTAAGTTGCTTAGGCCAAAAAATATCCTCCCTTTCTGTCTTTCAACTATTCAGCCTTTTATAACTAAAATTGTGACAAAGAACTGAATCCTATTGGCCTAAGACATGCATTGTATGTAACAGAGTAACTTTTCTTTTTGCATCCACAACAGTATTAGTTACATACTCAGGATGGGAAACTCAGTCCAAGAGGGCTGCCAGGCTATGAGCAAGTCTACCTACTGAGGGCTTTAGCTCCAGATTACACTACTAAATTCACACCAGCTACTCTAGTGGTTGGTATTAAATCTTCCTCCACAATGCAGCTTTCTGAACAAATAAACAGCTCAAACTCCTTACTGAAGTCTTATCAGATCTCGAGTTAATCCCTGTTATCTATGACTTCATCTCTCAGTCTGCCCTGCCTTATTCACCATACCCACTCAAGCTAGTCTCCCTTCAATCCTTCAAAGTGAATCTTGTGCCAGTGAATTTGCACTTCTGTCCTGTTTATACAGAACACTGATTCCCCAAGGCATTTGAAGGGTTCAGTTCAAATATCTTCTTTACAGAGACTTTCTCTGACTACCCCCAAAAAATAAGACATTCTTTATCTACTGTTTCACAGTAGTAAGTATTCATTAAAATTATTTTCACTCATTTATTTACATACCTTACTGCCTGATTCTTATCATTACAATACAGGATCTATAAGGATAATGAAGTGTCCTTTAATGCTAAGCACTGACTTAGCAATCAAAAATCCTTAGTTCCGAGTTGTTGGATAATCTTTTTGTACACTGTGAAGATGTGCCTCTGCCAAGGCACCTTCTAATTGGTTTATTAAGGAGCTCAATGGCCAATAGCTAGGCAGGAGAGGATAGGTAGGATTTTCAAGGAGAGAGCAACTCCAGGAAGTATAGCGGTGGAATTCACCAGCCAGACACGGAGGAAGTAGGACGCATGGTACTGAGGAGAGGTAATGAGCCAAGTGGCAGAATGTAGACTAATAGAAATGGGTTAATTTAAGTTTTAAGAGCTACTTGGGAACAAGTCTAAGCTAAGGCCAAGCTTTCATAATTAATAATAAGTCTCTGTGTCAGTATTTGGGAGCTAGTAGCACAAAGAAAGTCCAACTATAGTTCCATCATATAAAGGAAAATATTAGAATAGACTAGAAAGGTGGTTCAGCTGGTAAAGGCACTCACCATTTTAAAGCTTGACGACATGAGTTCAACCCTGGGATCCACATGTGGAAGGAGAGAACTGACTCCACAGTTACCATCTTACCTCCTGAAGTGCACCATGTTGTACATTCCCCCCCCACACACACACACAAATTCCTTACAAAAGAAAAATGTCACTCAATTTTGGATGGAGAGAAAAAGGCTATTTTAACTCATAAGAAGGGTGGGAGAGATGGCTCAGTGGTTAAGAGCGCTTACTACTTTTGCAGAGGACCTGGGTTCAAGTCCTAGCACCCATACAGTTGGCCACAACAATCTAAAAGTCCAGGTCCAGGGGATTCAAGACACTCTTTCTGGCCTCTGTGGGCACCAGGCACATACATGTTACACAGGCACACCTTCTGGCAAAATATCCATACACAAAAATATATCATTTTAATTTAAATCTTTAGAACATAGATACTGATAGACTGTTAAGTGAAAACAACCAGTCATGTGGTTTCACAAAGCACATGGGAGAAATTACACTACGGGAACTTCTTCACTTACGGTTGCGTATGTAACAGCCAGCGACTGAGGACTTTGCTAGGAGCTCCATTCCCAAATCCTGTAATCTACCAGAATTTTCAGGTCCACAGGTAGCCAGAGCTGCCTGGTCAGCACAAAAAAGGTTTGTCTGTATGTCTCCAGAAGCAACACCAGTGCCTTTTATATCAGACAGTGTGGTCTTCACATCACTCTTCATACACCGAACTTCAGCCATTTGAGTTTTGAGTCTTTTCAACATCTTTAGGTCAGAGGGCACTCGCCACATTGCCTGCTGCTTCCTTTGCTCTTTATCTTTTCGAGAATATGATGCTTCAAAAGAAAGCAAGTGAAAAACCATGTTCATATCAATTTTAATATTCATGACCTCATTCGTTCCCACAAATTTAATGTGTCAAATGCAGTAAAGCGTTTCATGGTATCACCAAAGAACAGGCATCGAGACTAGGAGATGGCTTACATCAGGAATTCTCAATCTTCCTAATGCTATGACCCTTTAATACAGTTTCTCATGGTGTAGTGACCCCAACCATAAAATCATTTCATTGCTACTTTATAACTATAATTTTGCTGCTGTTATAAATTTTAATGTAAATATCTGATACACAGGATATCTGACACATGTGGGTCACAACCCACAGGTTAGATCCAAAGTTAGATCCAAGACTTCGCTGTTTCCTTTCATTATCTGCCCCATGTCCTTCTTGCTGTTATCCTTATTTTAGCTGACTGGATTTAAAACTCAGGCTGCTTCATTATGAATTTTCCATAGAAAACTAAACATTCCAGAACAGAGATGTTACTGTTAATACAGTCTATATCCTCTCCAATGGCATACAATACCTAAAAAAACATTATTTTACCTATCTATTAGATCTATTTATAAATCAAATTGTAAAATTGTTCCTCTTAAAGTTATGTCAATTATGTTTATTACAGAGCCAGATTTGACCTGCTTCATTTGGACTTTGTACATACCACCAATTATCATTTAAGCCAATGGTTCTCAACCTGTGGGTTGTGACCCTCTAGGGGGTTGCATATCAGATATGCTGCAAATCAGATATTTACACTATGATACATAACAGTAGCAAAGTTAGAGTTATGAAGTAGCAACAAAATAATTTTATGGTCGGAGGTCACCCTAACATGAGGAACTGTATTAAAGGGTTGCAGCATTGGGAAGGTAGAAAGCCACTGACTTAAGTGAACCTCCACACAAAATGTACTTGAACCACAAATGAAAAGCAACTGTTCTAGAACCTAGTTGAAGATAATCTTTCAAACCAAGGGGCAAGACTTTCAGAAAGTATGCTCTAAGAAAAAGAGGAACTGATTCTGGCTGTCACCTCCAGACCACTGAGGTGGCTCAGGCTTTGTTTTCTACACAGAGGTTCTATGATTTTGTTCAGAAAGTGAGCTCTGCTGCTTTGAGGTATCACCAAAATCCCTGTCTATACCCCTGTTTGGATCCAATACTACAACTTAGAAAGGTAAGGGAGAGGTCAGTCTGTGTTGTTACATACCAAGGATGTTGTAGAAAGCATTCATTCCAACAAAAATGCTGCTTTTCCAACCCTGGAATGGGAGGCTGGGGGAGAAGCTAAGTGCCCAAGTGCACATACTAGACAAGCACATCACCACTGAGCTATACTAACAGCCCTAACTGGGTTTTAAACTGTAGCATTAATGGGAAATCACTGTGTGTAAAAACAGCTCTATCTCAGATCAAAGAGCCTAGACTGGACTATACAAATCTCTATCTTACTACAAAGACTATTTTTCTTTTAACTAACTTTAATATACATTTTCTCAGGTTTTGATGTTCATTTGTGTGTGTGTGTGTGTGTGGAGGGGGGTGTCTTACACTAGGTATCTTATGGTTGGCCTGGAACTCAGTATATGGACCAGGCTTGGCTTTAACTCACAGACTCACTGCCTCACAACTGTTGGAATAAAAGATGTGTGTTACCATGACCAGTCCTTGTTTGATTTCTTGAAATGGGTCACACAATAAAAGTCCAGGCTGGCCTTGAACTCACTATGTAGCTTAGGTTAACCTTAAACTCAGAGCAATCATCATGATTCAGTCTTTATTATGCTGAGATAACAGGTATGTGCCACCATGGCAGTGATATGCATTTTTCATTTAATGAATAATTAAACTTTTTTCCATGTTCAACTTAGACACATTTCCCCTTGAAAGGCAAGCCTGAAAAACTGAATCCATCCACAAAGAAGACAACAGTACTTCTCTGTATGGATCAAACAATCAGCTGGGCATAATTAGAAATTTCTTCTTTTGGTCTCTGAAGTGTTAGGGATCACAAACAGGGATCTGTGTGTGCTGGGTGATTACTATCCTCTGAGCTACACACCCTAGCCTAAAACCATTTAAAAGGCATTTAAAATTTGTTTTTGACATAACTCTTGAGCAATGACAGGGGAAATGAAGGGGGAGAACTATAGGTACAGCTCACCTAGCATGTCAAGATTCTGAGTTCAATCCCAAGTGCAAGAGCATGCGTGCACATAGGCATACACACATGCACACACATACATGCACACACGCACGCACGCACGCACGCACGGGTGGTAGATTGGTTAGAGAAACATACTGTGTTCCAATACTCAGATGAGACACACAGATAGAAATTTGACAGTTCTTCCAGAAAACCAAAGGAAAAAGAAAAGACATTATTATTTTACCTGTGGGCTGCAAAAGTGAAGTAGACGGACGAGGCTGTAAGCCCCACAGATTTTCCATACTGCTCCGGTCCTTAAGATCTAATAAATGTATTAAGATTAAAGGATCAATGTCTAATAAGCTACTGGTAGCGGCAGAGCATAAATGGGCTCTTCTTGACATTCTGCTGCTGGCACCCACATAGCTGTGGCTACTACCTACAAAAGAAATAGAGAAAACATACTGTACGTATCTGTCCATGTTTTATTAAATCCCAACTAATGGTCGAGGACCTGTCTGCACATCTGTGTCTTAGACTGTGTTCATAATGAAAAGCACAGAGGAACCATACTGCCAAGCAAATGAACATCACAACCATGACTAAGACTCAAGAGTAATCACCAACCTCCTCTGAAGCACCACACAACCATAAACGTATATAATATAAGATACACAACTCAGGGGGCTGGAGAGATGTCTCAGAGGTTAAGAGCACTGGTTCTTTTTCCAGAGGTCTTGAGTTTAATTCCCAGCAACCACATGGTGGCTCACAACCATATACAGTGAGATCTGGTGCCCTCTTCCAGCCTGCAGGCATACACGCAGGCAGAACACTGTATACACAATAAATAAATCTAAAAAAAAAAGATACACAACTCAGTGCAGGACAGGATCAAGGAAAGTAAAAGTTTTCATTCCCATGAGAAAGTAAAAGAGTTCCCATCTTTCCATATGTTTAATGTTTAGTACTGCCAGTTTTAAAATAGCAACCATATCAAGTTTGGTGACACATGCCTGTAATCCTAGCACCTAAGAGGTGGAGGTTAAAGGATTAGGAATTCAAAGCGATCTCTGGCTACATAACAATTTGAAAACCAACTCAGGCTACATGAAAACTTGCGCAAAAAAAAAAAAAAAAGCAATTTAAAAAGCATATGTTAACCATTATGGCCAATATGCAGTGGTTTACTATGGTTTTAATTTGGCATTTCTTACAAAGACAAAACACAAAAGAAAAACCAGAGTTTCAGAAATACATGGGACCCTCATAAAAGTAGCAACACATAACTGAGTCAGTCACAAAAGAAGAAAAAAATGCAAAGAATTATCTCAAGAAATAACTGAAGAATCCCAAAACATGATGAAAAATAAGAATCTTTTCATGAGCCAGGTGTGGTGGCTCATGCTTATAATCCCAGCATTCAAGAGGCTGCAACCCAGAACTGCTGTGAGTTGGAGGCCAGTCTAGGTTACTTAAGTTCTAGGCAGGCCTAGGCTACAAAGTGAAATCCTGTAAATACATATATACAAAAATAATAAAATATATATTCATTCAAGATGCTCAAAAAACTACATAATAAGCTGGGTGCGGTGGCACACATCTTTAATCCCAACATGGGGAGGCAGAGACAGGCAGAGACATCTGTGAGTTCAAGGCCAGTCTGGTCTACATAACAAGTTGCAGGCTAGCTGGGACTACACAGAAAAACACTGTTTCAAAAACCAAAACTAAAACAATAACAACAAATACATAACAAAGTCAAGGCTTAATCCTAGCACTTGAAAGGCAGAGTCAGGCAGATTTCTGTGAGATTAAGGCCAGCCTGTTCTATATACTGAACTCCAGGCCATCCAAGACCATGTAATGAAACCCTGTCTCAAAAAAACAAAAATATAAAAAAGGAACAAATGTTCTGAGTCATAACCTTATCAATGTCAATTTGCTTTAGAAATGTTGTATTGCTGTGTGTGCACGTGTGTGTGCATGTCTGTGTTTAAGTATATGTGTGTATATGCTATAATAAGGTTATAGAGATCAGAAGACAAACGCACTTTGAAACAGGGTCTCTGATTTAATATTTTGCTGCTGTGCAACTGGGTGGCCCAGGGGTTTGGGAATGCTGTACACAATTCCACTCTATTTCTAATCACTGAAACATTTTCTCAATTTTTAGAAAAGTATGAATTATAGAAAACGTAGCAAAGAGGTGGTGGTGCATGCCTTTAATCCCAGCACTCGGGAAGCAGAGGCAGGTGGATCTCTGTGAGTTAGAGGCCAGTCTGGGCTACAGAGTAAGTTCCAGGAAAGGCACAAAGCTACACAGAGAAACCCTGTCTCAAAAAAAAAAAAAAAAACCAGAAAAGGTACAGAATGCTTCTATATATTTCATACCCATTTCTCTTTTAACATTTTTCATTACTATGATACATTTATCACCTGTGCACCTGTTTCTGTAACTATAACGTAAAATTTGCCAGGTGTGGTAGTCTACATCTATAATTCCACCACTTGAAAGGTCAAGGTAGGAGAATCAGGTTACATAATGAAATCTCATGCCAAGAAGCAGAATAAACAAATAAATAAATGAGGACTTTAAAAAATCTGTCTCGGAATTTTACAAATAATTATGGTATAGAACAGTGCTTTATAACAAGCCTGGTACAGAAGAATATTTGATAGATGTTAGTTACTCTTTTCAATATCCTAAGTACTGCATTAATACCATGAACCATTTACATCAGTGGTTACCCTCCACTAAACTACAACAGTCAGAATGAATTGTGGAGCCTGGCCTCTATACCTGGAGGTCCTGCAGCAGCTGCATCTTCCATGAGTTCTCCCTCTTCCAACTCCATGTTGTTATATTCTACATCATTTTCTCCAGACCTGAGAAGAGACAAAATCCATCATGTTCAGAATAACTCATAATTCTCACAAAGGAAATGCAATTAATATCTGTATTGTGTAAGATGGCTCACAGGTAAAAGGTGCTTGAGGCCATGCATATGGCGCAAAGACATACACACGCAGGTAAAAAAAAAAGCTCATTAAAAAAAAGAGAGGGGGGGGGGAAGTACCCTGGAAATATTCCTAAAGGTACAGAAATAAAATGAAGAAACATCTACTTTTTAAAAAGTATTAATACTGGTAATAAGAAAGAGAATAAGGGTGGGGATGGCGGTACACAACTTTAATTCCAACACCGAGAGGAAGAGGCAGGTGGAGGTGGATCTCTTTGAGTTGAGGCCAGCCTGGACTACATACAGATTGAGTTCCAGGCCAGCCAAGCCTGCATAGTGGCTCTCTGTCTCAAAACACACACTCCCCAAAAGAGTGAGCATAAATTGTACTTACACCAAGATTAATCTTCTTTCCCTCTTAATTCAGCCCCCAAGAAATTCCACTCTAGACTAATATAACCAAGAGTATATGCTTTCAATGTGCTGGAAGGGATTAAGACACCACCAGCATTTCTCATTCTGTCTCCAAATACCTAACCTGATGCCAAAGGCCAGGTATGTGTGGCCAAGAAGACTTGCACCCTTATATCCAGACCTGTATTCAGAAGAGTGTCTATTGGGTGAAAGCATCCAGAGAATGCTCACATTTACATAATGCTTGCCACGCTTTACTCATCCAGCAGAGACATCAGGGCTAACAAGACTAGCTAAGAGCTAAGGCACTTTCTCCCAACATCCAGTTAGCTCAGTTTCTAAAGCAGGACAGAGAAGCATACCTTTGTCTGAGTCTAGGTTCAGAGAGCAGAGGTTGATTTTGCGTTTCTTTCCCCACTAAGGAAAGAAGCGGGCAATAAAACACTATCAGAAAACATACAACAGCCAGTCTAGCCTGATCAGCAAGCCCAGGCTTGGGCCAATGGTATAGCTCAGTGAGTAAAAATCATTGACTGTGCAGCCTGAGAATCTGATTCCATCCCTGGGACCCAGAGTGGAAGGAGAAGACCAACTCTCATAAGTTGAACTCTGACTTCCACATGCCTATGTTACACACACACACACACACACTTACACTTTCTTTTTAATTTGTAAAACAATTGTACTTATTTTATGTGTATGAGTGTTTCGCCTGTATATATGTCGGTGTACCTCTTGAGTGCTTAGTGCCCACAGAGGTTAGAAGAGAGCATCAGAGTCCCTGAGATTGCAGTCACAGACGGTTGTGAGCTGCCATGTGGGAGCTGGGAATTGAACCCAGGTCCTTTGAGAGAGCAGCCAGTGCTCTTACCCATTGAGTATCTCTCTTGTCCAATAAAAAGTTTTTGGTTTTTTAAATAAAGAAATAAAGCAAGAATAAAAACTCCTAGCTTAGGCCTAGTTTATATTTAGGTTGTATTTAAAAAAAAAAAAGTGCTGAACATTTCCACACTAAAGAGTGCTTCAAAAAATTCCTACTTAAAGTGCTCACACGGGACACTCACATGGTCTCTTCATCAATATCGTTCTCTTCTGTATTGCTTGTTGCTGTGGAACTGGCAGAGGAGCTGCTGCCATCCAGGTGATTCACTTCATCTTCCCCAGCAAGATCAAGATCCAGATCTCCATCTGAGAGCTCATGCTACAACAAGGCAACATTTCTTTTCACTCCTTTTTTAAAATTCTGAGTCAAAAGTCTTATTATGTAGCCCATGCTGGTCTGAAACTCATGCAATCTTCCTATTTCAGCCTCCTGAGTGCTAGGATGTTAAGCAAGTGCAAAACAAGATCTTTGTTCTTAATATTTCTATTCAGTTAGTCATTCCATCTAGGACATTAAGCAGAGATCTACCAGCACAGATCCTATGTCTATACTGCTAAGTGCTCTAGAAAAAAGCTACACAACCCTACTGACTGGTACCACTATTGATTTATAGTTTTCAATTTGAGCTAGGTCCTCAAACTAACTAGGAATAATTCTTCCTATAATTTCTCCTCACGAAGTTACATCTTAAAGCCATGTATAACTGTGCATGGTTGTGATCTCAGGCTTGGGAAAGTAAGAAAGCAACAAAACCAGAAATCCAAGGTCATCCTTTGTTACAGAGTATTTTTGTACCCCATAGCCAGTTTGGCCAAATCTATCAATCTATCACCTAAGTATCCCTTCCAAGTTTCTTCATCCTCATAGCCCTGCACCCACCTGCACAGAACAAAAACCCCTTCTCCAACTTTCAGCTGCCTTATCTACAAGTTCTACCATTCATTTTACTCAACCTATCAAAGCAGACTATTTCAGTCTGAGCCCAATTTTCTTTTTTCCTTAGATAATCCATGCTTTTAACCTTATCAATCTCTCCTCATAAGGGCATCCTCATTGAAACATAAAACCCATGTCTCCCATCTTAAAAGTACCAACTACAGAAAATCTACTTTGTACTCCTAATCTTAACTAAAAACAAACAAAACCCACTTAGTCAGTTCTTATTCTGGCTATTATTTGACTTGGCAAAACTAACAATATCCCAAATCATAAGCCGTCTTATCACAACAGATAAAGTACCTACCAGTTATTAAAGGAAAAAAGAACATACTTTAAAAAAAAGTCATTTTACGATGTTTTTTAAATGTACATTGGTGTTTTGCCTACATGTATGTCTGTGTAAGTATGTAGGATTCCCTGGAACTGGAGCTACAGGCAGTTGTGAGCTGCCATGTGGGTTGCAGGAACTGAACCTGGGTCCTCTGGAAGAGCAACTAGTGCTTTTAACTACTGAGCCATCTGTCCAGTTCCCGAAAGAACATAGTTTAAAAATCTACAATTTAAACAATTTCTAGACCGTGTGTCACAGTTTCAGATAATGGTCTTTCATAATTAACTTTTATAACCTTGCAATGTTGTAGAAGTATTAAATGTATAGAACATGTATACATCAATAATGAAAACTAGTGGACAAGATTTATAGGACATTGTTTCCCCTATACTATATTGTGGAGACTACAATCCTATCATATATATATTACTAATTTTAATTTATTATTACATGATAGTCTTCATTCTGAATCTTCTCTTCTTCCTCTTCCTCTTCTTTGGTCTCTCTTACAGAAGCTGAAGTAGGACCACCTTCCAGAAGCATTTCAGAGCATGAGCCAGCCTTCTTAATTCGTGTCTCAGGAGTATCATCATTTTGAGGGCTAAGATGATTATCTGGTGGTGATAAATCTCTTGATTTCTGAGTTCGGGACAGCTCAATAGTCAGTCTCTTTAAAAATAAGAACAGTACAAATCAATATTAAGTGTAAGAGTTGTCTCAGTGGCAAAGCAAACAATGTTTACATTAAAAATTAGTTACAAGCTGGGCCTGACAGCACATGTCGTTAATCCCAGCGACGAGGGGGAAGAAGCAGGGTGATCTCCAGCCTGGTCTTCGTAGTTTAAAAAAAAGAAAGCATAATGTTGGGAGTTGAAGAGATGGGGACATGCTAAGGGGACATGCAGAAAGTGGTCCTGGAGGAGACAAGTAGAACACAAGTGAGATGGCTCCGAGGTTAAGAGCACTGGCTGCTCCTCCAGAGGACCCGAGTTCAATTCCCAGTTCCCAGCAACCACATGGTGGCTCACAACCATCTACAGTGAGATCTGGCGCCCTCTTCTGGCCTGCAGGCATACATGCAGACAGAACACTGTATACATAAAACATAAATAACTTAAAAAAAAAAAGCCAACTATTCTACTTTTGAATCTTTATATCCAAGACAGCATATAGAAGACAATTACCTTAGTTACTGAGGGAAACACAATGTTGATCTCAAACCAGTGTGGCACTGCACAACACAACACTGCATAATAAAAATATTGTCTATCTACAGTGCCTAACACAAGCTCCTGAAATGAAGTTACTGCAAATAAGGAATAACATAGTTGATGCTAAGTAAATTGAGCTAATGTAGCTAAACATGGCTACACAATTGAATAGTGCAGAATCTAGAGGCTCAAAGGGTGGAGAAAAGGATAACCAGATTTTTACCACAATATTAAAATGGATAGCAAAAATCAAATTCAAAAAGCAGCAGGCCAAAAGGACAATAGGCTGTGCTAAAATTAGAACAGATGTTATTGCCTTACCTCTTTAAGATTGTTTATTTGTTGAATATAACCAGTCTGTGCAGCTTCCAACTGAGTAATGTACCAGTGCTGATCGCGGCATTTTTGAAAAAATGTTGGTGAGCGTACCTGAAACCTTAAAGAACAGTTTTACATGAAGAATAATCCAAACAGTGAATCTGTGAATCATATAAACTCTACAGCTCACATTTGATGAAGAACCACTTCAAATGAATTCAGAGTTTCTATTATCCACTATTCATGTGTGTACTCACAAACCATAATGACATATGGCTCTAAATGTCAGTTATCTTAACTAAAACTATACTTTTTTGGTCTTTTTGTTTGTTTGTTTTTTCTTTTTTTTTTTTTTTTAAGATTTATTTATTATGTATACAATGTTCTGCCGGCATGTGTCCCTGCAGGCCAGAAGAGGGCACCAGATCTCATTACAGATGGTTGTGAGCCACCATGTGGTTGCTGGGAATTGAACTCGGGACCTCTGGAAGAGCAGTCGGTGCTCTTAA
Source organism: Peromyscus californicus insignis (assembly GCF_007827085.1). Classification (NCBI taxonomy): domain Eukaryota; kingdom Metazoa; phylum Chordata; class Mammalia; order Rodentia; family Cricetidae; genus Peromyscus; species Peromyscus californicus. The sequence continues at coordinate 35,506,401 of NW_026294551.1, forward strand.
CCACTGAGCCATCTCTCCAGGCCTGTTTGTTGTTTTTTGAGACAGGATTTGTCTGTGTAGCCCCGATTATCCTAGAACTCACTCTGTAGACCAGTCTGGCCTCAAACTCAGAGATCCGCTGGCTCTGCCTTCCCAGTTCTGGGATTAAAGGTGTGCACCACTGCCACCTGGCTGTTCGTCTTTTTTTTAAAGCCCTCTTAATATTTACTAAAAATAAACCTCTTTCTTAGAGTCAAACATGATTCCTCCTAGTGAAGAACATATGTAGTATATGTGTAACTACATTTTTGAGGAAAGAACCACAAGGCAACAAGTCTATATTTCTCTCACCTCTTCCGGCCCTTCCACTTGCTAGCTAACACAAGAATGTGTTAGCTACTGCCACACTTGAGAACTTAAGTGCACTCCCAAAAGCCCAAGCACAGAAAGGTGTTCCCTTTAGTGTATTATCAGAAGGTATTCATGTCATTGGAGCATACCTTTGAAAAGGACACCACACACCATACTCTTCCAAATCTAGGCTATGAAGTGACTGGTTTGCCTCATGAAACACTTCTACCATAGTGTGGTAACATACTCCAAGCAATGGGGCTAATCTATTATGGACTGAAAACTCCAAAATTGTGAACCAGATTCTTTATAAACTGATTGTCTCAGGCACTTGTTACAGCAACAGAAAACAAGCAATAAAGCAACTTGAAGGGAGATGGGACAGGTTATAGTTTATTATTGTTGGGAAGTCAAGGCGGGAATTAGAAGTAATTATACCCACACTCAAAAGCGGGCAGAACAGAAGCTGCATGAATGTTGCACTCAGTTCACGTTCTCCTTTATACAGCTCAGGACTCAAACCAAGAGAATGGTGTTACCCTGAACTGGCAGGTCTTCCCGTCTCCTTGAACACAATCAAGACAATCCCCCACAGACATGTCCACAGGCTAACCTAGTCTTCACAAGCTCTAGTAGGTGAGGTGAGACTGCCTTCCCAGGTGAGTCTACAATAAAAACTAACCATCAAATAGAAACAATTTAGTTTTATGTAAGATTTTACACCTAATGTAAGAGAATACTAATAGTCAACCACCAGAATCTACTTCTGGTCAATGATACTCATGTACGAGAAGGCAGAACCTAACACTAAATCACTACTTTAAGTGCAGACTGCCTAGTTAGTTTAGTATTCATAGGCAAACATGAGAAAAGCTTTGTAAGTATTTTCTTTGATTGGTGGATGAAACTCCTAGTCATTCCTACACGTTAGTTTTTACTATTGTGCCATTAAGATAAAAAATAGCAGGAAATTTTTTCCATTTCTCTTTTAATGAACAAATAAATGTATAAAACACATATCTAGATTATTTAGAGTTACAGAAAAGCCAGGTGTGGAGGCACATACCTTTAATCTCAGAACTTGGAGGCAGAGACTGACGCATGTGAGTTCAAGGCCAGCCTGGTCTACACAGCAAGTTCCAGGACAGCCAGACCCTGTCTCAAAAAACAAAACAATAAAAAAAAAAAGGGCTGGAGAAATGACTCAGCGGTTAAGAACACTGGCTGCTCTTCCAGAGGACCCAGGTTCAAATCCCTACCACATGGTAGCTCACAACCATCCATAATGAGATCTGGTGCCCTCTCCTGGAGTACAGGCAGAACACTGTATACATAATAAATAAATAAATCTTAAAAAAAAACAAAACAAAAAACCAGAGATACAGAAAAGCCCTAACTTTCCAATGAGTATGTAAGAAACTGTACCAAAATCTTAAACAACATTAGCAAAAAAAAAAGTAGAAAGAGGCTAAATGGGAAGAGGAAGGGAATTAGCAAGGAACAGGAGGGTTCAAAAAAAGGTAGGGGGTAAATATGATCAAAACTGTCATACATTAAAAACATGTATGAAAATGTCATTATGAAATCCATTACACATAACTAATATATACTAATAAAAATATTAAGGGGAATATTTGTCACTTCGTAGGTTGCTAAATTATGTTTGAATTGTGACTGTAACATGGAATGGCAACAAAACATTTCCTTTGGTAAATTAAAAAATAAGACTATTACCTCATATGAAAAAAACAAAAAAATTGACAGTTTTCTTCTGTTTTTTCTTTCTCCCTCCCTCCCTCCCTCCCTTTCTGTCTTTCTCTTTCCGACAGTGTCTCACATAGACTTGGCAAATCTTGAATTCCCTAGGTAGGCAAGCATGAACTTAAACTCCAGACCCTCCCACCTCAGAATTCAGATTTAGGTTATACGCTCTATCAACAGGCTGAAGGCAATGTAATGAGTAGAGCATCACTCTGTGACTCTTCACATGAACTCAAGTACAGAATTTTCTACCTGTAGCATATTAGCACTACAAAATTTCAGATTTGGAGGCATTTTGGATTTTTTAGTTAGGTATGCTCAAACTATAAGCCATCTTTAAAATCTTTTGGTTTTTTTTTTTTTTGAAACAAGGTCTCTTGTAAGCCAGACTGGCTTCAAACTTGTTATTCCTACTCTTTCTGGCTCTATATCTCAAATTACAGTGATGAGGCATCAGATCTGGTGATATTTTCCTTTTTCATGGAATCAATAACTAGGTGTCAAACCATTTTTTCACTTTTTATATTCATCTAACTACATGGAACACCTGAAATAAAAGTGATAGTTAGTGTGACTTTCAATTATTTATGTTTGTTAAATGAATAAACTTTGAAATTCTTGATGACATTATTCTCCCATAATTTAAGTCACAACATCAAATATCTCAAACTACCTTAAAATCACTGTATCATTTTGTCGGTTCAAGTATCCTTCATTTGCAAGTAAGTCCAAACGGAAAAATCTATTATAGCCCCAGCACTCTCCAACTTCAAAGTCAGATGCAAATTCTCGAATGATATTTTTGGAAGGGTCGTTGCAGGACTGATGAACCATTTCTACACGATATTCATACCTAAAATACAGACAACACCATCAGTACAGTCAGCAAAGTCAAAATAAGTAATTCTACAGAATAAACTTGGTAGTCCAGCTGATCCTTTCAGAAATGATATCATTCCCAGAAACAGAAGGATTTCAGACGGGTCACTGCCTTAGTCAGGGTTACTATCACTGCCATTAAACACCACAACAAAAGCAAGGGAGGGAGGGAGGACTTATTTGGCTTACACTTCCATATCACTGTTCATCACTGAAGGCAGTCAGGACAGGACCTCAAACAAGACAGGAACCTGGAGGGAAACCTCTCTAGGGGAAAACTCTACTCACTCCCTAAAGAAATTCTCAGCCAGATATGGTGGTCCACACCTGCAATCTCAGCACTTGGGAGATGAAGACAGAAATATCATGAGTTCAAGGCATCCTTGGCTATTATCAAGTTTAACACCAGCCTGATTATGACTCCCTCACTTGAAAACAACAACAAAAGGGGGGGAAGTGTAGTAGGGAGGCCTTTCTTCCCTAAAACAGAAGTTATTCTGTGTTCTAATTAGGGTTACAATTGTTATGATGAAACACCATGACTAGTCTTCAACTACAAAGACCCCAGAAGGATACAATATTACCTGAGAAGCAGAGCAGCCAGCCACCAGAGACTTCTTACCTCTACCAAATCTCAGAACAAATAGGGCATCCTGTCTCTATGAATCCTCAGACCAAATGGGGCCGAGATCCTGTCTCCACCTGCCTTATATTCCTGTCCCCACCTCCCTAGTGCTGGGGCTAAAGGTGTGAGCGTCCCATGTGCGGGGATCAAAGACTTGAGCCTCCCATATGCTGGGATCAAAGGTGTGATCCACTGCCTGGCCTCTGTAGTTACCTAGTGGCTAGCTCCGCCCTCTGATCTGCAGGCAAGCTTTCTTTGTCAGAACACAAACAAAATAGCACACAACAAGGAGGTCTGGCATAAACTGACGGTTCATGCCACCCAAGTTTATTAAGACACACAGCATCAGTCAGGTAGCACACGCCTTTGATCCCAGTACTTGGAAACAGAGGCAGGTGGGTCTCTGTGAGTTTCAGGATAACATGGTCTACATAGTAAGTTCTAGGACATCCAGGGCTATGTAGATACCCTGTCTCAAAACAAACAAAAAAAAAAGTAGTATAAGAAGCAAGAAGTACATACAGTTTACAGGGGAAAAACAGGACAAAATCAGCAGAAAATTTTCATACACTGGAGCAAAGTCAGTAGGAAGCTAATCAAACAATGTTGCATAAAAGGAACAAAGGCTATCTCAAATGTGTCACAGACCTTGGGACTGATAACTCCAGTTCCTACAGAGGGAAAAGTCAGGCTCCCAAGAACTCAAACCTTTGAGGTCTGGACCCAACCCCAGACTGGACCTTGCCAATTCTGCTCCTGGGCACAGAACTAGCATTCCTTTTGTCCTTTTATCAGTGCCTGTGAGAAAGCCTTGGATTGGCCTGGTTCCCAACAAAATATAGTTGGAATTGTCTTAATGTCACTCTCTTGTCATTCTAAAATCTGTATCAGTTGCTAATTTCAATTCTCTTCATTTACTCCATGGTATATTTGAACAGCCTACACTGTGTATTTTACTTTAATGGATTCCCTTATAATTGTATCCACTTTCCTAATTCCAGTCTGCAGTTAATTACCTAGAATATTTTTTTTAATTCTTGTGAGTCTTGATCTCATTTGTCAGGTGGGCCGAGCTCAGCATTTAGTTTAGACCTTATCGCTCCCTATTACTAAACAAAAGCCTTCCTCAGTACTATACCTGTGCCCCATATATTACAAATTTCTCTCCTTGTGTCAGGAGCCCTGTCATCTCTGTGTTCTACACAATGTCTGGAGCCCTGTCATCTCTGTTCTACACAATGTCAGGAGCCCTGTCATCTCTGTGTTCTACACAATGTCTGGAGCCCTGTCATCTCTGTTCTACACAATGTCTGGAGCCCTGTCATCTCTGTGTTCTACACAATGTCTGGAGCCCTGTCATCTCTGTGTTCCACACAATGTCTGGAGCCCTGTCATCTCTGTGTTCCACACAATGTCAGGAGCCCTGTCATCTCTGTGTTCTACACAATGTCTGGAGCCCTGTCATCTCTGTTCTACACAATGTCTGGAGCCCTGTCATCTCTGTTCTACACAATGTCTGGAGCCCTGTCATCTCTGTGTTCTACACAATGTCTGGAGCCCTGTCATCTCTGTTCTACACAATGTCTGGAGCCCTGTCATCTCTGTTCTACACAATGTCTGGAGCCCTGTCATCTCTGTGTTCTACACAATGTCTGGAGCCCTGTCATCTCTGTGTTCTACACAATGTCTGGAGCCCTGTCATCTCTGTTCTACACAATGTCTGGAGCCCTGTCATCTCTGTGTTCTACACAATGTCTGGAGCCCTGTCATCTCTGTAGTCTACACAATGTCTGGAGCCCTGTCATCTCTGTGTTTTACACAATGCACCCTAGCTTTTTTGGTATTCTTGGACTTTCAGGTACTCTGCCAAATACAGGGATCCTACCTTATCCCACGTCACTTCCCCCATCACATATTGCAACCCCAAACTCTTGTGGCTTTAAGGAAGAACAATCAAGAGCTACTCTGAGTGTTTCTTATCTCAGGAAAACTGCTTTCACTGGCTAATTCATCCAGAAAAAAATGTTGTTTTATGTAATGCTAGAACAGAAAGTTTGTATCTTATTCTTACTCTTCCATTTTTATCTGTAAGCAGATGGTTCATATCAACCCAAAAGAACTTTATTAAATGTACCAGTGTAAAAATTATCTAGTAAACGTAGTAGGGTAAATTACTTATCACAAATACTAAAAGAAAAAAAAATTACAGGGGCCAGATATGGTGTTGCACACTTATTATTCCATCACTCAGGAGGCTGAGTTAGGAGGATCATGAATTCAGGAAACATTAATGTAGTTCATTGAAGAGAAGTATAAGCTGAATAAACCCTCTCCTATCTAATTTGCTTTTTGGCCATGGTGTTTCACTGCAGCAATAGAACCCTAAGGAAAACATGAAGCATGTAAGTTTATATTAAAGTAATTAATTAAATCGACTACTTGGCCTGGCGGTAATGGTGCATGCCTTTAATCCCAGCACTTGGGAGGCAGAGGCAGGTGGATCTCTGTGAGTTTGAGGCCAGCCTCGTCTATAGAGTGAGTTCCAGGACAGCCAGAGCTATACAAAGAAACCCTGTTTCAAACCCCACCCCACCAAAAAAATCACTTACTTGGAAGTTTCAGGTAAGCCAGCTGATAGTTCCAGAAATACAGATAAGTAATAGCCTCGCACAACTCCATTTCCATCCTAAAGTAGGAAAAGAGGTTATGCAAAACAAACTACACATCAACTCCAATATAAAAATTAAAGCAACAATGAAGCCAACAAACAAAATTCAAACTAATATCTGATAACTGGGCTGAGAAATATATCTAAGCTAAAAAACCAATGAAAAATTTAAAAGCCCAGATGTTAGTCTGTATCAATTTTAAACTTTTATACATTAAAAAAGTAAAAAATCCACATTAACAAATTAAGGAAACTATTAAAAACTATAAAAATAGTTTTAACATATATTACTCTTTATAAATCAATCTAGAGAAAGAACAAAACCTCAATGAAAAAAGAAAAATGACTTTATTTTCACTACAAGTGGGTGAAAATGAATATCAGCTATCAAAATGAGGACCTCATGAATATTAGGGAAGTATTCTACTGAGCTACATTCCCACACTTAAATAGGAATTTTTAAAATAAAGGGATGATATTCAGAATAAACAGAACTCCTACAAAAGGAAAAGACATAAACCTGACTAAAAATGGGCAAAAGACGTGAGTAGATGTGTCTATAAAAATATGCAAATAGTGGACAAGCACATGAATAGATGCCCTGCATCACTAATTATTAAGACATGTTAACTAAAATCATAATGAATATGACCTCGCTAGTATTAGGACAGACACTTTTGAAAATGTAGAAAGAAGAGCTGACAAGTCCATGAAGAAAATGAAACATTCCTGCACTGTTGATATTAATATGCAAATGGTGCCAAATGCTGTTTCCTTAAAAAATAAACCAGTAATTCCACTTGTGAATATTTATCTACAAGAAAATCTGAAAATGGCTTCTTAAAAGAGATGAGTGGCATCCGTGTTAACAGCAGCTCTAATTACAGCAGCCAAGAGGTGAGGGTAGCCTGAGCTACATAGTAAGACCATCTCAAGAAAAAGAGGGAGAGGACTAGAAAGATGGCTCAGTTGAAAAAACAATCAGTGAACAAAATGTGAAACACACATATACTGAGGTATATTCATCTTTATCAATGAATGAAAATTCTATGCTACCAAACAAACAAATAAAAAAATAAATGGTGAACTTCAAGGACATTATGCTCATTATGCTGAGCCTAATAAGCCAGTCATAGTAAATTACTATATGATTCATTCCACTTATGTATTACAGGAGTCAAATTCAGAGAAACAATGTAGAATAGAACCTATCAGAGGCTAGGAGAAGTAGAAAACAACAGAGACCTATTTAATGGTGAGCATTTCAAGGTTTATTTAGTGGGTTTTTTTAATTTTTTTTTTATTTTTTTGGAGCTGAGGACCAAACCCAGGGCCTTGAGCTTGCTAGGCAAGTGCTCTATCACTGAGCTAAATCCCCAACCCCTATTTAGTGTTTTGAGACGGGATCTCATGGACTAGTGGAGGCTAGAATGGAGTTCACTCTAAGGCTCAGGCTTGATTCAAACTCAAAGTCCTGCCTCTGCTTTTGTTTGGTTTTTGAGATGGGGATCTCAGTACTTAGTCCTGGCTGGCCCTAACTCACACTTGGACAAAGCTGGTCCAAAACACAAAACTCTACCTGTCTCTGTTCTGCCTCCAAATTGAAACATTCCACCCTGGAGAATTCCTACAACTCAGCTGGGGGGTACTGGTGCACACCTTTAACGCCAGCACTTAGGGAAACAAGAGGCAGGCATATCTCTGTGAGTTCCAGGCCAGCCTGGTCTACAAAGAGAGTTCCAGGACAACCAGGGCTGTACAGAGAAACCCTGTCTTGAAAAACCAAAGTTCCTAAGACTCAAAAGCAAACAAAACTTACAAGTCTCAGGAAACTAAAACCTTAAAAAAACAAAAACAATGGGTTGGAGAGATGGCTCAGAGGTTAAGAGCACTGACTGCTCTTCCAGAGGTCCTGAGTTCAATTCCCAGAAACCACATGGTGGCTCACAACCATCTGTAATGAGATCTGGCGCCCTCTTCTGTATACATAATAAATAAATAAATCTTTAAAAAACAAACAAACAAACAAAAAAAAACAAAAAAAAACCCACACGCCTCCTCTCCATGGTTATTGATGCAGTGAACAGTGATTCTCCCACCATTCAGCTGCCCTCAAGGGAGCTCCAGGGATGCAGCTTCTGCAATTTGATGCAGCTGCTTTTGAGTGATCTTAAAGTAAAACCTCATCTATACATCTCTAAGTAATCCCAATAAACTCACTGGTTCATGCGCTTCACTTTGCTGGGTGTTTGTAAACCTCCAGCTCAATTTTGTCTGCTCCCTCAGTCAGGCAACCCTAGTTTATCTGCAGGATGTTGTAAACTCCTGATTTGATGATACTTTACTATTTATCTGTTGCATCTCTCTATCTGCAACTTGCTGTTTATTCTTCTGTTTTTGCTTGCTATATCATTAACAAATCCACTCAGTCTAAGCCAAAAGTCCGGCTATGCACAAGACACAGTTGGCATAGATGGCAAAATTCATGAGATGCCCTTTCAGTTTCAAAGGAGCAAATGGTCCAGGGTAGCTGAGGAAGGAAATCCCTGGCTGGGAAGACCTCCTTCCTGTGTGTCAGCTTGTGAATGGGCAAAACAGACTGGTCTTTGTGAAGGGTGTCTAGCAAGTTGAAAAGCTTTGGAGCCACGTCATGTTGCTCATGCTTTGTGGGGGAAAGGGGAGAGATGAATGAGCAGCTAAAAGAACCTGGCTGCCCATCGATTCCCAGCACCCACATGGGGGCTCATGATACACATAGGTGCACAGACATGCAGATAAAACACCCATATACATAGAAATAATAAATCCTCAAAAAATTGTAAATTACAAAAAATAATAGGACCAATGATGTGACTATGACACAAAGTGACAAATACACAGATTTATCCATCTACTGGATGTGACTCTAGTCATTTCTTCTTTGTTTCTTGTGTATGATAAATTATCTAGGATAATTCTGTGTATTTGTCACTTTGTATCATAGTCACATCATTTGTCCTATTATTTTTTGCAATTTTTGCAATTTTATTTAAAATTTTTTGAGGATTTATGAGCCCTAATTCGGTGGGTATGTATATATATATATATATATATATATCTCCAAGAGTTCATAATAGTTAAAATTGTAGCCTTCAGAAGAAAAGCTGGTAAACAAATTGGGAGAGGAAGAGAGATACAGGTGATAATAGTAGGTACCCAATGAGAGAAGGGAAACATCTCATTATGAAAGCTTTACAACATTAAATGAAAAAGAAATGACACAGAAAATGACTATCAATAGCTATCGATACCACAGAAGTAAACACGAGACATTTCATAATAAAAGAACTCTAATTCGCCGGGCGGTGGTGGCGCATGCCTTTAATCCCAGCACTCGGGAGGCAGAGGCAGGTGGATCTTTGTGAGTTCGAGGCCAGCCTGGTCTACAGAGCGAGATCCAGGAAAGGTGCAAAGCTACACAGAGAAACCCTGTCTCAAAAAAAAAAAAAAAAAAAAAAAAAAAAAGGCATTTGGTGGTTTGAGAAGCCTTAATCCTGAAGAACACTAATTCTTGCCAAAGGAACATATCTAATGGTTTATAACTGTAATTCCAGAATTCAGAATGCTACTGCAGAAGAATTATGAACTCTAGATTAAGCCAGCCTGAGCTACATAGCAAGATCCTGTCATAAGGGGAACAGGGGGGTGGGGCTGGAGAGATGGCTCAGCAGTTAAGAGCATGCTGCTCTTGCAAAGGACCCAAGTACAATTCTCAGCATTCATATGGTAGGTCATAACCATCTGTAACTCCAACTCCAGGAGATCTGATGCCCTCTTCTGGCCTCCAAGAGCACTGCGCTTACAAGGGGTACACATACATACATAAAGGCACTCACACATACACATAAAATTTATATTAAGTTAAATTACATTTAAAATTCAACTCTCAGTTAAATTCAATCAGCATATTTTTAAATGTGTTTTAGTACCTGTGATTTTCTTTTGGGGTACTGCATATTGCACGGCAGATAATTACTCTGCAACTGAGCTACAAGATAACTATCTTTTTTTTTTTTTTTTTTGGTTTTTCGAGACAGGGTTTCTCTGTGTAGCTTTGCGCCTTTCCTGGATCTCGCTCTGTAGACCAGGCTGGCCTCGAACTCACAGAGATCCGCCTGCCTCTGCCTCCTGAGTGCTGGAATTAAAGGCATGTGCCACCACCGCCCGCTCTTTACCTTTTTTTGTTGTTTTCATGATCTTTACAAAACTTTTAATTCCCAGCACCTACATAGTGGCTTACTACCATCTCTAATTCTAGTTCCGGAGCATCCAGCATCCTCTTCACCAGGCACCATTGTGCTACACATACATACAAGCAAGCAAACAAACATACAGAATAAAATAAATAAATTAAAAAAATTTTTTAGCTGGGTACCATGGTAGTACAAGCCTTTAATCTGAATTAATCTGGTCTACAGAGAGAGTTCCAGGACAGTCAGGGCTACACAGAGAAATTCTGCGTCCCCCCCCACCAAAAAAAAAATTTTTTTTTTGGAGCTGAGGATCGAACCCAGGGCTTTGCGCTTGCTCGGCAAGCATTCTACCACTGAGCTAAATCCCCAACCCACCCACCCCCAATTTTTTTTTAAATATCTTTCAAAATTTTTTTTATTTTATATGTATGAATGTTTTGCCTGCATATCTGTGTACTACGTGTGTGCCTGGTGCCCTGGAAGTCAGAAGAGAGTGAAAGTTCCCTTCAAATTGGAGTTATAAATGTTGTGAGCTACCACATAGGTGCTGGGAATCAAACCCTGGTCCTAAAAGCAACAGTGTTCTTAACTGCTGACCCATTGCTCAAGCCCCTAAAACTGTCTTCTAGGGGGCTAGAGAGATGGCTCAGAGGTTAAGAGCACTGACTGTTCTTCCAGAGGTCCTGAGTTCAATTCCCAGCAACCACATGGTGGCTCACAACCATCGGTAATGAGATCTGGTGCCCTCTTCTGGCCTGCAGGAATACATGCAGGCAGAATACTGTATACAAAATAAATAAATAAATCTTAAAAAAAAAAAAAAAAAAAAACTGTCTTCTAAACATATTTTTCTCCCTTTAGACCAGAAATAAAATTTAGTGATGTCGGAGCTTTTATATTCATATTTAACATACATTTTTACAAATTTAGTAATAAATGGCATAAATAGAAAATTGCTAATTTCCATACTCCTCTATTAAGTAAACTAGTATAGTTCAAAACAATAAAGAAAAGTTCAAAATTGAGTTGAAAATTTAGAAATATGGAAAACTTACTGGGTAAACTTTTAACCTCCAGCAAAGTCCTGAAACTTGAAGAGGCGGGCTGTAAACAGGATCTGCTCTCTGGCGCAAAGTGCTAAAAAGAAAGAAAACCAACCAAATTCCAACATCAAAACTATTATGAAATGGCAACAAGCAAAACCAAAAACCAACTACACACCTTAAGCTCATACATAAAATACTGAACAACAGAAGGTGACTGAACAAGTCAAACTGTCACTAATTGTGGATATACTTACATTATGAATTAATGATACTGAAACATTAACATCAGCAGTATCTTTTAAGTTGTATTAAAACCCAACAAAAACTCAAAAACTGCCATCTAAGGGAAACTCAATATTCCAAATTTAATTCTGCTTCAGTAAGCATTCTTTACTACTTCAAAAACAAAAACATGGGGAAATAACTTAATGGTACAACCCATGTTAAACATGTGCACAGCCCTAGATCAATATTAAGAACCCCAAATGATTAAGCAAACGAAACAGACCACTTCTGAATAGCATAATTTTTTAATGGATAAGTAAAAATGTGTGTCAACCCTTAATATTTGTAGGGGAAACTCAGCAAGGCTTTTAGCTACAAAATTATACCATTAAAAACAACAAAATGGGCTGAGGTGGCAGCTTAGGTAGGTAGTAAAGGTCATTTGCAAACACAAGGACCTAAATCCATCCCCAGAACCTAAGGTAAAAACTGTTAGGCATGGTAGCTTGCACTGGCAATCCAATACCGGGGAGATGGAGACAGACGCATCCCTGGGCCTTGAAGGCCTGCCAGCCTAATGCATTTGCAAAGATTCTAGGACATTTACTGTTCTTTCAGAATACCTAAGTTCAGTTTCTAGCACCTACATTCAGTAGCTTACAACTGCCTGTCATTCTAGCTCAAGGAATCCGACACCCTCTTCTGGACTCTTTGAGCACCTGTACTCACACAGGGCATACTTACAGACACATACATACACATAATTTAAAAATAAAAAAGATAGCTGGGTGGTAGTGGTGCTGGCGCATGCCTTTAATCCCAGCACTCAGGAGGCAGGGGCTGGTGGATCTCTGTGAGTTCGAGGCCAGCCTGGGCTACACAGTGAGTTCCAGGAAAGACACAAAGCTACACAGAGAAACCCTGTCTCAAAAAAACCAATAAATAAATAAATAATAAAAATAAAAAATAAAAAAGATAGCACCTAAGGTTGTTTTCTGACCTCCACACATGAAGTCACACAAGTATATACTAAACATACACACCAGCGCCAGCACCAGCACCACCATGGGGAAAAATAAATGGCTTTTTAGTTATCAGCACCTATTCCCATTATTTCCCAAAGATCTCATATTTTTAGTTTCCTTTGTCCTGTTCTCTCATAGTCTTTGTGATTTCATATATTGACTTCTAAGGCAGTACGATGGTGCATTCCTTTAATCCCAACCTGATCTACATAGCAAGTTCCAAGGCTAGCTGGCTATATAGTGAGACCCTGTCTCAAATGGGGGCAGGGGGAATAGTGGATAGACAATTGACTAAAGTTTCTAATTCTAGAGAAAATTAGCAAAGTCAAAGAAAACATGTAGTTTAACAAAAGAGCTTCTATATTTCTTACAGTAATGGCCTCTTGTCCATAACTCTTCACTTTTAGCATAAAAAAAACAGGTACCCAGCAGCCTTCTTTCCATAATTTTTATTTCTTTTATACAAAAACTAAGTGTGCTCTCTTTTTAAATTATTTCTTTTGGTACAGGTGTGGTGGCGCACGCCTTTAATCCCAGCACTTAGGAGGCAGAAGTAGGTGGATCTCTAAGTTCGAGGCCAGCCTGGTCTACAGAGTGAGTCGCAGGACAGCCAGGACTGTTACAAAGACAAAGGTAGAAAATGTATGCCCAACTTCATGCACAGTCCCTTAAGATATTGCATGAACTGAAATTGCCTTTAGGTTATGTGTTATAATGTATACATGAAACAAAAATACATTTTGCTTTAGATTGAACCAAGATATCTCATTATCTATGTGCATTTTTCTCCCCGTTTTTTGAGACAGGATTTCTCTGTGTAGTCCTGGCTGTCCTGGAATTAGTTCTGTAGATTAAACTGCCCTCAACTCAGAGATTTGACTGCCTCTGCCTCCAGAGTACTAGGATTGAAGGTGTGCACTACCACATCCAGCTCTATGTGCAAACATTTTAAACTCTGAAATCCAAACATTTCTGCCCTTTGAGATGAAAAATGAATCTCGGTATGCACACTCCAAACCAGCTCTACTTCTAACAGGGAACTTTGGTTAAGGACTTCATTAGCTCACTCCTACCACATAATAACATCATCTTGGCTCTTACTTTGAACACACAAGAAAAAAAACAGTGTTCTCAAAACCTCTTACCTGAAGTTCTCTAATACAAAAGTAGCTGAATCATAAGATGGTACCAATTCACTAAAAAGAAACAAGGTGAAAACATCAATTATCTTAATTTACAATTTCCATTTAGTTAAAAAACAAAACAAGATCCTTGGTATTATCTTGAAAACTAGAAGGCAGTAGTAGTACCTATAAAATATTTCCAAGTCTTTATTAAGCACAGCATTAAATCAAAGCAGTTCATAAACCCTAAGTTTATAATTAGAATAGAGACAGAGCAAACATTTACTTCAAGGTTATTTACTAGCAAATACCCACTATACACTTCAGTTATTTTATATAGTTAGTTGTAGGGATCCTCAAGCATGCTAGGCAAGCACGTTATCACTAAGCTATGGCCCCAGCTCTCCTATACTTTTATGAGAAGATTAGAATATATAATTGAGGGGAAACTGAGATGGGTTAGCACAGTACCACATTCTTGGCAAGGTAAGAGGACATCAAGTAGCTTAAAAACCATGAAATCTTCTCTAAGTCTAAAGAGAACTAAACTGTAAGCAGAGGGAGCTAAAGGATAATATATCTTGCTCCCAATCACCCTTAGAGCATGTGGGTAGTTTGTGGCATTGTCATTAAAACATTACTTAACATAAAGCTGTACTATATACAGTATTATAATATGCTGTCATAATTTCAGTATGATTATAAATTGAACAAAATCCTAGCACTTAGAAGGTAGAGGCAGATAGATCTCTGTTGAGTTTGAGGACAGCCTGGTCTACAGAGTGAGTTTTAGGACAACCAGAGCTACACAAAGAGACCGTGCCTCAAAAACCAAAAGAAAGAAAGAAAGAAGAAAGAAAGAAAGAAAGAGAGAGAGAGAGAGAGAAAGGGAGGGAGGGAGGAAGGAAGGAAGAAAGAGAAAGAAAGAAAGAAAGAAAAAGAAAGAAAGAAAGAAAGAAAGAAAGAAAGAAAGAAAGAAAGAAAGAAAGAAAGAAGGAAGGAGAGAGAAAGGGAGGGAGGGAGGGAGGGAGGGAGGGAGGAAGGAAGGAAGGAAGAGAAAGAAAGAAAGAAAGAAAGAAAGAAAAAGAAAGAAAGAAAGAAAGAGGAAGGGGAGAGGGGAGGAGAGAGGAGGAGAGGGGAAGAGAGGGGAGAGGGGGAGGGAGAGAGAGAGAGAGAAAAGAAGGAAGGAAGGAAGGAAGGAAGGAAGGAAGGAAGGAAGAAAGAGAAAGAAAGAAAGAAAGAAGAAAGAAAAAGAAAGAAAGAAAGAAAGAAAGAAAGAAAGAAAGAAAGAAAGAAAGAAAGAAAGAAAGAGAGAGGAAGGGGAGAGGGGAGGAGAGGGGAGGAGAGGGGAGAGGGGGAGGGAGAGAAGGAGAGAGAGAGAGAGAGAGAGAAAAGAAGGAAGGAAGGAAGGAAGGAAGGAAGGAAAAGAAAGAAAGAAAGAAAGAAAGAAAGAAAGAAAGAAAGAAAGAAAGAAAGAAAGAAAAAGAAAGAAAGAAAGAAAGAAAGAAAGAAAGAAAAGAAAACCACTAATCTAGGAGGGGAGGGGGAGGGGGAAGAGGAGGAGGAGAAGGAGAAAGAGAAGGAGGAGGAGGAGAAGGAGAAGAAGAACCACCACCACCACTACTAATCTAGGATGGGTGTAGTGCATGAATTTAATCCCAGCACCCAAGAGGCAGAGGTAGATTAGCCTGCTCTACACAGCAATTTCTAGGCCAGCTAAGGCTATACAATAAGACCTTGTCTCTGGGGCAATAAAAATTAATTTTTAAAATAATTTAATGACTCAATGTGACTCTATGGATGCTGCTGAGAAGAATTTGAAGATTCAGCCCAAGCTGAAAAATCAAAAAACGTACTAAGATTGCAAATTTTTTCTACTAATTGCTTCCTCCTACTTGTTTTAAAATCTGGAGATTCTATGTCACCTACATAACTTTTTAGTATTCTATGTACTTTTAAGTTTTGATTAACAAGACACACATTAATTTAAAAGGCAAATAAAAGAATGAATAGGGCCTTTGAGGGGCACAGCAGTAAAGGAACTTTCTGTCAAACCAGACTGTCAGAATTCAATTCCTTAGCTACAAATGGTGAAGAGAGAGAAGAGACTCCCCAAGCTGTCCTCTGGCCCTCAAGGGCACCACAGTGTCTGGGAACCACTTCTTACCCCACACACAAAGGAAAAGAAGGAGAGTAGACACCCATGAAGTCAGTAAGATTAGTTGTTTTCTAAGGAAAATGGAGCTCTAATTAAAGAAAACTATGTCTAATTCCCTTTCAGTTTACCTTTACAACAAAAGTATGAGCCCATCACATCCCTAGAGTTATGCTCTCTCCTTTCTACCCAGCAGGTTCTGGGAAATCCAATTCAGGCCACATAGTCAAAGAGCCCCACTGAGTCAGCTCAAAGGCCTATCATATGTTTTGGGAACAGATTTATGAGTTCACTGCATTATATTACTTTTAAGTACCTTAAAAGGAGATGGCTAGCTAGTAATGTTGGCACACACCTGTAGCCTCAACACTTGGGAGGTGGAGGCAGGAGGATCAGGAGTTCAAGTCCAGCCTCAGTTACATAGTGAGTTTAATTAAGACTACCCTTGTTTACATGAGACCATTTCTCTTTTTTTTTTTTTAGGTTTTTCGAGACAGGGTTTCTCTGTGTAGCTTTGCGCCTTTCCTGGATCTCGCTCTGTAGACCAGGCTGGCCTCGAACTCACAAAGATCCGCCTGCCTCTGCCTCCCAAGTGCTGGGATTAAAGGTGTGCGCCACCACCGCCCGGCGAGACCATTTCTTAAAATGAGTTAAGAAAAAAAAGCTTATTCAGTATCTCTTGGAGCCCCTTCCATGCTCCAGAATATTTTCTCATGTTTCCTTAATAAATCTACATTTCACCTGTTTAATTAAAAAAAGAAAAAGAGGACAGAAAAGAAAAGGAAGAAAAAGAAAAATGGCTTATTGAAGTATATACGTTTATATACAAACCTAAAATGGAAATACAATTTTAAAACTGTCATACCTGGTAAAGTCTGGTGGAACAGGTGTGGTAACAAAGGATGCCATGGGTTTTCGGTGAACTTGCTGAAACATCATTAGGATCTCTGAGCTCTTAGATATCAGCTCACTCTTACTGCAAGACCGCAACTGTGTGAGGAAAAAAGAGTATCTCAACCAACAAAAATATTTTTCAATGGCACTTCAAAATTTTTAATGAAAAGGGCCAGGTCCACACCTTTAATCTCAGAATCTGGGATACAGAAGCAGGATTTGAGTTTTATACCAGACTAGTCCACACGGGAGTTCCAGGCCAGTCTGGTCTACATATCAAGATCCAGGTCAGTCAGGACTACATAGTGAAATCTTATCTCAAAATAAATAAAAGAATTTTCATTAAGAAAAATTGAGGC
Organism: Peromyscus californicus insignis; assembly: GCF_007827085.1. Lineage (NCBI taxonomy): Eukaryota > Metazoa > Chordata > Mammalia > Rodentia > Cricetidae > Peromyscus > Peromyscus californicus. The sequence continues at coordinate 35,523,724 of NW_026294551.1, forward strand.
CAGGTATGGTGGTGCATACTTTAATCTTGTTGCTTGGAAGGCAGAGACAAGCAGATCTTTGTGAGTTCAAGGCTAGCGTAGTCTACATAGCCAGTTTCAGAGCAGCCAGGCAATTAATGACTGTTGAGAAGAATTAGCCTCTCCAAGGAATGAGCCCCCTAAACTATTGTCCAATACAAAGGTCAGCCCTGAAGTCATACACACAACAAACAAAAATGTACTGCACACACACACATACATGCACGCACGTGCACATACACAACAATAAAAATGAAAAAGAAGTTACCAATATGGGGAAAGCTTAGGAGGAGAAGGGATGAAACATGGGAGGGGTTAGAAGCAAAGGAAAGGGGCTAATAATTTAATATCTACATATATTTTTGGGTTTTTTTCCGACACAATGTTTCTCTGTGCAACTCTGGCTGTCCTGGAACTCGCTCTGTAGACCAGGCTGGCCTCAAACTCAGAGAGATCTGCCTGCCTCCGCCTCCCAAGTGCTGAGATTAAAGGTGTGTACCACCACTGCCTAGCTTTTTTTTTAATTAATTATATTTTATTTAAAGTGTATTAAAAATAATATTTAAAAAACAGTGGATAATTACAAAGCTAATTATGGTGATATATTGTGTACCTAATAAACTTGCCTAAGGATCAGAGGACAGAGCTAGCCACTAGATTAGACATAAAGATCAGGTAGTGGTAACATACACCCTTAATCCTATCACTCACGAGGCAGAGATCCATCTGGATCTCTGAGTTCAAGGCTACACTTAAAACAGAGCCAGGCAGTGGTGGCACACACACCTTTAATCCCAGTACTGGGAAGCACACACACCTTTAATCCCAGGAAGTGATGTCTCGCAGAGAAAGTTATATAAGGCGTGAGGAAACAAGAACTCACTCTTTAGACTGAGGATTTTGTAGAGGTAAGAACTAGTGGCTGGCTGCTCTGCTTCTCTGATCTTTAAGTTTTCACCCTGATATCTGACTCTGGATTTTTTATTAAAAGACCATCTAAGATTTGAACAACATCAATCTGGTTATTTAATGAAATTAGGCTGGAGAGATGGCTCAGAGATTAAGAGCACTGGGTAGTCTTTCAGAGGTCCAGAGTTCAATTCCCAGCAACCGCATGGTCGCTCACAACCATCTATAATGAGAACTGGTGCCCTGTTCTGATATGCAGGCATATACGCAGGCAGAACACAGTACACATAATAAATAATAAATTTTCAAAAAAAGATTTATTAAAAAAAAGGAAAAGAATGAAATTAAGAATAAAATAGTCAGGCACTGGTGGTGCATGACTTTAATCCCAGCACTCAGGAGGCAGAGGCAGGTGGATCTCTGTGCTGTCTGGTCTACAAAGCAGGTTCCCCCAGGACAGCCAGGACTATTACACAGAGAAACCCTGTATCAAAAATCTAGAAAAGAAAAAATAACTTTCAAGAGTAGGAATCTAACTGGGCTGGTAATAGCCTAGCATGCAAGGAGCCCTATGTTCACCCCACAACTGAGCAGAAAACTGAGCCTGTTAGCACATTTGCAATCCCAACATTTGGGAGGTGGAGGATTAGAAACTCAAGGACATCCTTCAGTTACATGACAAAATTGAGGTTAACCTATGCTTACATGAAACTCTATCTCAAAAAATCTTTTTAAAAATTTAAAAATAGGGACTGGAGAGATTGTTCTGCAGTTAAAAGCAGTTAAGAGCATTTATTGCTCTTGCAGAAGACCCAGGTTCAGTTCCCAGCACCTACAAGGTGATTCACAATTTTCTAGTACTCCAGTTACAGGGGATCTCACGCTCTCTTCTGGCCTCCTTGAGCACCAGGCACACATGTGATACATACATAAGCAGAAATTCTCACATACATATAAATTAAAGAAAAAAATTTAAGTTTCAAAGCAGGTTTGAAGAATTAAGAAACTTTAGAGAATCTAGGGTTGCTTGCATTTTAACAATTAAATCATTAAACTTATAGGACTTTAATCAACTTTTCCCTATTTTAGTGTTAAGTAAAAAAAAGCAACTTCAAATATATTTTCACACTGATACAGTTAAACTACTTTATATATTATATACTATATATTAATGAGCAGATACTCCTTTAACAACAAGCATTTCTAATTATATATGGCCACTAGAAATGCTGATATCATACACATATATCATACACACAATCCTATCAGTTCCTGAAATATCAAGACAGAGATAAAGCATGAGAATTTTTTTTTTTTTTTTTTGGTTTTGTGGCTGGAGAGAGAGCACAGCAGTTAAAAGCACCTGCTTATCTTGCAGAGACCTGGGTTTGATTCCCAGCACCCACATGGTGACTTACAACAGCTTATATCTTCATTTCCAAGGGATTCTACCTCTTCTGGCCTCTCAAGCACCAGACATGCATGTGGTGCACATACATACATGCAGGCACTCAGACATACATACCATCTAAAATAAATCCTTTATAAAAAGGAATGAAGCCGGGCGGTGGTGGCGCACGCCTTTAATCCCAGCACTCGGGAGGCAGAGTCAGGCGGATCTCTGTGAGTTCGAGGCCAGCCTGGGCTACCAAGTGAGTTCCAGGAAAGGTGCAAAGCTACACAGAGAAACCCTGTCTCGAAAAACCAAAAAATAAATAAATAAATAAATAAAAATAAAAAGGAATGGGAAATCTAATGCAGTAAAATACTATGGCAGTTAAAAGACTATGGATTTTGAACTCAACAAAATCAGTCTGAAGTTCTAGCACTTTACACTACAATTTGGAAGAGTATCTATCTACCACTGCTTGTTTCAACTGGCTATAAAGATCATGAGGCAGCTTTGTAAAACTATGTATTATTGTGGTCTGAACTGTATCTTTCATCATCGTCTACAATTTTATATGATGGAGGCCTAACCCTCTAGTCCTCAGCTGTATTTGAGGATGAGTTGATTAAGCTCAAGCGAAGCAACCAGAGTTCTCAGCACACAAACATCTATGAGGACAGAATGAGAGCACATTACCCACAGGCCAAGGCAAGAGACCTCAGGAAATATGAAACCCACTAGCACTTTGGCCTTGAACTGCCAGAATCTAGAATTATGACAAGATTAATTTCTGTTGTTCAAGATCCCATTCAGTGGGGCTCTGCTGTGGGATGGTCTGTATGTCAAATGTGTTGCTGATTGGTCAATGAATAAATCACTGATTGGTCAGTGGCCAGGCAGGAAGTATAGGCGGGACTAACAGAGAGGAGAATTGAGAGAATAGGAAGCTGGGTGAGAGAGACACTGCCAGCCGCCATCAGGACAAGGAAGATGTAAAGTACCGGTAAGCCACAAGCCACGTGGCAAGGTATAGATTAATAGAAATGGATTAATTTAAGCTGTAAGAACAGTTAGCAAGAAGCCTGCCACGGCCATACAGTTTGTAACCAATATAAGTCTCTGTGTTTACTTGATCAGGTTTGAGCGGCTTAGGACTGGCGGGTGATAGAGATTTGTCCTGACTGTGGGCCAGGCAGGAAAACTCTAGCTACAGGGCTCTATCATGGCAGCTCTAACAAACAAATACAACTTTAAAATCCTCTATGGATGATACTCAACTTACCCAAAGGGCCAGGTGCTACAGACTGTCACCAACCTATAGAGCTACCAGAGGTGGCAGAACATTTAAGATGTGAAGCCCAGACCTGGAGAGGTAGCTCAGGTTAAGAGCACTGGCTGTCTTCCAAAGGACCTACATTCAATTCCCAGCACCCACATGGCAGTTCAAAACTGTCTGTAACTCCAGTCCCAGGGGATCTGGTATCCTCACATAGACATACAAGCAGGCAAAACCCCAATGTACTAAAAAAACAAATCTTGCCGGGCGGTGGTGGCGCACGCCTTTAATCCCAGCACTCGGGAGGCAGAGCCAGGCAGATCTTTGTGAGTTCGAAGCCAGCCTGGTCTACAGAGCGAGATCCAGGAAAGGCGCAAAGCTACACAGAGAAACCCTGTCTCGAAAAACAAAAAAACAAAAAACAAAAACAAAATAAATAAATAAATCTTAAAAAAAAAAGTTGAAGCCCAATGGATCAGAGTTAGACCACGTCTAAGGGAATGTTGGAACTCTGGTCACTCTCTTCACTCCCAACTGCTACAAGTTATACGAGTTAAATAGGTTTCTTTTTTGTTGTTTTGTTTTGTTTTTTCAAGACAGGGTTTCTCTGTGTGGCTTTGGAGCCTGTCCTGGATCTCACTTTGTATACTAGGCTGGACTCCAACTCACAGAGATCCGCCTGGCTCTGCCTCCCGAGTGCTGGAATTAAAGGCGTGCGCCACCACTGCCTGGCATTAGTTAAATAGGTTTCTTGCACCATGTTATACATACTGCCTTGCTATAGCCCCAAAAGCAACAGAGGTACTAGACCATGGTCCAAATGGACCATGGACAGTATGACAATAAGCCTTTCTTTCTTTTAGTTTGTCAAAGTAACAGACAAGAAAGCTAATATAATCCTAGTTAAGACAAACAACAAAGAATTACAAAAACCTAAAAAAAAAAAATAAAGAACTCAATAAAATTTTAGGCAAAAGATTTGAAGAGAACGTTGTGGGAGCCCGTTCTCGGGTTCCTCGTGGCTTTACCCAGCAGGTCCACATAGAGGATGATTAGGACCACGGGCCTGAGTGCAGGTGTCTGAGATGATCTGCACTTGGCTGTGCTGGGGGAGGAGGTCTTTTGCTCCACCCCTTGGCGTCTCTATTAAAACCCTGGGGCAGAGACAGTCGGGCCCGTTGGAATAGGTTCCAGGCCCTCTCGAGGCTATCCTTTATTTTCTATCTGTTTATCTCCACAAGATTCTCCGCAATAAATCCTTCTATCTAATATTTCCTGCTGATTGCACTCAAGAAAATTCTGGGGAACTGTGGGGGTGGTGGGTAAACGCCCCACAGAATGGCGCCCGAACAGGAACTAAAGAAAAAAGAAAAAGGGACTAAAGACAAAAAAGGAGGGACTAAAGACAAATGAACAGAGACTAAAGACAAAGTAATAGGGACTAAGATAAAGGAAAATAATAGTTTTATTAAAGAGTTTTTGGCGAAAGTGCTGAGTCAGCCCTGCCAGTGGAAAGGCATGCCGGTGTTATGGAAAATATATATTTTATATATATTATTGAGAGGCAGGGGTTTTATCCTAGAGAGAAAAGGTAAGTGGACTGGAAGGATGTCCGATGCTGCAGCGAAATCCTCTTCTGTCAAAATTTTCTATCTTCTATCCCTTTCTCAATTTCTATCTGTGAAAAATAAGTATAAGGTATAGGGTAGTAATATAGTGTAGGAAAAACTTAGCAGTGTAAGATCATGTAGGAAAAAATAAGTAAGGCAACTAGACAGAAAAACTCTTCAATTTTCTAACTTTGGGGGCTATGAATGCAAACTGGGGGAAAAAATCTTTCTTTGGGCTTTATGGGTAGTAAAAAAGCTCTTCTTTGAGCTTATGAAGAAAAGTTTCCTATGGAAGCTTTTGACCTGGGGACAGCTGAAATGCTAAGTCCAAGCGGCATTCTAAAAAACAAATTTAAGACAAGTGAATGTATCAGATATTTATGAGATGACATGTTTTATTTATTCAATTATGTTTATTAACTGCCCCCAATAAATTTGATAAGGAAAAATTTTTTTTCCATTTTGTTTACTGTTATATCCCAAACATCTAAAATGGGGCTGGAAAGTCGGCTAAAGTATGTACTGTTCTTGCAGAAGTGCTGTGGGATGTTCTGTATGGCAAATGTGTTGCTCTGATTGGTTGGTAAATAAATCACTGATTGGCCAGTGGCCAGGCAGGAAGTATAGGCGGGACAAGGAGGAAAATAAAGCTGAGAAGTGGAAGGCTGAGTCAGAGAGACACTGCCAGCTGCCACAATGACAAACAGCATGTGAAGATGCCGGTAAGCCATGAGCCACGTGGCAAGGTATAGATTTATAGAAATGGATTAATTTAAGCTGTAAGAACAGTTAGCAAGAAGCCTGCCACGGCCATACAGTTTGTAAGCAATATAAGTCTCTGTGTTTACTTGGTTGTGTCTGAGCGGCTGTGGGACTGGCGGGTGAGAGAGATTTGCCCTGACTGTGGGCCAGGCAGGAAAACTCTAGCTACACAGAAGTCCAAAGTAAAGTTCGTAGCACCCACAATGGGTAGCTCACAACCACCTATAAGTACAGCAGGGAATCTGATGCCCTCTTCTGGCCTCCACAGGCACCTGCACTCACAGGCACATACCCACACATATACATAAAATTTAAAATATTTTTTTAAGCCTAAAATAATACCTATTATCTAAAACACAACAGGTATTTCCTTAATACTAAATTTTAAGGGAAAAATCAATATATTTAGGTAAATGACAATAAAAGTATTTCCTTAATGCTAAATTTTAAGGGAAAAATCAATATATTTAGGTAAATGGCAATAACCATCTATCTTAAAGCTACCACTTAAATCATATGGAGAAATTTTACCTTTTATAAATTTACAAATGTCTATGGGCTATTCCCAACAAAAAGTAATTCCAGCCAGGCATAATGGTACATACTTTTAATTCCCAGCACTCAGGAGGCAGAGGCAGGCAGATCTCTGAGAGTTTAAGGCCAGCTTGGTCTACATAGTAAGTTCCAAATCTAAAAAAAAAAAAAAAAAAGTAATCCTATTTTGACACATCATCATAAACCTCATTTAGAAATCTTAAGAATCAGCTAATACCTACTCTATAAAAATCTCCACTACAGCACGCAGATCTTTTGCTGTCATAGCTTCTATCCCCTCCTTTTCCATTCCGCCAGCAGAAGGCTAGGGGAAAAACATTTGAAGCAGGAGATTTTTAAACCTCAAAGCTTACCACAAATCACACACTTACTCCAGTAAGGCCACACCTCCTAAGCCTTCCCAAACAGCACCACAACTGTGGACTAATTCAAATGCCTAAGAATATGGGTCATCTCATTCAAATCACCACACCTTGTGATCAAAGCCTACTGGAAACAAAGGCAGGATTGCCAAAAGTCTGAGGCCACCGTAAGCCACAGTACGAGACCCTACCTCAATCACTCAATAAATGAAAGAATGAATGCAATAAATAAATGAATGAAGATAAATGGAATAATACATAGACAGACAGATAGACAAATAGGGATGAAGAAAAGATAAATACGTTATTTTTTGAGATGAAGTCTAGGTACTATGTGGTCTAGGAGGGCCTCAAAAGCTCTATATAGCATAGGCTGGCCTCAAACTCATGGTCCTTTTGCCTCAGCCTCCCAAAGATTACAGCTGTATCCCATGCCCAGCAAAGACTATTTCATTCTATTTAATATTTAATGCTCACTCAGCAGCACATAAACAAATATATTTCATCACCTGATGCTCTACCTCCTGAAGTAAAGATTCCAACAGCTCTGTTTCTTGAGTAAGAGATGTCTTCTGACCTGTTTGCAAGAAGCAAAACAACATTCAGGTTTACTACAGACTTAAGAATGAGATAACTTCCTATGAATATACTCAGTAAAAAGAGATCCACTGCAACTGAGCAAAACTTCATTACTTACTCCCAATGACTTTCCTAAAGCTTTAAGAAGCTGAATATGGCCGGGCGGTGGTGGTACACGCCTTTAATCCCAGCACTCAGGAGGCAGAGGCAGGCAGATCTCTGTGAGTTTGAGGCCAGCCTGGGCTACCAAGTGAGTTCCAGGAAAAGGTGCAAAGCTGCACAGAGAAACCCTGTCTCGAAAAAACAAAAACAAAAAAAAAAAGAAGAAGCTGAATATGATTTTGTTTTACTTTTGGAGACAGGGTTTCTCTGTGTAGCTTTGGAGCCTGTCCTAGAACTCACTATGTAGACCAGGCTGGCCTTGAACTCACAGAGATCCACCTGGCTTCTACCTCAAAAGTGCTGGGTTTAAAGGCGTACACCATCACTGCCCAGCAGAATGTACTATTTTTAAAAGGTAGCTTAGAAAAAGAACATTGGAGGTAACCCTATTTTTAGGAAAATTCAATTTAGGACTACAAAATTTATCTAAAAAGTTTACAGGGCTGGGGCTAGAGTTTGGTAGAATGCTTGTCTGGCATGCACAAAGTTCTAAGTTAATGCTCAGCTGGGTATAAACTGGTATGGTGAAATGTCTAATTTCAGAAGCACTCAGAAGGTGGAGACAAAAGGATCAAAAATTCAAGGTCATCAGCAGGTACCGCACGCCTTTGATCCCAGAGCTCAGGAGGCAGAGGCACGTGGATCTCTGTGAGTTTGAGGCAACCCTGATCTACAGAGTGAGTTCCAGGACAGCCAAGGATCCACTAAGAAACCCTGTCTCAAATAAAACAAACAAAAAGAATGAAAGGTCACACTTGGCTATATAGCCAATTTGAGGCCAGCCTGAGTTATTTGAGACACTATCTAAAATTAGTAAGTAAGAAAAAAGAAATGTACAGTGATAGTCTTGGGTTGAATCTATGGTATCCCAAAACAAATGAAAATAAATATAACAATGAAAATGGGTTTTAAATGGAACATTTATTTTTTTTCTAGACTTGATGTTCCTTTTGGCAGACACAATAACAACTTCATTCAGTTACTCTGAAATTTCTTCCCAAAATTTAACTTTGCCTTAAAAGATGGATGTAGTTAATAAATTAGCAAGATGTTTACATTAAATTACAACAAAAAGTCTGTCTATTAAGAATTAAGGTGACAGTTGTGTTGCCTGATCTGCTGGGGGGCCCCCTGGCGGTAGGATCAGAATCCATCACTGGTACATGAGCAGACTTTTTGGAGCCCACTACCTATGATGGGACACCTTGTGTAGCCTTAAGGCCAGAGGAAGAGCTTGGATTTGCCTCTACTGGATGTGCCTCACCATGGGAGTCCTTGCCTTCTTGTGAGGGGGAGTTGGGGTTGAGTTGGGAGGGGGAGGCTGTGGGGGCAGGAGGAGGGAAGAGAAGGGATCTTTGATTAGTGTGTAAAATGAATGAAAAAATTTTCTTAAGTAAAAAGAAAGAATTAAGGTAGCCAGGCAGTGGTGGAGCACACCTGTGACCCCAGCACTCAGGAGTAGTAGGTAGATATCTATGAATGAGGCCAGCCTGGTCTACAGAGCAAGTCCCAGGACAGCCAGGGCTACACAGAGAAACCCTGTCTCAGGGGAAAAAAAAAAAGAAAAGAAAGAAAGAAAGAAAAGAGAAAAAGGCAGTCATTCCACAAACCTAGAGGGAAAAAAACTACAAAGTACAGTAACTTTTCATGATAAGAAAGTAATTCAAGCCGGGCTTTGTTGGGCATGCCTTTAATCCCAGCACTCAGGAGGCAGAGCCCAGGTGGATCTCTATGAGTTCGAGGCCAGCCTGGTCTACAAAGTGAGATCCAGGAGAGGCACAAAAAACAACACAGAGAAACCCTGTCTTGAAACCTCAAACTGCCCACCCACCCCCCAAAAAAGAAAGTAATTCAAGCTGGGCAGTGGTGACACAAGCCTTTAATCCCAGCACTCAGGAGGCAGAAGCAAGAGGATCTCTGAATTTGAGGCCAGCCTGGTCTACAGAGCTAGTTTCAGGACAACCAAGGCTACACAAAGAAACCCTGGCTAAAAGGGTAAAATTCTTCTGCACAGGCATTAGACCTGGCAAGAGCAGCAGTGTATGCCTGTACCCAGGGCTGGGGAAGGGGAAAGGGAACAAGGAGATCCTGGGAACTCAGGGATCAGTCAGGACACCCAGAACAGAGCATCGCAAGCTCAGTGAGAGATACTGCCTCAAAAATACAAGGTGGAGGAGCTGGAGAGAGTCAGTGGTTAAGAGCATGTACAGCTCTTGGAGAGGACCAAAGTTTGGTTCCTACCGCCCTTTGTCAGGGCAGCTCACAACTACCAATTCTAGCTCTGGGGGTTGGGGGGTGGGGTATCTAATGCCCTCTTCTGGATTCTTTCTTGCACTAGCATGTACACATATACACACATAATTAAAAGTAAAATAAATCTTCTTTCAAAAGTTAAAAATAATAAAAAAGGGAAAGAGGAAGACACCCAACTTTAACCTTTAACTACATATGCACACACAAGTTTTTGTATTTACACACACAAGCATACACCCCAAATACACACATACATTCCTTAAATTTTAAAAATCTATAGTGCTGACATAATTGACTTTTAGTTAATTAAAGAAGTTAGGCAAACTTATAAACAAAAAGCAAGGCTACATGCAAGTATACATTTGGTTATTATTCAAAATCATATTAAAAGTGAAAAATACTTTAAGTAGCTTATTTGCTTTAATACTATTATTTTGAGCTAACAGAAGAAGTGGTGCTTTTAATTCTAGTACTCAGGATCTCTGAGTTTGAAGCCAGCCTGACCTACACAGTGAGTTCCAAATAAGCAGGACACAGTGAGCAACCTTGTCTCCAAGAAAAAACTGAGGGGTAAATTCTAAATTTCTTTTATTGTGGGGGCCATTCAGGCCACAGCATGTATGTGGCAGTCACAGGGCAACTGTGGAATCAGTTCTCTCCTTCCACCAAGCGGGCCGTGCAAACTGAACTGAGACTATCAGGGTTGGCAGTCGGAACCTTTACTGGCTGAGCCATCTTGTCAGACACCAACAGGAGTCTTTTCTTTTTTTTGGGGGGGGGGGGTGTGGGGTGACAACATGGGTTTTTCTCTGTGTAGTCCTAGCTATCCTGGAACTCAGAGATCTGCCTGCCTCTGCCTCCCGAGTGCTGGGATCAAAGGCGTGTGCTATCACTGCCTGGCAGGAATCTTTTTTTTTTTTTTTTTTTTTTTTTTTGTGTGTGTGTGTGTGTGTGTGTGTAATGTGTGGGTGTTTGTTCAGAGGACAACTATGTACGTAGAGTTGATTCTCCCCTTCTCCTTCTATATGGATTCATGGGCTTGAACTCAGGTCAGCAGTCTCACTTAGCAAGCACTTTCTGCAGAGCCATCTCCCCAGCTGATCTGACTTTATGAGAAGAAGGCTTTTCATGGTGTAGCCCAGAGGGATCCTCATGACCCTCCTACCTTAGTCACTTGAGAGCTAGGACTGTAGGTGTGTGTCAACATATCTAAGACTCATTTTCAAGTCTCACTGAGTGTGGTAACCCACACCAGTGATCACACTTGGAAGCTAAGGCAAAAGATCACCAAAGTTGAGGCTAACCTGAGCTACACAGTGAATATGAGGCCAGCCTGGACCACTCAGTGAGACCCTGTCTCAAAACCCCAAGACAAACTAACAAAATATAAAATAAAATCTCCAGTTTAAACTCCAGTCCTCTGTGTGGTCTATTAAAGGTAAAGGAGTCTCAAAAGAATGTTTTTTGTTATTAAGGCAGGGTTTTATTTTATATACCCTAGTCCAGCCTTGAACTCACTATGTAGGAAAGCACATGACCTCAAACTCCTGATCTTCCTGCTTCCAATTCCCAACTTTAAAATTACAGGCATGTGTCACCTCTCCCATCTCCAAATATATTTAGAAGCCTAAAAAAAGTAGGACCAATCATACACATGACTGACTGTAGCTGGGGACCTAAGAAAATCTGATTTTCTCTTGCATGAACATTTATCTAAGTGATACGGAAAAGCAATGGCTGCAGATTTCTTCTAATTGCTCCACTGAGTGAATAAACAGTATCGTTTAATCATACACACACACATATATTTGAGACAGGTTTTCTCTGTGTAACAGCCCTGGCTGTCCTAGAACTCACTTTGTAGACCAGGGTGGCCTCAAACTCAGAAATCCGTCTGCCTTTGCTTACCTAGCACTGGGATTAAAGGTGTGTGCCACCATGCCCAGCCTAAAGAGTGTATGTTAAAACTATCACGTTAAAAAATTTAAATTTTTTTTAAAAATTAAAAAAAAAAAATTTAAAAAAAACCCTGAAGTCAGATTGTATAGATTAATAATATGAAAACATCCATGAACTAATATATGAATACCCAAACTGAAAGATACAGTCAAAATCTTGGAAAGAACACAAAGCATAAAATATTGTTCATACTTTATTAAAGATTTTATATAGCATATTGGGTTATAATGAAAATTATAAAGCAAGTTTTGTATTAGTAAAACACTGCATAAATTAAGATTACAGCTTAAGCCAGTTCTAGGCCAGATTGGTTGAGGCTACACAGTAAGACCCTATCTTTAAAAAAATAAATAAGGCGCTGGAGAGATGGTTCAGAGTTTAAGAGCACTGGCTGCCCTTCCAGAGGTCCTGAGTTCAATTCCCAGCAACAACATGGTGGCTCACAACCACCTATAATGAGATCTGGCTCCCTGTCCTGGCACACAGGCAAACATACAGACAGAACACTGTATACATAATAAATAAATCTTTTTAAAAAATGAACAAACAACCAAAAAAAAAAAAACAAAAAAAAAACAAAACCAACAAAGAAGAATGAGGAAACCTTAGAGGAACCCAAGAATAAGCAATATGATTAAATATAATTTTGATTTAAGGTAAGACTTTAAATCTAAAATCAAACACCTAGAATTTAAAACTCTCAGAAAAAGCTGAGACAATGGCTCATATTCACAAACATCAGTGTTTTACCTTTTTTGTTTTGGTTTTTTGAGACAGGGTTTCTCTGTGTGTCCCTAGCTGTCCTAGAACTTGTTCTGTAGACCAGGCTGGCCTCCAACTCAGAGATTCATCTGCCTCTACCTCCCAAGCGCTGGGATTAAAGGCGTGTGCCACCAATGCCCGCCTAGTATTTCACTTTCAAAGAAGACAGAATAAAAGGAAAAGGGACATTGATAGCGAATTGTTTTCTTAGTTGTGGGAGAAAAAAAAAAAAAAAGCTACCTACTAATGAGGTTCACAGACTATTTAGGATTTTCATATAAAAGGTATGAAAAAGTGCTGTGGGATGGTCTGTATGGCAAATGTGTTGCTGATTAGTCAATAAATAAAACACTGATTGGCCATTGCTGAACCCATACAGGCTTGTCTGTTGACCATTTTAAAGGTAGAGCTGTTGGTGTTTTTGGAATATTATCAATTGTTGTGCCCTGTTCTTGTATGACATGGATGTCTGGTGAGCACTCATTAGAATAATATCTTTTAATATTTCTCTCAGAAACATGTACTAATTTATGATTTGTTTCTGAGACTGGAGGGATATTAATCTGAGTATTCCATTGTTGTAACAAGTCTCGACCCCACAGGTTCATAGCTATGTTGGCCATAGATGGTTTTAATTTTCCTTTCTGTCCTTCTGGACCTATACATTCAAGCCATCTTGCACTTTGTTTCACTCGAGATAATGTCCCAATTCCTAACAGTTGAACGTTTACCTCCTAAAGAGGCCAAGTTGGATGCCAAAATTCTGGTGCAATTATGGTAATGTCCGCACCTGTGTCTACCAGATCAGACAACAAAACATCATTTATCTTTATTGTTAGTTTTGGTCTTTGTTCATTAATAGAAATTTGCCAAAAAATTTTATGTTTTTTCCTGAATTTCCTATTTTCTCTGTTTCATCATCTCGACTAACATGATTTATTCCAATAGACATTTGGTTATTTAGTTGCTTTGAGTAGGGCTTTCCTCTACAACTGCAGGAAAGGTTTGAACTGGATTTACTGTGGGGGCCTGCCTGAGGCCCCTCTGAGTTTCCCGAAGCTCGAGGCAGAGGATTACCCTGTCTGTCCCTTGTTGATCTACATTCGTTGGTCCAATGTTTTCCCTTACCACACCTTCTGCATACTCCAAATTGCACATCAAATACACACAATCACAATTGAGAAACTTCAATCTAGAGCTAAGACCAACGAGAATTCATCAAAAACAGTAAGCTGAAATGTTAAACAGAAGTGCACACAGAAAACCTATTAACTAGGCATCAAAATACTAGACATAGTAGAATATTCATAAGTTTATGAATGGCTGTGTGGCTGTGGGACTGGCGGGTGATAGAGATTTGTCCTGACTGTGGGCCAGGCAGGAAAACTTTAGCTACAAAAAAGTTTTTTATTTGATCACTTCTTAACCGAAGTCAGACTTGTAGTCCAGGTTATATAACATGGAGTTGCCTAAAATCCTAAGATTGCTTCCTAGTCATAACAACTCATCAATTGACTCCTCAAAGACGGATGCACAAACAAGGTCGGGTACCATGTCCTCCAGCAGACTAAACACACTCACCCATGAGTGTTATGAGCTTGTTTTTCAGCTGTGTGTCTAGTCGTGCGATCATCATCTCCACCGCATTCCGAATTTCCCGAACACGCTCATCCTTTGCATTTCTTACAGCTTCTACATTTCTTTCCTAGAAGATAAACAAGAACATAATGCAATCACTGTGATTAATCTTAAAATCAGTTAATTACCTCTTTAAAATTCATAACCAAAATTTTAATTGTTTGTACTATATAGGTAAAACTGCTTTAAAAAAAAAATCCTGTAAGTTTGGGGTCAGCAAGTTGACTTGGGAGATAAAGATGTCTGCCACCCAGTCTGACAACCTGAGCTCAATCCCTGGCATCTACGTGGTGGAGAAAGACCCAATCCCTTCAAGTTGTCCTCTGACTTCCAAACCTAGGCCATAGAAAGGTGTACAAACACACATACATACACATACAGTAAATGTTAAAAAAAAGTTGTAAATTCAACTAAATCCATTTTAAAGATTATTAAAAACACACAATTAGGGCCTGGTGAGGTGGCTCAGTAGAGAAAGGTGCCTACCACAAAGCCTGATGACCCAAGTTCAAACTCAAAGACCCGTAATGGTAGGAGAGAACCAACTCCTGCAAGTTGTCCTCTGGCCTTCACATGCATGCACTCACACACCTACCTATATGTGCAAACAAACACACAAATAAATGTAATAAAGCTCTCAAAATAAAGAGTATAATTAAGTTTCTTATAATTTAACAAATATAGTAATAAAAAGGTCTTTACTGTACGTGGAGTTTTCCTGTATGTCCCCCAGCAGTGGCTCCCAAATAACCACAACTGACTGGGTGTGCTGGCACATACCCATTATCTCAGTACACGAGAGGTCGAGGCAAAAAGACCAGGAGTTCAAGGCTAGCTTCAACTACAGATCTGAGACCATCTTGGGCTGCATGAAACCCTGTCTCAAAACAGACAAACAAAATTTAGGTAACATAAAACTAGTCCCAATCACATTCAGATAAGAAACTACTTTATAAAAACAAAAGGGTCTAAGAGATGGCTTGGCAGGAAAAGGCACTGCCCACCAAGCCTAACAACCTGAGTTAAATCCCCATGAGCCATACAGGGGAGAGAGCTGATATCTGCAAGTTGTCCTTTGACCTCCACAAGAATGTCAGGATATGTGACTACATGCTCACATACACTAACACCCACATTTAAACAAAACTGACCAGTACATATCCTAAAATAGAAAAGATTTGGTTTTGTTTGGGTTTTTTAAGAATCTCATGCATTCCAGGCTAGACTAGAACTTGACATATAGTTGAAGACCCTGAACTGGTTCTTTGGCCTCCATCTACCCTCTTCAGTGCTGGGATTACAGGTACATGTCTTCATGCCCAACAAAAGATGCTTTAAATCCAGTGTTTTCTCTAGTTCATAAAGATTGTTTTCAGAATACGTACAAAAAGATAGTTGTTTTTCCAAGATTGCAAAATATATGCAATAGATTTCAAGTCAGTGTACCACAAAAAATAAAAAATATCATGTCTATACATGCTATTATTATATATAAGTAGGACTCTCAACCTAGAATAGCCTCCTAATGCTGCCAAGAGAAATTAATGATAGACAAGGCTATAAAATCAATTCAGCTAGTGCTGGGCAACAGTAGCACTCGTCTTTAATTCCAGCACTTGGGAGGCAGAGCCAGGTGGATCTCTGTGAGTTCAAGGCCAGCCTAGTCTACAGAGCAAGCTCTAGGACAGGCACCAAAACTACACAGAGAAACCCCGTCTCGAAAAAAATCAAAAACAAAAAACAACAACAAAAGAAAAAAACAAAAAATCAATTCAGCTAGCTTGTTTTTCAAAAGGGCTTTGTAGCATGCATGCAATTCAGTAATGCTATTTTATATTGAAAGAATGTTACAAATAATGATTTCATTCTTGATTCCCAAAAGGTAAAGAATACTTGCTGGTAGGTTAGTAATGATATACAAAAAAACCCATTCTGGCAACTTTAAACAGAATATATTCCAAAAGGATATTTAGTACTTGCTTGAAATTTATCACATTTTTCCAAAGAAAAATTATAAATAACAAATAACTTACTAAAACTGACCCAGATAACCTTTTTTTTCTGTTTTTATTTATATATGAGTTTGTGTCTATCTGGGTATATGCCACATGTTGAGAGTGCCTGTAGAGGCCAGAAGCTGGAGTTACAGGCAGTTATGAACTGAACTCCAGTGCCCTGAAAGAGCATCAAGCAACCTGAGCCATCTCCCCATCCCAACATACTGCATCTCCAAAGCCATTTCCCCAACCCTACATATGACATCTTCATAGTTAAATAATAACTCTTTAAACTCTATGGAGCCTAATTCAACATACACAAAAGAGTTCATTCAGGAGCTAGAGATGGCTCAGTGGTTAAGAGCACTTACTGCACTTGCAAAGGATCCAGTTTTGGTTCCCAGCACCCACATGGTGGCTCAGAACAACCTGTAATTCTAGTTCCAGGGAATCTGAAGCCTACTTCTGAACCCAAGGACACCAGGCATGCACATAGTTCACATATATACAAGAAGGCAAAACATTCATACACATGAAACAAAAAATAAATCTGAAAGAAAAAAAGAGAGTTCCCTCACTGGTAGCAGAAACCCTCCCAAAAGCTGAGGATCTACAACCTGAATGATTACAAAAGTCAACACTGGGGCTGGGGAGATGGCTCAGTTAGTTAGTACGATGCTTTTTATATGAGCATGGGAACCGAAGTCTCGCCCCAGCATCCACACTGCTGTTGAAGGCAGAAACAGGGTCTCTAAGGTTTGCTGACCCACCAGCACAGCCAAATTGTTGACCTCCAATTCCTACTGAGAGACCTCATCTCAAAATACAAGGTGGATGGCTCCTGAGGAATGACACCTAAGGATGACTTCAGGCCTTGCATGTACCACTACCCCAACAAAAACACACAGTGTCAATAATAACACTACTTAGATGTAAATTTACTCTGTAACAAGTCCACTTTTTGAATTCACTACTGATTCTCTATCTATAAAAAACAATTCTTGGGAAATGGCTCAGTGTCTTAAAGGAATTGCTGTACAATACTGACGACCTAAGTTCACTCCCCAGAATCCCCAAAGTTGTCCTTGACCTCCATATACGCACCATAGCAAAAGTACGCCCACACAATCACAAACACATTCACACACACGTGCACACACACAAACACACAAAGAAAGAATACATTTGTTCAAGAAAGAAAGAAAAAGGCAATTCTACAGCTTTAACTGATCCCTATATGCCATAGCTCTGGGTGCAAATTCCTCTACTGTTTGTAGCTGACTGAGACTTGAGGTTTATCACCCCATCAAATCTTTAAACTTTGAAAATCTTGATTTGAACACAGAAGTTATATAAGAATATATACCACAGAATCAAAAAAGATTATCAATCTCATGTAAAAGTAATCTTACCACTTCTTGAACTAAGCTGATCAGTTCCATAAGACGTCGACGAAGTTTGGCTACCTCTTCATTCACTTTAGTGACATGCTGTTCATAAATTTCTGCCAAAGGTTTAAACATGTGTCCACCATGCTACAGAAATCAATATGAGTAGTGTGAGGAGGTTTCATACACTCCAATTACATTTACATTCCTCTTTAATATTCTATGGACAATGATAAACTGGTGAATTATTTTCAAATGAATTTCAACTTTTTTGTTTGGTTTTTCGAGACAGGGTTTCTCTGTGTAGCTTTGGAGCCTTTTCTGGATCTCACTCTGTAGACCAGACTGGCCTTGAACTCACAGAGATCCGCCTGTCTCTGCCTCCTGAGTGCTGGGATTAAAGGCGTGCGCCACCACTGCCCGGCGAATTTCAACTTTTAATATCACCTTTATTTTCTTAAAATAAGCCAATGATTGCAAAAAATTATCTAGAAAATGTAGCAATGCCATCAAGAAACTAAATACTAGACATTAAGAAAATAATGGAGCCAACCATGGTAAAACATGTCTTTAATCCCACCACATGGGAGGCAGAGACAGATTAATCTCTGAGTTCAAGGCTGGCCTGGTCTACATAAAGAATTCTAGGACAGCCTACAGACAAACCTTGACAGAGGTATCTTGTTTAGCAAAAGCATCCCACCATGGTCTCCACACACACACACACACACACACACACACACACACACACAAAAAAATGTGGATTTCTTTTTTGTTTTAGATTTTATTTTATATGCATGAATGTTTTGCCTGTATGTATGTATGTATGTATACCACATGTATGCCTGGTGCCCCAGAGAGATTAGAAGATTTTGGATACCCTGGAACTGGAATTACATATGGATGTAATTATGGATGGAGTTACGGATGCTTATAAGTCATCAGGTGGGGCTAGGAATTGAACTCATGTCCTCTGCAACAGCAGCAAGTGCTCTAAACTGCTGAACCAACTCTCCAACTATATGATGTAGAGAGACAGGGTTTCTCTGTGTAGCCCTGGCTGTTCTGGAACTCACTCTGCAGACCAGGCTGGCCTCAAACTCAGAGATCACCTGCCTCTGCCTCTTGAGTGCTGGGATTAAAGACGTGCGCCACCACGACTGGCTGATGTGGATATTTTTCCACCACCCTGACTGATGTGGATTTTTTTAAATGCTGATTCTGAGAGTGTCTCTTGAGCCTCTTCTAAAACTTGCTTCAACATCAAATTGTGGTAACTTAAAATTTTTCCAGTCAGTACATTAGAATTCAAACTCAGACAAAGCTCTCTGGACTGAGCACTACTCAACCAGCTCAGCCTGCCATACTCTCTGTAAATACACTGCCCAATAGCCACACAAAATGATCAGTCTCATAGTTAACCTGAGACTTAGGCAATTACTGATGTAGATAAACTTTTATTTCTCCCATTAAGAATCTATTGTTTTAGTCTAGGGTTAGAGCCCATTGATAGAACATCATTACTACCATATGGGAGGCTCTGAATCTCCAGCACTGACAAAAACAAAAACTCTTATTGTGTTTAATCTCAACCTATTTATGTTGTTATACTGAATATAAATGATTTAATTGGCTATTAAGCAACTTCTAGGAGGCTACTATGAATACTTCAGATTTGATAAAGGTAAGTTGGCTTAAAACCTTTTAGCTAGGGCTGGAAAGATAGCTCAGAGGTTATGAGCACTGGCTACTCTTCCAGCAGTCCCAAGTTCAATTCCCAGCAACCATATGGTAACTTATACCCATCTATAATAAGATCCGGTGCCCTCTTCTGGCATGCAGACAGAAACACTGTATACATAATAAATAAATCTTAAAAATCTAAAAAAAAAAAATCTTTTAGCCAGACATACTACACGCCTATAACCCCAGCACTAGGGAAGCTGGAGCAGAAGGACTTGAAGTTTAAGGCCAGCCTGGCCTACATAGTGATATCCTGTCTCAAAAAAACCCAAACATCTTTTAAGCCAACCAAGGAATTGCATGCTTGTAGTCCCACCTCTGGATGGAGGCTAAGGTGGGGGTAGGCAACAACCCTGGGAACAGTGAGGGCCTCTGAACAAGATTAGAAAGACAAACTAAATAATACTTTATTACTTCAGAAGCGTCTAAAGTCTGAAGATCAACTGACCAGTACTCAAATCAGAGACACTAGTCCTGGGCTGAGGATGTAACTTACTGGTATGGCACTGGCCCAGCAAGCATAAGGCCCTGGGTTCAATCACCAACACCACAAAAAAAGGAAGGAGAAAAGAAGGAAGGAGAAAAGAAGAAAGGAGAAAAATATAAGTTAAATGTGAATATATATTTTATATACATTAAGCTATAAAAGCAGTATCTATCCTATATCAACACTCCTGACCAAAGAGGCTCTTCTGGAACAGCAGGAGGCACAATACTTCTAAAATGCATAAAACAGGTACATTTTTCATCAAAGTAAAATGATACTTTATTCCATCTAAATCAACTAATGCTATCAATGCCTTCTAGTATCTAAACCAAAGAGAACATGATGAATTTGTTCTGCTCACCATTCCTCCCCAAAGTGCACACTGATGGCAGATACACTTCTTACAAGTCCAGCAAAATACACTAAGTTTTTCATGGTGATTTTCACATCTATACAATATGAAAAGAAAAGGCAGTTATAAATTAAAACTGAAGTATAATTTCCAAGAAATGTCTAAGCTAAGGCAAACAGATCACTCAATTTCAAATGGTTATAGCATCATAAAAAAGGTAAAAGGTATTCAACAGCTTCTAAGAATTAGGCTAAATAATTACACATGGACAAAAATGTTAAAGTACTTTTTTCATTAATCTAAACTTTAAACAAGCAAATGACAGATTCCTTTCTAAATAAACTACATGCCCCACTTCCTGTCATCACTATATACAATAAATGCTATCCCATTACTGCCTAATACAAAGACTAAGCTTCAGACAAGAGCACATACATGAATATGCATAAGTACTTTCCTGCAACTGGCCAATAATAACAAATGAGAGATATCAACTGCACAATGTCAATACTAGGTCGCCACTATAAATGAACAATTCAATTAAAACTTTCTCTTAATACAGATGTTCACATATAAAACAATGAAGTTCAATTCTGCTACAGACTTAACTGTGCTCTCCAATAAATTCTTATGTTGAAGTCTTAACCTCCAAAGGGACTCAGAAAGAAGGCAGCCAGTTACAAGTCAAGGATAGAAGCTTCACCAGAAACCAACCCTTCATCAAACACCTTGATCTTGGATTTCCTGCCTCTAAAACTACAGAAGGGGAAAAAATTCCCACTGTTTAAACCACACAGTCACCTACCATATCAATATAGAGCCTTCCTTTACATGGTATATTACATAACACCAAAATCTTGGTATGGTGGCACACATCTGAAATACATTTGGGAAGCTAAGGCTCAAAATTACAACAAAACAGAAGATTGCCAGATTAGGAAACTGTAGGATATTTATTCCTTTTATGAGAGGCACTAATAAAAAATGTAAAAGCCCAACCAAAAAAAAAAAAAAAAAAAAAAAACCTTTTCCAAATAGTGATATCTCATCATTCTACAGGGAAAAATATTCGAGAGGTCACTGATGAAATGTGTTATTATATTTAAATCACTTTTTGGTATGACCACCACAATGCTAAAAGTAACAGCCTTAAGAGTCCAGTTTAGCAAGCCAGGCACGGTAGCGCACGCCTTTAATCCCAGCACTTGGGAGTAGAGGCAGGCAGAGCTCTGAGTTCCAGGACAGCTACACAGAGAAACTCTGTCTCAAAAAAACAAAAAAGAAGGGAAAAAAGCGCAGTTTAGCTAGAACAGTAGGAGAAATAACACCCAGTCTTATTTAATTAAGGACTAGCGAGGTATCAACTGAGCAAAGTGGCACAAATCTGTAATCTCTCCCCAGGAGACTGAAGCAGAGGAAGGCTAACTACAAAGTGAAACTACAAAGTTAGTTTAAGTTCACTCTGGGATACACAGCAAAAGCCTGCAGTGAACAAGTAAAAAAAAGAAAAGGAAAAAAAAAAAAAAGAAAGAAAGAAAAAGAGCCAAACAAAGAAGAAGAATCCAATTTAGCTACCTCTCATTTTTGTGGGTCAATTCCTTTTCTTCTTTTTAAAAAATGACTCATTATTTTTTATTACTTTAAATTACGTGTACATGTATCTGTTTGTGGGTATGTTCATTTAAATGCAGGTGCTCATGGAAGACAGAGGCATTGGATCCCCCTGGAGCTGGAGTTACAGGGAGTTATGAACCACATGACGTGGGTGATAGGAATCCAACTTAGGTCCTCTGCAAAAGCAGTATGCACTCTTCACCAGTGAGCCATTTCTCTAGCCCCATGGTCCTAGCTCTATAAAATAGTAATAATAATAATAATAGTAATAATAATAATAATAATAATAATAATAATAATAACAATGTTAAACTTAGTAGTTTAACACGCTGTGTATAAATAGTTACTTTAAATTTGACATTCCTGGAATCTCTCCTAACTTTCCACTTTTGATCTGTTCCTAATAACCCTATAGATATGATCAATATTTGTAAACATGTAATATAAAACGACTCATTCTTTTTTATCCAAAATTTGCTCCCATTGTACTTTCTAACAAGACCGTACCATGTGTTCCTGTAAATCAGTTAAACAGAATTAACCTATTCATTTGCCTTTGTATCCGATAATCTAGCACATTGCTTTTGTGTGCCTCTGTGGGTGAGAGGTCATGAAATAGATGTTAAATAAACAACAAAGAAAGAAAAACTTTAGATATTGAGCAACAAATGAAAGAATATAGAAGGTTAACTAACATTAACTTTCTCACTTATAGAAAAAAGAGAACACTATCAATATAGTGTCATTAGATCTTGAAGTCAGTGAGTATTTTCACATACATGTGGCCCTAGGTTCAATCCCCAGGACCCAAGACATACACAGACATTCATGAGCAAGTACACACCAAGCCAATTATAGAAGTGTATGCATACGGATACATAAAGCGTCATTAAAACAGCACATGGCATAACCTATTAATTCCTGAACCAAAGGACCGAGCACATACTTGTCCTTCTCATTCTCTTCGTGCTTGGTGAGACTGCACAGTTGGAGAGTATCAAGCTGCTGTGTCACCTCCTCTGCCCAGCGACAATTCACTAGTTCCCGTAGCTGGAGTGGAGCACTGAAAAGAAAATCCATACATGTATATGTTTCAGCACAGACATCCAAGATTTTTCTAAAGTAGGTATTCCTCAAAAGAGAGCACAATATTAAAACAATAATAAAAGTCAGGTATGAAAAAGCACATCTGTAATCTTATCACCAAGGCTACAGAACTGAAGAGTACAAAGCCACTTTGGGTGAAATAATGAGCTCCAGGCTAGCCTGGGCTATGCAGTGAGGCATTCTGTCAAAAGAGCAAAGAGACAATGAAAAATATGCTTTGTAACTTATTTTATTACATTCATACATTACACACACACACACACACACACACACACACACACACACACACACACACACGACGAATGCACTATCCAAACAATAACAATGATAATTTACATGATAAATTTTTAATTTCTTAGCCTAAATTGGACTGTACAAAATGATAGCCATGGGCCTGGAGTACGCAGTTCAGTGGCAGCATATTATGCTATTAGTATGAGTTAATTCCTGGGTTCAAGTCATAGACCATCAAAACAATGATAAATGAATGGCAATCACTGGCCAAATATGGCTATTTCATTTTAAAAAAATGGTAACACATGCCTATAACCCCAACACTCAGGAATCTGAGACCAGAGGATGAATTCAAAGCCCACCTGGGCTACATAGCAAAACAGTCTCAATAAACAAATAAATAAAATGTCACTAGTCACATTAGACACAATTGAAATGTTCCATAGCACATGCAGCTGGTGGCCACACTATACTGTATGTAGAAAAGTACAATCACTACAGCAAGTTCTCATTTACAGTGCCGCTCTTCTCATAAACTAATATGAGAAAGCAAACAGAAGAGTAAAAGGTGGCAGTCTGGCACCATTGCCTACATAACGAGAAATAGAAACAAGCTAAACATTTCTCAATATCAACATAATCTTATAAAGAGAGTTATCAAACACATGCTTAAATGACTTACACACACACCATCAGTGAAATATTCCCACTGATTTTAGGAGGGGGGAAAAGCAAATTATAAAGCCAGGTATGGAGCACACGCCTGTAAATCCTATCACTTCAGGACGTGGTGTCAGGAGATCAAGTTTATCCTTATAGGTGGAGGCCAGCCTGGGCTACATGAGAACATATCCCAAAGAGTAAACAAATGACAAGCAAGAGAATCATAAACAGTAAGTTACTATATTTGTCTGCTTTAAGAAAAGGTATATAATTGCTGGGCAATGGTGGTTCGTGCTTTTAATCCCAGCACTCAGGAGGCAGAGGCAGGTGGATCTCTTTGGGTTTGAGGCCAGCCTGGTCTACAGAACAAGTTCTAGGATAGCCAGGGCTATACAAAGAAACCCTGTCTCAAAATAACCTTAAAAAAAAAAAGGTATGTAAGAATATACATCAGGCGTGTTATTCTTATATGCCTGTCCATTTCTTCTGAAAGGATTCTTTTTGTCCAGTAAATCAAATCTCACACTATAGCTCAGGTTAGCCCCAAATGCATGGCAAACCTCCTGCTTCAGTCTTCAGTGCTCGGGATCACAGGTGTGAGCTACCAAGCCCCAATTAAACTTTTTGTTTAAATTCGAAAGTTAAGAAGTCACACAATAAACTATGTAAGAAAAACAAGGGCACAGCACTACAACCACAAATAACACATTCAACCTAAAATTTGGCCAGGCATACAGACAGTTTCTGCACTTGTGTTTCCAAATCTACTCATCATTTTTTATTCAACTTTATCCCTAAGGAAAAGAAATGTGGGGTCTGGAGAGATGGCTCAGAGGTTAAGAGCACTGGCTGCTCTTCCAAAGGTCCTGAGTTCAATTCCCAGCAACCACATGGTGGCTCACAACCATCTGTAATGAGATCTGGTGCCCTCTTCTGGCCTGCAGAGATACATGCAGGCAGAGCACTGTATGCATAATAAATAAACAAATCTTTAAAAAAAAAAAAAAAAAAAAAAAAAAAAAAAAAAAAAGAAATGTGGAAAACTGCAGGGGTGGAGGGGGAAGGGGAATTTGCCTCTAGACATCCCAGGGCATCCTCTGACCCCATGGCTTTTCTTTCTTTTACCATTTTCCATATAAAACAGCGAAACACTTACCGACAATGAGGACACTGAGCTCTCTGCTCTGTCAGCCAGCGCTAAGGAGGCAAAATAATTAAATTCTGATTATAAAAACACCATTACTTTATATACCTAATCATTATAAACTACATTTAATGAGTTTAACTCTCTAGTGCCTAAATTTATTTTAGAGATACAGAAATAACAGGCAATCTACTCTCTCTCTCTCTCTCTCTCTCATCATTATCATTACAGGAACAAATTTTCAAAGGGACAGAATTTATCCCAAAATAGTTAAGAGGCTACTCTCCCATAGGAAAGCAAGTGATTCTAGAGCTAGCTAGATCTCACAAAGATGAAATCTTTATAAAAGTAATGCCGTCACTCCACTCTCAAAAAATAAGCCACAATGATTTTTTTCTAACTAATTACAAACCACGGAGATTAAGGTAGTACTAAATTTACGTTGTAAAAGCAAACTAATCCTAAGGCACACATTATGGGCATGCAAACCAGACCTAAAAACACGAGTAAGCACTAGGGCCAGTCCTCCTCAAGTCTTACATATAATGGTTGGTAATTTAAACACCCAGAAACTCTGGTTTCCTTACAACTATAAAAAAGTTTCAAGCTGGGCGGTGGTGGCGCACGCCTTTAATCCCAGTACTCAGGAGGCAGAGGCAGGCAGATCTCTGTGAGTTCGAGGCCAGCCTGGTCTACAAAGGGAGTTCCAGGACAGGCTCCAAAGCTACACAGAGAAACCCTGCCTCAAAAAACAACAACAACAAAAAAAAAAAAAAAAAACAAAAAAAAAACAAAAGTTTCTGGAGACAATAACATCTCTACAAAACCCTAAACTGGATGACTCAGCAGGTAAGGAAGCTTACTGGCAAGCCTGAAGTCTTGAGTGTGAATCCCAACTCTCCTCATCTACATGGTGGGAAGAGAAAACTGACTTCCATAAATTGTCTTTTGACTTCCATATGCTGTCCACCCATACACACACCATTAAGTAGATGTAATAAAAAGCCCAAATCTTATTAATTTCATGGGTTGACTGAGGGAGCCAGATAAGGGTGTTAAATACCCTGGAGCTGGAGTTACAGGCAGTTGTGAGCCCCTTGAAGTGGGTGCTAGGAACTCAGATCTTCTGGAAGAGCAGCAAGTTATCTTAACAGCTGAGTCATCTCTCCAGCCCATAATTTCATTTTTTAAATTACTCCTGAGGCTCAGTGTGGTGACACATGCCCCTAATCCTAGCACCTGAATGGTAGAAACAGTAGGATCACAAGTTTGAGGCCAGCCTCTTTTACATTGTGAATTCTAGGCCAGCCAGGACTACACAGCAAGACTCTGTCTCAAAGACATCAACAAAAATTATTACTGGATGGAAACAGTTGTAACCCATACATAAAACAAATACTTGGGGGCTGGAGAGATAGTCCAGCAGTTAAGAGTATTAACTGCTCTTCCAGAGTTCCCAGGCTTGAGTCCAAGCTCCTACAAATGTGGTTCACAACTGTAACTCTAATGCCCTCTTCTGGCCTCCTCAGATACCAAGCATGCAAGTGGTGCACAGAAATACATGCATGAAAAACATTCATATACTTAAAATAAAAGAATACACTTGGGCTGGAGAGATTGCTCAGCAGTTAAGAGCACTGGCTGCTCTTCCAGAGGTCCTGAGTTCAATTCCCAGGCCCCACATGCCAGCTTACAACCATCTATAACTGTAGTCTTATAGAATCCAATGCCCTCTTCTAATGTGCAGATGTACATATAGATAAAACATCCATATACATAAATTTAAAAAGAATACATCTAAAACAGAGATATTAAGACTGTAAACACATTTCTTTTTTTTTTTTTTTTTTGGTTTTACAAGACAGGGTTTCTCTGTGTAAGCTTTGCACTTGTCCTGGATCTCACTCTGTAGACCAAGCTGGCCTCAAATTCACGGAGATCCGCCTGCCTCTGCCTTCCGAGTGCTGGGATTAAAGGCGTGCTTCGTCGTCGTCGTCAACGTCGTCGTCGTCGTCGTCAACGTCGTCGTCACCACCACCACCACCACCACCACCACCCAGCTATGTAAACACATTTCTATAAACGTGTTAATGGCTATAGCGGATGTTCTTAATTATCAACTTGATTAAACTGAGAACCACTGAGGAGACACACTTCTGGCTATGACTGTGAGGCTACTTCCAGAGAGGTTTAAGGAAGACAGACCAAGCCTAATGTGGAGGGCACTATGACATGGACAGGGACCCTATATAAAACAAGAAGAAAAAAGGACAGTGAGCTTGGCACCAGCATTCACCTGCCTCACATTCCTGCTGACATGGCTGGATCTGCTTCTGTCACCGTAACTACTCCACCATGATGGACTGCAAATTCAACCAGGATGCCAAAAATATGCCCTTCCCAACGTAAGGTGTTTAAGTCAGGTGTGCTGTCACAGTATTTAAAAAAACAAACACTAATGTAAGAGTTTCAAACTTTGTTTTATCTGGCAAATACAATCTGAGGTAAACAATTCTACACAGCCTACTCTCACTTTGATCACCTATAAAAGATAAGCTTTAACATTAAGTGAGATTCCTAAGGAAACCTTAAAGAACAAGAAAATGCCAAGTGGTGGTGGCACATGCCTTTAATCCCAGCACTCGGGAGACAGAGCCAAGCAGATCTCTGTGAGTTCGAGGCCAGCCTGGTCTATAGATCGAGATACAGGACAGGCACCCTACTACACAGAAACCCTGTCTTGAAAAAAAAAAAAAAAAAAAAAAAAAAAAAAAAAAAAAAACAGAAAAGAAAAAGAAAACACTCAAGCAATTGGAATGGCTGGGGATGATGGGCATCGAAGAAAATCCATATGGAGTTTGCTTTCTTTATGGCAAAAGTTAGTCATTTGGTCAAGAAAATGTTCTTGCCTAGACTGCTTGACAGTATGTTGTATAAACTGAACATGCAGAACCCATAGGAAGGTACTATGGGCCGTAGGAATATATCATAAGAACTCAGCTGGTTATGGCAAAGTCACTACCTGGAGGGATCAGGGAATTCCTCCAGAGGAAGCCAAATTCCAAGGAGTTTTGGGTGTTACTTGGCTTGTTATATATCAGCTGTATTCTGTTATGAAAACCACGTGTGCCTTCATAGTTTTCCCAATTGACTTTTCCCTAAGAAGGGCTAACAGTGTGGACTGATCACTCTCTGGACATACACATTCCAGGTATTTGGAGAACAGCCTCAGGAAAGGCTTTCTCTGGAATCAGATATCTCCCTTGGCCACTTTCAAGGACTAGCAGTAATAACAGTACACATGCAAGTCTCCTGATTTAAGATAAATTCCACAAGGAGACACCGCCTAGGTCAGGTGGATGTTAAGTAATAGCTTTACACAATTTAGCTTGGACCCTCCTTTCTTACATCCTTACTAACTTTATAGACCTGTAACTCCTTACCTAACCACTTCTAGAAATATTTAGATAACCTTCTGCACTGACAGCTATGCTCAGCCAGAACTCCAGTTCAATCCTCCCTGTAATTATCATCATTGGCAGCATCCGGCCAGGTAAATCCCCAGATGGAGAAAAGTATCTTATCAGAGATACCTCTGTACTCTCTAAGAACAGACTTAAGCATCCAGGCTACCTGTTTGAGAAGGCCTGGCGGATGTGCCAATTAAGCCTTACTTCCTCCTTTCCCAAACCATTACCTCTAGTTCCAGATCTCCCTTTAACTATCACCAGAGGCATCTAGCTGTACACAGGTTGCCTAGCGACTGAGCACACTTTCCCCCACCCTGCAGAAAAATGGCAGATAGCATGGACAGATATGAGTCACAGGAAAAAAGAAGACAGTTTTATTTTCTCCCATTGACCTAGCAACTTACAGATTCTTAACATTTTCTACTAATCACGTTTAAGACTATAGTTGAGCACATAAGATCCCTCTTCTTAGTTATTACCCGAATTTAGCCTTTAGTTAATTCATTTCCCCATTGGTCACTTCCCTTTGGGGTTGCAAATGATAATTAACGGTTTATTGCCTCTCAATGTGATTCCTATCACCCCTCTGTTTGACCCTGGAAACCTGGCTTTGCACCCCCAAGGGATTACTCCTTGTAAGTATATATATACCAGGACTTCCAGGGCACGGGGAGAGAGAAGAGAAAAGAGAATGGAAGAACTAGACGGGTAAGAACTTGAGAGGAACAAACTGAGATGGGGAAGAACTAGATTGAAGGGCTAGAAGAGAGGACTAGAGGATCGAGATGGAAGATGAGGAAGAGCCAGATGGGGAAGAACAAGATGAGGAAGAACGAGATGAGGAGAGAGAAGGAGATGGGAGAGGAGATGATATGGGAAAGAACAAGATGGATGAGAACCTAGAAGGGGCAGAACTAGATGAAGGAATTAAGATAGAACCTAGAGGGGACCGCAGATAAGTGTAGAGAGAAATCAGGCAAGAAATGAGCTAAATATGAGAGCAGAATATAAGCTTGTAACTGACACAGAATAATAAAGTATATGGACTAAGGAGTTTCATGTACACAGATTCATTTCTTTTCATCAAAGATTAATTATCAGCTGGTCGCAGATTCTTCCCGGACCCTGGGAGGGGACTATCGAGGGGCTAAACCCCCATAGTCCTCGTTAGGAAGGTGACCATTAAACTTTGCAAGGTGAGATGATCCTTCAGGTTCCTGCTTCACAGAAGAAACTACCAGACACTGTATAGGAACAAGGGGAGAAGCGACTGATGAACTTTGCCAAAATGAGTGAAACGGTCCTTTAAATTTCTGCCTTCATTATAAGCTATGCCAGAGACTCTAGGACTATAGGCTGAAGACAGATGCCCCAAAGTTACAGAGGAACTTTGGATGATTGTCCAGGTAGCCAGATGTTTCTGTCATTTTTAGAATTATTGAAGTTGCTTGCAATGCACTTCCTCTTTCCTTAAGTAATATTATATCCTTCTGGGGTCTTTGATGGAGTTGAAGACTAGGTATAATTTTTCCTTAGTCATGATAAAAGATAAATTAGATATAAAACTTTAGACTCACAAAATAGGACAGATAATAGAATTTTCTTTAATTTTGCCAAATACAAATAGACTAAATATTGTAACTGTAATTCTTGCTTGATAACCGTTTTATTATATATAATTTTACTATGTTAAAATTAAAACCTTCCTTTTTGACTAGAAAAGGGGAAGTGCTGTGAGATGTCTTTCTGTATGCTGTGAATACGTGCTGCTCCCATTGGTTAATAAAAAAAGCTGCATTGGCCTATGGCAGGGCAGGATGGAGCCAGACAGGAAAATCCAAGAGAGAGAGGGAGAAGGAGAGTGGGAGGAGACGCCAAACCGTCGTCCAAGGAGCAACATGTAATGGGACGCAAGTAAAGCCACAGAACACGTGGTGATACATTGATTAATAGTTATGGGTTGAGCCGGGCGTTGGTGGCGCACGCCTTTAATCCCAGCACTTGGGAGGCAGAGCCAGGCGGATCTCTGTGAGTTCAAGGCCAGCCTGGGCTACCAAGTGAGTTCCAGGAAAAGGCGCAAAGCTACACAGAGAAACCCTGTCTCGAAAAACCAAAAAAAAAAAAAAAAAAAAAATAGTTATGGGTTGAGTTAAGTTGTACAAGACAGCTAGCGAGAATCCTGAGCCAATAGGCCATAGAATTGGTAATTAATATAAGCCTCTGTATAATTACTTTATAAGCAGCTGAGGACCTCGGGGCTGGGCAGGACCAGAGAAACACGAGACTGCAGAGTCAGGATGGGAGAAACTTACAGAAACAGGTCAGCTTGGCTACATAGTGAGTCAGAGGCCAGCCTGGGTTACGTGAGACCCTAGCAAAGAAAGCTAGGATGGGAAGAGGGTAGAGCAAACAGAAAAGAATCCTTCTATCTTAATAATCTTGAACAAGGTTTCTTTGGTCCTCAAGCACAAATGAAGCTGGGGTCAGGTTTCTTCCTCTGAGCAGACCACTCATCTACTAAAAACATAGCTTTCCATACCTCCCTTCAAGAAGTGGTCCCAAAAAAAAAAAAAAAAAAAAAAAAAAAAAAAATGGTCCCAGCTACACCTCTTCAGTCACATCCTATGATCCAGTAAATTAAGCCTTTAAATGTTTCCTTCTCTATTCACCATATTCATCAAACTTTGCTCAACTAGAAAATCCCACTCACCATTTAGATTTTAGTTTCTATGACACTTCCTCTCCTAAGCTTTCCAAGAAGTCCACACATTTTTCCTTTTGGTTTTTTTTGAGCCAGGATTTTGCTATATACCCCAAGCTAGTCTTGAACTCATTATGTAGTTCAGGCTAACTCCAAACACTAC
Source organism: Peromyscus californicus insignis (assembly GCF_007827085.1). Classification (NCBI taxonomy): domain Eukaryota; kingdom Metazoa; phylum Chordata; class Mammalia; order Rodentia; family Cricetidae; genus Peromyscus; species Peromyscus californicus. The sequence goes on from NW_026294551.1 coordinate 35,555,022, forward strand.
AGATTCCTAACTCAGCCTTTTGTGGGCAAGAATTTAAACACCATGCTTAGCTACACTATTTTACATACCACTGCTGTGGTAGTTTGAACGTAATTAGCCCCCATAAGCTCATAGGGAGTGGCACTATTAGGGGGTCTGGCTTTGTTGGAATAGGTATGACCTTGTTGGAGGAAGTGTGTCACTGTGGAGGCGGGCTTTGAGATGTCATATATGCTCATGCCACACCCAGTATCTCAGTAATTCATTACCTGTTGCCTGCTGATCAAAATGTAGGACTCTCAGCTGCAGCACCATGTCTGTCTGCATGCGGCCTGTCCTGCCACGATAATGGACTAACTAAACCTCTGAAAATGTAAGCCACCCCAATTAAATGTTTTTCTTTTATAAGAGTTGATGTGGTCATGGTGTCTCTTCACAGTAATAGAAACCCTAACCAGGATAACTGCCAAGTTCTCCTGCAGCAAGCCATACTTCCCCCCTTTCACTGTATTTCTAACATTTTATAACTTATCTATTGGTATATACTACATAGTTAGGCTAGAGCCTTGTTAATAAGAAGCCACTAGACCATTTTTTAAAATTTATACTTTTTATTTTGGGCATGTATATGTATAATTCTCTCTTCCTACCATGTGGTTCCAGGAGTCGAACTAAGGTCATCAGGCTTGGAATTTACCCAGAGCCATCTTATCAGCCCTGGGTTTTGTTTTGTTTTATTTTTTTTTTCTGTGTGTGTGTGTGTAATATGCTGCTTTCTCCTAGTAAAACAAGCCACTTGCTGCAACATGTTATACTCTTAGAATCATTATTTGTGTATTTACCTATGTGGTCCCTCCATGCCCTATCACACAGGAAATTCTTTGTCTACAAAACATCCCTTCTCCAATACTTGAGGTGTTTTTACCTTATATTTCACAGCCAAAGAGAAGAATCAGTTATACTGAATTGATGGATAAGTAATATCCCTATACATGGAGGCAGAGGCAGGTGGAACTCTCTTGAGTTTGAGGCTTACTTGGTCTAAAGAGCCAATTCCAGGAGAGCCAGGGTTTAAGAGAGAAACCTTGACTCAAAAAACAAAAACAAAATCCAAATCCCCCCCCCCCCCCCCCCCCCCCCCCCCCCCCCCGGCTTTGTTTTCTCTCTAAGTTTGTCCCTAACCCTCTCACAGTCTACCCTGCTCTAGTCATAGCAGCTTTTGGACTCTTTCTCAACACATCAACAGTATTGCTGACTGTTCTTTGTCCTTTCTAACTTTTTTGTCTGGGATTTCTTACCCCAGATATTTGCATAATTTCCTCTCACATTTCATTTAGATCGCTTTTGTAATATTATTTCCTCAGAACTTCCCAGACTACCATATTTAAAATGGCTAACAAAATGCCAATTTTGAAACCCTATTTATTTTTATTTTTCTTCATAGCACTTATATTCACATACATACAAGGGAAGTCAATGTATCATGTCAAAAAGGCAAGCAACTAATAGCTATAAATGAATATTACATTCATTTATAGGGACCAGGATAGGGGCCAGGGAGATGGCTTAGGAGGTAAACCATGAGCCACACAAGCTGGATGACCAGAGCTGACCCTCTGGAACCCATGTAAAAGTCTGAATGTGGGGTTGTGACTATGTAATCCCAGCACTCCTATGGGAAGATAGGAGGCATAGATGAGACAATTGCCCAGAAGCTTTCAGGCCAGCTAGCCTGGATCATAGCAACAAAAATGAAAGATAACCAGCCTCAACACGGTAAACCAACTTCCAAAGTTGACTCTGATCTCCACATACCTGTGAGCACACATATACAAAAATTATTAAAAAAAAAAAAAAAAAAAAGTCAAGATAATCCTGTGTAAGAATATCTGCCTACAATCCTAGAACTTAGGAGGTGAGGTAGAGGCAAGAAGACGGAGTCTGAGGCTAGCCCAGGTTCTGGAGTAGGGTGATGACACAGTGAAAAAAAGGTTGGGATCAGATCCAGAGAGCCAGAACACAAGGCTAATATTCTGCAATTACCCTTCAACTTTCCAAGGCTTCTGACAGAGAAAATGACACTTATGGGGACAGTAATATGGTAAAAGGATATAAAGTGAACTAGAGATAAGCAAGGACTTAAGGCAAAGAAAGAGCTCGCCAGTGGTGGTGCACGCCTTTAATCCCAGCACTCAGGAAGCAGAGGCCGGCAGATCTCTGTGAGATCGAAGCCAGCATGGTCTACAGAGCGAGTTTCAAGACAGCCTGGGCTACAGAGAAACTCTGTCTCAAAAAAACAAAACAAAAAAGGAAGAAAAAAAAGAAAGAAAGAAAGAAAGAAAGAAAGAAAGAAAGAAAGAAAGAAAGAAAGAAAGAAAGAAAGAAAAAGAAAAGAAAGAGAAAATAAACATCTATAGATGAATGGATATACTTCTCTCTCCCAAATGTTAATGGAAAGCTGTAGGACAGATACAAAGGATACTAACAGTAACTGACATAAAAATCACTGCTGTCCAAGGTTTCCAGTCTGAATGATAGGCAAAACAAAAGACATCAGGGTCAGTTTGAAAAAATAACATGAACAATTTATCTTGAGTAAAGTTCAAGATTCTGGAAGGAAATGAAGTAAGACATCTAAAAGTCAATACTGTGCTAAAAACATTGCTCAGTGGTAAAGTGCTTGCTGGTCACCATATACAAGGACCTGGGTTTAAACACCACCACCACACACAATAAATAAAACCAATGCTAAAGGACTAGATGCAGGACCCACATATAGATGATAGCTAGAGCTGCAAAAGTAAATCTAATTTCTCCCAGTAAGTAAATGCATCTAGAAAGGAAGGAAAGGAACAGATAACAAAGAAACAATCAACCAGGTACAACACAATCACCAGAGGTCACATGCACTTGCAAAACTTTCAAGCACTCTCAAACCCTTCATCAAAGAAATCCAGTCTGGATAGACTCCACTAAGTATTCACCATAGTGATGGAAACTAATTAATCTCTGTAGCTGTGGTTTCATAAGGTAAACTACCAGGGACACTGGGTGATAAACTACTAGAATAAAACTTCACAAGTGGATAATATTTTCTATTTTTTCAATTATCTTTTGGCTTGTTTCATTTATTTCCCAACTAGTCATGAGGCAGATTACACATCTAAATGCTATAGCTAAGGAAACAACACTTATAAAGATTACATTTCCCGCTTAATCAAGGTGAGAACTAGTTTCATATGTAACCTAGACCTGCACATACTAGTAGCAATGCAGGCTCTAAAACAGACTCACTGGATTCTACTCCAGCTCCAATATTTGCCAGTCCTGTGACTAGAAGAAAATCGTTTAAGTGTTACAGAAACTACTCTTGACAAGGGGACATTTTTCTCTATTTTTCTTTTTCCTTGTGTGCTTGTGAAGGTCAGGACACCCTGAACTAGTCGGCCCTCTTCTTCTGCTGTGGAACTGACCTCAGATCACCACACAAGTACTTGGAAGCAAGTACTTGACTTGCTAAGCTATCTTTTCAGCCCTATTATGTCCTTTATAGGAAAATAAGAAAATAGAGAAAAAAATTGTTTTGGGTTTTTGTTTGTTTGTTTGTTTGTTTGTAGACAGGGTTTCTCTGTGTATTCTGGCTGCCCTGGAACTCACTCAGTAGACCACACTGGCCTCCAACTCAGAAATCCTCCTTCCTCTGCCTCCTGAGTGCTGGGATTAAGCAGGCAGATCTATGTGAGTTCAAGGTCAGTGTGGTCTATGTATCAAGTTCCAGGCTAGCCTGGCCTATGTAAAGAGAAGAGAGACTTGTCAAAAAATAAGTGTAGTACGTTTTAAAAGTGCAAATAAGTTAAAATTACAGCAAGCTTTGCTTCGAGAGATACTCACTTTCTTTGAACATTTCTTAGATGTCATAACTTACTATTTATTCATCTCTAAAATACTTAAGCAATACAAATTGGTGGCGCATGCCTTTAATCACTTTAGAGGCAGAGGCAGGTAGATCTCTGAGTTGGAGGCCAGCCTGGTCTACAGACTGAGTTCCAGGACAGCCAGGGCTACACAAAGAAACCTCATCTCGAAACACTCCTCCCCACCCCTCAAAAAAAAACACCTGGTGCTATTGGGCTAGAGTAATGGTTCAGTGGCTCAGAGTATTGGCTGCCCTTCCAGAGGACGATCCACTGGGTTCAATCTCTACCACCTACATGGCAGCTCACAACTCTCTGTAATTCTGCTCCCTAGAAATCTAATATCCTCTCCTGGATTCCAAGAGCACAGCACACACATAATACACAGACATATATGCAAGTAACACACATATACACACAATTGACATTTAAAAAATGATGCTCTATTGAGAAACATTTATTAAAAAACATTTTAAAGGGACGCAAACACAATAAGAAAAAGGGACATGGTTAATACTTACAGTACAGCATATATAAATCAAATACACAAAGCATGATAGCGCTCTCTTTTATTCCCAGCATTCAGGAGAGAGGCAGGTGAACCTCTGAATTTGAGGTCAACCTAGTCTACATAGTGAATTCCAGACCAACCAGAGCTATACTCACTGTAAGACCTGTCTCAAAAACAAAGCAAAACAGTTAACAATAAGAACTGAACGCACATAGAAAGAAATACAACTTACCCTGATGCAGCTGAAACAACAAAGCTTGGAGCAGTGAGGACACAGCCGAGCATCCCGCAATTTCTCCATACAAATGAAACATCGGAAAACCTCAGCAATGCTCTGAAAACAAAAGACGTCAGGTGCCCACATTACGCTAAGTCAAGAGTAAAGAGCATTATAAAAAGACTTCAATCAAGGCCAGGCATAGTGGTGCACAACTTTAATCCCAGCATTCAGGAGGCAGTAGCAATTGGATCTCTGCCAGTCTGAGACTATACACATTGAGTTCCGGGTATCCCTGGGCTACTCAGTGAGATGCTGTCTTAAGAAAAAGAAAAAAAAGAAAAGAGAAAGAAAATTCACTCAGCATTTACACTTACTTGGGGGTGATAATGCCTCAGTTTTAACTATACTCCCTATCAGAACTTTGGTGAGTCAGAACATCTAGAAAACATGCTTGTTTTTTAATAAGCTTGATGATGGTTCTAGAAAAACATATGGACTAAGAAAGTGGGTAAGTCAGTGAAGTGCTTGCCTTGAAAACATAAGAATCTAGGATCCCCTGAATCAGGGTACAATCCAGTGTGGTGGTGGTACATGCCATCCTAGCTATGGCAAGACAGAAGGCAGAGACAGGCAGATCCCTGGAAGTTCAATGCCAGCTAGCCTGGCTAACTGGTGAAGTTCCAAGCCAATGAGACCCAGTCTCAAACTAAAGGTGGGATGTAATCACTAATGGGTCTCCTCTGACCTCCATCTGTGCACCATAAACACACACACACACCTGCACCCTGAAGCACGTGCACGCACACACACACACAAAGTAAGAAAAACAAAATGTGCCAAGCGGCTGTGGCGCATGCCTTTAATCCCAGCACTTGGGAGGCAGAGGCAGGAGGATCTCTGTGAGTTCCAGGCCAGCCTGGGCTACAGAGTGAGTTCCAGGAAAGGCACCAAAACTACATGGAGAAACACTGTCTCGAAAAACCAAAAAGAAAAAAGAAAAACGAAACACAAACATATATTTTATATAGGAATACTTTCACTGGGGTACATTAGGTTAATTATGGCAATTACACATATAGCATGTACAAATACTTAATAGTACAAAAAGAGGTGTGCGTGTAACAGAAATAAAGGAAGACTCCATGCCTAAATACACAATGACAACTTTTCACTTCTCCACAAAGGAGATGGATGGCTTCTGTAATTACAAGAGGGAATTTGTTTTTGTTTTTGTTTTTGTTTTTTAAGAGACAGAGAGTCTCACTACATAGCTCTGGATGGCCTGAAAACTCCCTATGCTCACCATCTTGGCCTAGAAAACAGAGATCCGCCTGCCTCTGCCTCCCAAGGGCTGGAATTAAAGGTGTGTGCCATGACATCCAAACAAGAGGAAATTTTTAAAGATACAGAGGAGCTATCGAGGTGGCTTGGCAGGCAAAGGCTCCTACCACCAAGCCCGAAGATCTGAATTTCATCCCAGGCACCCCAATATAGGAGAATTGACTCTAAGTTGTCCTGATCGCCACATGAGCACATACATCAATGAATGCATATCTACGCACACTCAAAATAAATAAATATTTGTAAAAATATTTAGGCTGGTGGCAAAGTATTCTGGCCCAAAGAGAAACTAATTTAGAATCTGAATTTCTGTCCTGATGGAATCAACTAATTATGTGAGAATCTGCATCCACTAAAAATTTTAGTGTCATTTCTATGACATCTAGTGAACAATAAAAAAAATGTAAACAGAAAAGTTTTTTAAAAGGTTGTAAACAGAAAAAAAAATCACAACACCATTCTTCTTTACAAGTTTCAGAGGAATCTATCTTCAAAGTAATTGGCAAGTTAAAATTCTTAAAAGAACTAAAATTACTGCTAAATACATTGTTACTGTATTTTTAAGTTTATTTTTGCAGTACAACGTTTGTTTTTACTCCATCCCATAAGAATTAAGCCCTCCTAAAATCAAGAAAAGTTTACAAAACCTTTATACAACTTTCACAAAAGCAATTAAGTAGAAAATTACTCATGATACTAATCATGACTGCAAGCCGGAACCTGAGAGATGTGGACTCTAAATGGCTCTGGGAAGAAAAAAAAAAAAAAACAATTGGGTGAATTGGGTTAATTTCAAGTGCAATGCTCAGTAAGTTACGCTCCCCCGCCGCCCCGCCCTTTTTTTTCTTGAGACAGGGTTTTCTCTGTGTAGCCTTAGCTGTCCTTGGCTCTCCTGGAACTCAAGTGTGCAGACCAGGCTGGCCTCGAACTCACAGAGATCCGCTTGCTTCTACTTCCCAAGTGCTGGGACTAAAGCCATGCGCCACCAATGTCCGACCCCCTTACTTTTATAAGCAAAATTATATAGTATTTTAGTGACTGAAAGGTTCAAATTTTAATTATTACTACATAGCATAGTTGTATCCCCAAAAGGCAATCATTTTTGATGCTTCTAGCCTTTATAGACATATCCCAACCATGTAGTCATAAGAATCAGTGTTGGAAACCAGCCATCAAGACAGTAGAGTATTGGAGAGGTGTGTGTGTATCCTACAAAATGTACCGCTGAGGGTGAAAAATGTTTAATCATTCTGAGCAAGTCGTGGCGAGAAAGCGGGGCAAGTCCTTCCGATGAATTTGCAATTTTGCTCTGGAGAGGCTCCACCTGCAAACCGAGACGAGCCGAGGTGCCAAGGCATCGCTGCAAACTCTCAGCACCTGACTGCGGAACAGCTTCAGCACCTGGCAGCCTGAGGGCAGCAGAACCACAGGGCCAGCCTCCCTCTTGGCGCCCAGCAGAGGCTGCCTCCCACAGGGAAGGCGAGAGCATGGCGCCCCGGATGGAAAGGGCTCCGCGATGGAGGGGAGCCCGGCCACCACCCTCCGCAACGCCCCTCACCTCCACACTCTGCTCGTCCATTGCCTCCGGCTCTCGGCGGGGCCCTCGGCGACCCTCGGAGTCCGTGGTCCGCGCTGTCCGCCGCCGGCCCGAGGTGGCCAGGTCAACTGCGCCCACCTCAGCAGGCTCCCACAACAGTGCCACCTCCGTGCCCCATCCCGTCAGGTTCCCCGCCGGCTACCCCCCATTTCGCCATTTTTATCCGCGCGCCAGCCCTGGGGCGGCGAGGGAGGGCTAGCGGTAGCCGCAGCGCCTTCCTCCCGCCTCAGCCACCGGCCAGTGTCCGCCTGGGAAGCCTCGGCCCACGTGACGGCGGCGCGCGCGTGTGGAACCGCCGCGGGCCGGGTCCGCGGCCAAACCGGCGTTGCGGAGAATTCGCAAACACCAACGGTAACCAGGGGCAGCTAGAGGCGCGGCAGCCGGGCAAGCGCGGCGCGCACGCGCAGTCGGCGGGAGGGGCGGGGCGGGGCGGGAGAGGAGAGGCGGGCCCCGGTTCCCGCGGTGCGCGCAGCACACGAGACTTGGGGAGGCCGTGCTCCGCGGAGGCGTGCCTGGAGACGGCGCGAGGCCCCGGGACTCTCAGATTTTACCGCCCGAAGACTGCGGCCACCTCGTGTGCTCGTGGTCCTTAGTTGGGAGCCACGCCCCCAAGCGTTAGGGACCGGGAGATTTATCTGCGCTCTCAGGTTCCCTCGGTGCGGGTCTCAGTGGTCTTTGGCTCACTTGAGGAGACCCTGGAGTCGCGGACTCATGGGTAGGGTGTTTGTTTTCAGCCGGAGAGGAAAAGCAAACTTCCAAGTATTTTTTTTTCTTAGACTTCGTTTCCTCTATTCGAAAGCTCCGATTGTGATGGACAGGCGATTTTTGTTTTGGCTTATTTTTTATTGCGAAACAAGGTGTCTGGAGCTGGTGTGGGACTGAATATATAGGATTGCAGGCCAGCTACCAGGTCTGCTGGCTCATTTTGGGGAAATGACTGGACCCACATCCCACCCACTACTCCTTTCTTGCTGCGAGTTGTTTCTGCTGCCTGGGACTAACATAAAAAGACTGTATTCAGCTTTCCTAGGCTATCGCCTCTAATAATTGAGGGTGTGAGACAATAGGTGTAGGTCAAATTCTTAAATCTTACTATTTCTTTTGAGTTCATTACATAGTTATTTACAAACTCCAATCTAGAGAATAATCTAGAAACTTTTAGTGGTTAGCAACAATTTTTTAAATCACATGAACTATAAACAAGATTTACAGAGGCTAGACAGATGGCCCAGAGGTTAAGAGCACTTGCTGCTCTTGGGGAGGATCAGAGTTTCTAATCTCACCTTTGGACTCACAGGCTTTAACTCCAGCTCCAGCAGATCAGACATGTTCTTCCAGCCACCTCAGAAACCAGAGATCATGTGCACGCATGTGACCATAACCCAAAATAATCTATACACACACACAATTTAAGAAAATTAAGCAGGGGCCGAAAATGCTTTCACTTCAAATCGTTTATGGTCTTGGAACTAGATGCAGGTTGATAGCTGCACAATTATTTCTATTAACATGTCCTCAATTGTACCTTTTCTGTTTTTGTTCTCATGTAGGGTCTCATGTGGCATGCACTAATCTGAAACTTGCTTTGTAGCAGATGCTGGCCTTGAACTCCTGCCTCCACCTTCCCCATGCTGGAATATTACAAAGGTGTGCCACCACAGTCCGTTTACATTTGAAAATTAATTTTGTTGTTGAAATTTTACCTCAAAAAATTGTAGGGGCCTGGTGTGTTGGTGCATGCCTTTATCCTTGAATCGTGGCCTTTAATGACTAGGCAGAACAGTCAGAGCTCTAGGTGTTCAAGACTAGCCTGATCTACATAGTGAGTTCCAAGCCAGCTAGGGCTCCATATTCAAACTCAAAAATCAATCAAAAAGAAGTTGATTGTGGGAAACAGTATGGCACTTGGGATTCTCAAAATATGGAGAAATCCTTGCCGTTAAGTATATCAGATGACAACACTATATGATACACATTAAAAACAGATTATGATATATTTGCCTAACAACCCAAAATGTTTAAGGAACTAATAGTTATCAGGATAGTTCGTAAAAATAAAACATTAGAGAAATCTGCAACTCATTAGGGGTCTTTGATTCCAAGTACAGTCAGATTGTGGTTAACTTGGGCAAAAAAGAAATTGGGCGCCGGGCGGTGGTGGCGCACGCCTTTAATCCCAGCACTCGGGAGGCAGAGCCAGGCGGATCTCTGTGAGTTCAAGGCCAGCCTGGGCTACCAAGTGAGTCCCAGGAAAGGCGCAAAGCTACACAGAGAAACCCTGTCTCGAAGAAAAAAAAAAAAAAAAAGAAATTGGTAGTTGGCCAAGTTAAAGGTCATTTGTCAGAACCTAGATTAGGAAGTCTGCTAGCACTTGGGACCTTGAGGCAGAAGATTGAGAATCTGCATGAAGCCAGGCAGGGCTATATCTTAAAACCAAAAAAACTGGGGCAGCACTTAGGGGCTGACATTGCTCTGCCCTTCTCCACAAGACACATCTCCCAAAATGCTATTGCTTTTGTAATTTATAACTATACAGATTGTCAGTAAGAAACTGAGCAATGGCTACAGTGAAACCCTGTCTCGGAAAAAAAAAAAAATCTGAGCAAAATCATGGTATAGCCATACAGTAGTTTTTTTGTTTTTTTTTTTTTTTGGTTTTTCGAGACAGGGTTTCTCTGTGTAGCTTTGCGCCTTTCCTGGAATTCACTTGGTAGTCCAGGCTGGCCTCGAACTCACAGAGATCCGCCTGGCTCTGCCTCCCGAGTGCTGGGATTAAAGGCGTGCGCCACCACCGCCCGGCCTTATTTTTATTTTTTTAAACATTTATTTATTATGCATACAGTGTTCTGCCTGCATCCCTGCAGGCCAGAAGAGAGCACCAGATTTCATTACAGATGACTGTGAACCATCATGCAGTTGCTGGGAATTGAACTCAGAACCTCTGGAAGAACAGCCAGTGCTCTTAACCTCTGAGCCATCTCTCCAGCCCATACATACAGTAGTTTTATAAATGTTTAAAAGAAGATTGAATATATGGTGTATGTCATGAAAAAATATATTTAAATGTCAAAACTATATACAGCTACAATACAATGTATGATTATTGACCTTTTTTGTTTTATAAAATTCAATGTGAATACATATAGAAAAGAAAAATTGACTGCAGATTATTTCTGGAAAATATGCATTATACCTGTGTTTCTAAATATCTTAAGTACTATTATAAATTAAAAAGGAAAAACACTACAGTAATAGAGCAGTAACTCAGAGCAGAAGCAGGGGATCTATGAGTTCTTGGCCTGCCTGGTCTACATAACACATTTCAGACTACCAGGGCTATGTAGTAAAATTCTGACTCAAAAAAAATGATTGGGCATGGTTTCTCCTTCCAGTAATCCCACCATTAAAGAGCTGAGGCAGCCAGCTCACCAAGATACCCTAGGCAAGTCTGGACAAAGTGGGACTCTGTTCAAAAGTAAATACATAAGGAGATTTAGAGCTATAACTCAGTGGTAGACTGCATCCCAAGTATATGCGACATCCTAGGTTCAAGAACCATAAAAATATAGTGAAATTGATTTACACACACACATACACACAATAGATAGTAGCAAATAAGTCAGAGATTTCAGTGTTTTACCTTTCATATAGAATGAACAACTACAAAATTAGACTGAAAGATAGATAACAAACATTACTGCAATACTAGATGGACAGTCTAAAACAGCATTTGAAAACAAGCTCATTTATTATTAGCAAACAATGGGAAGGAAAAAAACAAAAGGAGAGTTTTCACAAAACAGTCTATGAATTATATTAGTTAGGGAAATACTGGACATCAGAGACACACAACTAAAAATGTGCTATCGTGTATAATGTACATTTTCAAAGAAGAAATTGCAGGGTTGGAGATGTAGCCCGGTTGGTACAGAGCTAGCCTAGCATGCTCAGGCTCTAGTGAGCACTCTGGAAGTAGCAAAGTAAAAGGTTATCCTTGGCAACACCAATTCGGAAGCCAGCCTGGGATACATAAGGCCTTGTCTCAAAAAGAGAGAGGGAGAACGAAACAGTGCCCAGTGTGGCAGTGTACGCCTTTATTCCCAGTACTCAGGAGGCAGGAGCAGGCATCTCTAGGATTCATGCCAGTCTAGTCTACATAGTGAGCCCCAAGGCCAGCCAGAGCTACATAGTGAGAGCTTGTCTCAAAAAAGTAAACAAACAACACCTGAATAATTATAATATACAAGTATTTTCTCCATTCACACACTGATTGAAATGTACATAAATATTCTTTTACAAAATCCCAAAGTGTCTAAAATTATCCCAACTATAAAAAAGAAAACAGATTAAAATAGTATTAAGGGATTTCATTACCTGAACCCACAAAACTAACTATGGGCATCAGTATTTCAATCTTCTTCCCATTCCATCCTTTTTGGCTTTTAGTCATATGATATCTACCCTTCGAACAATTTCCTCTCCTATGAAAAGCATCACGATCCTGACACTCAAGGAAAATCTCAATCTTCCTCATCAGCCTCCCCACCCCCCATGGATTAATGACATCAAGCATGAACAAGACATCTTGCTGAATCTCTTTGGAATTGATCTTTTCTCCATTAGAGTCCGTTTTAAAATCCCATGTCTTTATAAGTCTGGCATGTGAGGTTTTAATTGCTCTGTCACAGCTTTCTCTTCTTCAGTCAGTGTAGTTAGCTAGAAAACAAATGACAAAATATTTAGTTCAAAAGCCTCCAGAGGTTGTTAAATGAGTCAAACGTCCGTTGCTCTGTTGCACAGATGTGTTTGTAAGCTTATACTATATATGTAATCATGAAACTGAAAGATAAGGGAAAACAATAGCTGTTTGGCTATTTATACACCACGATTGGGCTTTCAAAGAATTTGCAATTAGGCTATACAAACAAGATCAAGAAATCAAACTTTCAAAGAATTTGCAATTAGGCTATACAAACAAGATCAAGAAATCAAACAAACTGGGCTGGAGAGATGGCTCTGCAGTTAAGAACACTGACTGCTCTCCCAAAAGACCTGGGGTCAATTCCCAGCACCCACACGGCAGCTCACAACTGTCTGTAGTTCCAGTTCCAGGGCTCTGACATCCTCACACAGACACACATGCAGGCAAAACACCAATGCACATAAAATACAAATAAATAATTTGTTAAAAAAAAAAGAAATCAAACAAATTAAGGACTATCATTTAATAGAACTAAATTACTGTTTGGATACCATATTTGGAAGAGATTTGGACCAAAACAGTATGACATTTTCCCCAGAGAAATAAGTTTGTGCTACATTTTGAAGACCTCATCTCAAAAAACATTTTAAAAAATAAGAAGCTCGGTGGTGGCGGCGGCAAACACCTTTAATCCCAGCACTTGGGAGGCAGCAACTGGCAGGTCTCTAAGTTTGAGGACAGCCTGGTCTATAGAGTGAATTCCAGGACAGCCAGGGCTGAAAAACCCTGTCTTGGGGGGGAAAAAAGAAAAAAAAGAAAAGCAAGTACTCTGATAGGTAATAAGAAAGATGAGGAAACAAGTAACTATCCACTCAAAGCAGGCAGGAGCAAGAGCCAAAACAAAAGGAAATGAGATAACCAATAAAGGATTTTCACAGAACACCAACAGGTTGGCTGAGAAAAGGGTTATATGGGAAAATAACACAAGCTACAGCTCAAACCTCTGAAATAGTTACAAGTTGGCCTAATTATATAGGTCATCTCTAGAGAGACTGCCAAATCTGGAACATGACAGAACTACAGAATCAGCATCTCCAGGGTAGCACCATCCAATAAAACTTTCCATGATGCTGGAAATAATCTGTATCTGCAGTTTGAATAGGAAATGAAGAACAGAATTTTCAATTTTATGTAACCACTTTTAAATTTATATAGCCACATGTGGTTATTGGATAGCCTCATTCTCCAACATCTCAGAACCCCACTACTCTTCTATACAGCTGGTTTGACAGATCAACATTGGCCCAACATGTTCTTATGTATAAAATTATAAACACATTCTGCAACCCACACAGTGCAGAAATCTACTCCAAATAAGGGAATGGTATTAATATGGCAAAACATATTCTCAATAAATCCCTGTTATTCCTAAGCTTACTAGGGAAGAATTCTCAGGCCATAAATTTAATAAGTCCTCAAAGGCTTTTTCCTAGAATTAAGGCCAACTTTATCAGTCTGAAGTTTGATGTAACTGTTATTTTGGGGTTTTTTGTTCCTTTCCTGGAATGAGTAGGCATGAATGGATAGGCAGTACCTTCTTCATCCTCTCCTTCAAGCATCATCTCCATCTTACTTGACTTAAGAATCCTTGTGATTGTGAACTTACGACCTGATGTGTATAGACTCCTCACATGTTGTAGTATAAAAACATCAGCTACTGAGCTAGGCACTAAGATTTTTAACTGAGACTTGAATGATTTAGTAGCATTTGTATAAAATATAAAAGAAAAAACAGAACAAAACAAACAAGAACCCAGAAGGATATAGCTCCATGGTAGGGTGCTTCCCTATCATGAACAAGGCACCGAGTTTGATCCCCCAACACATACACTGAAAGGTCTAGAGCCAGGGCAGTCATGGTGGTAGATGCCTTTAATCCTAGCATTTGGAAGGCAGAGGCAGGCAGATCTCTCTAAATTCAAGATCAATCTGGTCTATGGTCTACATATTGAGTTCCAGACCAGCCAAGGCTATATGCATTTGAAACAAACAAAACCAATAACAAAAACTAGATCAAGAAATCATCTACGTGTGTTTTGTTTTTTTGCTTTTTGAGACAGTGTCTTGCTATGTAGCCCCAACTGGCCTGGAATTATGAGAGTCCTTCAGTTTTTTAAGAGATGAGATTACAGGGGTGTACCATCAACATTTGATGTCTTACTAGTTATGATGCTTCCCCTGCCCCTCACTCCCCTCCTTCCATTTTTTGAGACAGGATCTCATGTATATCAGACTGACCTCAAACTCCTTTTGTAGACAAGGATGACCTCAAACTTCCAATCCTCCTGCTTCAGGTGCTGGGATAATACATGTAGCACACCATGTTCCAGGGACTGAATCAGAGGCCTCATGCATGTTGGGCAAGCACTATACATCTCCAGCCCTTTCTGGGGTTTTTTTTGTTTGTTTGGTTTTGTTTTGGTTTTTTTTTGGTTTGTTGTTGTTTGAGGCAGGATCTTACTCTGTAGCCCAGGCCGGCCTTCAACAGTTTGTTGTTGAGTTTTTCTTTAAGAAAGAGTCTCACTGCCTGGCCCTGGAACTCACTATATTGATCAGATGTGGGGGGAGGACTTTTTTGTTGTTGCTGCCTCTACCTCCCAAGTGCTGGGATTAGATGTTTGCCACCCGGCCTGACTGCATCAAACACTTACCAGTTCCTATATGAACCAGGAGAATCCCAGTGTGGTGGCACATGTCTATAATCCATCCAGCACTCAGGAGGCTGAGGCAGGAGGATTGGTTTAAGTCCAAGATAGTACTACACAATGAGACTGTCCTATCTCCAAAATCAAAAAAGAGAGTTGCTTCATTTTATAAGTTTAATAAATTTAAGTTTTCTCTTCTGCCATGGTTATAAAACCCAAAACAGCACACCTTTTCACTAACCAAGTCAAATCAACATGATTTTTCTTTTTTTACTAAAAAGAAAAGCAATTAAATTTTCAGTAATCAAAAAATTGGATTTCTATCAATAGTTTAAACTGACTACTAAATTTTACATTCCACTGTAGTCCTGAGTGAATCTGTGTTGTTGACATGAGCCAGCCATGTAGAATACCCTAGAGCCACAGACCCTTGGAGGAATGGCAAAGCCTTCCCCTGGTCTGAGTGTGGATGTTGAAAGTGTGTGCAGAAAATGTCCACCATAGCTTCCTCTCCCCAGATCTATATGGCCTGAAAACTGCTCCCCTGTAGAGATGGCTCCTCCCCATTACCTAAACCTGCCTTCTTGATCTAGCTATACACCATAAATTCTGTATGTAATAACCCCACTTCATTGTTCAGCCATGTGCAATTACCCTGCCACTGCTCAACTCTATATAATAAACACACTGTGCTTCTAGGATGCGAAGGCTTCTCTAGAATCCAGGCTACCAAATCCCAGCATTTCTGTCTGTGTGTCTGTCTGTCTTTTCTTCATTCCCTCACCACCTCAGTCACATCCAAGTGTCTGGAAGCCATGCATGGACGTAGCACAGCATACTGGGGTTTTATTTTTAAAACAATATTCACAACTAAAACTTCACAAGTCCAGTCTGTCAACTAAAAACATTACCTCCAGGTCTGTGTGCTTTTGTAGTTCCTGTATCATGGTCATTGTCTTGCTCAGAGTAGCACCAATGCGGCTCTTACTCTCTTTTTGCTCAACAGAAAGTGGCTTAAAGCGTGCACACAAAGCTTGATATCGAGACTTTATTGCTGATAATTCCTTTAAAATTGCAACTGCATTTTTCTACATCAGAAAAAATAAGGTTAATATGTTAAATGATGTAGTGGGAAAATTAAGCTTATTTTTAAAAATTAATATGTACAACACATTCTACCACATATTTGTTTGGTCACTACTATCTTACTATACAACCCTGGTTGGTCTAAAAATTGCTATGTAGACCATGCTGACCTGGAACTCAGAGAAATCCACCTGCTGCCTCCCAGGTACTGGGATTAAAGGTATGCACTACCATACCCAGCTACAGAGGACCTACTCCTGTTTGTGTATACACACACACACACACACACACACACACACACACACACACACTCACCATAATAAATACTTAAAAATTTTTAAAGAAAATTCTGACAGTGATATATAGATGAAGTGTGTCTGTGTGTGTATGTGTGTGTGTACAAGTTTTAGTTATGAATATTGTTTTAAAAAATAAAACTCCAATATGCTGTGGACAAGTGGAGGTCACAGAATGACTTTCAAGGGTAAATTCTCTCCTTCCACTGTGGGTTCAGGAATTTGAACTCAGGTTGTTAGCCCCTGCTTGGAAAGTCCATAATCTGGATGTCTGGAGGAAATTAATAAATGTATGAAATAGCCAATCACAAATGAACAAATACAAAATGTAGAATAGTAAAATTTACAAAGGCTAAAATGGTAGTTGTTGGGGGTTGGAGTTGGGTAGGGAGGATAATGGGGGGCTACTGTTTAATGGATACAGTGTATTAAGCTTGGAAAGATGAAAATTTGCTGATAGCCAGGTAGTGGTGGTGCATACCTTTAATCCCAGCACTTGGGAAGCAGAGGCAGGTGATCTATGTGAGTTCAAGACCAGCCTGGTCTACAGAGTGAGTTCCAGGACAGCCAGGGCTACCCTCTCTCTCTCAAAAAACAAAAACAAAAACAAAAAAACCCACACAAAAAAAGCCAAGAAAATCCGCTGAGATGGATGGTAGAGATATTTATGTAACAAGGTAAGTGTGCAACAGCACCTGAATGGTACACTTCAAAAGCATTCACATGGCCAAACATAGTGGCAGATGTCTGTATTCCCAGTATATGGAAGGCTGAAGTAGAAAGATAAGAAGTTCTAGACCGTCCTGGGTTATACAGCAAGTTTGAGGCCAGCCTGGGCTTTGTAAGTTTAAGGCTATCTTAGAATATATACTGAAACTGTTTCAAAACTACAGAAAGGATCAGTGTAATGACAACTATTTTTGAACATTTTGATGTTTCTTCAAAATACTCAGAGTATGAGCTGCTTCTATGGCCAGTAATTTCATGCCTAGATACATAGCCACAGAAATGAAAACATGTGGTATACCCGAACTTGTACGTGAATGTTCAGAGGCATTATTCACTATAGCCTAAAGGTTGGAAGAGCCTGATATCTAACTGATGAGTGGATAAACAAAACTGGTATAGTTATACATAGATACCTTTTAACAATAGAAAGGAAATAAGTACTGTTCATGCTTCAACATAGATGAACCTTGAAAACATGCTAAGTGAAAGACAACCACATACTTATACTTCAATTTTTGTCAAATGTTTACAGTAACACACCTATGGGAATAAAAAGTAAATTAACTGATGCTATGAACTGGTGGAAGTGGGAACAGGGTAATGGGGAAAGAGGTTTCTTTCTCGGATGATAAAGATGTTCAAAAAGTATGGCAATGTAAATTGTAAAAATTAAGATTTAAGCCGGGCGGTGGTGGCGCACGCCTTTAATCCCAGCACTCGGGAGGCAGAGCCAGGCGGATCTCTGTGAGTTCAAGGCCAGCCTGGGCTACCAAGTGAGTTCCAGGAAAGGCGCAAAGCTACACAGAGAAACACTGTTCCGGAAAAAAAAAAAAAAAAAAAAAAAAAAAGATTTAAAAGCAGGGTCTGCTGATCTGGCTCAGTGAGTCAAAGTGCTCACCCTGCAGGCCTGATGACCTCAATTCAATACAAGGAACCCATGGTGAGATCTGACTCCAAAAGTTGTCCTCTAACCTCATGTGGGCGCGCGCACACACACACACACACACACACACACATACACGTAATATTTGGGGGCTGGGGGTGGGGGTGGGGTGGATTCCAGACAGAATTTCCCTGTATAACAAACCCTAGCTGTTCTGTAACTAGATTTGTAGACCAGGCTGGCCTCGAACTCAGAGATCCATCTGCCTCTGTCTCTTGTGTGCTGAGATTAAAGGCATACACCACCACCATCCAGGCTAGTAATACATTTTTTTTAATTATTGTGGGAACAGCTATAGGACTACAGTCCACTGAATTGTATACCTTACTGCATTTGTTTGTTCAAAGTTCAGGCTGGCCTTGAACTTACAAAGACCAAAGTTTTGTTTGAGATTCTGCTGTTGTTTAATTTTTTGGTTTTTTGATAGTCTCACTATGCAGACCCAAACGCCCCAAACCCAGATAGAGGCTGGCTAAAAATGTATAGCAATGCTCCTGCCTGTCTCCCCAAGTACTGACAATTATGGGTGAGCACTATCATGCCCAGCCTAATTTCTTTAATGTATAGACTTTTTATAATTCGAATGTGTTATTTCCTGTCTCCTGTCAAGTATACTATCAACTGACAATGCATGGACATTGTTTCCTCTTTCCCATGGACATGTATACTTAGAAGGCATGAATTTATGGTATATAAACAGAGTTCTGATGCAGTGGGCATGTATCTGTAATTCCAGCTACTTAGGGGGCTGAGGCAAGGGGATCTCACTTAAGCCCAGAATCAAGACCATTCTAAGCCACATAAGACTCTTTCTCAAAATTAAATAGATAAAGTTAGTGATTTCTAAGCAATGTAACCTTAAATACTGCTCTGGTTTGCTTTCTATTGCTGTAATAAAACACGGACCAAAACCATCTCTGGGAGGAAAGGGTTTATTTAGCTTCCTCATCCCAATCAGTCCATCCTAAAAGGAAGTCAGGGCAGGAACTCAAGCAGGAACCTGGAGGCAGGAACGGAAGCAGAGGCCATGGAGGATGCTGCTTCCTCACTTGATCCTCGTCACTTGTTCAGCTTGCTTTCTTATACAACCCAGGACCACCTGCCCAGGGAGGCCCTGCCTACAGTGAGCTGGGTCATACCCCAGCAATCATTAACAAAAGAAAATGCTCACAGACTTGCTTACAGGTCAGTCTGACAAAGGTATTTTTTTCAAGTGAAGTTCCTCCCAGATGACCATGGATTGTGTTAAGTAGAAAGAAGGGGGAAGGGGGGAGACGACAACCAGTAAAAATACATAACTTTATTCAAAAATCACTGTTCATATCGATAATAAAGTAAACTTAACAGCATATCATCTTCCCCAGAGACTATCATGACCACTAACCCTTCTCCTTTTAAATTATGAACCACTACTCTAGAAGTAGAAATATTCTGTCTTGTCACTTCAGAGGCTTCCTCCTGACTTGTACATCTGAGTTCATTAACTGTTTTTAAAAGTTAGCACATAAGCCAGGGGTGGTGGTGCACACCTTTAATCCCAGCACTCGGGAGACAGGAGCAGGCGGATCTCTGTGAGTTAAGGCCAGCCTGGGCTACAGAGTGAGTTCCAGGATAGCCAGGGCTACACAAAGAAACCCTGTCTCAAAAACAAAAACAAACTAACAAAAAACATTTAATACATGTCATTCTGTTAACATATGTTCCTATTTCTCTTGGGAAAATATGAAGAAGTATAATCACTTCAGTATGAGCAATCTTCCATCAAAACAAGATTTTGTGACTCCATAAACCTAGCACTTACAAGAAAAGCTTGGTGCTTAATAATTGTTAGAATGTATTACTACTAGAGCATTACCAGAAAATGTTTATACAAAGCATTCTATTAAAAAGATCTACCAAGCCGGGCGGTGGTGGCGCACGCCTTTAATCCCAGCACTCGGGAGGCAGAGCCAGGCAGATCTCTGTGAGTTCGAGGCCAGCCTGGGCTACCAAGTGAGTTCCAGGAAAGGCACAAAGCTACACAGAGAAACCCTGTCTCGAAAAACCAAAAAAAAAAAAAAAAAAAAAAGATCTACCTATCCAGGCATAGTGGTGTACACCTTTAATGCCACCACGCGGAAGCCAGAGGCAGGCAGATATTTGTGAAGTTGAGGTCAGGCTGGTCTACATAGTGAGTTCCAGGACAGCCAGGTACTTAGTGAGTGAGACTCTGTCTTGAAAAAAAACAAAACAAAAAAATTTTACTTATTTCCCAATTACCTCTCCTGCTGAATCTGGGTGATTAGTCTTGATTTCATATTCCAGCCTATATTGAATGTAATCCAAATCAGAATCAGCTTTCTGGAACTAAAAATTAGCACACATATATTATTTAGTTAACAAAAATATATTAGTAAGCATAATTATTCATTCTCACATTCTTGAATATTTTAATATATGACACTCATTTTAACTTGTAGTATATAAAGCAAATAATATCCATAATATTTATGCTCTATTAAAAACTTATAACTAGGGATACGTTGATTTCATGACAACCCAGCAGGTGAAGATGCCTGCAGTCAAGCCCGATGATCTGCGTCCAATCCCAGGATCCACATGGTGGAAGGAAGGACTTAAGCTTTTGTTGGTCTGAGACAGGGTTTAAATGAGCTTGAAATCTTTAGGGTTTCTCTGTATAGCCCTGGCTGTGCTCAAATTCAGAGATCTTCCTGCCTCTGCCTCCCATGTGCTGAGACCTAAGGTGTGTGCCAACACCACCCGGCTGAGCTTGAAATCTTAATCCTCCAGTTTATCCCTCCAGAGTGGCTGGAGTTAGAGGAGGCCTATGTGCTTCCATTATCCTATATCAGGCAGTGCCAGCGTCTGGTCCCAGGGCCTTCTGTACATTTCACCAAGCTACATCCATCCCAAAGAACTCACTCATACAAGTTTGACTTTAACACATGCACCATGCATGAACACCCATACACATATACATAAGCTGTGTAATATTGGGCCATGTTAAATCTTTTTGTTAAGATTTAATTTGGGAACGGGCGGCAGTGGTGCATGCCTTTAATCCCAGCACTTGGGAGGCAGAGCCATGTAGAGCTCTGTGAGTTCTGCGTCAGCCTGGTCTAGGGTAAGATCCAGGACAGGCACAAAAACACCAAAACTACACAGAGAAACCCTGTCTTGAAAAACCAAAAAAAAAAAAAAAAAAAAAGATTTAATTTGGGGGCTGGTGAGATGATTCAGTGGTTAAAAGAGTTACAGAGGATCTAGGTTCGTTCAGCTCTCAGCATCCACATGACTGCTCACAACCATCTGTAACTCCAGTTTCAGAAGATACTCTCTTCTGGCTTCCACTGGCTCCTGTATGCATGTGGTGGATATCAACAACCCAAGCAAGCACACACACACATAAAACTATTTTTAAATTTACCAAAAAAAACTTTTAAATTTATGTGTTTGTGTGTGTCTATGTCTTTGCCACGTGTGTGAAGGAGCCCAGAGAGGCCAGAAGAGGGTGTAGGATCCCCTGAAGTTGGAATTACAGATGATTGCAAGCTGCACAACCTTAGTGCTGAGAAGCAAACTCCAGTCTTCTAGGTTAACAGGAAGCACCCTTAACCACTAAGAACCACCAGCCCCCAAACCACAAATCTCCAAGGAAAAAATATTAATATTAGTGACCTTGGATTGAGAAAAAAATGTGCATGTGTCTGTGTGTAGTTTACACGGATGCATGTATGTACATGTATGTATGCATGGATGCAAGAAGACTTTAAGAAAGACATTAAAGAAGATACATCAGTTGAAAATAAACACATGAAAAATGTTCAGTATCATTAAGGAGACTATGAAAAAGATTTTATCAATTTCTTCCCCCCCCCCTTTTTTTTTGTTGTTGTTGTTTGTATTTTTTTGAGACAAGGCTTCTGTGTGTAGCCCTGGCTGTCCTGGAACCAGCTTTGTAGACCAGGCCGGCCTCGTACTCAGAGATATGTCCCTGCCTCCCAAGTGCTAGGATTAAGGCGTGTGCCATCACTGCCCAGGTGATTTTAGCAATTTCTTACAAAATCAAACATATATTCACAGTACCTAGTAATCCCATTTCTCAGTATTTACACGAAAGAAATAAGAAATTATGTCCACACAAAAACACTTAATGCTTGCAACAATTTTATTCATAATAGGCAAAGCCTGGAAATGACCCCAGACACAATTTGTCAGACTTTATACAATGGAATACTACTCAGCAATAAAAATGAGTCAGTTGTCAATGCATGCAACAAGATAAAATGACAAAAGTACTTACAGTAAGTGCAAAAGGCAAACCCACATAGCAGACCAGTTAATGTATTAGCCCATTCAGAAGAAAGTTTGGGAAACTGCTGTTGGAGGAGAAACTGCAGACAGCACCAAGGAACTTTCCACTGTGATGAAAATGCTTTATGTCTTAGTAGTGGAGGTTGTTACCTGATCGTATACATTTGCCAAAACTCATCATAGTGTACACTTACAATTCTGAGTTTTACGTACATAAAATGTGCACTAAGCATTACCCAAAAAAGATGGTTTCTATTTTATAATTACAATAATCAAGCGTGTCTAAGTTTTAAAGATTTTATTATTGTGTGTTTGTATCAATGTGTGACTTTGCATCTGTGTGCCTGCAGAGGCCAGAAGATGGCAATGAATCCCCTGGAGCTGGATTTACACGTAGCTGTGAGCTACTAGATGTGGATGCTGGGAAGGGGACTCAGGGCCTCTATAGTGTTCTTGACTGGTGAACCATCTCTCTAGTCCCCTTTCCTAAGCTTTAAATCTAAGCATTTCCTATATAATACCAAAATTAACACTAAGACACCGTGTTACCATAGTAGATAGACGTGAGACCATTTATCACTTACCAACTCATACAGTCTAATGAGACCTAAGAGTTGCCAGAACCCATCCAAGTCTGTTACAAAAAGAAGCAAATTACAAAGTACTATTCATTTAGACAAGCCATGATTGTAAACATACAGTAATGAGATTTCAGTGCAATACAGTAATGAATTTTTAATGTTATTTTTTTCAAATGATGACTTTTAAAAATATACATGGGAACAAAATTATACAGTTTTCAGCACTGAAAGCTATAGAAAAGTTTTCATAAACGGTAAAGATGTACAACAAGAACTAGAAAAGCAGGTGTGCGGCCTGCTTTCGGATGCTTTGACAATACTATTGCACTGCTAGCTGTAAAGTACAGTAGTGCAATAAAGTCAGAGCATTCGCGAGCAGCAGTGAGCAGGAAAGGAGTGCAAGTTTCAGCGTGCAAAGACTTTAGAGTGCAGTGGACAGTTTTGGTCAGCAGACATCCAAAACCTAAAACCATTTTTACCAAAGTTCTTTTTTTGAAGAGTAAAAGACTTAAAGCCCAAGTGATAATTGGTTTTTTGACATCTAACATGTAAGTAAGTAGCAGCATTCAAGCATAAACATGCAGATGTAAAGGAATTTTGGAGTACGTCCTGAGCCTTTAGTAATTGACATGGGCACCAGTAATACTTGAGGACTAATTAACAAAACCAGCTATGATTACTACTGAGGCAAATGTATGAAAAAAATATTTCTGTTCTCTGCTGAAATGTAAGGTTGGTTACCTCTTCTTCCAAAGCAATTGGTTGCCTACCACAGAAAGCAAGTCCCTTGGGTAATTACTTCAAAGAAAACAAATGCAAAGGACTGGAGACATGATTCAGTGGTTAAGAGCACCTGTTGCAGAGGTCCTGGGTTTGATTCCTAGCACCCACTTGGCAGCTCAAAATCATCCATAACAGTTCCAAGGGATCCAATGTCCTCTTCTGACCTCCTTGGGCACCAGGCACACATGTCGTGCACAGACATACATACATGTAGGCAAAACACTCATATTCATTTTTAAAAAAAAGAAGGAAACAAATGACTATATACCCAATTTATCTTTACGGAATCTAATACACACACACACACAGCACTTAAATCTTGTGCCTCTTTAAACAAGAGTTTATTGAGGGCTAATACAATAAAGGAGGAGAGTATCAGGGAACCGACTTATTCTTAACAGGACATTAACCCAACGTAACCTAACACTAGGCAAGAGGATTTTTAATCTTTCAGTTTAACTCTTAAAATACCCTATGAAGCCGGGCGGTGGTGGCGCACGCCTTTAATCCCAGCACTCGGGAGGCAGAGCCAGGCGGATCTCTGTGAGTTCGAGGCCAGCCTGGGCTACCAAGTGAGTTCCAGGAAAAGGCGCAAAGCTACACAGAGAAACCCTGTCTCGAAAAACCAAAAAAAAAAAAAAAAAAAAAAAAAAAAAAAAAAAAATACCCTATGAAGTGAAGAAAAGCATATCCATTCCCTTCAAACTTAGAAATATCAAGAAAACAATGAGAGGGATAAAATAAGTTTCCCTAAAAGTCAAATGTAAACCAAGAAACAGAATCCAAGCATCCTATTAGAAACAGAATCCAAGCATCCTATTACACTCCTTTTGCGAACAATCCCAGGGAGTATCACAAAAGGAGGGCAGGAGACAAACGCCACTCAATCAGTTAGTGAAGGGAGAATGTCAGAGAACAAAGGTTACCCTACAATGAGCTTATTCCACCATTAGTAATGTTGATTGATGCAAAAATACATTCCCATTGTTTTCATTGACCTTCCTTTAAATGGTCCAGTTCAGCTACTTAGACAGATTAAACCTGCTAAAAAATGGACTCAAAAGAGCTGAAACATTGGATACTTATCCTCAGCCACAAAACTCAAATTTGGGAATATATTTAACTATGCTAACCAAGCATTGGGTTTGAAAGACAAGTGTTTAAAAGGCAAATTTAATTTTCTGAATTTGATGTTAACACAAGAAAAATACAAAAAAATTCATTCAGATTAGATGTTTTACAGAGTTAGAATAACTATTGCCTTTACAACATCATGCACTCCTATTATACGTCCAAGGGCTCCTTAGAAAATCTTTTAAGTGATGTAAAGACTTTTACACCATTTACCTTTGGCTTAGAAAAGACAATTTCAATAGATACATTTTTTTCTTTTGAGAACATGGTACATTTGAAGATGAAATGTCTTTTGCTGTCTGGTTAATAAAAAGCTAAAGTTAATATTGAAAATCATGATTAAAAAATTGATTTTGCTTTTTAAGCCCTTGATTATGAAAAATAATAACTTGGAAAATTAAAGTGCTAAGTATATTTCAGGAAATCTCACAAAGGGAAAAGCTGCTTTCCTTTCATTCTCTGCAAAAAGCAATTTTAAAGCTACCTCATAATTTAGACAATATCTAAAAAAAAAAAAAAAAAAAGTTCAACTTCCTAAAATCTACTTTTTGCTGGCTGTTTGTGTTTTCCTTAAGATAATCTGCTCAGTATTTTTTAAAAGTCTGAGTATTGATTGTACTGGAAAGGCTAGATAAGCTTTGAAATTGATCAACCAACTAAAGAAAATAACCCATCAAAAACAGAATTAGCCTCTAACAAGGCAAAATTATCTTCACCTACTCCAAAGGAAGGACTTCATAATGTGGGAGAGCATGATGAGAATTTACATGCCTGCTGACAAACCACAATATTTAACAATACTTAACGTTGTGTGTGTTAATAGTAATACATTACTATATTGATATACACACATTACACACACACACACACACACACACACACACAAAACCCTTTAAGTCAACTATTCATTTTTCAAGATTGGAAAGCTGCAGAAAATTCTCCTCCCCGTAAAGCACCCCCCTTCCCATACTCCTCCACAAAGTTTAAAATACAATGTCAATAAAAGCAACTGAAAGCCCTCTAATAAAATGTATGTGAAACACCTGAATTCCTTAACGCAAGAGAAAAGAAACTGAGGCCTCACACTTTCTGGGGTGAGAATGGGGGTGGGGAGTGGTACTTCCTATCTTCCAGGATCACCCCAAAGTCCTTTCCAAGGCAGAAGTTACAGACTCAAGATATTCCTTGGAGAGAGTAGCACAGACACACCGGATACCTAGGCGGAGGGAAGGACAGATTACGAGCGAAGGAAGAAATGTTTTACTTTTCATATTAATCTGGTTATTTAAGGACCTGGGGGAACTCTGTGATCCCTTCACATTCTGTACTTTTGAGGAAGCTATTCCAATCTGGAAGAAAAGTGATCATGCAAAAGAAGACCGAAGACAGAAGACGGGAACTAAGAAAAAAGGCGCGGAGCTCAAGCGTCCACTGCAAAGATGGGAGGGCGAGAATAAAGAGAACGAGTAACGGGGAAACCGTCACAGAGAAAACTAGAAGGCCCCTGGGCTGGGCGCCCAGTGCACGCCAGACACGCCAGCGGCCACCGAGGTGCGAGGTCCCGGGCTCCGCTGGCACAGAGGAGAGAAAGCGGGCAGCTCGAAAGCGGCCGGCCTGGCCTGGCGCGATGCCGCCCGCGCCCGCCGCAGGAAGGAGCTCCAGGCTCGGTGCCCGCGGCTCGCCCCTCTCCCACGCCACCTCCGAGCCGCACGGAGCCGGGGCTGCGGGACCGCGGGCAAGTTTTTCGTGCAGGTCTAGCGTCCTCTTTCAGACCGTCCCAGCTCGCCTTCGAAGAGGTGAAGAGTGGAGCCCCAATTTCGGCGCCCCTGGACTTCTGCCCCACCTCATCCTCCATCCCCCCTTTCGGGAAACGTGAACGACCTCTCTCCACCGCAGAGCTCTTACAGACCGTTCCAGGCACATTTGGGGGAGAAAGGTGGAAATACAGGAGACGGTGTCTGTACCGGGCGCGGCTCCCGGGGCCGGTGGAGGTGAAAGCGAAGAGCAGGGAATTACAAAGGCCCACACCCTCAACATCTCCCGCCATTTCCCTCACGAGTTCCCCGGATGTAACCCCTTCCCCCGCGGCGGTTAAGAGACCAAGGCGGCGGTGGCTCCCTTCGATGCAGGAGGAGGGAACTCGATTCAGATCCCAGCCTCCACCACCCGGAGTTTCCGGCGGCTCCAAATCGCGCCTCACCCTCTAGGCCTTTGGTGGAGAAAACAAATTACCCAGTAGGTTTCCTTCACTCTCCACTCACCATCAGTTCCAGCTTATCGACCTCCGCCTCCATGTTGAATAGTTGACATTCCTCAGACCGCGGAGGCGCTTAAGCTGCAAGCCGTGCTAGCACTGAGGGTCTCTATTGGACAGCTGTCACTCAACGTCTCGCGCTCATTGGCTCGTCCCTTCCGCCGGCGCCCGCCCATTGGCGATTGGGTAACGCCCCTCCTTATGAAACACATTTTCCTGTTGGGCAAAGACACAAAACGCCGTAGGAGGATTGGCTGTGGTATATGTGATTATTCTCATTGGCTGCCTTCTGTTCTCCTCTTTCAAGTTCATACTTGGGAAACCGTTTACGATTGGTGTACTCGGAAGCAGCAGCAGCCAATGGCATAAGAGCTTCCACCGCCGGCCTAGGCGACGTGACACACCTTCTTTTCTCTCCGGCTTCCCCGCCCCTTCTCGCCCGCCTTCCCTTATTCATACAAGAAGCGCCTCCGTTCCGATTGGCCAGGAGGTGATGCGCTCTCAGCCAATCGTAATCCAGGCTGCGCTTGGATCCTTTCAGGACGACAAACCTTGTAGAGACCACGTCTACGATTGGTCGCTCCTCGGCAAGGATTTAATTTTGAATTTTTCTTTATGGTG
Organism: Peromyscus californicus insignis; assembly: GCF_007827085.1. Classification (NCBI taxonomy): domain Eukaryota; kingdom Metazoa; phylum Chordata; class Mammalia; order Rodentia; family Cricetidae; genus Peromyscus; species Peromyscus californicus. The sequence goes on from NW_026294551.1 coordinate 35,582,732, forward strand.
TGGAAGAGGCTCCAGCCCGAACTTCATCTAATCTTCAGACTTTTAGACTAGTAAGTGCAGTGACGATTCTTTCTTTGTTACCTGGTCCCATCTTCCGTTGCTCGGACTGTTGGTGGTTGGGTTCTTATTGTTGAAAGGAGGTGCGTCTTGTGCTGGACTGGTAGGGGAGATGGAGCAGAAAAGGGAAGGTTTTTCTGGGGCAGAACAAGAGCTCTGCTGGCAACATCCGAGCCACATTTTGTTTTGTTTTGTTTTGTTTTGTTTTGTTTTGTTTTGTTTTGTTTTGTTTTGTTTTGTTTTGTTTTGTTTTGTTTCGAGACAGGATTTCTCTGTTTAACAGCCCCGAGTGTCCTGGAATTCTCTGTGTAGACCAGTCTGGTCTCAAACTCATTGAGATCCGCCTGCCTCTACATCCCAAGTACTGGAATTAAAGGCTTGTGCCACCACGCCCGGCTCCGAACTACATTTTTATTTAACACTCTGCAATATATGTTTTGAAGCGATTGCCTTTTGCTCAGTCTTTTTCGTTACTCATTGCCTCTCAAAGTGGGTCCACAGACTAGCGGTTTTGGCTTCTCTGGTCGCTAGTGACAAATGCAAATTATAGGTGTCCATCCAAATTTACTGAATAAGAATACGTATTTAACCAGATGCTCTCCCCCGCGGTACTTCAGCACGTTTAAGTTTGTGGAGGAATGTTTGACAGGGGGTTTTACAATGTTCCTTGATGCAGAGTTACTTCCGACATCAATTTTAAAAGTATACCTTTTGACCATAAGTCTGGTCCTGTGCTAGGTGACACTAAAGAGCTGTGGTCACTCTGAGAAAGACACAGGAAAGAACCAGGAAAAAAAAAAAAAAAGCAATACTTCACAATAAAACAAAATTAACTATAGGAAAATGGCAGAAATCACGCCGCAGTAATCAAGGTGAACCAACTGAATTGGTAATGGACATTAAATGGCCTAGAAGCGATTTGTGTGGGTGTAAAAATGTGTTTTAGAACGTTGGTGAGGAAATGGCAACTGTCATTTCCGCTGCTGCCACAGCTTTACATGAGTCCCCAGCCAAAGAACTTTTCATGTAACTGCTGGAGTTTTAACAGAAGCAGCAGGGTCAACTCGTGCAGAAGACTAATTACTGTTCTGAGATGGCTCGTGTAACCCAGGTTGGCAAGGGATGACTCTGAACTCTGAATCCCCCTGCTTCCACCTCTGCGGTTCTGGGATTACAGGCCTGTGTGCCAACATGACAATTGATGTGGCACTGGAGATTATTGAACTCAGGGTCTCTTGTTATGTGAGATCAGCTCTCTACCAACTGAGCTAAATCAGCCAATGTAATTCTTGTCCTGTTATTTGTTGAATCTTCATACTTGGAAGGTTTTTTTGTTTTGTTTTGGTTTGTTTTTTTGTTCCACCCTTTAACATAAAGATATGATCTGGTTTGAATAACTAACACCGACCTTCCTGCTTCCCCCTCCCCCCAACACTCACACTAAAAGATACCTACCACTCAATTTCATTAGACTTAAAGAAAATTGCTTAAGCAAAAAGAGAATCATTGCTGACTAATACTGGGAAGTGGTGGTATCTTTCATTCCTTTATTGGATAAAACATGTAATGCTTCTATATCTAAGGAAATAGATGAATGAAATGTCGGCAGATAAGAAATCACACAACCCTAACACTTGGAAGATGAAGACAGAAAGATCAGGAGTTCAGAGTCATCCTGGACTGTAGCTAGTTTGAAGCCAGTCGTGATTTTGTATGCCTTTTGTGCCTATGATCCTAGCATTTAGGAGGCTGAGGCAGGAGGATCTTGGGTTGCAGACCATCCTGTGCAACATAACAGGACCCTGTCTTTTTAAAAAAAAAAAAAAATGCATCTTATAAATTTGACTGACATCTAATCCAATCAAATGCTTTCGATTCACTTTTGCCACAACCTTTTGGCATGAGAGTTAGCCTCTGGGACTAGACTACTGATACCAAGGCACTTCCCAGTTGTTGTTTTTGTTTGTTGGTTTGGTTTGGTTTTTTTGTTTGTTTGTTTTTTGTTTTTTGTTTTTCGAGACAGGGTTTCTCTGTGTAGCTTTGGAGCCTGTCCTGGATCTCACTCTGTAGGCCAGGCTGGCCTCGAACTCACAGAGATCCGCCTGTCTCTGCCTCCCAAGTGCTGGGATTAAAGGCGTGTGCCCAGTTTTTATAACCTGTAAAGGGAAGTGGGGAGGTGTCCTGATAATCTGAATGCTGAGGAAGTATATGCAAATACCTAGTTCCAAAAGGTTACCAAGTGAACAGAAGTGGAATGGATGTTTGCTAAATTATCAGACACAGGGTCCCACTGTATAGCTGTGGGTGGCTTGGAAGAAGGTATTAGACCAGCTCAGCCTTGAACTCACATAGATCCACCTGCCTCTGCTTCCCAAGTGTTGCTTTTAAAGTTGTTACCACCACTCAGGTCCTTAAATGTGTGTTTCAAAGGCTGATTTTTCCTATTCAAATTTGTAAGTTTGAGGCAGACCATTTTCCTTTCTGCTACTTGAGTAACAACAACACCTTTGTTCCTCAGAAATGAACAACTAAAACTAGCAAAGCCCTTTTGGAGCTTCAGATCAAACTAACTCAGACTTTTTTTTTTCCCAGAAAAGGATATATAATTAAAACATAAATATATTAAATAATATCAAAGTGCTTCAAAATAACTGTCTTAAAACAGGTCTTTGGTTTTAGGTACTTGTATATAGCCTATTTTAGTTACTGTTGCTCCATAGTCTGCTAGGAAAGGTCATGGGCTGAAGACTTACAGGTCTGTGTTTTAATACTTTACTGTATTACATTAGGCAGACATCTAATCTAACCCTCAGCTTATTTTTGTATAAAACTGGGACTAAAATGCTCCTTGTCAGTTGAGGCGATTGAAGACTGACAGAGGAAAAGTGGAATGTACTCCACATTTAGGGGGGCACTTTATAAATGATTCCTTCCACTGTGGCATCTGCCTATCATAGTAGATGCTCATTATATGTTGCTGAATCACAAACCTATCTTTTTAATATCAAACCATAATCCACTACAGCCATTTTCCTATTATAAGGAAAGCAACGGCTAAGTACTGTAGTCAGTTGGTAAAGTGTTTGCCTCGCATCCAGAAGCCTTGGCTTGAAGCTCCAGCACATAAAAAAAACCCAATGTGATATTGCTAGTCTCAAGATAACGCCAGCAGTCAAGGTAGAGGCAGGAGTCATTCTTAGCTATATGGGGAGTTTGAAGGCTAGCCTGGGATGCATAGGATCTTGTCTCAAAATGACTTTTTTAAAAAGGAGGTGGGTTAGCTCAGTAGTAGAGCATTTGCCTAGACAAATGCAAAGCCCTGGGTTTGGTCTCCAGCTGGGGAAGAGGGGATTGCAGAGAAAAAAGAGAAATTCATTTGACTTCATCAAAGAATGCAACAAAAGCAGAGTGAGAGACTAAAGTAAAGCCAAAGGAAGACTCCAGAGACATTTTAAATCTGAGTTTACATTTTCTTCCCTGGGAAGTGATTTCTAGAATGCTGGTGACTTTTCTTCTCTCTGGTTTTTGTTTTGTTTTAGAGTTTTGAGACAGGGTCTCATGTGCCCAGGCTGGCTTTGAACTCACAGGGTAGCTGAAGGCATCCTTGAATCCTGATATACCTGCCTCCACCTTCCAAGTGGTGAGATTACAGGTGTGTACAGATGTTTTGGAGACAGGATCACTTTAAGGTGTTCTCCAATTCAGTCATCCTTCTGCCTCAAATCCCATCCCCCAGTACTGGAATTACAGGTACACACCACCATGCCCACAACTACAATGTATTTCTTAACCAAGGCTGGAGAAGAAGGAAAAAAACTGGAGTAAACCAAAAATAACCAAGATGATGAATCTGAGGGTATATAAAGTTCCTATATCCTAAGTCGTTGAACTATGCACTGAAGGTTTATACATTTTCTATATGTACACATCATTCTTTAATAAAACATGTATTTCAGGTACTAGAGAAATGACCCTGAGGGTTGAGAGCACTAGCTGCTCTTTTAGAAAACTTAGATTCAATTCCCAGCACCCACTTCGCAGCTCACAGCCATCTGTAACTCCAGTTCCCAGGAGACATGATGCCCTCTTCTGGTCTGTGAAGGCACCAGGCATGCAAATGGTAGAAAGGCAGACACATAGGCTGGCAAAACACCCATATGCATATATTTTTTTTTTAACTTCACATTTTTCTCTACAGAGATCATGCCCAAATTCAAACAGCGCAGAAGAAAGCCAAGAGCCAGAGCCAGACACTTATCTAAGAAGCAAGAAGCCTCTCGGGTCCAGCCTAAGCTATCGACACCTCCCCCTCCCCCTCCACCACCCGCACCAGAAAGGTAAGGTGTAACGGAGAAGACAGGAAACATTAGAGCTTATCAGTGTACAGTTACCAGTATAGCCAATGATGATATAGAACAGCCAGAGAAATTTGAATTTCAGCACCCAAATAAATCATTTTTAGGATGTCCCATGTAAAATTTGAAATGTGCTTATACCAAAATTATTGCTGGCCACGGTAGCTCATGCTAACTGTAACCCCACCACTCAGAAGACTGAGGCAAGAGAATTGCTGAGAGTCGAAGACTGTCTTGAGTTCCAGGCCAGCCTGGACTATGGAATGAGACACCCTCTTTCTCTCTCTCAAAAAAAAAAAAAAAGGAGCAGGGCGGCATGGCGGTAAAAACCTTAAATGGCATCACTCAGGAGGCAATGGCAGGCAGGTCTCTGTGAGTTCTAGGCCAGCTGAGGAATTTGTAGGGAGACCCTGTCTCCCAAAAGAAAAAAGAGAAGTAAGTAGGGCCAGCGAGAAGGCTCAGCAGGTGAAGGAAGGCCCTTGCCTCCAAACCAACTGCTTGAGTTTAATCCCTGGGACCTACATGGTGGAAGGAGAGAGCCAACTCCTGAGATTGTCTTCTGACCTCCACACACATGCCATGGCACATATCCACCTACACACACACACACACCCCAGTGGGGTACAGAAAGTATAAGTTATTAAGAACACTAGCACCTGGGCCGGGCGGTGGTGGCACACACCTTTGATCCCAGCACTTGGGAGGCAGAGGCAGACAGATCTCTGTCAGTTCAAGCTAGCCTGGTCTACAGAGTGAGTTCCAGGATAGCCAGGACTGTGATATAGAGAAACCCTGTCTCAAAACCCAACCCCACCCCCACCAAAAATAAATTGTATTCAAATGAAATAAGAATCAGAAGGAGTTGTATTCAAACCCAAAGTATCTATTTTCTCTTTTTCAGTTGATTTTAATTGTATAATTCTAGCAACTAAGTAATGAGAGAGTGGCATAGAACTGGAATGAAACCTTAGTTCTAATAAGGTTGGTCATTTATTCTTTGAGACCCATAAGTTAAATGTATTATTGAAAGAACAGCTGAGTTCCAGGAATTGTAGGGTGGTGGTTTTCCTGCTTTGTTTTGTTTTGTGAAGACAGGGTTTCTCTGTGTAGCCTTGGCTGTCCTGGAACTCGCTCTATACGTCAGGCTGGCCTTGAACTCACAGAAATTCATCTGCCTCTGCCTCCCGAGTCCTGGAAATAAAGGTCTGTGCCACCACCGCCTGGCCCAGGTGCTGGTTTTCTTAAAAACTCACACTTTGTGTACCCCACTGGTGTCCTACCTCCCCCTCCACTTTCTTTTGTTGTTGATGATAGGTCCTTTTTTGTTTTTGGTTTGTTTGGTTTTCTGGAGACAGGGTTTCTCTGTGTAGAATGATAGGTTCCTCTTTTGTTGGTTTTGTGTGAAAGTCTCTCTGTCTCCGGTCCTGACCACCCTGGAACTGACTGTAGCCCACCCTGACCTTGAGCTTTTGGAAGTCCTCTGATTCAACCCCTCTCATTTCTCCTCTCTTTGCCTGGCATGTACCACCCCCATCCAGCTTCTTTTAATTTATTTTTGGTATGCTAGAGATTAAACTCAGGGTATCAAACATGGGAACAAAAAACAAAACAAACAAACAAAACCAACTGCTGAGCTATATATCCTTAACTCTAAAGCTCTTTTTATTAAATAAATAAATAATAAATAAAATAGAGCCAGGCTTTGTAACTCACACCTATATTCCCACTACATGGAACTAATGGCAGGTAGACCAGAGTTCAAATTTATTCTCTGCTACATATCATGTTTAACAAAGTCAGCAAAGGATACATGAGACACTGTCTCAAAACATAAAAATATATATGCCAGACAGATGGCTCAGTAGTTAAGAGCACTTCCTGCTCTTCCAAGTGAACCCAGTTTGATTCCCAGCACTTAGAGGCAGCTCACAGCTGCCTGAAACTCCAGCTGCCAGACATCTCTTCTCCTCCTGTCTGGCCTCTGCAGGCTCTCACACACTTGGTACATAGTCACACAGGTGCAGCATGTAATCCCAGCACTCAGGAAACAGAGGAGGGAGGATTGGTTTAAGTTCAAGGCAAGCCTGGTTCACACAGCCAGTTCTAGGACAGTCCGAACAAAATAATGAGACCCTGTCTCAAGAAAAGGAAAAGAAAAGAAAGTCATTCAGTCATTCAGTCCCTGGTTCTGAGTCATACTATAAACTAGCTGTTTGTGATAAGAGGTATAGCTCGCTGCTAGAATGTGTGCTTAGCATCACCCTTGGATTTACTCCTCAGCACCAAAAATAATTCATTTGATTTAAAATAAGTAAGCCCAACTAATTACTTAAGTAGAAGCTTTTAGTCTCACCTAAGTTGGGTTTTGTGTGTAGGGGTGTGTGTTGGGGGTGATGTTTTGTTTTTTGAGACAGAGTCTCACCATGTAGCCCTGGTTGGCCTAGAACTCGCAGAGATCTACCTGGTTTTATAAGTGTGACTCCAGAGCAGGGCCATCCTTTCTTTCTTTTTTGAGACAGGGTCTTACTGTGTTGTTTTGACTGGGCTGGGACTCATTATGTAGAACAAGCTTCCCTTGAACTTAAATCTGTCCTCCTGCCTCTGCTTTCTGAATGTGCACCACCATGCCCAGGCACGACCTACGGTTTTTTATTTGTTTTGTTTACTGTTTCTTCCACAGAGTGGTTACTTCTTCAACAGATACACCCCATAGCAGAAACTGGCTAAGACGACCTTGGAACTTCAGATTTCCCAGCATCAAAGATGCAGTAAACCTTTGGACGCACAGAGCATGGTGCATATACAGTTACTGTCAGACCTGTGCAGCCCAGGTAGAGGTTTCATAAACCTGTTCTCAGCAATAGAGTTTCTGTTCGGCCATGCTTAGTGTGTATGTTCTTGTATAGTCCCTAGGCCTGACAGACCCCTGAGGCTAAGCTTGGATAAGATTAATTTGTGAGATCACGCCTGTCTTTGCTTACGTAAGCCATATGTGACATCACTTTCTTTACCATGCTGCTCATTAGATTCAGGCTTGTTTATTTATGAATTTCAGAGTTTCGAAGTACTGAAAGATGCCATCTTCCCTTCCCGAGTCTACCACAGAGAACTTAACAGTCTAAAACAACAAGTTTGTGTTTTGAAAAGTGAATTATGCAAGCTCCAAGAAACACTGAAGGTGGGTATTGCCAAACAAACCAGTCCAGAGATGTTATCTGAAAAGACTATTAGGATAGGAAAAGACTCTGGATCTGAGTTTGGTTATTACCTCAAAAGTCAGGCAGAGAGACTTCCTTTTGCAAAGGAAGAAGGCAAAACTATAATGGGGGCCCTGGAGAGATGGCTCCCCAGTCAAGAGAGTGCACTGCTCATGCAGAGGAGCAAATTTGGTCCCTAGAACCTACAGTGGGTGTCTTACAACTGTGTGTAACTCCAACTTAAGGGGTCCAACCCCTCTGACCTGCATAGGCACCTGTACTCCTGTGTGCACATACACACACAACCACATAATTAAAATCAAAAACTATTTTTAAATGTATATTGGGAACAATTAATGGTCTTGGGCATACAAACAAAATAGAAATATAAAGGGAATTTCAATGAGCAACATTGAACTTAATCAGATTGGCAAAAAAAAAACTAAAAATTTGTAAAAATAGATACTTTCTTACATTATTGAGAAGAACATAAACTAATAAAACTTTTGTGGGGAATAGTGAAGGAAATGGCTATCAGAATTTTCAGCTGGGGCCAGAGGGAATGGAGAAATGGATCTGTGGTTAAAAACACCTGCTGCTCTTGCAGATAACCCAGGTTCAGTTCCAAGCACCCACACTGGGTGGTTCATAACTGCCTGTTCCAGGGAGTCTGATGCCTTCTTCGGAACGTTGTAGGCATTTACACACACGGTCCACATACAGATGAACAGGCACATACACATAGATATAACATAAAATGAATGCATCTTTAACACTTCTTTTGTTTTCAGCAGAAAGTAGCTAGGGATGGGCTCAGTTGGTAGAGCACTCCACTGGCATGCAGGAGGCCCCAGCACTACATGAATCAGCCATGGTGGCTTATACATATAATCTTAGCACTTAGGGGGTCAAGGCTGAAGAACTGAAAGTAAGGTCATCCCCAATAACATAGGGACTTTAAGGCCAGCCTGGAATACAGGAGACCCTGTCTCACAAAAAATTTACTTTTAGCTGGGGATATAGTTCAGTGATAAAGCATTTGCCTGCCATGTGGACTTCCAGTTCAATCCCCAATGTGAGAGAAGGGAGAGTTTGCAAAAAATAAATACCAAAGTGCGGTGAGTGTGCAAATGTAACATTTATGAGCCTGGGGGTGTAGTTCAGGGGTAGTGTGTTTGCCTATCATGCACAGTATCATATGTTCAATCCTCAGCCTGGGAGAAGTCAACAAAAGAAGCAGAAGGGCGCTGAGAACCCCGCAGCCAATGTCAACACTTTTCTTTAGGTGTGGTGGTGCGTGGCTGAGGCATGGGGATTGCCCAACACAGACTACACAGTGAGCCCTGGACCACCCTGAGCTAGAGAATGAGACTGTGTCTCAAAAACCCGAACAAAAAGAACATACCATTTAATAAATTAAATACAGAGGTATAGAAAGAGATGGTGTTCGGATTCTGTAGGATGCTTCATCTATAGTTAAAACATATAGTGTGATAGTTTTTCAGTTGGGCCTGGTGATGTGTGCCTATAGTCCCATCTGTTAGGGAAGCTAAAGCAAAGGGATCACCTGAGCCTAGGAATTCAAGGTCAGCCTGGCTAATTAGCAAGATCCTCATCTCAAAATAGCTAATCAGCTAACAAGTTCATTAAGCCAATGGAAGTATCCTTATGAGATACAGATGTTCATATACTTTCCTTATATATAGGAACATACATACAAATTTATTATACACATATATATTCTAGCTGTGAGTCTGATCCTCACCATTGGAAACAAGAACATAAAACAAAGCCTGGGTGTGGCTGGGGTGGGTATGATGGCCAGAAGAGGGCGTCAGGTCGCCTGGAAGTGGAGTTAGACTTGAGCTGTCCCGTTTGCTCTGGGAACTAAGTGCAGCCCTCTGCAAGAGCTGCAAGCTTGTACTTGCCAAACTTCTCTCTAGCCCAATGAACAATGGAATCATAGAAGAAACGTTGTTGTTATTGTCAGGAGTGGTCACGCATTCCTGTAATCCTAATGCCCGGATGACGGCTGAGGAAACAGTTTGAATTTAAGGCCAGCCTGAGTGATTTCCAGGCCAGCCTGAGCCAGAGTGTGAAATGTCTCAAAGAAAGGAAGGAAGGGAGGGAGGGAGGGAGGAAGGGAGGGAGGGAGGGAGGGAGGGAGGGAGGAAGGAAAGAAAGAACCAAATACACACCACCAAATTAATCTATTGTTTGTCAATTATTGTATCTTCCAGACCATTTCAGAAAATTCTTCTTATTCAAGCTGTTGTCATAAGTGTTGTGTGAGTGATAAACTCACAAACGTGCCTGCCTGTGCTCCAGCAACCCATGGAGAATCCAGAACTGTACTTCCTCCAACACTGCCACAGCCAGCCAGTCATCCTCCCCCTCCTCCTCCCCCTCCTCCTCCCCCTCCTCCTCCCCCTCCTCCTCCCCTTCCTCCACCTCCACCACCCCTAGCACCTTTGCTGCTCAGAAAATCTGGTACTGCTAAAGCACTTCAGGTAAGAAATAATCAGTAACAATGTGTTTTAGTTAGACTGTAATACAGGAACAAAGCCAAGAGGCCTTTCAAAGCTGAGCCAAAGGCCTAGGTGTGAAGACTATATTTTGTTCTGATTCTATATCTTAATTTTGTTAATTATTATGATTTTAGTTATAAGTTTTTTGTTGGTTTTTTGGGGGTTGGGGTTGGGGCTTGTTTTTGGTCTTAGATATAGTCTCATTATGTTGTCCAAGCTGGTCTTGAACTGGTGGGCTCAAGCCATTCCTTTGCTTTAGCCTTTGAGTAGCTGGCATTACGGATGTATGTCAATGTAATGTAATTATTGGGGTCTTCTTGTTGTTGTTCCTTTGTTTTGTTTTAGGCTTTTGTTCTTGGCAGCTTTTATTTATTTGTTCTCTGAGACTGGATCTTGATTTGTAGCCCTGACTGGCTTAGAACTCACTATGTAGCATAGGCTATCCTCTAACTTGTGATCTTTTGCTTCAGCTTTTGAGGAGCTTGGACTGTAGTCCACAAAATGCACACAACACACACACACACACACACACACACACACACACACACACACACACACACACACACCACTATGCCTTGCTCCATTATTATACATTTTGAAAGCTTTATTCACAAGGCTAGAACACATATTTAATCCTATCACTTGGGAGGTACAAGTGGGAAGATCCAGAGTTCAAGGTCATCCTTGGTTACATAGTGAGTTTATGGCTATATTGGGAGTTTGAGGCCAGTCTCAAAACAAACACACAAAGAAAATTCTGATGTAGAGTTGCTGGAGAGATGGCTCAGCAGTTAAGAGCACTTCGCTGCTCTTACAGAGGACCAGAGTTTGGTTCCTATCACCCATTTGGTAGGACACAACTCTCTATCACTCTAGTTTCAGGAGATCTGACATCCTCTTGTAGACTCCAAAGGCACCAAGCATACATGTAGTACACATACATAAATGCAGTCCAAACATGAATATACATTAAAATACGTACACTTTTTTATTTTTAAAATTATTTCATCTTATGTGAATGGGTGTTTTGCCTGCTTGTGTGTCTGTGTACCGTGTACATGCCTAGTGCCTGAAAAGGTCAGAAGAAGGTGTTGGATCCCCTGGAACTGGAGTTATAGATGGTTGTGCGTCATGGGTGCTGGGAACAGAACTCAGGCCCTCTGCAAGTACTCTTAACCACTGTGCCATCTCTCTAGCTCCAAATAAAAAAAATGTAAGGTGCTCTGGCACCACCCCATCCACTCACACCCCACCACTACCCACTCATACCCCTGTCATTCTTGCTTGCTCACAGAGGAATGTGTTTAATCCCTAGGGTAAATAAGAGTTAACTCAGGCAATGGTGGAGCACGCCTGTAATCCCAGCACTCGGGAGGCAGAGGCAGGCAGATCTCTGTGAGTTCGAGACCAGCCTGGTCTCCAAAGCGAGTTCCAGGAAAGGCGCAAAGCTACACAGAGAAACCCTGTCTCGAAAACAAACAAACAAAAAAAGAGTTAACTTGAGATGGGTGTGGTGGTACATTCCTATAATCCTAGCATTTGGAAGCTGACACAAAAGGATTGCCGTGAGTTTGAGGCCAGTTTAAGCTACCTATGGAGTACTAAGACAGCCAGGACTAGATAGCAATACCCTGTCTCAAAAATAATGATAGAGAAAAAGCAAAAAAATTAAAATTAAATAAATAATGATAACAAGTTAACTTTCAACTCTGAATCTTTACAAAGTAAACTTGGATTTGGATTTCACTGATGTCCTGATGCCAATTTTAATCCTAACCTCTCCATGTATTTTAAGACTGAACCATTAAAGAAAGATGGACCTATGCATATAACTGTTAAAGATCTACTCACTGTAAAACTAAAAAAGACACAGAGTATTGAAGAAAGGAAGAAGGTAAGATGTCACCGTGAACACACAAGGCCTTCTTCCTTTGGGGCTGGGTGTGTTTTGTATAAGTGTTATGGTTGTGTGTTTGTGGGTGCGTATGTGGAAGCCAGAGGTTAATACGGGGTGTCTTCCTCTATCACTTTCCACCTTACACCTATTTATTTATTTATTTATTTATTTATTTATTTATTTATAGACAGGATCTCTCTGTGTAGCCCTGGCTGTCCTGGAACTTGCTCTATAGACCAGGCTGGCCTCAAACTCACAGAGATCCACCTGCCTCTGCCTCCCAAGTGCTGGGATTAACACTGTAAATCAGCACTGTAAACACTGTACCTACCAACTAAACTATCTCCCAAGCTCACGGGTATGTTTTTCTTGCTACTTAACCCAGGCTGACTTCAAATCTTTGAATGTACCACACCTAAACCTCACAAGTGTTAGAAACACGGTGTCATGCCTTGCTTCTTCCTTTTTAAACCTGGCTGTTCCTTTGGGAAAATATGGTAAGCCTTATATATAGAAGTTGTTCTTCTGTTGGGGCTAGGTATACAGTTTAATGACAGAGCATTTGCCTCACACGTATGAGGCCCTGGTTTCACTCTCCAGTACTTAAAAAAAAGAAAACAAAAACAGGCTGAAGAGATGGCTCAGTTGGAAAAGTGCTTGCCACACAGGCATGAGGGTCTGAGTCCAGATCCCTAACACCCATGTGAAAAAAAAGCAGCCCCACCTACACTCCTAACCCTGGAGAGGCGGAGACAGTCAGACCCCCAAACTCACTGGCTAGCAGGTCTAGCCAATTAGTGAGCTCCAGGTTCAGTGAAAGCCCCTGTCTCAACATGATAGTAAGTGATAATGAAAATGCCTGGCATTGACCCCTGGCCTCCATGCACACACTCACACACACATACACAAAAACATGTATACACACATCTATCATATACACCCATACACAATAGTGTCCACTAATGATCCTAGCACTTGGGAGGTGTCTGCAAAGAATCAGGAGTTCAAAGTCATCCTTAGGGACACAGGAAATCAAGAGGCCAGCCTGAGAGACATGCTATAGACAGAAACCTACTAGGTGGGTGTGGTGCCTCACACCAGTATTCTTAGCACCTAGACTCAGGCAGGAGGATTTCTTTGAATTCAAGGCCACACTATTCAAGTTCCATACCAGCCTGGTCTGACCAACAGGATCCAGCTAGTAAAACCCGAGAGAGATGGGAGAGTGTGAGAGAGAGCCTTCGACCCTTTGAAATAAAGAAGTGAATCATGGAAAATGTACCCTCTGGCAGTCAAACATTTGCTGTTTGGGGGTATTTGCATTAGAATGCTATTTTTTTTTTTTTTTTTTTTTTTTTTGGTTTTTTCAAGACAGGGTTTCTCTGTGTAGCTTTGCGCCTTTCCTGGAACTCACTTGGTAGTCCAGGCTGGCCTCGAACTCACAGAGATCCGCCTGGCTCTGCCTCCCGAGTGCTGGGATTAAAGGCGTGCGCCACCACCGCCCGGCAGAATGCTATTTTAATATGTATCTTTAATGTCTCATTTTGCAGTTAAAGCTTCTACCATCACCCCCAGAGGAACGGAGTCCACTAGTTACCATCTCTGATCTGCAACATGTTACTCTGAAACCCAACAACAAGGTGTTAGCCCCACGAGTTAAAAATGTCCTAATGTAAGGAACTGCACGTTATTATGCTCTGCTGCTACTTAAAATGCCGATTTTCCTTTGCTTCTTTTTAAAATTTAAAAGTAGTTCATCATTGTTGTATGTGTATGATGGGGTAGGGGAACATGTACACATGCCGCTGCCTTTGTAAGGTCAGCAGACAAACATTGTGTAGTTGATCTTCTTCTTTCACCCTTACATGGATTCTCACGGATCAGACATTGGCTGTCAGGCTTATGCAGCAAGGGTCTTTACCCACTGAAACATCTCACCGGCCCCTTTGGGGGCCATTTTTATTTTTATTTTTATTTTTTTTATTTTTATTTTTTCCCCGAGACAGGGTTTCTCTGTGTAGCTTTGCGCCTTTCCTGGAACTCATTTTGGAGACCAGGCTGGCCTCGAACTCACAGAGATATGCCTGGCTCTGCCTCCCAAGTGCTGGGATTAAAGGCATGCGCCACCACTGCCCGGCTGGGGCCATTTTTAACTTTCTGTTTTGTGTTGTTATTTGTTTGTCTCAGGATGGGGTTTCACTATATAGCTCTCGCTGTCCTAGAACTCGATTATGTTCACCAGGCTGACCTCAAACTCACAAAGATCCACCTGCCTCTGTGTCCCAAGTGCTATGGCTGAAAACATGTGCACTATGCCCTGCTGCACCAAAAAAAAAAAAAAAAATTACATATGCTCACTATAGAAGAATTGAAACCTACAGAAAAATTCAAAGAGAAAAACAAAACTCATGTAGGTAGTCGCTTGGATCTGGGTAATTCCTTCAACTCCCAACCTAATAGTTAATCCTGTCATTAGAGACAGCTACTGAGAACATAATTGATGATTTTGTTGTTGTTGTTATTTGATTTAATTCTTATAATTCTAGTCTTTTTTTTTCTGAATATTCACTACTTTATTGACTCGCCCAAGAGGCTGTCTATTATATGACATATAATATTATTATTTAATAACAAATTTGAGGCAAAAATAAAACATTAACAAGGATTTTTTAACCAAGTGTGATGGCACATGCCCATCATCCCAACACTTGGGAAGTGGAGTCAGGAAGATCAGGGTTTCAAAGTCATCAGCAGCTACAATAGTGAGTTCAAGGCCAGCCTGAGCTACATGATACCCTGTTTAAACAAACAGACATTTCTCAAACTTCCAGTTTCAGGGCTGGTGAGCTGGCTCAGCAGGTAAAGGTGTTTGCTGCCAAGACTGAGGACCTGAGTTGAATCTCTGGGACCCATGAGGTATATGGAGAGAACCAAATCTAAGTTATTCTCTGGCCTTCCATGTGAACTGTGGCACAAAGACACACACACACACACACACACACACACACACACACACACACACACACACACACTTTTGTTTTTAGATTTAATTAATCTTTCTCTGACTCCTGACTGTGGGTACAGTGTAACCAGACCGTGATGCACTCACTGCCCAACCTTCCCTTTACTTTATTTTTTTTTCTTTTTCTTTCTTTTTTTTTTTTTCCCAGAGTTGAGGACTGAACCCAGGGCCTTGCGCTTGCTAGGCAAGCGCTCTGCCACTGAGCTAAATCCCCAACCCCTTTACTTTATTTTTTTGAGATAGGGTTTTACCACGTAGCCCTGACTGACCCGGAACTCACTCTATGAACCGGGCTGGCCTTGAACTCACAGAGATTCACCTGCCTCTGCCTCCCAAGTAATAGCATTGAAAACATGCACCACTGTGCCCAGCCTGCATCACTTCCTGTGTCATAAGCCTAAATAAACTCTAACTTCCTTTAAAAAAGAAAAAAATAGAAAGAAAGAAAAGAGGGATGAGCTTGAATCATCATTTGAACTGATTTAGTATAATTTATTTTATGTAAATTTCGTATCTGAAATCCTGTTTGGAGACATTAGGATTGTGAGTTACTGTCACTCCTCATCACTTTCCTGACTGTCATCCTTATGCTTAGTCTTTCCTAGGATACATTTTACAGGTACTGTTACAGTTTCACTTTGGGCTGAGGATTATGTAGCTCAGTGATAAGTACTTAGACTGTGCAAGGCCCTGGGTTCAAATCCCAGCATCACTGTGAAAGGAAAACATATTTCTTATTGGAATGGCTATATAAGGTACAGAGATGTGGATGCCTTTAATCCCAGAACTCGGGAGGCAGAGTCAGGTGAATCTCTGTGAGTTGAAGCCAGTGTGGTCTACCTGGGGTTGGGCAACTATATAATATCACCTTAGGCTTCTATCAGCATCTGCTGCTGTTATCCTGTTATTATTATTATTTGTTGTTGTTTTTCAAGACAGGGTTTCTCTGTATCACATCCCTGGCTGTCCTAGAACTCGCTCTGTAGACCAGGCTGGCCTTGTACTCATAGATCCGCCTGCCTCTGCCTCCCAAGTGCTACGATTAAAAGTGTGCGCCACCACTGCCCAGCTTCTATTTTCTTAATGTGGCAAAAAGAACTACTTTCTAGGAGATTGTCTATAAAACTGACCTGTTTTTGGAAAAGTGGTGAAATCTGAAAGTTATAATTTTTATGTCTTTATTCTCAGTACTCCTGGTAAAAGCCAGATAGATCTGCGGAAACTGCTGAGAAAGGTCGATGTAGACAGGTAACAATTGCTTCTCCTGTGCTTTCTAAGGCAGTTGGAAAAGTGGGGATAAAACGCAGCTCTGACCTTTTCACACTTTTATAGGAGCCCAGGTGGGACCCCTCTCATCAATAAAGAAAATATGGAAACAGGAACTGGACTGACTCCAGTCATGACTCGGGCCTTAAGGAGAAAGTTTCTGGTGAGTCTGTGAAAAACCTAAAATCCAAACTAAGTCCTCTGGCTTGTTTTCCTGAAAAATAATTTATGTAAGTGCTGAGAATGTATGTAGCCCAGCATGTGTGAGGGCCTGGCTCAGAGCCAAGTACTGGAGGGAAGGAAGGAGGGAGGGAGAAAGAGAAAAGGGAGGAAGAGCGAGAGGGAGGGAGGGAGAATAAGGTAATTTATTTAGAACCACAGTCTAAAGTATTTATTTATATATTTTGAGAGAGGGTCTCACTATGTACCCCACCAGACTGACCTCAAGTACATAATCTTCCCGACTCAACTTCCCTAGTTTTAGGATAATACGCATGTCCCACTACCCAAAGTAGCTCTCTTAGTAACAATAATAATAATAGGGGCCAGAGATGTGGCTCAGTGGTTAAGAGTGCACACTGTTCACTGGGTGGTGTCCTTTAATCCAGCACTTGGGAGGCAGAAGCAGGTGAATCTCTGAGTTCGAGGCCAGCCTGGTTTACAGAGTGATTTCTAGTACTGCCTGGGCAGCACACAGAGAAACCGTGTCTCAAAGAAGGAGAAGGAAAGAGGAGGAAGAAGAAGCAGCAGAAAGAGGCTGGAAATGTAGCTCCATGTTGGAGCCCTTACCTAGCACGTGGGACACCCTGGGATCAGCCTCTAATGCTGCAGGGGCAAACAACCAAATCAAAGAATGATCTTTTCTCATTCTGTATGCTTTACAAAATGCTTTAATTATTTGATATAAAATTCTGTGAAGACCGGGCAGTGGTGGCACATGTTTTTAATCCCAGCACTTGGGAGGCAGAGGCAGGCGGATCTTTGTGAGTTCGAGGCCAGCCTGGTCTACAGAGCGAGATCCAGGACAGGCACCAAAACTACACAGAGAAACCCTGTCTCGAAAAACCAAAAAAAAAAAAAAAATTCTGCAAAGAAAAATTATTGTAATATACAGCTAGGATTATCATTTCCCCTTTGTTAATAAATGTCTGGTGGTTTAATTTCCTTTAATGAGAATTTATCGAGTACTTCCTGTATGTTAAGCACTGTGCTAGAGTACCAGGATTGGACTGGTGTGAAAAGGCAGACACAGATCTGCTGCCCTGAACCTTTCAGTCTAGTGGAAAATATAGATGTGAATCAAATAATTCCTTATTGTCTCATCCCATAGTAAGTGCTATGAAGGAAAAGAGCAAGAAAACAGGAAATGATCTAGCCAAGATGACCTAGCCTAGAAGATTTCCGTAAGTAATGCTTTGGGCAGAGACAATTAAAGAACGAATAGGAATTAACAAGGAAAGGGTTATCCTACCATAAATGTCAGAGAGGAGAAAGTCCTAGGCAACAAAAGAACAGCATGTATAAGTGTCCCATTATGAGAAGCATAATGACCTATATGATAAACTGAAAAATGACAATGTGGTGGTCTCTAGAACGGGAGCCTGACAGATGACAGACAAAATGGAAATACAAGTCCGGCTAGCAGACTCCATTTAACGAGTGTTAACGGGAAAAGGTCAGACAGCCTTCTCCATCATCACCTGCCTGATGAGCCACACGAAAACCAAGGAGAGTTGCTGGTCTTGGTCTCCTCTTTTCCACCCCGGTCTGTCTTAGTCTTCCTCATCTCCTGGATTACTGGCTCTGAAGAGAAGCCATCTCCTGCCTCCCCTGCTGGAATGCTGGGACTTGGTTGCTGACCTTTGTGGCTTTGAACACTGTAGTTCCTTCTTCCTGTGGGGCAGAAGCGCCACAGACTCCTGAGCTAAAGGGAAGAGGCCTCACAGAAGGCCTTAGCCACTTCCTTTCTCTGTTAGCGCTGGGACCCTTGCTACCCTCGCGCCACACAATAGCTAGTACAGTGTACCAGGAACCATGGAAACAGATGAAAATATAATAATAATAATAAACCCGCATGTTGTGCTATAGCAAAAATCACAGATGAAATTTTGCCATATGCTGTGTGGTAACAAATCCACTTAGTAGGAAGAATGACTTTTCCCACTCAGCCCTTATGCTCCCATTAACTGTAAAGCAAGTCTACCCAGAGTTTGCACCCAGCCACAAGTGACAAAATATCAGTTCATTTATATATGTAAAACGTATAGTGTGGGGGAGTGGCGCACGCCTTTAATCCCAGTACTCGGGAGGCAGAGGCAGGCAAATCTCGGTGAGTTTGAAATCAGCTTGGTCTACAGAGTGAGTTCCAAGACAGCTGAGGCTACTCAAGAGAAGCTCTGTCTAGAAAAACAAAAAAGAAAAAAATTTAAAACAGGAAAATATACATATTTTTATATAAATATACCCCCCCCCTTCCAGGAGTCTCAAGTAGCCATGTAACTGGGGCTGGCCTACAATGAATTTATTTTTCTTTTAAGTTTGTGTTCTTTTTTTTCAAACTGAGGACCAAACCTAGGACCTTATAATTGCTTAGCAAGCACTCTTCTTTTTTTTTTTTTTTTTTTTGGGTTTTTCAAGACAGGGTTTCTCTGTGTAGCTTTGCGCCTCTCCTGGAACTCACTTGGTAGCCCAGGCTGGCCTCGAACTCACAGAGATCCGCCTGGCTCTGCCTCCCGAGTGCTGGGATTAAAGGCGTGCACCACCACCGCCCGCCCGGCAAGCACTCTTCTTTTAAGTAAATCTCCAACCACTAGAATCATTTTGTTTGTTTGTTTGTTTGTTTGTTTGTTTGTTTTTTAGACAGGGTCTTCCCTTGTAACTCTGGCTGGCCTGACTTGCTAGCTAGACCAGGCTGGCCTTAAACTCCTTTCTGGGATTAAAAGCATGGGCTACCACCCCAGCTGGAATTCCGGGGGTTTCTCACCTGAGAATCTGTCTGGGAAATGGAGGTCCATGGCTGGTGCAGCTGCTTTATCATGCCCTTCATGCTCTTTACCCATTTCCTTTTGTTTAGTTTGGTTGTTCTTGTTTGGTTGTTTGGTTGGTTTTGGTTTTGAGACAGAATCTCACTATGTAGCCCAGTCTGGCCTCAAACTTGTAGCAGTCCAGCCTCAGACTGTCAAGTGCTGGGGTTCCAGACATGAGCCACCATTTCTCGTGCTCTTTCGCCCTTAATGCCCGGCTTTTATCCTCATGGTGCACAGTGGCAGTGCTTCCCATATAGTCACATCTCAGGCAAAAGGAGAAAGACCAGGGGCAAAATGCTTGTTAGCTTCTGTTTGTATCAGGAAAGCTGGGGAGGGTAGCTAGGAATGCAGTGCTGCCTTGCAAAAACCATCAAGTCTTTGTTAATAAGGAAGAAGACTTGTGATGGTCATAGGAGCATCATTCATGTTATACCTGTGACTTTTGTTTTCATAGCTGGCTCATCCTCAAAGCCCTACTCAGTCCCTGCCACTTCCTACAAGCAGCTTTGATGACCAAAACTGAGGCCAACTCTGCCTGACTCCATGGAGAGATCCAGACAATGACAGATCAAACCCCCTAAATTTTTATGTACTAAAATATGTATAGCTCTACAAATGTAATTCTGCTTGAAGAATCAGAGTGAGTATGTATGGAACCTACATATACTGTGGCAAACAGAGAGCATTTAGATGCTTTCTGGTGATGGTGATGGTAAGGGGACCCGATGGGAAGGTGCAACCTGCAATGTAATGTGTATCCTGGAATTACCCAATTTAGGTTAGAGCAACTGTTCAGATTTAATTCCATAGGGACTGGTGATGTGGTTCAGTGGGTAAAGGCACTTGCCCCCCAGCCTAATGACCCAAGTTCAGTGCCCAGGACCTAAATGGAGGGAAGGAAGAACTGACTCCCACAGGTTGTCCTCTGACCTCCACATGTCCACTATTATATGTGCCCCCTTCAACACACAAAATTAATAAGCACGTTAAAAAATATTCATGGTATAACTAGTTTATTATGTAAATATAGTTATGACATTAAGAAAATAGTCTGAGTACTAGAAAAAATGGCTCAGCAGTTAAGAACACTTGCTGCTTTTGCAGAGGACCCAAGTTCAGATCCTAGCACGCACTTCAGCTGGCTTATGTATGCCTCTAGCTCCAGGTCCAAGCCATTCACTGCCCTCTTCTGGCTAGGCGGGCACCTGCACTCACGTGTACACAGATACACAAACACATAAATAAATATACAAAATTTTAAAAAGAACCGGGCGGTGGTGGCGCA
Organism: Peromyscus californicus insignis; assembly: GCF_007827085.1. Taxonomy (NCBI): domain Eukaryota; kingdom Metazoa; phylum Chordata; class Mammalia; order Rodentia; family Cricetidae; genus Peromyscus; species Peromyscus californicus. The sequence goes on from NW_026294551.1 coordinate 35,603,365, forward strand.
CGCCTTTAATCCCAGCACTCGGGAGGCAGAGCCAGGCGGATCTCTGTGAGTTCGAGGCCAGCCTGGGCTACCAAGTGAGTCCCAGGAAAGGTGCAAAGCTACACAGAGAAACCCTGTCTTGAAAAACCAAAAAAAAAAAAAAAAAAAAAAAAAATTTTAAAAAGAAAATAAAGAACAGAGCCTGGTTCCTGTTCATCTCAGGCTGATTCATTCATTGCTACACACTTGATTCATAAAATAAGACCCTCTAGCTGGGCATGGTGATGCATGCATTCAATTCCAGCACTTATAAGGCAGAAGACCAAAGATCTCAGGGAGTTTGAGGCCAGTCTGGTCTACATAGTAAATTCCATATCAGCCAGAACTATACAGTGAGACCCTGTCTTAAAATAAATAAACAAGTAATTTAGAGGGGAAAAAACCACACAAAACAACTCCACGTGACCTGAAAAATTCAAGAGTACCCTGTGTTTGCTTGAAATGGAGTCTTACATTATAGCCCAATCTGGCCTGGGATTCCTGGCAATCCTCTGTTCTCATCCTCCCAAATGCTGGGATTACAGATGTGAGCCAAATCTGGCTAGAATGTAATGACACATTTCTAAAATGACTTAGCAACTTAGGTAGGTGGTTTGATCTGGCTCACTGAGACACCCCTTTTTGTTTTTTTCTTTTTGGGGCTGAACCCAGGGCCTCACACCTGCTAAGTACATGTACCTTGAGCCTATACCTCAGCCTTATATTCTTTACTTTTTATGTCTGCTGTCCATTTTCCTGTAGTCAAATAAAATTTTCATGATTTCAGCATGAAACTTCAGTTTTCCAGAATGCCTTGCCAAGGATTCTCTGTGGTCCATGGCAGTTTTATTGAGAAGCCCGGTTCCTGGTCCTTATCAGCCTGTGTATTGGCTGACAGTAGTGTTGTGTCTCTCACTGGACTTCATTTATTCTTGCCAGTCTAGCGTTGTTAGATTTAGCAAATAAGAATATAAGATGCTCCATTAAATTTGAATTTCAGATAAACCACAAATAAGCTTATAAATCTGTGCTACTAAACTATAAATATTTGAGTGTTACAGATCGAACTCAAGGCCATGTACATACTAAGCTAGTAGAAATACCTCTTTATTATTAAATGAAAACCACTTACATTTTTAAAAGAAATGTATTTAGGTCTTTGCAGGGAGGAATATAGTACTTGTCTAATGTTCATAGCTCCAGGTTCAGTCACTAGTACTAACACACACACATACACACACACACACACACACACACACACACACACACACACACAGAGTTGTCTATTTCATATTATCTATAATCACCTGGGAGATGGACTTTCTCAGACATTATCTGGATTAGGTTAATTGAGATGGGAAGACCCACCCTCTGTGGGTAGCACCATCCCCTAAGCTGGGATCTTCTTCACTGTGGATGCAATGTGAGCAGCTGCTTTAGGCTTCTGCTGTCTTGATCTCCTCCCTCCAGACAGAGTGTATGGTAGAACTATAAGCCAAACAAACCCTTCCTTCCTTAAATTGCTCTCCTCAGGTATTTCATCACAGCAACTAGAAGAGTATATATGTGTTGTTTGTCTGAAATTCACATTGAACTGAGAACCTTATATTTTACTTAGCTACCTTATTTGACCATGCTCAAAAAGTTACAATTTATTTCTGGGATCCCATAGTTTTATTACACATGTCTTCTTGGCAGTGAACACTGTATAGCTTCAGCCAGGATCCCTTAACATCTATTCTGAGTAGAATAGATGGATAATTCCCATTCAAGTGAGTGTGACTCAAGGTGCAGGAGTAACTGCACTTTTTTCTGGTACAGAGGGGTTTCAGGGCTTAGAGCATGCTAGGCAAGTGCTTCTACCACTGAGCCATACCCTTAGTTCCAGGATCACCTCTGATACTGTTATCTACCCCTGTGTAATGGCCCCCTTATTCATTAAAAACAAAAACAAAAGGACCCCCCCCCCCAAAGTCTTCAGATGTTCACTAGTTTCTAGTCTGATGGGAAGCAGCCACATAGATAATATCCTTAAACTTTTAATCTTCCGGTTCACTGTACCCCAAAATATAATTTAGTAGTGCCCTAGAAATTCTTGGAGGGTTCTGTTTAAATATTTTTGGTTCTGAGGATTGAACCAGGGCCTTGAGCATGGTTGGTAAGAAACTCTACCACTGAGTTATAGCTCCAGGTCAAATCCCTATATTTCCCTTTAAAAAAAAAAAAAAAATTATCGGGGCTGGCAAGATGGCTCAGAGGTTAAGAGCACTGGTTGCTCTTCCAGAAGTCCTGAGTTCAATTCCCAGCAACCACGTGGTGGCTCACAACCATCCTTAATGAGATCTGGTGCCCTCTTCTGGTGTTCTGCACTGTATACATAATAAATAAATCTTTAAAAAAAAAAAAAAGAATGAGTTTTTGGGGTTATGAATTTAGCTCAGTGGTAGAGCACTTGCCTAGCAAGCACAAGGCCCTGGGTTCGGTCCTCAGCTCTGAAAAAAAAAAATTTATTTTATGTACTTTGGTGTGAAGGTATCATATCCCCTGGAACTGGAGTTATAGACAGTTGTAAACTGCCATGTGGGTGCTAGGAATTGAACCCAGGTCCTCTGGAAGAACTGCCAGTGCTCCTAACCACTGAGCCATCTCTCCACCCCCCACACACACCCCACCCCCATATTTCCATTGAATGATATTACTTTGAGATGCCAAATCATGTTGTCAGAGTCATCAGACTGTAAAGTAGTCCCAAGGGGCAGTGTTTGAGCACCTTGAGGCAGTCCTGACTATGAGATCCACATTATGTTTATAATACAGAAAAGATATATCTAGGACCAGCTAGACGGTTGTTTGTTTGTTTGTTTGTGGCTTGTTGAGACAGGTTTTCATGTAGCCCAGTCTGTCCCGGAATTATTTAATCAGGGTTGACCTTGAACTTCTGATCTTGCCTCCACTTCTTACATGCTGAAATTATGTAATTAATTTAATTACTGTGGCATGCACCACCAAGTCCAGCAGAACTTTTTTGAAAACATGCTAGCTAGTGTGATATTATGTAAAAATAAGAGAAATTATTACTGAAAATAAAGGATTCATAATAGAATGGTATTTTTTGGACACTTATTTTTACAATATTAATAAACCAATATACACTTTACCAGAGTGACTGAAATAACTTAATCATTCTATCACAGAAGGTTCATTTAATACAATAAAAGCTAGGCTGGACATAGTGGCTTCTGAAAGGTGTCCCACATACTTGGAAGACTGAGGTGGAGGGAAATGTAAGTTCAAGGCCACCAGCCAGACTGGGCAGCTTGGTGAGACCCTGTCTCAATAAGACAGAAATTTTATAGGTAAAACATTTACAAAGCTGCTATTGCTGTTGTATCAGTATTAAAATGAACCCTAAATTGTTTACTAATTTTTATTTTAGAATTTGTATACTTTTTCATTGTAACAATTTGAGTACTCTGCACATTGTATAATTTCATTAAACTACTGCTTATCATATGCATCCCGTATTCATGTTGTTTTGCTTGTTTTGAGACTGGGTCTCACTATGTAGTCTTGGCTGGCTTGGAGCTCCTTATTCACAAAGATTCACCTGCTTCTGCCTCTGGAGTGCTGGGATTAAAGGAGTGCACCTCCACACTACATTTTGAACTTAAAAAAATTTTTTTTGACCCTGGTAGTGGTGGCATACACCTTTAATGCCAACACTGGGGAGGCGAGACTGGCAGATCTCTGTTAGCTCAAAGTCAGCCTGGTCCACAGAGTGAGTTCCAAGACAGCCAGGACTACACAGTTAAACCTTGTCTCAAAAAAAAATTACGGTTCAGCAGGTAAAGGTGATTGCTTAGCCAGCCTCATGGACCTGAGTTTAATTCCTGGATCCCATATAAAGGTGGGTGGAGAGAATAAATTCCACAATGTTGTCCTCCTACCTCCACATTCTTACTGTGGCATGTTTCTCCACATACATCATATACACATAATAATAATAATAATAATAATAATAATAATAATAATAATAAATAAAAGTTGTCCTTTTTTGTTTTGTTTTGTTTTTAAGAGAAGACCTGGGTATGGTAATGCATACCTTTAATCCCAGCACTAGGGTGGCAGAGGCAGGGGGTGTCTCTGTGAGTTTGAGGTGAGCCTGGTATACATAGCAAGTTTGAGGCCAGCCCAGGCCACATAGTGAATCCCTGTCCAAAAAAAAAAAAAAGAAAAGAAAAGAAAAGTACTGGGGCTTGGGATGCAGCTCAGTTGATAGACCATGTACAAAGCCCTTGGTTTGATCCCTAGCATCTAAGAAAAGCCAGGAATGGTATTGTATTCCTCTAGGAAGTTGTGACAGGAAGATCAATCAGAAACTCAAGGTCATCCTCAGCCACATAGCAATTTCAAGACCAGCATGAGTTGCATGAGACCGTGTCCCAAGGAACAATAACAACAAAAAAGTATAAGCCAAGGACTCGGGGGAACAAAAAGATTGGAGCCATTGGGATAACTCAGTAGGTAAACTCAATGGGTAAAAGTGTTTACTCCAGCCAGGCGGTGGTAGCCCACGCCTGTAATCCCAGCACTCTGGAGGCTGTCCTCGAACTCACAGAGATCCACCTGCCTCTGCTTCCTGAGTGCTGGGATTAAAGGCGTGTGCCACCACTGCCTGACAACTTTTGTTTTAAGGGTTTTTTTTTAATGTGTGTGTTTTGTTTTTTGTTTTTTGTTTTTTGGTTTGTTTTTTTTTTTTTCATTTTAAATTTTTATGTTCATTGGATCTCCTGGAACTGGAGTTCCAGACAGTTGTAAGCTGCCATGTGTGTACTGGGAATTGAACCCTGGTCCTTTGGAAGAGCAGCCACTGTTTTTTGTTGTTGTTTTGTTTTGTTTTGTTTTGTTTTAAAGATGTATTTATTATGTATACAGTGTTCTGCCTGCATGTATCCCCACAGGCCAGAAGAAGGCACCATATCTCATTAAGGATGGTTGTGAGCCACCATGTGGGTGCTGGGAATTGAACTCAGAACCTCTGGAAGAGCAGCCAGTACTCTTAACCACTGAGCCATCTCTCCAGCCCTTGTTTTAAGTTTTTATTTATAGCATTTTTTTTTAAAGATTTATTTATTTATTATGTATACAGAAGAAGGTACCAGCTCTCATTACAGATGGTTGTGAGCCACCATGTGGTTGCTGGGAATTGAACTCAGGACCTCTGGAAGAGCAGTCAGTGCTCTTAACCTCTGAGCCATCTCTCCAGCCCTATTTATAGCATTTTTATATGCATGTATGATGAGTGCCTACTTGTAGGTATATGCACCATGTGTGTGCCTAGTGCCCAAGAAGGCCAGAGAGGGTTTCAGATCCTTTGCCTGTAGCTACAGGTGATTATGAGGCAACTGAACCGATTCTCTGCATAAGCAGCAAGTTCTTAACCGCTGAGCTATCTCTCCAGCCCAGTCCTGATGACTTGAGTTCCATCCTGGAATCTCACATGATAGAATAAAATGTGAGATCCTCAGTAGGGATGCCAGAGACATCAGCTCCTCCAGAAGCTGGAGTTTCCGACCATGGGTGCTGCAAGGCGAGAACTGCTTTTCTCTACCAGAGCAGACCTCAATCACTGATCCATCACTCCGGCTCCTCTCCCCCTATTTTGGAGCAAGTACCTAACTCTGTAGTCAAGGCTGGTCTTGAACTCAAGGCAGTCCTCCTGCCTCACCATTCTGAATGTTGGGATTACAGGGGTGTGACAATATGCTTGGTTCCCCCCCACACACATACCCTCTCTCTCTCTCTGATGGTGGTGCAAGCCTTTAATTCTACCATTTGTGAGGCAGAGGTTAGGGTATCTCTGTAAATTCGAGGCCAGCCTGGTCTACAGAGAGAGGTCCAGGACAGCCAAGGCTGCACAGAGAAACCCTGTCTCGAAAAAACAATTGAGAGAGAGAGAGAGAGAGAGGGAGGGAGGGAGGGAGGGAGGGAGGGAGGGAGGGAGGGAGGGAGGGAGGGAGGGAGGAAGGAAGGAAGGAAGGAAGGAAGGAAGGAAGGAAAGAAAGTGCTGGGCAGTGGTAGTGCACTCATTTAATCCAGAACTGGGAAGACAGATGCAGGCGGATCTCTATGAATTTGAGGTCATCCTGGTCTACAAAGTGAGTTCCAGGGCAACGCAGAGAAACTGTCTCGAAAAACCAAAAAAAAAAAAAAAAAAAAAAAAAAAAAAGGAATCCTGGCGCCTCAGCTTAAAAAGAAAGTGCAACCGGGCGGTGGTGGCGCACGCCTTTAATCCCAGCACTCGGGAGGCAGAGCCAGGCGGATCTCTGTGAGTTCGAGGCCAGCCTGGACTACCAAGTGAGATCCAAGAAAGGCACAAAGCTACACAGAGAAACCCTGTCTCGAAAAACCAAAAAAAAAAAAAAAAAAGAAAGTGCAAGTATAAGCAACCACCGCTGCTGAGCTGTTAGAAGAATCAGTTGGATTTTATTTTTGACATATTCTTTAAAATGCAAACTGCACCCAAGCTAGTTTTTGACATCTCAATCCCTATAGTCTCTCGAACTGAGCAAATGTAGAGCTAAGTAATACCTTAGCAGGACAGTAGAAAAGGCAGGGGGAGGGGAGGGGAGGGGAGGCGGGGGTGGGAGGACAGAGGATGGCCAAGATGACACACCACACGGAACACGACACCGGAACTAAAATGAGAGAGGCAGGGACTGACGTGGGGAGGAGGTATTTCACAGTAGGACCGGGTCGGTTGGGATTAGCGAGGGACAGGAAGGAGGCTGGAGGAATCTCCTTCTCCGCCATGGCGGGGCCGGTCAGCTTGCGGGAACTTCTGATGAGAGAGTCGGCCTGGCTGGGCTCCGAGAGTCCCGGAGGTCCCCCCGCTGAAGGCGGAGGGAACGCGGCCGGCACGCCCGAGCCTCCGTGGAGGGAGGATGAGATCTGCGTGGTGGGAATCTTCGGCAAGACGGCTCTGCGCCTGAACTCCGAGAAGTTCTCTCTGGTGAACACTGTGTGCGACCGACAGGTTTTCCCTCTCTTCCACCACCAGGATCCTGGGGATCCAGGGCCTGGACTCAAGACGGAAGCGGTCGCCGTCGGAGAGGCCGGAGGAGCCGGCGACCCGGGGGCTGCCGCCGGGGATGCACTTCGTGGAGGTATGGCTACGGCGGAAGGTAACCGAGCCGAGCCAGGTCCCCAGGACTTTAGCCTTCTGCAGGCTTATTACAACCAGGAAAGTAAAGTTCTGTACCTTATTCTCACTTCCATCTGTGACAATTCACAGCTTCTGCGTGCTTGTCGGGCTCTCCAGAGCGGAGAAGCTGGTGGAGGCCTCTCTTTACCTCATGCAGAAACACATGAGTTCTGGAAGCATCAGGAGAAGTTGCAGTGTCTCAGTCTCCTTTACCTTTTCTCTGTCTGTCATATATTGCTCCTGGTCCATCCGACTTGTTCCTTTGACATCACTTATGACCGAGTATTCCGAGCCCTGGATGGGCTGAGGCAGAAAGTACTACCCCTACTCAAAACAGCCATTAAGGATTGTCCAGTTGGCAAAGACTGGAAGTTAAACTGCCGACCTTGCCCACCTAGACTCCTTTTCCTCTTTCAACTCAATGGAGCCCTTAAGGTGGAACCCCCTCGGAGCCAAGATACAGCTCATCCCGATAAGCCCAAGAAGCATTCTCCCAAAAGAAGACTGCAGCATGCTCTGGAGGATCAGATCTATAGAATCTTCCGCAAGAGTCGAGTCTTGACCAATCAGAGTATCAACTGCCTCTTTACGGTACCTGCCAACCAAGCTTTTGTGTACATAGTTCCAGGAAGTCAGGAGGAGGACCCAATCGGCATGTTGCTGGACCAACTTAGGAGTCATTGTACGGTGAAGGACCCCGAGTCTTTGTTGGTGCCTGCACCCCTTTCTGGACCTAGGCGTTATCAAGTGATGAGACAACACAGCCGGCAACAGCTCTCCTTCCACATCGATAGCAGCACTTCCGGTTCTTCAGGCCAGCTAGTGGACTTCACTCTTCGAGAATTCCTATGGCAGCATGTGGAGCTGGTCCTGAGCAAAAAGGGTTTTGATGACAGTGTGGGCAGGAATCCACAGCCCTCCCATTTTGAGCTTCCCACTTATCAGAAGTGGATCGCAGCAGCTGCAAAACTGTATGAGGTGGCTATTGATGGGAAGGAAGAGGATTTGGGCTCACCTACTGGGGAGCTAACCTCTAAGATTTTAAGCAGTATTAAAGTCTTAGAAGGATTTTTGGATATAGACACAAAATTCTCAGAAAACCGGTGCCAAAAAGCTTTACCCATGGCTCATAGTGCCTACCAATCCAACCTGCCTCATAATTACACTATGACAGTCCACAAGAATCAGCTTGCTCAGGCCCTTCGAGTGTACAGTCAACACGCTAGAGGTCCCGCCTTTCACAAGTACGCCATGCAGCTACATGAGGACTGCTACAAGTTTTGGAGCAACGGCCATCAGCTCTGCGAAGAGAGAAGTTTGACGGACCAGCACTGTGTACACAAATTTCACTCCTTACCTAAATCAGGTAGCTACAAAGTTTCCAATATTTTGCAATGAAAACTTGAGCTGTGCTTTTATTATTATTATTGTGTGCTTGTATGGTGTGTGTGTGTGTGTGTGTGTGTGTGTGTGTGTGTGTGTGTGTGTCTGTGAGAGAGAGAGAGAGAGAGAGAGCGCATCTGTGGAGGTCAGAGGAAATGTGCAGTGGATTCTCGCCTACCTTTACATGGGTTCCAAGGAACCAACTCATGGAGTCAGGCTTGTACAACAAGGACTTTAACTGCTGAGTCGTCTTACTAACACCTGAACTGTGTTTTTACTCTTGTTTTAAGATGATTTGTTTGGTATGTATTGATATGTTTGTTTTTTTAAAGAACCCTGCAGAAATTTAACAGTAAAATCTTTTTTTCTTCCTTATTTGTTTTATTCTTTTATTGTTTTGTTTTTTTGTTTTTTGATTTTTTGAAACAAAATTCTGTAGATCAGGCTGGTCTTAAACTCACAGAGATGCTCCTGCCTCTGCCTTTGGAATGTGTGTGCCAACACACCCAACTAGTAAATACCATCTATTTATTTTTGTTTTTAAAATTGCATTGTGTGTGTAGATAAATAGATTGTGTGTGTTTATAGATAAGTGAATGTCAAGACATTCGTGTGGAGGTCAGAGGACAACTTGCAGGAGTCAGTCCCCTCCTGCTACCATGTGGGTCCTGGGGATGGAACTCAGATGCCAGATGAGCCATCTTGCCAGCTCCAGCTTTAAATTTTATCTTTTACCTCTAAAAGGAAAATATCGCCCATCACTCATTTTTTTGTATTTAAACAATGAACTCTAGTGAGTTGGTAGATAATTATTCAAAAGCATGAGGTTTCAGAAAATGTGTGTTCACTTTTCATCTTAGAGTATTTGTTGAATTAAGAGGAATGTAATGAAATGAAAGGTCATCATGATGTGACACAGAAGGAGAAACTTCACTTGGAAATTCAACTTTTTATTTATTTTTGAGGCAAGGTCTCCCTGTAGACCAGGCTGCCCTTGTTCGTAGAGATCCTTCTGCCTCTGTCTCCAGATTGCCTTACCACTTCTGGCTGGTTCAACCTTTTGAGGTTAAGACATCGGGTGTAGCTAGGAGACGGAGCACTTGCATTGCATATATAAATGAGGCACCAAGTCTCATCATCTGCACTGGATAAAAGGGTAAAACTTAAGGCTTGTGTATTTAATTAAGATTTGTGTGTGTGTGTGTGTGTGTGTGTGTGTGTGTGTGTGTGTGTGTGTGAGTGAGTGTTTCTTAAATGCCAGAGAACTATCTGGAGAACTTGGGGAGTTGATTGTTGTAAACCGCAAGGTAAACTTGTCTTTGTGAGAGTAATAATGACAGTTGCATCTTCCAGGAGAAAAACCAGAGGCAGACAGGAACCCTCCTGTGCTCTACCACAATAGCCGAGCCCGCTCTACTGGAGCCTGCAACTGTGGAAGGAAACAGGCTCCTCGAGACGACCCCTTTGATATCAAGGCCGCTAACTATGACTTTTACCAGGTAGACTCTGAAGCTCTCTTTGTTACGGAATATTATCCAGTAAAAATACATATTCAGAAGCAGAACACTTAGAAATGCAGTGGCAGCGGCATAAAAACAAGGGCAAGTTCGTGCCATGCACTTCTTGGTTGTTTTTTTCCTTAACCATACTTTATAAAAATATATTTAGTATATAAACTATTAGAATGATACAGCTAGAGGATTTTTTTAAAAATTTATTTTTACTTACTTATTTGAAAAGAGGCCTTTTAAAAAACTATTTAAGCCGGGGGGGGGGGGGGGGGGGGGGGGGGGGTGGCGGCGGCGGCGGCGGCGGTGCACACCTTTAATCCCAGCACTGGGGAGGCAGAGCCAGGTGGATCTCTGTGAGTTCGAGGCCAGCCTGGTCTACAGAGCAAGATCCAGGACAGGCACCAAAGCTACACAGAGAAACCCTGTCTCGAAAAACAAAAACAAATAAACAAACAAATAACTATGTATTTATTTATCTATCTATCTATCTATTTATTTATGTTTGAGGCAGGATCTCTTTATGTAGTCCTGGCTGACTTGGAGCTTGCAGTGTAGATCAGGAGCTTGCCAGTATAGACAGAGATCTGCCTGCCTCTGCTTCCCGAGTGCTGGAATTAAAAACCGGAGTCACCATTCCTGGCTTGGAAAGAGGCCTTTATTATCTAGCTTAAAAAATCCTTGCCGGGCGGTGGTGGCGCACTCCTTTAATCCCAGCACTCGGGAGGCAGAGCCAGGAGGATCTCTGTGAGTTCGAGGCCAGCCTGGTCAACAAAGTGAGTTCCAGGAAAGGCGCAAAACTACACAGAGAAACCCTGTCTTGAAAACCAAAAAAAAAAAAAAAAAAAAATCCATTAATCACAATTTTATTTGTTACTCCTTTTACTGAAATGAGCCAAGAGACCAAACTTGGTTGATCGGCAGGCATCCACAGTGGAATATCTCCCAGGCATGCTACATTCAGATTGCCCAAAAGGTCTCTTACCCAAATTCTCCAGCTGGTCTTTGGTTAAAACTCGGCCCAGCCAAGTCTTACAACTTTCATACAGGTTTGAACCAACAGGGCTTCGTTCCAGGAACAACCTATCTTATGCCTTGGGACATTGTCATCAGTAATATTTTTATTGAAGTATATATGTATCTGTGTATATTGTGTTACATGCCTATGGAGATCAAAAGAGGGTGTTGGACCCACTGGAGCTGCAGTTACTTAATTTGTCTGAGTGTTTGGCCTGCATGTGCCTGTGTGCACCACACATGTACCTAGTACCTACTGAAATCAGAAGAAGGCATGGATCCCCTGGAACTGAAGTTATGGGGTTAGCCACCATGTGGGTGCTGGAAATCAAAGCCAGATCCTCTGTAAGAGCAGCAGATGCTCTTACCCACTGAGCCATCTCTCTGGATCTCCATTGATATGGTTTTAAACAGAAGTAAAAAGGGAAAATTTGTGGTCATAAAACCACTCCCCCAAGCCTGGTGGTGGCAGCACACTCCTTTAATCCCAGCACTTGGGAGGCAGAAGCAGGTGGAACTCTGAGTTCGAGGCCAGCCTGGTCTACAGACTGAGTTCCAGGACACCCAGGGCTACACAGAGAAACTCTGTCTCAAATAAAATAAAATAAAAAACCACTTCCCCAAAACAATTTTTTTTTTAAATCACTTTTTCTAAGTGGGTCAGTACAGCAAACATGTCTAGTGACTCTTTGTGTCTAATTCTTATGGAACTTATGGTCACTGGGATTGAAAACAGAGCCATGCCTTGAATCACTGCTTCAAAGGAATAACTCATACTGGATTCTTTTGGAATACAAAAAGAGTTCTTACTACTTCAATACCCAGAAAATTGTATTCACATACCTACCGTCAAAGAAAAAAACTGTGTGTTCTTCTTTGCTCATACATTGATTGCTAACCCTGCTTGTTAGAATAAAGTGTGTGTTGTTGTATTTGTTTTGAGACAGATGAGTGCAGGATGGTCTGGAACTTGCTCTGTGGCCCAGGCTAGCTAACTCTCTGTTCTACTTCACCCAGCCTGCCCTCCCAAAACTGTTATAGGCATGCACTACCCACCCTCTGCTCAGTGATATGCCTGGTTTTGTTTTTGTTTTTTTTTACTTATGTAAGCATACAAAGAAGAATATATTATTTGAAATAAATATATTCTTTTTTTCTTCGTATAGCTCCTGGAAGAAAAGTGTTGTGGAAAATTGGATCATATCACTTTCCCCGTATTTGAACCAAGTACTCCAGATCCTGCCCCTGCTAAAAACGAACCGTCTCCTGCCCCACCTGACTCAGATGCCGAGAAACTTAAAGAGAAAGAACCTCAAACCCAAGGGGAGAGCACAAGCCTGAGTTTAGCTTTGAGCTTGGGCCAGTCAACAGATAGCCTAGGGACCTATCCAGCTGACCCACAAGCAGGAGGAGACAATGCAGAAGTTCACGGTCAAGGAGAAGTCAAGTCTGACAAGAGACCAAACTTGGTTGATCGGCAGGCATCCACAGTGGAATATCTCCCAGGCATGCTACATTCAAATTGCCCAAAAGGTCTCTTACCCAAATTCTCCAGCTGGTCTTTGGTTAAACTCGGCCCAGCCAAGTCTTACAACTTTCATACAGGTTTGGACCAACAGGGCTTCGTTCCAGGAACAAACTATCTTATGCCTTGGGACATTGTCATCAGGACCAGAGCTGAAGATGAGGGAGACTTAGACACGAACTCCTGGCCTGCTCCAAATAAAGCCATTCCTGGAAAGAGAAGTGCCGTTGTCATGGGCAGAGGAAGGCGGCGGGATGACATAGCTAGAGCTTTCGTTGGCTTTGAGTACGAAGACTCCCGAGGTCGGAGATTCATGTGCTCAGGGCCTGACAAAGTCATGAAAGTGATGGGAAGTGGGCCAAAGGAGTCGGCTCTAAAAGCCCTCAACAGCGATATGCCCCTGTACATCCTGTCCTCGTCTCAGGGCAGAGGCCTCAAGCCACACTATGCGCAGCTGATGAGGCTTTTTGTGGTGGTTCCTGATGCTCCTTTGCAGATAATCCTGATGCCCCAGGTAAGAAATAAAACCGCTCCCCTAAACAGACAAAAAAAGCAATGCTTTTCTTGGGGGTGGTCTTCATGGGGCAAGCCATGTAGCCCATGTTGCCTTGGAACTAGATGTGAAGTCTTCAGTGACCTGGAACTTCTGATCATTTTGTCTCTGCCTCCCAAGTGCTGCGATTTTAGGCATGTCTCTTCCTTATAACTGTGCTGTATCCCAAGGCCATGATGCTTATTTTGATTTTTGTTTGTTGGTTTGAGAGAGTCATGTGGTCCAGGCCAGCCTGAAACTCACTGTGTAGTTACGGATAACCTTGAACTTCTTACCCCCTGTCTCTACCTCCTCAGTGCCTGAATGGCAGGGTACACACCCACACCTAGTTTAGGCAGTACTAGGGATTCAGTGATGGTTTCATATACTGAGCACTGTACCAACTGAGCTACATCCGCCGCCCTTTGTTCTGATCATTTTTATTTATTTATTATTTTGGTTTTTTTGAGACAAGCTTTCTCTGTGTAGCCCTGGCTATCCTGGAACCCAAAATATAGACTAGGCTAACCTAGAACTCGCAGAATTCTAGGTCACCAGATGTGCTGTATCACTGAATTGCCTTCCAACCCCATATCTGCTTAAATATTTTTGTTTACACTTATTTATTTATCTATCATTTATTAATTTGTTGTTTGTGTGCACACTGGTATCCTAGGCGAGCCCTCTAACCAATAAGTTATATTCCCAGTACCTAATTTCTTTTAAATCCAAGATCTTTATTGATTTAACTATGACAACCATTAGTAAGAATTTAGTTTAACCACAGTTTTCCAAAAAAAAAAAAGAAAACAAGCTAGGTGAGGTGGTGTATGCTTTTAATCCCAGCACTCCAGAGGCAGAGGCAGGTGGATCTCTGTAAGTTAGAGGCCAGCCTGGTCTACAGAGTGAGTTCCAGGACAGCCAGGGATATGGAAAGAGAGATTCTGTATTAAAAAACAAAAAACAAAACAAAAAAAACTGGTCAGCCGGGCGGTGGTGGCGCACGCTTTTAATCCCAGACAGAGCCAGGCAGATCTCTGAGTTCGAGGCCAGCCTGGTCTACAAAGTGAGATCCAGGACAGCCACCAAAACTACACCAAACAAACAAACAAACAAACCTGGTCAACAGGAAGTGGAAAAGAGCGCAGAGGGAGTAAGACACCAAGGGGACAAGGTGAGGACCAAGAAAGTGCCAGCAGCTCCCGCCTTCCTGTTGAGTCTGGCTGCTCCATCTGCAGGGGGTTTGAACCCACTGTTTGTTGACACTCAACTTTTAGGTGTTTCTTATTGAGAAATCTACAAGTAATTCTGTTACCTGTGTTTTTCAGGTTCAACCAGGCCCACCACCATGTCCAGTATTTTACCCAGAAAAACAAGAAATCACTCTCCCACCTGATGGCCTGTGGGTTTTGAGATTTCCTTATGCATATGTGACTGAGAGGGGACCTTGTTTTCCTCCCAAGGAGAACGTGCAGCTCATGAGCTACAAGGTGCTTCGGGGCATCCTGAAAGCCGTGACACAATAGGTTCTCCCCGCGGGTGGTCTCTGACCAGAGCCTGGAGCCCACCGACCTTTGTCTTGTTTGGGTGTGTGTGAGATTTTGTTTTTAAATGTGTGTTCTGTGTTTACCCAAAACCAACATGTGTTTTGGTTAAAAGTGTTCAGTATTCGGACAATAATTGTTCCATTATTTCATTATATTGATATTTATTGTAAAATCAATAAAAGTTTGTTGTTCTAGAAAAGAATGGATATAAAAATGTATAGTTGATAGCTCTGTTTTCTCTTGTTTCATTGTCGATATAAGGCATATTTTTATATTTCATTGTCAATATAAGGCATATTTTTATTGTAATTTGGTGTTTCATCTTTCTGATAAAATGATGTTTCAGTTGGGATATTCCTTAAGATCATGCTTTTCTTTTCTTTCTCTCTCTCTGTTTTTGGGAACTCACTCTGTAGACCAGACTAGCCTCGAACTCACAGAGATCTACCTGACTTTGCCTACCAAGTGCTGGGATTAAAGGTGTGCGCCACCACCGCCTGGTCCTATTTATTTTTTATATGTATGAGTATACATATGTATGTATATGTACTATATGCATGCATGATGCCCACTGAGGTCAAAAGAGGACATTGGATACCTTGGAACTAGAGCCACCATGTGGGTACGGGAACTGAACCCAGGTCCTCTGTAAGAACAAGTGCTCTTAAACCGGGCAGTGGTGGGGCACACCTTTAATCCCAGCACTCAGGAGGCAGAGGCAGGTGGATCTCTGTGAGGCCAGCCTGGTCTACAGAGCAAGTTCCAGGACAGCCAGAGCTGTTACACAGAGAAACCCTGTCTTGGAAAAAAAAACAAAAACACAAATGAGCAAGCGCTCTTGATGGACAGTGGTGGTGGCGCACACCCTTTAACCCCAGCTCTTAGGAGGCAGAGGCAGGCAGGGCTCTGAAGTTTGAGGCCAGCGTGAAACAACAGCAACAAAAACCCCCAAGTGTTCTGGCTGAGCCATTTCTCTAGTCCCTGGCCTTGACCTCTCAAAACTCCTGCCTTAGCCCGTCTAGTACTGGGATAGGTGTGTGCTAATAAAGACTTTATTCAGTACTAGGCATTGAACCTCAGGTCTCATGCATGCCACTGAGTTACATCCAGTGCCTGTTGGTTCTTAATATTTGGAGACAGTATCTAGCCGGGGCTAGCTTTGAATTCATTCTGTAGCCCAGGCAGGCCTAGAACTTAAAATCCTCCTGTCTCAGCCTCCAGAGTAGCTGGGATTACAGACCTGTACCCTCAGTCCTGGCATAAATGTTCTTTAATTAAATACCTATTCTATGAAATAATTTGCTAAGTGGTTAAATCTTACCAATCTCTAGTAACTTTTCCCAACATACCACCGTATCACTATTGTGGCTATGCCATCAATTAGATACTGGCAAAATAAACTGAGACCCAAAGTAGTGCAATTGATTCTATTTTCCCAGATACGTTTTAAATACTGTACTAACAGAATTAGAGACTCTAGTGTCAATGTATATGAAATAAAGTGTTTATTGCATTTCCAAAAGCTGTTACCTGACCCAGCAAGATGGCTTAGTAGGAAAAGGAACTGCCACCTCAGGTCTCCCATGGTGGGAAGACAGAACTATCCCCCAAAGGTTTTTCTCTGGCCTTTACCTGTGTACCCCCCATACACACAAAATAAGTAAATATATAAAAAATAAACAATGAGATCAGGTGCAGCAGCCCTTGCCTGCAGATCCAGCTAATCAGCAAGATGAAGCAAGACAACTACTTGACCCTAGGAGTTTGAAGCCAGCCTGAGCTAAACACGGTCATTTTGTTGTTGTGGATTGTTTTGTACCAGGAATCAAACTGCTGGCCTTGAGGGGTTTGTACTTGGAAGACAGAGGCAGGTGGATCTCCAGCCTGGTTTCCATATTGAGTTCCAGGTCAGTCAAGGGAACAGTGAGACTCTGTCTCCAAAAATAATAACTGCAATACTTAGAAGGCAGAGGCAAGCTGAACCCTGTGAATTTGAGGCCAGCATGGTCTACACAGTGAGACCCTGTCTCAATTAAAACAAACCCAAGGCCTTGAACATGTTAGGAAAGTGCTCTATCATTGAGCCACGGCTACAAGCCTTTCTGGTTAGTTCCTTTGTATGAAATATGATCCACAGCTGGGCATGCTTATAATCCCAGCACTGGAGGCTGAGGCAGGAGAATCGGGAGTTCAAAGCTCTATCCTCTACTCCATAGTGAATTCAAATCTAGACTGGGCTAGGTAAGACCCTATCTCACAAAACCAACACCCTATCCCCTTAAAACGTAGTGCCTAGCGTTTTCGGAGTTTGTAATGTGTGAGATGAAAAAGGGAAATGGAAAATGTAGTTGCCAGTCTTTATAGGGAACGACTCAGTTGCCAGTTTCCTTATTTATATTTGTTTTGTGCTGGAGCTTGAATCGGTACGCTCTACTAACTGGGCTACGCCTTCCAGTCCCAAGTTTTTTACACGAACTGTTGAGTCAACATTTCTCGAGTACGTAACGAATTCGAGGCATTAGTAACAATTCTTTGCATTTCCTAGAGTAGGGGCTAGGACTTGCCCTGGAATCCTCCTTTGATGTACACTTCCCCAATTACGTCAGATTTTCCTGAAGGCTATCCTGCTTGAGGGATGCCAAAACAAAAACCAAACAAATAAAAACACTGGCGAGTTTCCAACCTCTTGCCTCAGGACCTTGTGAGAAGCACTTAGGCGTGGGACTACAGCTGCGGGACGCCAAACGCTGCCTGCCGCAGCGCGCCTGCGTATCGGAGCCCCTTTGTTGCTCCGGCGCTGGGGTCGGGCTGCGCCTGCGTGTTGAGCCCGCACGAACAAGTGCGCTGCGCCGAGGGCACCGGCTGGGGGCGAGCAGATCTCGAGCAGCCGCCGGCGCCGCAGCCGTTGCTACCGCCGCAGCGCAGTGGGGTTCAGAGGCCCAGAAGGTGGTGACCCAGGATGTCGTCCACCGCGGCTTTTTGCCTTCTCTCTACCCTGGGAGGGTATTTGGTCACGTCGTTCTTGTTGCTTAAATACCCAACGTTGTTGCACCAGAAAAAGAAGCAGCGATTCATCAGTAGGCACATCTCTCACCGCGGAGGTGAGAGGGGTCCCCAGAACCCGATGGCGGAGATTGGGGGTGGCTTCCTCGGAGGGAGATGATGGGGATACCGGAGAGGAAGAATGGGCTCCAGTGGCTGGAGGGCTTCCTCGGATGAGTCGTCCAGAGGGGAGGAAAGGAAAGGGGTCTGGTGTCCGAGTCCTGGTGGGCGTCTCTGGGGAGCAAAGGTGGGCAGGGCGTGTGTGAGGAGGGGAAGCGCAGGATGAGAGCGAGAAGTGGGGCGCTTCTCTGCCGATGGAAGGATGATCGCGAGGACCCTTCCTGGCAGCCAGGCACAAAGCCGGTGCAGATCCAGGAGACACCCGCAGGGGGAACCAGGCACAGACTGCTTGGAACAAGCTGGTGGCTGAGTCCATAGGGAAGAGCTTGTGCTCAGGCAGGACTGAGGATCCGCGAGTCACCTGGAGCGAGCCGAGCCCTCTGCCATGCCTAGTGACCTGGCCCACCCTCCACGCTTTTGTAATTGAGCTCTGGAGAGAAATGTCTCCAGACCAGGGACGTTTTCCAAGGTCACAGTTAGAGCTTGGACTGAAGTAGGGCAGGGAACTTGAGGGTTCTGGTTCCGAGGAATCCAAACCTAGTACCTGGTTTTTGTTTTGTTTTGTTTTGTTTTTCATTTTGAACAGCACTATTTACCCCAGCAATGGTTCGTGGGTTTCTAAAAGACTAAAACATGATTTCGCTTATTAGTCAGTACTATTTTTCAAAAATGTTAATTTTCTCTTGCAAAAGTATATTGCTATAAGGATCGAAGGGAGTCCACTCTAATTTCCTACAGCAGGCCACGTCTTTGCTTCTTCGTTACTGTTTAATAATGTGACTTCATTACATCTCAATCATAATGTTTAAAATATAAAATTGTCTCGGTCGCTTTAAAATTTTCTTTTGGAGTGAATGTGACACCAGGTTGAAATAGCTTGAAATGGAGCCGGGTTTCGTGGCCTACGCCTTTAATCCCAGCACTCTGGAAGCAGAGGCAGGCAGATCTCTTGAGTTTGAGGCTAGCTGGAATGAGTTCCAGGTCAGCTGGAGTGAGTTCCAGGATAGCCAGGGCTACACAGAGAAACCCTGTCTCAAAAAACAAAACCAAAAAAAAGAAAGAAAATTGTTTGTCATGTACAGTTTAATGGTAAATTCTATAGTCTAAAATTTGATGTAGTATAATGTTTTTTGGTTTTAGAATTTTCAAAGATGGGGTCTTGCTCTGGAGTGCTGGGCTGGCCTGCAAGTTGCTATGTAGACCAGGCTGGTCTGGAACTTTGCCTCTGCCTTCCCAGTGCTGGGTTTATAGTAAAGTCTTGGACCACTATGCTGGGACCATGACTTCTATTATGTCATAGAAATACATTATCATTCTTTTGTATAATTTTATCAGTTCAACACAATTTCCCACTTTTATTTTATTTTATTTTTTCAAGACAGGGTTTTTTTCTGTGTAGTCCTGGCTGTCCTGGAACAACTATCTCTGTAGACCAGGCTGGCCTTGAACTCAGACTGCCTGCCTCTGCCTCCCAAGTGCTGGGATCAAAGGCGTGTGCCCAGCTGGGGGTGATGGCTGTTTAATATGTCTGTGTATGGGTGTGCGGAGGTCAGAGAACATCAGGTAGTGGTCCTTGTCTTTCACCTTGTTTGAAGTGGAGCCTCTTGTTTATGTTTGGACTCACCAGTAAACTTGAGTTGGGGGTCGGAGCTTCTCCTGACTGGCCTCCCATCTACCAGTAGAAGCACTGGGATTATACACCAGACGCTGGTTCTGCTGCTTCTGTCTTATGCATGGGTTCTGGGTTCTGCTGCTTCTGTGCTTCTGGCTTATGCATGGGTTCTGGGTTCTCCTGCTTCTGTGCTTCTGGCTTGAGCACGGGTTCTAGGGATCTGAAGCAAATGATTTATCTACTGTGCTATCTATCCACTCTAGCCCTTGCCATTTTTTGTTTTTGTTTGTTTGTTTGTTTTGTTTTTTAAGTAGTCTGACTGTAGACTTCAGGCTGGCTTTGAATGGAATGGCCTCAGCTTCCGAGTGCTGGCACCCCAGGTATTTGTCACCACCAATCTTCCTTTTGAGGATGATTCTTTTGTGGCTGAAGCTGTTGTCATAGTTTTTCATTGGTTTTATAAACAACACACCAGCACGTTGTATGTCTTATATATGAGATGTTAATGATAATATAATGGTGGCCAGACAAAAACTACCAGAAAAGTAAACATCGATTCATATACAAAACATCTGAAATATTTTAGAAGGAGATGGACCAATATTGCTTTCCTTCATAGCATTTAAATCTAGATCACTGGCAGGGTGGTGGGCAGAGGCACCTGCTGCCAGGCCTGGCAATCCAAGTTCAATCTGAGGGACCCAACGTGGTGGAAGAGGAGAGCTGACTCCCACAGTTTGTCTGACTTCATGCATATGTGTGAACATGCGTAAAATAAATAAATGTTTTAAAAAAATCTTATGTAGGGGCTGGAGAGATGGCTCAGTGGTTAAGAGCACTGGCTGCTCTTCCAGAGGACTCAGGTTCAATTTCCAGCACCCACATGGCAGCTCACTTGTCTGTAACTCCAGTTCCAGGGGATCTGACACCTTCACACCAATGCACATAAAAAAAGATAACGTTTTTTAGAAAAAAACTTATGTAAGGATGCAAAGTGCAATGTTTCCTTTTCTTATCCTATCAAAGATTAACTGATTGAAAGTAATTAGAAAGCACTACATAGAGGGGGGAAATTAATATAAACGGAAAACAGAGGAGGCTGGGAGATCACCCAGTTGGTAAGAGGACCCGAGTTTGATTCCCAGAACCTGGGTAAAAGAAGATGGGGCTGCAGAGATGGCTTAGTGGTTAAGAGCACTGACTGCTCTTCCAGAGGACCCAGGTTCAATTCCCAGCACCCACACGGCAGCTCACAACTGTCTGTAACTCCAGTTCCAGGGGACCTGACACCCATGGCAAAACACCAATGCACATAAAATAAAAAATAAATTAATTAAAGAAAAAAAAGAGGCTGGGTGAGTGGTATGTACATGTATTCCCAGTGCTGGGGAGGTGGAGACAGACAGGTCCTTTGGTCTCTGGCCAGCTAACATAATCTATGTGGTGAGTGTTGTGGGATATTCTGATTGTACTCTGATACACCCAAGACTGTCAATAAAGTTTACTTTGAATCAGAGGGCGCAGCTAGCTACTAGCTGACCAAAGTAGCCATAGAGGTTTTGGAGGACTGAGGACATATAGAGAGATACAGGAAGTGGTAGGGAGGAGCTTAGAAAGATTCTTGGCCCTTTTGTGTTGAGGTAAGGAGAGAGAGGGGAGGTTACTGGTTAATTCTCCACTGATCAGTCAGGTTCTTACCCTGATATCTGACTCCTGAGTTTTTATTGATAAAGATAACTAGATAAATGCTTCATCTGGTGCCCCATATTGGGTGCCATATATAGTTGGCTTTCTCATCAGGACCACCAGCCTCTTATTAGTGCGGCACATCTGCCTTGCTCTGTTGAGAAATCTGTGTGCCTAGATTTCTCCTCCTCTTCCTCTCTCTCCCCAGAAATCCTGCCTATCCTCTCTTGCCTAGCCATTGTCCATTCAGCTCTTTATGACACCAATCACAGCAATACATCTTCACACAGTGTACAAATATCTCACAACAGGTGAGCTCTAGGCCAATGAGATACTCTGTCTCAAAAAAAAAAAAAGTGTTAGCAATTGAAAAATGACACCCAAAGTTTTCCTCTGAATATAAACACCCACCCATACACACACAATAAAAGTATACAGTGAAACAATAAATAAAATTAATGATAGGGTAGTCCTAGCAACTGGGAGGTTAAGGTAAGAAGGTTGTAAGTTTTAAGCCAGCCTGGTCTATATAGTGAGATGACTAAAACGCAAACACACTTGAGGCAGTACTATTAGGAGTTCAAGATTATCCCTGGATGCATAGTGAGTTGGAAGCCACCTTGGGCTACATAAGACTCCATCTGAATAAACCAATAATAGGGCTGGTGAGATGGCTCAGTAGATAAAGATGTCAGCTGCCAAGACTAACAACCTGAATTTGATCCATAGGATTCACACGGCAGATGTGTTGGTTGGTTTTTGTCACCTCAACACAAGCCTAGACATATCTGAGAAGAGGGAGTCTTAATTGAGAAAACGCCTCCATCAGATTGCCTGTAGGCAAGTCTGTAGGGTGTTTTCTTGACTAATGATTGATATGGGAGGGCCAAGTCAATTGTGGGTGGTGCCATCCCTGGGCAAGTGGTCCTAGATGGTATAAGAAAGCAGGCTAAGCCAGCTATGAGGAACAAGTCGGTAAGCAGTGCTCCACCATGGCTTCTGCTTCGGTTCCTGCCTCATTTGAGTTCCTGTCCCGTCCTCCCTCAGCGACGGACTGTGACCTAGAAGTGTAAGCTGACAGCTGACACAAACCCCTTCCTTTTCATGTTGATTTTGGCAATGGCCTTTATCACAGACACTCGTCTTCTGACCTGCACATGCACACTGTGGCATGTGTACTCCCACCCCACTCACATGAAGTAATGTGTAATGAAAATTGTGAGGAGCTAAGGAAATGGTAACTAGCCTAACTAACATGCATGAAGCCCCAAGTTTCTATCCCCAGGCCCATGTAAGCCAGGAATGGTGGTACATGCTGTAATCCCAGCACTAAAACATGGAAACAGAAGGATCAGAACTTCAAAGTCATCCTCAGCTGCATAGTGAGTTCGGAGCTAGCCTGGAATTCACAAGACCCTGTCTCAAAAACTCAGAATTGTTTAATTGTAGCTCTGAAAACTGTAGTTACTTATTAGAGAAACAAAAAATTAATTAGGCTGTTTCTATGAGTCACGTGATTATTATTTGAGAGAAAGTGAAATTCGAGCAAGTTCATGAGGGAGGACCTACCACTAAATGATTCCTTGGAGAGGAACACTAGGTTTCTTAATTAGTCCCTTAGTTACTCTGCAAGCTTCACCATATGAGTCCGAGTAATCTGCAAGTATAGTCCTCCTGGAATTTACTTCCCAGTTTTACAGCAAACAGAAGGATGTGGAAATCATTTACCTGTAAAACTGAAAAGTAAGAGGCTATCTGAATAGCAACATGGCACCATAAAAGTCTGCAGCAAAGTTCATGTTAAAAAGACAGGCTCAGAGCCGGGCGGTGGTGGCGCACGCCTTTAATCCCAGCACTCGGGAGGCAGAGCCAGGCGGATCTCTGTGAGTTCGAGGCCAGCCTGGGCTACCAAGTGAGTTCCAGGAAAGGCGCAAAGCTACACAGAGAAACCCTGTCTCGAAAAACCAAAAAAAAAAAAAAAAAAAAAAAAAAAGACAGGCTCAGAAATACTAATTTATGTGGCTCAAGTGCTAATGCTTTGTTTTGGATGGTGGTATTTTGTTATTTTGTTTTGGGATCTCACTGTGTAGTAGTCTGGGCTAGCCTCAGACTCACAATTCTCCCTTGGCTTTATAAAGCTAAGTTTACAGTCACCACCACACCCTGCATTGCCATTAAAATTCTTAGGGAGCCGGGCAGTGGTGGCTCCTGCCTTTAATCCCAGTACTCAGGAGGCGGAGGCAGGTGGATCTCAGAAGAAAGTGGGGGTGGTCAGTGTCACCTACAATTATGTAAGGCATGGTAGCTCATGCACGCTAAGGCAGGTGGATTACTAAGAATTTGAGGCTGCTTAGTGAGTTTCAGACTACCTGGGCTAAAACCCTATCTCTCCTTTTATTTATTTATTTTTTTTTTTTCTGGAACGCTCTTCTTTTAGACCCAGCTGGCCTCGAACTCACAGAGATCCTCCTGCCTCTGCCCCCCCCCCCCAGTGCTGGGATTTAAGGTGAGTGTCACCACCTCCAGCTAAAATCCTATCTCAAAATAAATAAACAAGACAAAAAAAAAAAACCCTCCCCCAAACCTGAAAGTTGGGGCTGGAGAGATGGCTCCAGAAGTAAAAGTGCTTGCCGGGCAAGTGTAAGAATGTGAGTCTGAACTCATGTAAAAGCCAGATGTATACCACATCTGTAATCCCAGCGCTCCTTGGGGGAGATGGCAGTGAGAGATAGGTGCTAAAGGGCCAGCTGGCCCGCCACAAGCAGTGGCCAGGCAGCAGGCACCGTCAAACAGGGAGAAAGCAGACCTGAAGTTGTCTTCTGACCTCCACACACATGCTGTGCCGTACCCCCTCACCCCCTTATTCGCACACAAACATGCGCATACAGGGATGCGGGCTTGCAAACATAACCCCTGAGAATTACCAAGTGTGGTATGATCCCAGCACTTGGGAGGTGGAGGCAGGAGGATCAGGAGTTCAAGTGTTTCCTCTATTACATAGTGAGTTGGAGGCCAGCCTAAACTACATGAGAACCAGTCTGAAAAGAAAGGAAAAGGAAAGGAAAGAAAAGAAAAAAGAAAAAAAAAAGTTGGGCGGTGGTGGCGCACGCCTTTAATCCCAGCACTCGGGAGGCAGAGCCAGGCGGATCTCCGTGAGTTCGAGGCCAGCCTGGTCTACAGAGCGAGATGCAGGACAGGCTCCAAAGCTACACAGAGAAACACTGTCTCGAAGAAAACAAACAAACAAAACAACAACAACAACAACAACAAACAAAAAAAGCGAACCCTGAACATTGAAAGGATAGCATGATAAAAGTGCAATTCTGGCACACTTGGCTTTCTGGGCCTTGTAGCTGTTAACATGTTAAACCTGGCATTTGCTTAGCCGGGCGGTGGTGGCGCACGCCTTTAATCCCAGTACTCGGGAGGCAGAGGCAGGCGGATCTTGGTGAGTTCGAGGCCAGCCTGGTCAACAGAGCTAGTCCAGAACAAGCTCCAAAGCTACAGAGAAATGCTGTCTCAAAAAACAAACAAAAAACAAAACAACAACAACAAAGAACTAACATTTGCTGACTTTGGTGTCCCGAACTTTCTGTAGCTCTCACTGTTCTTCAGCCTGTTCAATATAAATTCAGCTTGGCATTTCTGGTTGATCTCTTCGGTGATTTCGGTGATTCATTGCATCAGTAGCTTTTCTCTGTAACTCTCCTAGTTTCACAGGCTCCTTTCTGCGCTTTTCAAATGAACTGTCTACTGTGCGCTCTTAGGAGCTGCCCTCTGGAAGGCCACCTGACCGTGAGAGGATTGTGCTTTTTACGGTTTTTATGACCTTTGGGTTTCCAGGATCTGAACACCTTGTGGTCGTTGTGGATGAATATCATACGGTGCCCAGGGTAGATGAGCTCTGAGTAGAAATATTGACCCTCCATGGTCTCCATAGTTTCTTATACTAGGAAGCTAATAGGCATTATTAGTAGCCAGCAATTGAAAACCATTTTATCCTAAAATGGATCCTGGAATAAACTGCTTTAAAAATTAGACATCAGGGGGGCTGGAGAGATGGCTCAGAGGTTAAGAGAACTGGTTGCTCTTCCAGAGGTCCTGAGTTCAATTCCCAGCAGCCACATGGTGGCTCACAACCATCTGTAATGAGATCTGGCTCCCTCTTCTGGCCTGCAGGCGCACGTGCAGACAGAACACTGTAGACAAAATTTTTCAAAAAAAAATTAGACATCAAAGATCTTAAGAGAGTAACTTTTAAAGTTGTTGTAAGTATGGCCATAATTCAAATGGACATAAAAGAAGCTCAGATGAAAGAATTGTGGGCTGAGAGCACAACTGAATTAAACAACAGATCTTTGAAAGAGAGGTTTTTTTTTGTTTTTTTAAAGACTGTCTGATGTAGCCCAGGCTGGCCTCCACCTCCTGGTCTTTCTGCCTTTGCCTTCCAAGTGCTGCGATTATAGACATGGGCTACCATGCCTGGTTTATAGTACCACAAAGTACTGAGAGTGAATCTAGGACTTTGTAGACGTTAGGCACCCTACTAACTGAGCTATAATCTCCAGCTGTTAAAAGGGGCTCTGGAGGAATACCACTGACCTCCATGGACAGTGAAGGAATCATTATCTGAAATTCCTTAAATACATACTTGTTGACCTAAATCAGTGATGGTGCATGCCTTTAATCCTACCACTTGGGAGGCAGAGGCAGGCAGATCTCTGAGTTCAAGGCCAGCTTGGTCTATAGAGTGAGTCCCAGGATAGCCAAGGCTACACAGAGAAACCCTATCTCGGGGGGGGGGGGGGGGGGGGGGGGGGCGGGGAGAGATGGAAAATGAAAAATAGAAGGATTCCATCCAATTCACCCATGACACACATGCACACACATACACACACACTAAAAAAAAAAAAAAAAAAAAAAGCTCATTGTAATTTTTAGAGAAATAAAATGTTCATAATGACAAGTAAATGAAATTTAAACTCCATGTTTCTACAGGTGCTGGAGAAAACCTGGAGAACACAATGGCTGCCTTCCAACAGTAAGTACATAAGAAGGGCGCCTCTTCTACCTGTCATTGAAGTGATGGGGAGATGCCATTGAAGTGAAGGGAGATGGTGTATCCAAGCCACTCACTTATGATAGCCGTCTCTATAGAATGTCCTTTTTATAGTTTGAGGGTCTGGCTTCTGTGTAATTGTAAAAGTAGTCCAAGTTTTGAGTAGTCCAAAATGCCTCCGTTTCCAGAGCTGGAAGCAGACATCTGTGACAAGGGACAGACTGTGAGTAATGCTAATTGGTTGGGTGCAGAAAGAGCAAATGAGCCAACTTTTACAGTGGCTGCCGTTATGAACAGGATTGTGTGTCCTTGTGCCAGGTCGTTTCTGTTCAGCAGGAACCTGTAAGCAGGCTTCTCCTTGGGACCCTCTTGTGTGCCGATGTTATGTTTTTAGTAAAATGAATTAAATTGTTTCTATTGTAATGGATTCACAGTTCGTCCAGAGGCCTAAAGGCTTTGTCATAGTGGCAGAAACTGCAGGAGACACTGATTGGGGCCCTTGTTCTTTGTCTTGGAGCCCGATGATTACCATCAGCCTGTTTTCCCTTCTCTGAATAACGAGACAGGATATGAATCAAGGTCAATGAAAGGAAGACATTACCTATTCATACTTAGTGAGAAAAGAATTCTAATACAATTTTAAGCCATTTTTTAAGATGGGGTGGGCGTCTCTCTCTGTTCACCAGGGTGGTCCCATACTCCTAGGCAATATGGAAACATTTTATTTGTAATTAGGACCAGTCTGGGGGGTTGGTCTGTCTGTTGTGCTAGAGATTGAAGCCAGGGCGTCCTCTGTGCTAACGTGTTCTGTGGCCGAGGTACTCCCACAGCCCAGCAGAATTTGGTCTAAGTTTCTGCTTTTCACCATTCAGTGACATTTTAAAGATTGTTTTTCCCGGCTTGAGCAATGAATGGCTTAGCAGTTAAGATAACTCATGAACTTTAGACCGACAGCTGTGGAACCTGCATGGGACCGGACTAGACCCTCTGCACACGGGAGACAGTTGTGTAGCTTGGTCTGTTTGAGGGGCCCCTGGCAGTGGGATCAGGATCTATCCCTGGTGCATGAGCTGGCTTTCTAGAGCCCATTACGTGTGGTGGGATGCCTTGCTCAGCCTTGATGCAGTGGGAGGGGCTTGGTCCTGCCTCAACTGAATGTACCAGGCTCTGCTGACTCCCCATGGGAGGCCTTACCCTTTTGGAGGAGGGGGTGGGAGAGGTGGGAGAAGAGACTAGGGGGGAGCAGGAGGAGGGATGAGAGGGGGATCTGTGGTTGGTATGTAAAATAAATAAAAAAATTTTTTTAAGAAACAAAAAAAGTGCCGGGCGGTGGTGGCGCACGCCTTTAATCCCAGCACTCGGGAGGCAGAGCCAGGCGGATCTCTGTGAGTTCGAGGCCAGCCTGGGCTACCAAGTGAGTTCCAGGAGAGGCGCAAAGCTACACAGAGAAACCCTGTCTCGAAAAACCAAAAAAAAAAAAAAAAAGAAACAAAAAAAGCTGGGTGGCAGCAGCACATGCCTTTAATCCCAGCACCCAGGAGGTAGATCTCTGTGAGTTCAAGGCCAACCTGGTCTACAAAATGGTCCCAGGACAGTTAAGGCTACACAAAAAACATGCCTGAAAAAACAAACAAACAAAAAAAAAATTGGTAAAGGAGACAGCACCCTTCGTAGTGAGCATAGAACCTAAGACTAAAGAATTGTACTGCATGCACATGCAGAGTTAACCAAGTCTTTAGGTATATAAAATCTGGTGTTTTGTTTTTTGAGATGGGTTCTCATAGACTAGGCTGCCCCTAAAGGACATGTGTCCAAGAATAACTCCAAACTGACTCTCCTACCTCTACCTCCTGAGTGCTAAGATTCCAGGCATGGACCACCACACCCTGCAAAACCTGCTTCTTAAGAGCTAATCAAACTAGGTTATTAAACTGGGCCACATAGGTAAATATGAAGAGGACAATGTAATCCTTATTATACTTATATAATTTGGCATATAGTCAAAATAATTAAGTTTGTCCTGGCGCTCGTGTGTGTGTGTGTGTGTGTGTGTGTGTGTGTGTGTGTGTGTGTGTGTGTGTGTGTGTGTATGGAGATTGGCAGGAGTCAGTTTTCTCCTTTCTCCACGTGGCTCCTTAACTCATGGAGCCATCTTGTCAGTCTTCTCTCTCTGTAAACCAGGCTGGCCTCTAACTCACAGAGATCCACCTGGCTCTGCCTCCCCAGTGATCAAATCAATTTCTTAACAGAATCTTTTGGAAGTTTTTATTTTATATGTTTTTTTTGTTTATGTTTTTAGTTATGGGTTTGAGAGGTGCCTCAAGAGTTAACAGTTAACAGCTTTTGCAGAAGACCCTCCCGGCTGCCCGCCTCCAGCTCCAGCTCCAGCTCCAGCTCTAGCATCCTCTTCTGGCCTCACAGTGGTGCTGGGAACCAACCCTGGGCCACCTGTACCAGCAGCACATGTTCTTTCCTGATGAGCCGTCTCCTCGGGCCTTGGAAGTCTCGTGCATCGCTCCAGTGGAGTTGTTGTTGTTGTTGTTGTTGTTTTGTTTTGTTTTTTACATCTTTCTTTTATTTATTTTTTATTTTATTTCATTTGATTGATTGATTGATTGATTGATTGATTTTTGTGGCAAGGTCACATATAACCAAGACTCATATAACCCTCAACTTGCCATGTAGCTGAAACTGGACTTCAACTCCTAACCATCCTGTTTTCACCCCCAAGTGCTAGAGTTACAGATGTGCACCATCATGCCTAACGCTCCCCCTCTTTCTCTCTCTCTCTCTCTCTCTGTCTCTCTCTCTCTCTCTCTCTCTCTGAGACAGGGTCTCTCTATGTAGTACTGGCTCTTTTGTAGCTCACTTACATAGACTAGGCTGGTCTTAAACTCATAGAGATCCTCCTGCCTCTGCCTCCTGAATGGACTGGTGGGATTAAAGGTGTGTGCTAGCATGTCTGGCTAATGCATTTGATTTCCATCATATGCACAGATGATAAATATGAGAGTCACCTGAAAAAATTAAGTTGAAGATACAGTTTTGCCTTATTGCACATGCACTCAAAACAAGTTCAGGCTCAGTCTCCCCTGTATCCTGATGTATCAGGGATACATTTGAATAGAGACCGCCCACGTTTGATGGTCATTAAGGGGAAGAGAAACTTATTCACACGGGTTATACACGTAGCCCAATGCAAGTAGGGAATGAAGAATGCTATACTAGATGTGTTATTCAGAAGGGTGTGTGTGTGTGTGTGTGTGATTTTCAGGCAAAGGAGCTAGGCTTCCAAATGAATTAGAAGAGTGAGGAGGGTGTGCTGTACTTCACCTAAGCCAAGTTCAGTGTGTTGACTAAACTATTCCCCATGCAAGCTGCCTCAACAGGTCTTACAGTGTACCTAAGATGACCTTGAACTCACTATATAGCCTAGGTTGGACTCAACTGGAGGCATTCTCCTGCCTCAGCTTCGCAAGATTTCAGGTGTGAGTTATTATATTATCCTTTCCCTAGTGAGTTTTGCTGTTGAACGTCTGTTCATACACTTATTAGCCATTTGTAAATCCTAATTAGTGAAATACCCTATTGTGTACAGTCTCCTCTATGATTCCCCAGTTTGATGTGGCTCTGAAACTTTCTCTTACACATTTAAGTTTAGTGATTCATTTTCATCTCTAGGATTTCTGTTTATTTTCACTGTTATCATTTCTATGTCTCTGACATACTTCTTTTGTTCATGCATTATTTTCCAAATCCATCCATTCATTCCTTTTTTCCCTCCTATCTCTTCCTTTTCATTTTTTTTTGTTTTTGTTGTTTTGTTTTTAGACAGAACATCATGTATCCCAAGCTGTCCTTGAACTTCACCCTATGTAGCTGAGGAAACTCCTGAGTCCTGGGATTACCCAGGCATGCACCAGCTCACCTGGTTATTCTACTCCTTCCTGTCATTTTCTCGATCTCCCTTTCATTGGAATCCATTGTTGGAGTTTGATTTTTATTTTTTACTCTGCTATCTTCCTCCCTCCTCCCAAGTGTTGGGATCATAGGAATATACCACCAAACCGCCTAACAATATGTTGAATCAAGATGATAAAAGCAGCCATCTTTGTCTTATTTCTTGATAATTTCATTTTACAGGCCATAAGAGGAAAATCTACTTGCTCTAAGTTATGCTAATGTGTCAGGAATTGCACACCCAAATTTCTTAATTTCTGGTCAAATATTTTTTCCCACTGTATTGAAATGTCAGAATTAACTGTAGCTGCTTTAAAAGAGACATCATAATTCACTTACTGTAAGCCACAACATTGTAATAACTTATCCTAAGATTACAACATCACGTTGATGAATGATGATAAACGTGGTTGAGCTATTACAGTGTTGTGGGGTATCCTGGATTTTAACATCAAAATTTTCATCTCTGACACCTGTAAACGTTTACCAGTTTTCCAAGTGCCCTTTTCTCTCATGTCTTCAGTGCAGTTACCATTGGAACTGATATGTTAGAACTGGATTGCCATATCACAAAAGATGAACAGGTCGTGGTGTCACATGACGCAAATCTGAAGAGGTCCACTGGGATCAATGTAAATGTCTCTGATCTCAAATATTGTGTAAGTAAAAATAAACTAATATCATTATATTTAGGGGAAATGTTTTTAAGGCAGAAAAGAGCCAGATGTCACTACAGTAAATACTTTTGGAAACGGTGATGATTAAGCTGGTGTAATGGCTCACAGCTATAATCCCGGCACTTGGGAAGCATGATTGTCCAAAGCCTGAGCCTAGTCTGGGCTCCTGTCTCAAAACAAACAAACAAATAGGCGCTGGAGAGAGAGCTCCGTGGTTGAGAGCACTGTCTACTCCTCCAGAGGACCCTGCTTCCATTCCCAGTACCCACATGGTACCTCACAACTGTCTGTAACTCCATTCTGGGTGATCCAACACACTTTTCGGGCCTCTGTAGGTATGAGACATGTAAGTGGTGCACAAACATACATGCAGGCAAAATATTTATACACATAAAATAAAAAACAAGTAAATAAAACCCAAACCAACAAAATCCTTAAAGAATGACAGTGATTAAAATAAATGAAAAAGGAAAAAAAATGTTAATATATCTTGGCATCCAGCAAGGAATTTGTATAGTTCAAACGCATCTGTGGGGGCCTGCTTCATTTTTGTTTTTCTTTAGAAAGAGTCTCATGTAGCCCAGGCTGGCCATGAACTCCCTGTGGAACTGAGGATAATCTTGAACTTCTGATAATTCTGCTTTTACTTCCCAAATGCTGGGACTGTAGGTATACACTGCTGTCTTAGTTAAGGTTTCTACTTCTGTAAAGAGATCCGTGAACACAGCAACTCTTATAAAGAATTCATTTAATTGTGGTGGCACACTTACAGTTTTACATTTCAGTCCTTTATCATCATGACAGGGAACATGACAACATGCAGGCAGACACAGTGCTGGAGTAGTAGCTGTGAGTTCTACATCTTGCAGGCAGCAGGAAGTCAACTGAGACATTGGGTGGTATTCTGAGCATGGGAAACCTCAGTGCCCACCCCCATAGTGACACACTTCCTCTAACAGGCCACACCCACTCCAACAAAGCCACACCTCCTAATAGTGCCATTCTTTATGAGATTATGGGGGCCAGTTACATTCAAACTACCACAACCACTGTGCCGGTTTATAGGGGTGCTGAAGATAGATCCCAGGGCCTCAGATGCACTACTCAAGCACTCTGCCAACTGTGCCATATTTATCCCCAGCCCCAAAATTCCT
Source organism: Peromyscus californicus insignis (assembly GCF_007827085.1). Lineage (NCBI taxonomy): Eukaryota > Metazoa > Chordata > Mammalia > Rodentia > Cricetidae > Peromyscus > Peromyscus californicus. The sequence continues at coordinate 35,635,409 of NW_026294551.1, forward strand.
TCTGTAAATATTTTGATAAAATTATACATCATCAAATGTGAAATTACATTACAATTCAAGTTGTTTATTTAACTCACATTTAATATAGGAGTTAGTTTTAGCCTTCCAGTGTAGGAAAGCATCATTTAAAAGTCTGTTCAAAGGCCATCGAGATGACTGAACAGATAAAGGTGATTGCCAGGAAAGGCAGACACCCCAAGTTTGATCGCCAGAGCCCAGATCAAGAAGCCAGGTGAAAGGAGAGAAAAAATAAAGTGCTATGTGTCTGTGGTCCCAGCACTCCTACCATGAGATGGGAGGTGGAGAAAGGAAAATCATCAGGAAGCCCAGGGGCCAGCTAGCCCAGAGTGCACAGGTCAACAGAAGCACCGAGAGAGACCTGTTTCAAAACAAGTGGAAAGAGAAACCCAATTACCAGAAGTTCTCTTCTGACCTCCATGTCCGCTTCGGCACACATGGCGCCCACGCTTAGACACACACACACACACACACACACACACACACACACACACACACACACACACAGTCTTTTAAAAATGTGGTCATATGAAAGAAATTTAAAGAAAGCGGGTTAAAGAATCTGGGCTAGCAAGATAGCTCAGTGGATAAAGGCATTTTGAGGCGAGTCTGCCAATCCCGAGTTTTATCCCTGGGATCTGTTTAGTGGGAGGAGAGAACTGACTCCTGCTTTGTATCCTCTAAGCTGTCTGAATGCACTGTGGTACATGCAGACTCACACACGCGTGCTAACTAGAAGTAACTTTAAACAATCAAAATCATATAATGTATCTATGTTCACAACAGTAAACACTGCTAAACGGAAGCAAAAACCAGCGTCTGCTCTTGTCCCCTGAAGAAAAGTGACATTAACAATGCTATAGTCGGTTGGTGTACTCGATTGCTTTTCTGCAGTTCTGTGCTCACTATTAATTATGCATATCGTGTTTCAAATACTGCAATGTAATGGGTGTGATGGTGAATTCCTGTACGTACAGCACTCAAAAGTTGTGTCTCTACCTGGCCTGGTGACACACACCTTTAATCCCAGCACTCAGGAGGTAGAGGCAGGCAGATCTCTGAGTTTGAGGCCAGCCTGGTCTGCAGAGCAAGTTCTACGATAGCCAGGGCTACACCGAGAGACCCTGTCTCAAAACAACAACAACAAAACAAAATAACAATAGTTCAAATTTAAGGCCCAGAGAGATGACTCAGCAGTTAGGAGTGTATACTGCTCTTTTGGAGGGTCTGAGTTCAGTTTCCAGCCCCTACGTCAGCCAGTTCTGGGGCTCTAACACCTCTTGCCTTCAAGGTAATCTGCACTCATATACACACACATACACACCTACATATAATTAAAAATAATACAAACAAATCTTTTTAAAAAAGTAAGTGAGGAGGCAAAAACTTAAAAACATATATAAATTTAAGTAGTACAGATTTCTTGTAGGTGGTGTATAAGTAATTATATCATGATTTTGCCTTTGGAAAGCTAAAGGATGCTGTGTTTTAATGTATGCTACGTCTTAATCTTTTTTAAAGAAACAAAATCTTTATGTCATAATGTGAGACGCTAAAGTGCTTTTTGATTTGAAAGCTAACCATTTTTTTAATCATATCTTTTTAAGGAGCTCCCACCTTACCTTTGCAAACTGGATGTCCCATTTCAGAGAGGTAATACTTCTCTTTTTTATGGTTTAAAACACTGACATTAAAGTATATTCATTTATATTGAGAGATTCTGAGACTATTTGGCCTAAAGATTTAACTATATCACTTAGCTTAAACTCACTTGACAATTAATTGAAGCTTGAATACCATAATAATTATATGAATTTAGATTCTTGGAGATACTTTATACTTTTCAGGGGGTAGGGTGGGAAGCAGGGTGTGTGTTTTAAGATAGTCTCAGTCTATATGTCAGCTGGCCTTGAATTTGCTATGTGTCCCAGACTGGCCCTGACTCACAGCCATCCTCCTGCCTCAGCCTTCAGAGTGGTGGGAGTTGTAGAATCAAGCCACCATACTTGATTACTTTGTACTACTACTACTACTACTACTACTACTACTACTACTACTATTTCTCCTCCTCCTCCTCCTCCTCCTCCTCCTCCTCCTCCTCCTCCTCCTCCTCCCATTGTATTTCTAAAGCATCAAGTTTTACAGCATTGCCATTACTTATAGTAGTTGTTCATTATAAATATAATGAAGGATAAATAAATAAATGGGAAGGGCCTCTTGTAGATCCTTTCTGATTCTGGAACTTTTGGTTCTGTCATTTAGCTGATACATTTGTTAAGTAGCATTTTTTTTTTATTTCTGTTTGTGTGTATGTCTGTGTGTTCACTCATATACTTGTGCCATGGTGAGCTTGTGGACTTGAGAGGACAATTGAAGAAATTGTTTGGTTCTCTCCTTACATCTTGTGGGTTCTGGGGTTCAAACTCAGGTCATCAGGTTTAGTGACAATTGCCATCACCCACAGAGTCACCCACGGAGACACTCAGCAGCCCACAGAGACAGTCTTGCTGTCTAGCCCAGGCTGACCTCAAACGGAAGACCTTCCTTTCCTCTGTGCTCCACCAGGAATATTAACCCCTTGTCAATTATATAATTTGAAGATACTTTCGGTGATTTATAGGCTGTCAGTCACCCTGTTATTTTGTTGTTGTTGTGATATATTTTTTAATTTTATTAAGTGTGTGCGCGTGCGCACTCACAAGCTTGTCACGATGTACAGTACATTCAGAGATCTGAAGACAGCTTGTGAAAGGTGATTTCTCTCCTTTCATCGTATTGAACTCAGGTCTTCAGGCTTGGTGGCAGGCACCTCTACTCTGAGCTATCTCACAGGCCCCAAGGGATTTATTCAGATCCATTTTAAAAATACTGTGCATACCAAATGAGATAGATTTTAAATTAGCCAGTATGGGGCTGGAGATATAGCTCAGTGGTAGAGTACTTGTTGAGCGAGAGTTGAAGGCCTAGTGCAGTGGTTCATACCTGTAATCCCAGCACTGGAGGTTGAGGCAGGAGGATCACCACAAGTACAAGGCCAGATTGGAGTACAAAGGGAGACTTTCTCTCAAAAACAGCAAAAGTTGGGGCTGGAGAGATGGCTCAGCAGTTAAGAGCTCTTAAAGCTCTTGCAGAGTGTCGGAGACCAGCCCGACCTGTTGAACAGTTCTTGAGGGGAGAAGTGAGGATTAAAAAATAATAGAGATGAAAAATAGAGACATAAAGGATAACACCTAGTGTAATAGACATAAAAGAAAAAGACAGAGACACAAGATAGTTTTGGGAGGGCTCTGGGTCAATACTACAGTCGCCTCAAGTTTATTCCTAATGGACTTTTTATACACCAGCACATGGAGTGGCAAAAGACCCCTCCCTCTTTCAAGATCAAGGTACAAAGTACAAACAAGTGTAGACCCTTCCTTAATTTTCAAAACACCTGGTAACCACACCTTTGGCCAAAACATCCTATTATGCAGCCTTATGGGGCAAGGCAAACTCAGTCTCTCTGACCCTGAGTCAAGATGGAATAAGGCCTCACCATGAAGGCTCTGTAGGCCCCCACAGCAGAGAACCTGGGTTCAATTTCTAGCACCCACGTGGTCGCTTACAACTCCAATTCCAGGGGATAGGATACCCTCTTCTGATTTCCAAAGGCTCCTGCAGGAATGCAGTGCACATATATACACTCAGGCACTCACACATATTCATAATTTTACATTTTAAAATACTCTTTAAGGCTCAGGGGAGAAAAGAAAGAAAGGTAAATAAAAGCCAGGGGGGAAAAAACCCCAAAAAACTTAAAGTTACTGGATGTGATGAAGTATCCCAGCACTTGGGAGGCTGAGGCAGGCAGATCTCTGTGAGTTCCAGGCCAGCTAGGGCCACCTTGTCTCAAAAAATAAAAATAAAGGCCTGGAGAGATAGCTTAGTGGTTAGGAGTGATTGCTGTTCCTCCCAGAGGAACTGAGTTTGGTTCCCAACACCCACATTGGTTTGCTCACAACAGCCTACCTCTAGCTTCAGAGGATTCCATGTCTCTTCTAGCTTCCTCCAGCACCCACAAAAAACACACAGACATACAGATAAATTAAAATAGAATAAAAAATAATAATCAAATAAAAATGAAAGTCATTATTTGTAAGGCATGTTTCAATCTAACGTGTATCTGTTTGTTTGTTTGTTTGTTTGTTTGAGACAGGGTTTCGCTGTGTAGCTTTGGCGCCTTTCCTGGAACTCACTCTATAGCCTTGAACTCACAGAGATCCTCCTGGCTCTGCCTCCCAAGTACTGGGATTAAAGGCATGTGCCACCACTGCCTGGCCACACCTAAGTATCTTTAATCTGTGTTGATTTGAGGAAATGTTCTTTTTTTTTTTTTTTTTTTTTTTTTTTTTTTTTTTTCTTGAGACAAGATTTCTCTGTGTAACAGCCCTGGCTGTCCTGGAACAGGCTGGCCTTGAACTCACAGAGATCTGCCTGCCTCTGCCTGGGCACTATTCTTTTCCTCTATAGTGCATAGCCAACTCCATGAATTTATTATTGTTATTGTTGTTATTATTATTATTATCATCAGATGGCCTAGAACTCACTATGTAGACCAGGCTGTTCTTAAATTCACAGAGTTCCACTAGCCTCTGCCTCTGGAGTACTGGGATTAAATAGTACACCATCACACTTGGCAAGGCTCCACAAACCCTTTGGGATTAGGAATTTCACAGCCTGTGGAGCACTTGCCCAGCTCTGAATAAAGTGAATGTGAGGATCTAGGCTTATAATCCCAGCACTGGGGGGGCGGGGGCAGGAAGACCACAAATTCAGGGTTATCTTTGGCTACCTAGTGAGTTGGAGGCCAGCCTGAGTTACATGAGACCCTGTTTCAAAAACAAAACAAAATGAAAAGACCCTTTCATTTTGTTCCTGGCTTTCTGTCCCCTTAGCAAGTCTTGAACTTGGGAATATGGAGCCCTCTGAAGCCATCTAACCCGCTCTCCCTTACAGAGAGAGAAGGAAACAGAAGGCCCAGAGGAGATTAACTTGATCAAGGTCATCTAACAAGTGAATGACTGAGCTAGAACTTGACACCCTTTCCACAGTACCAGGCCCATGCTCAAATAGACTGTCCTCTCCCTCCCTCGGAGCAGTCCCTGACTGTCGGCAAAAAATAGTGGCAGGTACTCAGGTTTCAAACAACTGTAAAGATTTTTTAAAGTTTGTTTGTTTATTTATTTTTTCCTATTATCAGCCTGATACAGTACAAATTCTTATCCTAATAGTGAAATGTTTCACTGAGGCTTGCCCAGTGATTGAGTAAAACCAAAACTTATTATAAGCCACAGTCATCCTAGGGTCCCCCCTGCTATATGGCCTCCCTGGTTCTGTGGGTTGCAGTCTGATTGTTCTTTGCTTTATAGTTTTTGAGTCAGCGTCCTGCTGTGTAGACCAGGCTAGCCTCGAACTCATGGAGATCCACTTGCCTCTGCCTGCTTGGTGCTGGGATTAAAGGGTTGGGCCACCAAGCTCAAGAGTAAAGCAAACAAACAAACAATGATTTATATTGCATTTGACTCCTGATTGGTTTTAGTATTGAAAGTTTGGGCCTGGCAGAGGTAGATTGGTCGCTGAGCCTGATCTACATAGCAAGTGCCAACCAGCCAAAGTGTTTAGACCCTGTTGGGTCCTCTCACTGGCTCCTAGCTCTTTGGTCCCTCTGTACAGCCCAGGCTGACTTTAATCAAGATCCTCCTCCCTCAGCCTGCCGAGTGCTGGGATGTGCTGGTGCTCAGCTCTACGTCTCTACGTCTCTACGTCTCATTTGTCTGTCTAACGTTAGTTTTGTTTGTTGGACCGATTCCTGTGTCCCTTGAGGGTATCTTACTTGGATGTGGATAGCTATCCGCCTCATGGCAATTCATTTGCAATTCATTTGAATACTTAGAAGACAACAGTTATTTTATCAAACTAGGATCTCACTATCCAAATAGAACCTTCTGTAGTGACAGGAACATTCTGTATTTCTGTTGTAATATAAGACAGCCAGTAGCCACACGAGTTCGGTTTCCAGCATCTATATGTTGACTTGCAACCATCTGTAACTCCAGTTTCAGAAGATCAGATAACCTCTGACCTCGGAGCGCAGCCAGACATACATGTGGAGCACATATATGTACAGGAAAAACAATAACACACATAAAGAAAATCTAAAAAATTTTTTTTGTGTTACAAAGCTACTTTGGAGTGTGCCTCACAGGAATAAAACACAGGGAAAGAGTAACGCCCCCACACAACCCCAAGAACGCTTGGGATGGTGGGGGACGGTTCCTCGAAAGGGAAGAAACACTAAAGGGACCCACCGCAGACTCAGGGCAAAGGGAATGCCATCCGCGCTGGGGCCTGTGAGGGCTGCTCACCCATAGTGGGGACTGGCTCCAGGCACACAGGCAGGGGCAGAGGGTGGGACACAAAGCCGCAGGTTCCTCCTCTTCATTTGCCTTCCTGATTCTGCCGCCATCTCCCTCCGCTCGCTGGTGACAACAGAAAGCCCACCACCTCAGCGCTTTCCCTTAACCGAGTTGCTCCGCTTTTCCTTGTTCTTCTGGCAGGCATGTTTACAAGGAGTCACAGCAGCCGTCACCTGCCTCTGTTGTGTCCCTTGGCAGGATCTTGAGCAGCCCAGGCTGACCTTGACCTCTTGATCCTACCCACCTCCCAAGGACTGAGATAGGCATTCACCATGGCAACTGGCAGACGTGAAGCTTATATTTATTGTTATTGTTGTTGTTGTTATTTGTTTGTTTTTGTTTTTCAAGACAGGGCTTCTCTGTGTATCCCAGCTATCTTGGAACTCTGTAGACCAGACTGGCCTCACACTCACACAGATCCACCTGCCTCTGCCTCCTGAGTACTGGGATTAAAGGCGTGCACCACCACCTCCGCCCAGCTCAAATTTTTTAAAACAGTAAATACAGAATGAATTTACTGATGAACTTAATGAGTAAAAAGCCCAGGGTTATATACCTTCCTTCATGGCTGATTCCAGTTAATCATATGATAATCAGCTTCTTTCTATTTGATCTCTTAGGTCTGTGTTTTATCTATTAGCTTTGTTCTCAAGGACTTTAAAGGTTTTTTTTTTATATTACATTTATTTATTGTGGGGGCTAGGACTAGGTGGTCATATCTGTGTGTGTGGAGATCATGTGGGAGTCAGCCATTTGCCTCCATTGTGTGTGTCCTGGGAAATAGCCCAGGTCCTCAGGCTTGGCAGTGAGCACCTTTATACACTCAACTAACTATCTTATCTTACTGGCCCTCAGGGACATCGTTTGACTTTTTTTTGTTTTTTGTATTTTGGGTTTTTGTTTTTTTTTGAGTCAGAGTCTCTCTACCTAGTACTGGCTGTCCTGTTACGATGTAGGCCATGATGGTCTCAACTCAGAGATCCGCCTGCCTCTGCCTCCTGAGTGCTTAGATTAAAGGTGTGCACCAATACACCTGGCCTTATACAAAATTTTTATTACTCTTTTCTTTGAATAACTACATTGATGATGATAATAATTTGATAGATATGGGCTGGAGAGATGATTCAGTGGTTAAAAATACTGGCTTCTCTTGCAGAGGACCTGGGTTTGGTTCCCAGCACCCACATGGTGACTGCAAACCATCCATAAGTCCAGTTCCAGGGCATCACACAACCTCTTCTGGCCTTCGTGGGCACACACTTGGTATACATATAGACATACAGGCAAAATGCTCATACACATAAAATGAATACATCATTTTATTAATTTTATTTTTATTTTATGGTCATCGATGCTTTGCCTCCATGTGTGCCTGTGTGAGAGTGTCAGAAGCCACGGAACTAGAATTGCAGACAGGTGTGAGCTTCCATGTGGGTGCTGGGAATTGAACCTGGGTCCTCTGAAAAGAGCACCCAATCCTCTTAACTGCTGAGAGGTCTCTCCAGTCCCTGAATACATCTTTAAAAAAATATTCATTTGTATTTTTTTTTTCTTTTTTTTTTTTTGAGACAGGGTTTCTCTGTGCAGCTTTGGAGCCTGTCCTGGGGCTCACACTGTAGACCAGGCTGGTCTCGAACTCACAGAGATCTGCCTGGCTCTGCCTCCCAAGTGCTGGGATTAAAGGTGTGCACCGCCACCGCCCGGCTTATTTTTTTTTCCATTTGTATTATTTTTAAGTGTGTGTGTTGTGTGGACACACGCATGTGAATACATAGAGCTGAAGTTATAAGTAGTGTCAGTCACCCAGTGCGGGTGCCAGGAACTGAACTCTAGTCCTTTGGAAGAGCAGTATATGCTCTTAACTGTTAGCCATCTCTCCATCTCTAAAATAAATCTTTCTTTGACATTTTATTTATTTATTTATTTATTTATTTTTTGTTTTTTCGAGACAGGGTTTCTCTGTGTAGCTTTGCGCTTCTCCTGGAACTCACTTGGTAGCCCAGGCTGGCCTCGAACTCACAGAGATCCGCCTGGCTCTGCCTCCCGAGTGCTGGGATTAAAGGCGTGCGCCACCACCGCCCGGCTTGAAATTTTCTTTTTAAATAATTTAACAAGTTATTGAATTTGTGTACTTGTTTTGCTTGAAAATTATTCTCAAGTCTCTGAAAACTTCGATGATAATCTCATAGCAAAACAGTCTGAACTAATGAATGGTTAAAATAAAATAATTAGCTGGGTGTGGCGGCACACATCTTTAATCCCAGCACTGCAGAGGCAGAAACAGGCAGATCTCTTGAGTTTGAGGCAAGCCTGGTCTACATTGTGAGTTCCAGGGCAGCCAGGGCTATAGAGTGAGAGAGATCCTGTTTCTAATTAATAAAGTAATTAAATTATTGTATATCTACTTGAGGGAGTATTTTGAGACCTTTAGATATCTTCATAATATAAATGGCAGGCTGAATGAGGTCACCTATGTGTGTAGTCTTAACTCTTGGAGGTGGAGGCAGGAGGATCAGTCGTTCAAGGTCAGCTCTCCCTATGTAATGAATTCAAGGCCATGATGGGCTACATAACATACTGTCTCAAAAACCAAAAACAAAGAAAAATTTTAAAATCAGTAGGGTGTATGTAGCTCAGTGTGTGAGACCCTAAGTTTATCCCAAGCAGCATAAAACCAAAAGGCAAGAAATAAGCCAGTGAGAACACACTATCAGTGGGTTGTATCAATGTCAGTATTTTGGGTGTGATATGGTACATGGTTTTTACAAGATGTTGCCATTGGGAAATCTGTACAAAGAGTGTGTAGATCTGTGTATTATTTCTTACAGTCTTCATGTGACTCTAATTATCTTGAAAACTTAAAAAAAAATTGAAATCACACCTGGACATGGTGGCATATGCCCTTAATCCCAGCACTCGGGAGGCAGAGCCAGGCGGATCTCTGTGAGTTCGAGGCCAGCCTGGTCTCCAAAGCGAGTTCCAGGAAAGGCGCAAAGCTACAGAAAAACCCTGTCTCGAAAAACCAAAAAAAAAAAAAAAAAAAAAAAAAAAAAGAATGGAGTTACTGTTTAAAAATCTTATTTTCTTCAGCATGCAAGTGTGAAGGAAAAGATAACCGAATTCCATTGCTGAAGGAAGTGTTTGAGGCCTTTCCTGAGACCCCCATTAACATCGACATCAAAGTCAACAACAACGTGCTGATTAAGAAGGTACCGGGGGTCATTCAGGTCATTGTCTCAGTAAGGCCAGAGTAGGTGACAGATTGACAGTGTGCAGAGGAGGACATGTGATATTCTGGGGACCAGCATTGTTTGATTTCAGAAACTAAGTCAGGTTGGATACGTGAGAGACTGATAGAGATCAAGGAAACTAGATAGGCCGGGACTCAGCATTGTTTAAAGTAATGCCCCTTAAAGGTCACCGAAGCAAACTTGTCCCGTTTTTCCGAGTTAGTTGCCTAGCCTGGTCATGACTAAAGTAAGCTCTCTTAGGCTTCAGGCATCCTGACGTTTCTGTAATTGGCTACCAGCTTTAAGTTGTTCATTCGTGGTTTGTTTGTGTCAAATTACTAAGTAGTCATATTCTATTTTTATGTCAAATTCTGAGTAGTCATATTCTAATACGTTTTAGAGTGGTAAAGGTAAATAATTTTACATTTCATAAAATAATCCCAATTTACTTACCAGTTTTTCCACAGTTTTATACTATCTGTTAGCAGGTAATTGATTGTAGCCCATTTTCAGAGTAAAACCATACAGGTGAATCTACATACAGGCCTATGCATAAAATGTTGAATTTTCCCGTGTAGGTCTCAGAACTGGTAAAGCAGTATAAGAGAGAGCACCTGACGGTGTGGGGCAATGCGAGCTCTGAAATTGTGGAGAAGTGTTACAAAGAGGTAAGCTTCAGAAGCGACCCGGGATGCAGGCTCTCTGTTTGTACGGCTCGATGTCGTAGGAGTCTGCAAAGCCCACTCGTCTCCTAGCTCACATGCGAACGGAAGGAACTAGCCAGACGTTGCTCATAGAGATGACAGACTACATCTAGCAGCTTATGTTGGTTGTGATGTGGTCTAGGGGTCTTGATTGGGTTCATTTTCCTCTGCCTGTTAAAGGATTAAAATCAGAAAAAGTCTGAAGTCCACAGGGAGCAGCGAAACAGCCTCAAACACCGAGACAGAACCAGCAGTTAAAGGAAGGTGTTTACTGGGGGTGAGGAAGTACACACACAGCAGACGTGCAGAGAAGACCCTCTGCAAAGTCGGGGGCAGGGCCTCAGAAAGCTGAAAATCCAGTGTCTTCTCGAGGTTCGGGGTTTTAAAGCCTCTGAAGAGTCAGTCCCCTCCGTCAGGGTTGGACAGTGTGAAGACAGGATGGTTGCTTGGACTGCAGTTGTTGGGTGACATGTCCTGATCAGGTCCTGAATTTTTTGAGCTAGTCCAGCTGCAGGGGGCCTGGTGGGTGACAAAAGCTGCCAGGCTTTTGTCTCAAATCAGGAGGTTGAAGAAGAAGCTGGACATCTTGGAAATCAACAGGTTTGTTACCTAGCCATGGCCCCTCTCTTCCCTATCTGTCTGTCTGCCTACAGGGAGTCTCTCAGTTGTAATATGGTTCACTGAACTGCATCACATACTACTAAGATTTGTCCATCATGGATTGGGAATTTAGCTCAGTGGTAGAGCCCTTGCCTAGCAAGCGCAAGGCCCTGGGTTCGGTCCTCAGCTCTGGGGAAAAAAAAAAAGATTTGTCCATCAATGTTGTATGCATCATACAGGAAAGACAATCTTTGTGTTGTAATGTCTGTTTTATTGGCCCTTTAAATTTCTGTGTGTGAAATTTCAAAACAAATTATTTTGTTTTCCAAGTTGTTTTTGCTCTCCCACACATACTCAAGCCAAGGTGATGAGTGTCGCATGGTACGTCCCACGGGGACATTCACTCTTTGAAAATTTCCCGGTTGCTGGAAATGTATCTGTAAAAATTTGCTTTGTTTTTGAAATGATTTCCCACATTTCCTCCAGCAACTTTCATGAGCTCATAGAACTTGGAATTCAAATACCAAAAAAAAAAAGTCTTAAGAACTGAAGATTCCTTTTTATTTTTATTTAAAGAATTAATTCATTTACTTGTGGTACTGGGGATTCAACCACCTCTGATACATTTGTTGGTTCATGCCATGCTGCCATTGAGTTATAGCCTAAGCTTGGGGCCCTTTTTTTAAGGACACAAAGGATATCCAAGTGAGGGGAAAATATCACGACACATAGAAATTCTCAGATCGATACAAAGAACTTAGGACAGTTCTTCCTTCTCAGCCAAAACCCCCAAACACTCAGGGTCCAGCGTGGCGTGACTCAGAGTACAGCTGAGGCCCATTAAGCTGAGTAAGTGTTCTAAGCGCTCTAGGCCACGAGGGCCCAAGGTAGCTGTGAACAATAGGAGAGAGACCACAGAGCTCGTGCGCTGGCTCCACGGCTTCAGGGCTTGAGAACTTAAAACTAGAAGGTTTTCCCTCATAGCTGGTCATCGTCTAATGGCACTTTAAGGTGTCAGCACAGGGAGAGAAGGTACCAGAGGCCACCTGCTAGCATGTTTGACATCATCACACAACCTGTCAAAAGATAACGAGAATACAAATGCCCGGGAGCCGCGTCTGTCTGGAGTCGCTGGTGGGGAATGTCCAGCCGCTTTCTTCAGTAGCTGAAGAGGGTTTGTTTTAAATAAGACTAAACACACAGTCGCCCTATGAACCAGCAATTTCATCTCAGTCGTTTATCCCCAGACCCGGGCAACAGTGGGAGGAGGGAACTGACTCCACAGAGTTGTCCTCTGATGGCCACTTGTGAACCGTGGCGTGAACACCCACACGCACAACATGCATATACTCAATTAAAAATGAAGCTAGGCCTGGTGACATGTGCCTTTAATCCCAGTGCTCAAGAGACAGAGGCAGGCAAATATCTGGGTTTGAGGTCAGCCTGGTCTGTAAAGAGAGACCATGTCTCAAAAAAAATTACTATAAGAAAAATAATTAAGCCGGGTGGTGGTGGTGCACATCTTTAATCCCAGCACTTGGGAGGCAGAGGCAGGCGGATCTCTGTGAGTTCGAGGCCAGCCTGGGCTACAGAGTGAGTTCCAGGAAAGGTGCAAAACTACACAGAGAAATCCTGTCTCAAAAACAAAAACAAACAACAACAAAACAAAAACCAAAACAAACAAAAACAAAAACAAAGTAATTAAAAACTCAACCTTAAACCAGGCTGCAATGCAGGACTGTAATCCCAGCTACTGTAGAGGCTGAGGCAGGAGGATCAGAAGGTCAAGGTAAACCCAGGCTACAAAGTAAATTCAAGATCAGCCTGGGAAACTTGGCAAGACCCTGTCTCAAAATAAAAAGTAAAAAGAGGCGTGGAGCTATAGCTCAGCAGTAGAACACTTCCTTAGCAATACTCAAAGTTTTGGGTTTGAACACACACACACACACACACAAACATACACAAACATATACTCACACTCAAAATGTTACATACTGATGGGGTGGCAAGATGGCTCAGCAGGTAAGAGTACTTATGGCCAAGCCTAATGACCTACACTCAATCCCCCGGGACCCAGGCTGTGGAAGGAGAGAACTAACTGCTTTCCGCAAGTTGTCCTCTGACCAGCACACAGGCACCCCCCACCCCTAAATAAATAAATATAAATCTTTAAAAGTTACATGCTGGGGCCGGAGAGATGGCTCACTTGTTGCTCAAGCTTTAAGCCCAAGTTTGAGTCCCAGCATCCATGTAACAGGCATGAGGTTGACCTCGAAACATGGGCACAAGTACGGCCACCCCAAACAAACATGTACAGAGAGAGAGAGAGAGAAAGGGGGAGAGGAATAAGTAAAACCCTTCTTTAAAAAAGGATTATATGGCCGGGCGGTGGTGGCGCACGCCTTTAATCCCAGCACTCGGGAGACAGAGCCAGGCGGATCTCTGTGAGTTGGAGGCCAGCCTGGTCTCCAAAGAGAGTTCCAGGAAAGGCGCAAAGCTACACAGAGAAACTCTGTCTCGAAAAACCAAAAAAAAAAAAAAAGGATTATATGCTGTATGATTCCATTTATATAACATTCTCCAAACTGTAGATGTGAATTGCAGATTGGTGGCTGCCAGGAGACAGGCACTGGAGCAGGTAGGGAGTGGGCACAGTGTTGATAGAATATTCTGTCTCGTTTGTGGTGGTTATAGGAATCTGTGCGTGGGTCACACAGAATTTAAACACATGCTTGCACACACACACACACACACACACACACACACACACACAGATGGAAACAGGTTAAAAATGATGACACAAAGGGAAAATGATGCAAACTGACTAAAATCTGTCATCTAAGCAGCAGTCATACGTCATTGTCAACTGGCTTTCCTCTAGTACAGCCTCATCACACATCGCCTTCTGGAGAAGCCAAGTCAAGCACATGTCACACTCTACTGGTTTTATAACTTTCTGTGAGTCTATAGTTATTTCTAAATCAGAGCTAGATTCTTATTCTAATTTATAAAATTCTATCATTCATTCATTTTACAACAGGGTCTCATTATGTAGCCCAGGCTGGCCTCAAACTTGAGATCCCTTTGCCTCAGCCTGCCATGTTCTGGGAGTGCAGGTATGCGCTGTCACACTTTATGTTCTACATTTGATCTGTAACAGCGGCACAATGACGTATTTGCAGCAATATTGATGTGCATGTGTGTACCCTAGGGACTCTGGTTTGTTTTTTGTTTTTTTCCAAGACAGGGTTTTTCTGTGTAGCCCTGGCTGTCCTGGAACTGTAGACCAGGCTGGCCTCAAACTCACGGCGATCCACCTGCCTCTGCCTCCTGAGTGCTGGGATTAAAGGCATGAGTCACCACCGCCCAGTGAGCTGTGTATATTCAGCAGGAGCCAAATTACCAGACATTTCATGTATCGTCTTTTTTGCTGTTGTGTTGGTGTGTTTCTCCTAGTCTGTAGTTGTCCATACATAACCAACAGACCCACGTGTTACAAAAGCACCAGAGAGACTTCAGTGGCATTTATTCCTCCATGGGGCTCCAAAGTAGATCATGACTTATGGATTACGGACTACCTATTTCTGAGTTGTTATTGTAATGAATATTCATAATTCAGAGAATGTTTGCAAGAGTTGTGAGCATATAATCTGGGAAATATATCCTGAGGTTTATAAGATGATCCTGCCTATTAAAGTAACATATGATGTTGTTTGTGTTTTAGAACTCAGACATCCCTATACTCTTCAGCCTACAGCGTGTTCTGCTCATCCTTGGTCTTTTCTTCACTGGCCTCTTGCCCTTTGTGCCCATTCGAGAACAGTTCTTTGAAATTCCAATGCCTTCTATCATACTGAAGTAAGTCCTTCTGCTCTTTACCAGTTACCCATTAGTGAATGCTCATGTAATGAACATGGCTTATGCTCATCCCCATCACTCTTAGGTGCTGGGGATCGAGTGCTGGGTGTGGGTGGATTCTCCCAGCTCAACCCTCAGCCTTTGCTGTAGTTTACACGTGGTTTATTCCCACTAAACTTGGGCTTGTTTTTATCTGTGCTGAGTCGTGGTAGGATCCCTAGGAGGTAATTAGATGATTTAGAGGCCTGAATTCCTTTCCTGTGGGAATGAGTTTTCTCTTGTTTTTTTTTCCTGCTGCTTCTCACATCCAAGCGCCTCCCTTTTGACAGTGCCCACTGCTTTCCTGCTGCCTTGAAACCCTCACAAGAAACAAACCAGGCCGGGCAGTGGTGGCGCACGCCTTTAATCCCAGCACTCTGGAGGCAGAGCCAGATGGATCTTTGTGAGTTCAAGGCCAGCCTGGACTACAAAGCGAGTTCCAGGAAAAGTGCAAAGCTACACAGAAAAACCCTGTCTCGAAAAACCAAAGTGGATGGGGGGGGCGGGGGGGGGGGGGGGGGAAGCAAACCAATACTAGTGCTGTGCTTTTGTGCTTCTAGAACTGTGATCTAAGTAAACTTATTTTTTTTTTTTTGTAAACATCCCAGCCTCAGACACTTTAGCTACGGAAAAACAGACTAAAGCAAATATCAACAATAAAATAAATAGACTTTCCCACCCCTAGCTGTAGGCAGTTGACATCTTCTGGAGCAGAGGGTCGGCTTTCCCCCATGGTATAGCCACTTTTACCTCACCCATGCTCTAGTAACTCCATGCCCGTGCTCAGGTAAGCACCCCTAATTCAACTGAGTTAGACGGGGGTTTACTGGAAGGAAGAAATGATCCAAAGGGCATGGGAATGGGATAAAAAAGAATAGTGGGGGATTAATATGATCAAACTACATGTATGAAATTTTCAAAGAATACATTTTAACACTATTTTTAAGAAATTAATAGAGGTTTGTGGGACTTGGAATATATTTTAGTGGTTGAGCTCTTGCTAGCAAAAACACAAAGCCCTGGGTTCAATCTCCCACACAAATACAGAAAACAAGAATTCTGCTATCAAAAGCTTCTTAGTATAATTAGATCACATTTTCCTTGTGTGTGTTGGGGGAGGGAGGGGAACCTCTGACATTGTTGTTGAGACAGGATCTCTGACTGGGACCTGGGGCTCGCCGATTATTCTAGGCTAGTTGGCCAGCCTGCCCGAGGGATCCTCCCGTCTCCGCCTTCCCCATTGCAGTAGGTTACACAGTGTATGTACGTCACCATTTCCTGTTTATTTTCTAGCATGGGTGCTGGGGCTCAGGCCCAGGTCATCATGTCTGCATAAGCACTGTTCTGTCTGAGCCAGCCCTCTACCCCATAGTCCCCAACCAAGTTTTTATTACAGTTCCTTATTGTGTGTGTGCATGACTACACTCTAAGTGTGCCAATGCACACATGTAGAGGTCAGAGGGCAACCCTCAGCAATCAGTTCTCTCCTTCTACCACGTGAGTCATCAGATTTGGTCGCAAGCACCTCGCTGAGCCATCGTGGTGGCCCATTTTCAGTATTCTTATAGTTTTCATTGTGAGCCTAGCCTTTAACGGCTGAGCTATCCCTCCAGCTCATTTTCAGTATTCTTATGATTAGCTCTGCTGCAGGCTGTTTTGACTGTTTGAAATTCTTAATGACAAGCTGTTTATTTTATCAATTCTCAATTATATTTGTTAAAAGTCTTCATGGACATTTCTTAGACAAAACAGCTGAAAATACCATTTCATTCACACACACACACACACACACACACACACACACACACACACACACATCTTATTAGTGTAGCCCAGATGACTTCAAACCCATGGCAACCCCATTACCCAGCCTCTAGAGTGCTGGGATTTCAGGCATGTGCTGCCCCACCCTGTTCTGCTCAGAAAACACTTGTCTGCAAAGAAGCTGTTTTCATTTGCTGTACTAGAAAGACTAACCATTTATTACTGAAGTGTTTGGCTCTTTCCTGACTAGACTAGAGCACCATGTCCTCTAGACAGCTCAGTGCACTCTTGAGGGAAGCGGATGTTGTTGTAATACAAACACAGGAAGCAGAACACTCTGAGAAGTGATGACAAGGACCAAAGGGACGGCTCAGTTGGTAACGTACCTGCTGTGCAAGCACGAAGACCTGAGTTCGGATCCCCAGAGCCCATGTAAAATCCAGAACAGCAGCATCTATCTGTCAGATGGAGACTGGCAGATTCCTAGAGCTCACTGGTCAGCCAGCTGGGCCGAACCCGTGAACTCAAGGTCCAGGGAGAGACCCTGTCTCAGAGGAAAAAACAAAAAGAGGTTGGAAATGATCAAGCAAGATTCCACATCATCAACCTCTGGCATCCACATGTGTACACACACACACACACACTTGCACAGATGCACATGAACATGTACCACACACACACATATATATAGTAAGTATGACTTCATAGAATATTATTTCTATTTGCTTTGATATTGTGTGCAGTGCACTGGACCCTTAATAAAATAATTAGGAATTGCATTTAGTGAGGTAATTAATATTTGAGGTATGAATCCCTTAGATTCCTGAAATTTTGACCAAGACTTCTCATCTGGGCCAATGTTAGAGAAAACTTTATTCGGAGTTTCTATTAAGACCAAAAATCAAGCTGGGTGGTAATGGCCCATGCCTTTGATCCCAGCACTTAGGGGAGGCAGAGGCAGGCGGATCTCTGGGTTTGTGGCGAGCCTGGTCTACAGAGCAAGTTCCAGGACAGCCAGGGCTACACAGAGAAACCCTGTCTCGAAAAACCAAAACAGAACAAAACAAAACAAAATTGGAACTAGAGATACAGCTTGGTTGTTAGAATGCTGGGCTAGTATCCACAATGCCCTCGATTTTATCCCAGAATTGCATAAACTAAGTGGGGTGCCACATGCAGGGGCTAGGGAGGTGGCTCAGTGGGGAAAGTGCCTGCCACAGAAGCATGAGGACCTGAGTTCAGGTCCCCTGTGCCCATGTAAAGCCAGATGTGGCAGTCTGCATCAGTAACCTAAGGGCTCGTAGGAAACAGACTGGTGGTGCCGGAGTTCAGCCTGCTTAGCCCATATGTGAGCACACACAGAGAAGGAGGTGGGGGAAGAGGAGAGCGAGGGCAGGAAACGTTAGAAAAGAAACGAGAAATGAAGACCTGGGGAGCATGAAAAGCCTGTTTGACAAATAACAAATTCAGAGTGCAGCCGAGAAGCCTTGGCAGGAGAGAGGTGCGGCAGAGATTTCCTGGCAGATGGCTGTGCAGCTCCAGACCTCAGAAACTGGAAGAAGACAAAAGCAAAAATAATAACTAAAGAAAACAGAGCAGAATCAGGCACATCTTTGTCCTTAGGAATAGAATTAACCTTTGTCTTCTCTGTTGCTTATAGAGTTTAATAATTGCTAGTTCTTAAGTTCTTAAGTTTTATTTATTGTTTGTTTTTTTGAGACAGGGTATCACTGTGTAGTTTCTCTCTGTCCTGGAACTCACTATGAAGACCAGACTGACTGGGAACTCACAACAATCCTCCTGCCTCTGCCTCCCAGCCTTTCTATAGGCACTGTCTTCAGTTTGAATTTGTCTTGTTCTATCACACTGATACATTCCTGCATTCCTAATTCATACTACTTTGACTTCCCTTAGGCTAAAAGAACCACACACTATGTCCAAAGGTCATAAGTTTCTCATCTGGCTTTCTGATACGTAAGTATTTTAATTATTACTGTGGAGATTATAGATATAGATAGATAAATGATATATGATATATAATATATATGATATTACATATATAATGTTTTTTGAAGTTTTTTTTTATTGCATGTGTATGTGCACAAGTCTGCAGGTATGTTTGTGTACCACATGCATGCTTTGTGCCTGAGGAGGCCGGAAGAGGGCATTGGATCTCTTGTAACTGGATGGAGTTACCGGCAGCTATGAGCTGCCTGATGTGGGTTCTGGGAATCAACCCTGAGTCCTCTGCAAAAGTAGCAAGTGCTCTTAACTGCCAAGACATCTCTAGAGAGAGATCTCTATATAAATGTGTGCTTGTATTGTTTTTGTTTTGTTTTGTCTTGTTTTTTCAAGACAGGGTCTCACTGTATAGTCCTGTCTGTCCTGGAATTTGTTATGTAGACCAGGCTGGCGGGCCTTGAAGTCACAGAGATCTCCCAACCAATGCAGGGATTAAAGGCATGCCCCTCCATGCCTGGCTTTTTAAAAAAAGAATAAAATTGTTTTGTGTGCAGTGGGAAGTGGGCAGCCTATGCTGCATAGTGTGGAAGTCAGAGCACAACTCTGAGGAGTTGTTTCTCTCCTTCCAGCACAAGGGTACCAGGGGATGGAGCTTATGGCAGGCTTGGCGGCAAGCTTTTTCACCCCTCAGCCCAACTCACTGGCCCTTGAGCTGTATTTATTGGGTGCTACCCTTGGAACATGGTGTAGTCTGTCCACGTGTCATTTGTACGAAGGACTTGAATGCCTACTGTGCAAGTGGATGCCAGTGAACCATCTGGACCAGCTTAGTCACCAGTCACAAAACCTTAGTGGGAACCTAGAGAGAGAATCTCCTCAACCTTCATGAGAAAACCAAGCACCTGCCCGTTGACTTAAATGATTTACTCAAGGTTACGGAGCTAGTTACTAGCAAGGTTGCAAAAACTAACTGTTCCCTTCTACTTCCTTGCTGTTTCCACAAACCCACAGTTCAACATGGTGAGAAGAAGTGTGTGTGGCAATGCAGGGTGTGTAAACGTGGGTACTGTCTACTGGCACATTTCTTGGAAATATTTGCTCCAAACCCTGACAACCACCCAAGTGTAGTTCTGCATACAAGCTCCTGGTGCCTGATGTCCAGGAGTCCTGGAAAATTAGTCTTCTCTTTCCTGTATGTCACAAGGAGTGTGTTCTTTTTGTATTTTATTCTTGGTTTAATTTCTAGTTTTCAAGAATACATTTTTAAAAATAATTTATTTTATTATGTGCATTGGTATTTTGCCTGCATGTATGGCTGTGTGAAAGTGTCAGATCTTGGAGTTACAGACAGTTGTGAGCTGCCATGAGGGTGATGGGAATTGAACCCGGGTCCTCTGGAAGAACAACCAGTGCTCTTAACTTCTGAGCCATCTCTTCAGTCCCTCAAGAATACATTTTAGGGCTGGAGAGATGGCTCAGTGGTTAAGAGCACTGACTGCTCTTCCAGAGGTCCTGAGTTCAATTCCCAGCAACCACATGGTGGCTCACAACCACTGGTAATGAGATCTGGTGCCCTCTTCTGGCCTGAAGGGATACGTGCAGGCAGAATACTGTATACATAATAAATAAATCTTTAAAAAAAAAAAAAAAAAAAAAAGAATACATTTTAATTGGTGCTAAAGCTCATGATTGCTAGATTTTTGTATATTTAATCACTGCGCTACATGTAAATGGATGGGAATAGGATTGATCTGTAGGGCCTGGAGGGATGGCTCGGTGGTTAAGAATGCAGACTGCCCTAGTGCAGAGTTTGGTTTTCAAAACCCATGTCAGGCTGCTTGCAACTGCCTATAACTCCAGCTCCAAAGGATCTGACGCCCTCTTCTGGCCTCCACATGCACCTGTACTCATGTGTGCGCATATCTATCTACACAGACACCACACATAAAGACATAACTTAAAATAAAATTAAAAAAAGAATATTTGTGATTTCCCAGTATGACTAGTTTCCATCTTATTTAAGTGATTTGTAGTCTAAAAAAATCATTTTTCTTTCTTTGTTTTGTTTTTTGTTTTGTTTTGTTTTTTTTTTTTTTGGTTTTCGAGACAGGGTTTCTCTGTGTAGCTTTGTGCCTTTCCTGGAACTCACTCTGTAGACCAGGCTGGCCTTGAACTCACAGAGATCTGCCAGGCTCTGCCTCCTGGGTTCTGGGATTAAAGGCGTGTGCCACCACCGGGCTCATTTTTCATAGATACAGAAAATTACAATGAATAGACATACAGAAATATATAAGATGGAACTACGATGGCACAGAACTTAAGTCGAATGCCCTGCCTTATTTAACTTGGAAAGTTGGGCACAGAACAGAGGCTTCTAGCTCATTCTCACTCTCATTTCAGCTCCAGCAGGCAAAGTGAGGGAGGAGACTCCACTTCACTGAGGTGCTGCAAGGAGAAAGGTTTTGTGAGCATCCAGTGGCAGCCCGAGAGCAGGCTCTGGGTGGCCAGCAGTCAGCAGATTCACCCAGCTGGGTGTGGTGGCCTTTAGAGAGAGAAGCAGATTGAGTTCTGTTGATCAGAGGTCAAATAGGCCAGCCTGGTCTACATAGGGAGTTTAGGCCAGCTAGGGCTACATACTGAGTCTGTCCAAAAAGAAAGAAAGAGGGGGCTGGAGGGATGGCTCAGTGGTTAAGAGCACCAGCTGCGCTTCCAGAGGACCCGGGTTCAATTCCCAACACCTATAGGGCAGCTCACAACTGTCTATAACTCCAGTTCCAGAGGAACTGGCACCTTGGCAGAAACATTTATGCAGGCAAAAAAAAAAAAATCAGTGCACATAAAAGTAAATAAATCCTAAAAAGAAAGAAAAAGAAAATGAATTTGTAATACCCATTATTACTTGAGATGTTCGTTTGTATTGCTGAAGCGCTGGGATTAAACTAGCAGTTATTAAACTATAAGCTGACAGAGGAGACAAAGGTTAATTCTATTCCTAAGGATGAAGATGTGCCTGATTCTGCTCTCTTTTCTTTCCCCTCTAGCCTATTAATGCGGAAAGCTTTATTTGACCACCTCACGGCCCGGGGCATCCAAGTAAGTCTGGGCACTGGTGTCCTTTGAAATAGCAGCGCCCAGCCGTTTGGTACAAGCCACAGTGCAGGGTCTTTAACTCTGTCTGAGCTCTGACTTTGATACGACAACTGTAATGAGGACTGCATGCTCTTCCTTGCAGTTAGTAATAAAGCATCAGCTAGATTCTTATGTCAATGAGGGCAGCTGAAGTCAGGGGTGGGATAGTGCATATCTAATGAGGAAATGGAATATTTTTTAAAAGAGCTTAATAATTTCTTTCTTTTTTTTTTTTTTAAAGATTTTATTTATTTATTATGTACACAGAAGAGGGTGCCAGATCTCATTACAGATGGTTGTGAGCCACCATGTGGATGCTGGGAATTGAACTCAGGTCCTCTGGAAGAGCAGTCAGTGCTCTTAACCTCTGAGCCATCTCTCCAGCCCTTAATAATTTCTTAAAATGACAACCTTCATAAGGTTCACTGTAAGCGTGCTGAGATCCTAGTGGATAAATATGAAATCATTTTCTGTTTAACGTTTCTTCTGATACTTCCTACACCCCAATTCCCAGGTATACGTTTGGGTTTTAAATGAAGAACACGAGTACAAAAGAGCTTTTGATCTGGGAGCCACTGGAGTGATGACAGACTACCCAACAAAGCTTAAGGATTTCCTAAATAATTTTCCCGCGTAAGAAAGGGTCTCAGAATTACTCAAAGGAGACATGACGTGAAAAGATCCGAGGAAAGGTGTGGCACCATTGTTTCCCTGAGATTTGCAGAATGGTAAAAAGGTTTAATCAGTTAAGTTCGTATTACCTCATTTTAAAGCCTGTCTGGGAATGTAGAAACTTCTCTATACTGTATATTTATTTTTCAACAATATTGCATATTTTACATTGGTAACTTGTTTTGAAAGATAACTGGCTATGAGATGTAAGTAGATCATTGATCAGGATGGCTATATGTGATGCAGTAGTCTTCTATTGTAAATCTGAAATCACAGACTAGAGGCCGAATCAGGCATTAGCCTTCACGGAGAACAAGATCAGATATAGGAAAAAGAAGATTATTGAGCTGGGCATGGTGATGTGAGCCTATAATCCCAGCACTTGGGAGCCTGAGGCAAGAGGGTCATGAGTTTCAGGCCAGCCTGGGCTACATAGTGAGCTCCCCTGTCTTTAAATTTTTGTAATTAAAAAAGGAAAAAATTATTGAAGGCCATTGCAGCCTTTTTGAATTGTCTGGTTACGTCTGGGTGCATTTTAGTGAAAGGCAAAATACAGTGGAAGTAGATGTTTAATAGTTAGCCGGCAAGGTGTGTGCTGGTGATAGAAGGTCAGTCAACCCAAGTAAAGTTTGTGACCTACTCAGAAATCAAGTCTGTGGGCTGAAACAGACTTCCGCAGTTGTGGTTGTTAATGGGGACATTCTGTATGGAGTCTCTTTTCAGGTGCGTGACAATGCCACCGTGTCTATTTTTTTATGTCTTCAAAAATAGACTTTTTAACTGTAAATTAAAACAAGAACCAATTAGTCATGTTTTTATGTTTCCTCTAAAGAAATACACGATTCTTATCTTTTGGGCTTGACTTGACTCTTTAAACCTCCATAGATTGTAAGTGACATTGCAGTCCTCGTGACGATTGGGCTGGTGGGAGCACAGCACCATCGCGGGTATTTTTAGTGTGAGCCACCTGCCCTTGACCGGCAGGAACTCAGTCTACTGAGGACTAGCTACCGACAGACTTACCCAATGTTAGACATCACTTCCTCTGCTTTCTGATGTGACTCCATGTAAATCTGTTTCTAACCTTTTTGACTAAATTTCCATGATCTCAGATTGGGAGATAAGTATAATATGGACTAATAAATGTCTTTTGCCTAAATTATGTCTCTCGTGTGGGGTTTGCCACATACAGCTGTGATGTATGGATGGCCTTACGAGATCTCCCGTCTGTGGCTTTGTTGTTTAAACTGTAATAAAGTTTTCCAAGAATAAAACGAGGGGCTTGATTTTCTTTTACATTTGTAATTCCAGTGTGTTTCATATTTTTTTCAGTTAATTAATCAATAAATGAGTAAACCTGAGATTTCTCACTAGCATAAAGAGAGTAAAGGAAAACAGAATAATAATTAGGAAGTTACTTCTTGGCATTTGGATAGACAACTTGTGCAAGCTAGTCTACTAGAGCAGACTTTTACTCTTCTGTATTATAGTTTTTAATTCTAGTTCTTAGAGATCGTTTTTATCTTATTTATCTCTGAGGTCTCTTTTTTTTTTTTTTTTTTTTTTTTTTTGGTTTTTCGAGACAGGGTTTCTCTGTGTAGTTTTGGTGCCTGTCCTGGAACTCACTTGGTAGCCCAGGCTGGCCTCGAACTCACAGAGATCCGCCTGGCTCTGCCTCCCGAGTGCTGGGATTACAGGCGTGCGCCACCACCGCCCGGCTGAGGTCTCATTTTTGTAGCCCGGGCTGGCCTTGAACTCATGATGCTCCTACCTCAGCCTCTTTTTTTGAATTTATTTTGTATGTGTGTGTGTTCGTGTGATTGTCTCTGTGTGTTTGCATGATGCGTGTGTGTGTGTGTGTGTGTGTGTGTGTGTGTGTGTGTGTGTGTGAGCATATGCCGCACATATGGTGGTCAGAGGCTAGCTTTGTGGAGTTGGCTCTGTCCCTTCACCTTTAAGTAGGTTCCAGGGATCAAATTCAAGATGTTCCATGTACCTGCTGAGCCATCTCGCGGGCCTGGCCTCAGCCTCTTGAGTGATGGAACTCCAGGCCTACACCACCAGGCTAGGCTGATCTCCCACTGCTCCATACTGAACACTGGACCCAGGACCTCACACAAGAGAGGCAAGTCCTCTGCCATTGTATTTCTAGCGCTCTCTTTGTTTTATTTATTTATTTATTTATTTTTTTTTTGGTTTTCCGAGACAGGGTTTCTCTGTAGCTTTGGAGCCTGTCCTGGACTAGCTCTGTAGCCCAGGCTGGCCTCGAACTCACAGAGATCCGCCTGGCTCTGCCTCCCGAGTGCTGGGATTACAGGCGTGCGCCACCACCGCCCGGCTTTTTTTTATTTTTGTGACTAAATTATTCAGGCCATCCTGAACTCGTTCTATAGCCCAGTTAGGCTTTGAACTTTAAGTCTTTCTGCCCCAACCTCCCCAGTTTTGGGGATTATAGGAGTTACAGGACTGGGCTACCGGGTCCAGCCTACACTACTAGGTCCAGCAGCTGATTTTTAAAAAATTATTCTTTTTATGGTTTGTTTGTTTGGTTTGTTTTTTTCCAGACAGGATCTCTCTGTGTAGCCCTGGCTGTCCTGGAAGTCACTATGTAGACCAGGCTGGCCTTGAACTCAGAGTTCTGCCTCCCTCTGCTTCCCAAGTGCTGGGATTAAAGGCGTGCGCCACCACCGCCTGGCTATGGTTTGTTTTTAAATTTTTCTTCATTATGATTCAGAGCAGGTCATATTGTAAAACTAGTGTATGTTTTGTGTCAATCATTTCATTTAATTTCAGTAGAAATTACCCACAATGACAACCATGTTTTTAAAAGTCATGCTCAAGGCACTAGAGAGATGCTCAGTGCTTGAGAGCACTGGTTTCAGTTTCCAGCACCCTCATGGTGCCTCCCAACCATCCATAACTCTAGTTCCAGAGGACCCAGTGTCCTCTTCTGGCCTTCCAAGACACCAAACATGCACATGGTACATATACAGACAAGCAGACAAAACATTCATATACATAAAGAAATCTAAAAATAATTATTTTTAAACGATGCTAGGCTATCAGATGATTTTGGGCTGAGGAGATGGCTTGATGAGTAAAAACCTTGCTGTACAAGTGTGAGAGCTACAACTGAGATAACCAGAGCCATGTAAATGCCAGGTGGGTGTGGTGGCCTGCTTTTAATCCCAGCCTCGGGATGGGCTTTCCAGAGCAAGCTGGCTAGCTAGATCACCCCAGTGGGAGCTCAGGCTTCAAATGAGAGTCACCTCTTCAATGTATAGAGTGGAGAGTGACAGAGGAAGATCCTGGAAGCCCAGCCTCTGGCCTCCATTCACATGTGCACCCATACAGACATGCACATGCATGAACACCACACATGCCTAATATCTATGACAGAAGATTTGATACTCATTACCAGATAGCATCTGAATACTGCTCTCCTGTTTGAGTGTCATGTTGTAAAAGAAATTAAGGGCAGGCATCATGGTATGGCGGTTGTTGGAGCCCACCAAGGTTTCCTGGTGGCTTTACCCAGCAGGACTGCATAAGAGGGTGATTGGGCCACAGGCCTGGGTACCAGGTGTTTGGAAGGGTCTACACTTGGGCTGTATCTAGCAAGGGGGAGGTCTTTTGCCTTGCCCCTTGGCATTGTTATAAAAAGCCCTTTGGAATAAAGTTCTGGGCTGTTGGGTTTTGACCCAGGCCCTCCCAAGGTGTTTCTGTCTTTCCTCTTGTCATCTAGGTACCTCTTTCTATCTAAATATTTCTCACTTTTCCCTGCTCAAGAGTACCCTGGTCCTGAAAGTGGGGACTGTCCCCCATAGTCTGTAATCCCAGTATGAGTCAGAGACAAATCATTTTCAGCTGGAGACTTCTCTTTAAAAAAAAAAATGGCCGGGCGGTGGTGGCGCACGCCTTTAATCCCAGCACTCGGGAGGCAGAGGCAGGCGGATCTCTGTGAGTTCGAGGCCAGCCTGGGCTACAGCGCAAGATCCAGGAAAGGCGCAAAGCTACACAGAGAAACCCTGTCTCAAAAAACCAAAAAAAAAAAAAAAAAAAAAAAAAATGGCTCATCATGGTAGCAAAATGCCTTTAATCTTAGCACTTGAGAGCCAGCCTGGTCTGCATAGCAAGTTCCAGGACAGCCAGAGCTACATAATAGAGAGACCCTGTCTCAAAAAACAACAGCCGGGTGGTGGTGGCGCACACCTTTAATCCCAGCACTCGGGAGGCAGAGCCAAGAGGATCTCTGTGGGTTCGAGGCCAGCCTGGTCTACAGAGCGAGATCCAGGACAGCCAGGTGGACGGAGTGGCTGAGAAAAGACCTCATGCGCGCGTGCACATACACACACACACACACACACACACACACACACACACACACACACCCTGTGCAGTTAAATCAGTATGTTCCAATATGTAAAGCCACTAATAGAACACTGTGGATTGTCTTCCCTGTGCAAAGTGAGTTTTCCCCAGAAGAATTTATTAAAGACAAACTAAAAGGGAATCTGCTATTGATAAGAGTGCCAGCTGGAATGTTTGTTCTGAGCCTTATGTGGTAGCAATTCCAGTGTTCAGAAAACAGTTCTGAAGACTAGTCCAAGGCCAGTCTGGTCTATGTCGTGTGTCCCAGACAGTCCAGGGCTACATGACTCTTTTTCAAAAATGAGAGGAAACCTGAATACTGTGTTTCAATCAGCAGCCCCACTTGAAGTCTGGACCCTGGTGTGTATGTAGAAGTCAGAGGACAAACTGTAGGAATTGGCTCATCCTGGGGATTGAACCAGGTCATCAGGCCTGGAGGCAGGCACGTTTCCCCCAGTGAGTCAGCTCCCCAGGCAGCTCTTGCACTCTTGAACTCCTAGAAGTTGTGATAACTTGCCCAAGCCTGGGTCTGTCAGCACTCAGTCACACAAGGGGAGGGATTCATCCGGCCCCGCCACTTCCTTAGGATTTATACCAGGAAGTGGTTGGTGGGGGAGAGAGACATTTTCTTTAGTGATGGAGCCACAAGTAGGGTGCTTCTTATTGTAAACAAACCCTAATGAAACTCACTGGGACACACATAAACAAATGGGGGGGGGCGCTGATTGGAAAGAGGAAAGAGATGATCGGAGTGGGAGGGGGACAAGAAAGGATAACAGTGAATATGATTGAAACACATTATATCCATGTATTAAAATTATTATGTATAATTAATATATTCAAATACAACATTATTTAAAGGGAGAGGTATTAATCCTTTCCCTTTCTTGGTGTCCTGTTGACTCTCATATGCCAACAGATTTCAGAACATTAAAAAGAAATGAAAAGCCAGATATAGTGACAAAAAACCCTTAGTCCCAGCACTCAGGAAGCAGAGGCAGGTGATCTCTGTGAGTTCAAGGCCAGCCTGGTCTACAGAGCGAGATCCAGGACAGCCAGGAGTACACAGAGAAACCCTGTCTCAAAAAGCAGAGAGAGAGAGAGAGAGAGAGAGAGAGAGAGAGAGAGAATTATAATTCAGGGTGGAAACTGAATTATAATTCAGGGTGGAAACTGAGAGAGAAGAAAAAAAAAATGAGTCCAGCTTGGTGGTATATGCCTGCAATCTCAGCACGACAGATCCCAAGTACCAGAGATTAGTCTGGACCAGGTAGCAAGACTGTCTTGGAAAAACAAACATCCATCAAGTCTACGGTGATGTCATCTGTTAGCAACAGAATAAAAGAGTCGATCACCGAAATGAAGAGACTAGATTCTGAGGGAAGAGTCAAGGGAGTGTGGGGTGGGGAGCAGAGATTTAAGTCTCAGAATCTGGTCGAAGGAGGCAAACTGTGGTCTGGGAAACAGAAGTGGAGGAGGCCAGTGTCCCCAACCTGTGAAAAAAAGGTGTTTGTCAGTCGATCACCAGATTGACAGCGATTCAGGAAAGCAGGGGCTAAGAAAGGACAGTGGCATTTGGTGTCCAGGAGGCACCTGTGACTGGTTCCTTTGTTTCTTCCCTTGATGGGACGGATAACAAACCACAAAGGGAAGAGGGGTGTTGAGTGGCTCTCAGTGAGGCTGGTAACACTCGGCCCCTTATTCCAAGAAATAAGAGAACGGAGACGTTTCAAAGGGCAGCAGGGTGGTGTGTTCTGAAAGCAAAGGCTTATGAATATGTGAAAAAGACCAAAGAAGGGGGATGCAAGCAAACCCTGGGTTGTATCAATTCACCTTTTAGCTAAGACTTACCTGGTTATAATGCCTTCAACGAGTATTGATGAATGCCTGCCTCGCCAGGCCACTGGGTTACAGCTGTGAACCATCTCAAAGAAAACCTGCCCTTGATGCCTATGGCTAGGAGAGGAATCCAGAGCTGAGAGAGGCAGAGTGTGTGTTTGCTTTGGCAGGGGTGTTGGGGAGCGAACCCAGGAATTGATGCCTCCGCAGCATTATACCCTGTTGCTAAGCTGCATCCCCAGCGGGGACTGTGGTGGTATTGTGTTCCCCAAAATATTGTGTACCCTAATAAACTTATCTGGGGTCAGAGAACAAAAAAGCCACTAGATACCTAGGCTAGAAAATGGTGGCACTCATGCCTTTAATCCTAGCATTCCAGAGGTAGAAATCCCTCTGGATCTATGAGTTCAAGGCCACATTGGAAACAGCCAGGCATGGTGACTCACGCCTTTAATCCCAGAAAGCAAGCCTTTAATCCCAGGGAGTGAGGCAGAAAGCAGAAAGGTATATAAGGCGTGAGGGCCAGAAACTAGAAGCATTTGGCTGGTTAAGGTTTCAGGCTTCTAGCAACAGTTCAGCTGAGATCCATTCAAATATGAGGACTCAGAGGCTTCCAGTCTGAGGCAACAGGATCAGATAAGAAGTTGGCCAGGTGAGGTTAGCTGTGGCTTGTTCTGTCTCTCTGATCTTCCAGTGTTTACCCCAATAACTGGCCTCAGGTTTGATTTTATTAATAAGACCTTCTAAGATTTCTGCTACAGGGGATACAACAATAAAATTGAGGATAAAAGATAAAACTAGAGTGGTGCTGCCTTGAATCCCAGCACTAGGGAGGCACAGACAGTCAAGAGGATCCCTGTGCGTCTTTATAGTAAGTCCCAGCCCAGCCAAGACTGCACAGTGAGACCCTGCCTCAATATGTAAATGACAAACACAAGCAGATAAAACAGCTGAATCAAATGGAGCTGGAAGAGGTCTCGGATGCTCCTTTTTCTGCTAGGACTTCAGCTCTTTGGGTGTGGTGGTGGAAGCCTGTAATGTCAGTGCTTGGGAGTTGAGTCAGAACAATAGCCCCAAGTTTAAGGCCAGCTTGATTTACATAGCGAGTTCCAGGCCAGCCAGGACTATTCAGCAAGACCCTGTCAAAATAACTGGGAAGATGGCTCAGGGGGTAAAGTGTTGCAGGATATTTGTTTACACTGTGTGAAAATGTGTCATTGTGATTGGTCTAATAAAAAGCTGAATGGCCAATAGCTAGGCAGGAGAGAACAGGCGGGACTTCCAAGGAGAGAGAGGAACTCTGGGAAGAAGAGTGGTGGAGCTACGCCAGCGAGACACAGAGGAAGTCAGACATACAGAAGAGAAGAAAGATAAAAAGTCACATGCAAAAATGTACATTAATAGAAACAAGTTAATTTGAGTTATAAGAGTTAGTTGGGAACAAGCCTAAGCCAAAGGCCAAGCTTTCATAACAATAAGTCTCCATGTCATTATCTGGGAGCTGGTGGTCACCAAGAGAAAGTCCAACAAGAAAGTCCTACTATAGTAAAGCACTTGCTGGACACACCTGATGACCTGAGTTTGGATCCCTAGAACCAGCATAAACGCTGGACACAATAGTGTGAGCATCTGTAATCCCAGTGCCACCCTACAGGAGGAAAAGACTGTTAGGCAGGAGAATTGCCAGAAGCTCAAGGACCAGCTAGTCTGATGCATGGAACAGCAGTGCACAAGAGACCCTGTCTCAAACAAGGTGGCAAGTGAGGATGGCATAGAGTCATCTCTGATCTGCACACATGCACCCACAGAAGAAAGAAGAATTTCAGGCCTGTCAGACTAGGACTCCACCCCTATCACTTAATTTAGCTTTAGTTACCTCTTTAGGCCCTAGCTCCAAGTACAGAGGCTTTATAGGATCATACATATGAATTTGAATGGGAATATACATTCTACAACAGTCAGGGAAGGAAGTCAAAGTCAGGGGAATCTGGAGGTTGGTTATTTATGGGAGTAGTTTGAAACTGGAAGGGCCAACTGAGGAAATGTAGGCAAGCTGGAAATAAAGATCCCATAGCCAACAACCATGGATGGCTAGAACATAGAGGAAATCTAGTATGCCCAAGAGTATCAGAGAGACGTTGGTATGTCTTTCTTGGTGTGATAGTTCCTCTTCACTACCAACCATACTCCATTTGAAATCACCTAGGAGACACTTTTCTGGGTATGTCCATGAGGCTGTTCCCAGAGAGGATTAACATGAGAGAAGATTCACACTGACGTGGGTGGCAACATCCCATAGACTGGTGTCCCAGACAGAATTAAGAGGGAAAAAAGAAGGAAGCCAACTAAGCATTCATGGTTATGGACTGTCCAGCACTTCCACCACCATGCCTTCCAGCCCTTACGGACTGTGTCTTTTTTTAAACCAGGGCCGAGATAAATCCTTCCCTTATGTCACGCCCCTCATGTATTTTGTCATAGCAATGAGTTTTCCATGCTGTAGGGTAAAAAGGGCCAGTGAGAGAACACCCTGGCCCTGAGACCAGAGCCAAGGAATCACACCCTGCCTCTAACCAACTCAGAAATCTAACCAATCCCTGAGCAAAATCAACCAGTCTCTGAACTTGTCTCAAGCTCAAGACTAGAGTTCCTACCAATCCCCACCCAGAAAACCTTCACCCTGGAAAGCTCTGCCCCTAAGAAACCCTATATAAGTCCTGTGCCTGTTCTGTTTGCTGCTGCCTTTTTCCACGCTGGCAGAGGCAGCCACTCTCCTGGATTCCTCCCTCCCAATAAATCTCTTGAGTGAGGTTTGTTATAATGACTTTCTCTGGAGCAGAGCAGAGCTGTAACTGCTCTTGCTGGAGTGGAGCAGAGCTGCTACACTTCCACAGGGAAACTTTCCTTTAGCAGAACAGAGCGCTAAAGACCTTCTTCGCCAGAGTGGAGCAGAACTGTTTTAACACTTTGGCTGGGGGAACTTGCCCCTGCTGGAGCAGGGTTGTTACACTTGCTTCAGGGAAACCTTCCCTGGAGCAAGGACTATAAAACTTTGCTGGGGAAACTGTCCCCTACCAGAGCAGAGCTGTAACACTTCTGTTGGGATACCTTTCCCCTCAGAGCTGTAGGTATTCCTTGGCTTCTGACTGCCAGGATATCTTTCTATCAGAGCCGTAACATTTACACATGACACCTACTTAGAGAATTTCAGAGTGCTAAGACCAAACAAGCCTCGGGACTCCTGGAAAGGGAAGATCTCAAATGTTTGCGTTCAAATGAAGCTTCAGAGAACAGTGGAGTTTGTTGGGGCTGGAGAGCTGGTTCAGCTATTAAGAGCACTGCTCTTCCAGAGGACCTGGGTTCAGTCCACAGCACCCACATGGTGGCTCACAATCATCCATAATTTAACTCCAGTTCCAGGGATCGGAGATCCTCTTCAAGCATAAGCACACATGCAGGAAAAACACACATGCACTTAAAAATAAGTAAACACACACACACACACACACACACACACACACACACACACACACACACACACACCAACAGTGAGTTTGAACCTAGGGGCAGTGTGGAATTATGGAAGAACTGATGTTCTCTGTAGATGCATCTGTACCAAAGATTTTGTAGATGGCTGACCTTGGCTGACTGCACACTATGATTGTGGAGAGATGGAATGTTGCAAGGCAAGCGCTGCCTTATCTTGGGTCATCTGAAGACCTTTAATAGCCACTTTTGTAACCGATCTCACGGTCTCTTGACTGTGATATAAACTTCTCTTCTCGGAATGTGTTATTAGGTAGAGCAGGTCTCTAGCCTCCACCAAGCCTAAGGCTAAGAATACTGATGCATGTGACAGTTGTGGGAGAGAGCGCTCCACTTTGTGATTATGTTGCACCCAGTCCATTGTACACCACAAGGAAGGAGAGACACCATGCCATGGGTTCCAAAGACTTTAAAAATCACCACAGGCGGGGCGGTGGTGGCGCACGCCTTTAATCCCGGCACTCGGGAGGCAGAGGCAGGCGGATCTCTGTGAGTTCGAGGCCAGCCTGGGCTACCAAGCGAGTCCCAGGAAAGGCGCAAAGCTACACAGAGAAACCCTGTCTCGAAAAACAAAAAATAAAAATAAAAAATAAAAAAATAAAAATCACCACAGAAGTGGGGTCACTAATCAATCAGGGCTGCAGGACAAGGACTTGGGAGACTTGCTTTCCTGACAGCCCTGAACAGAGGTAGAAGCCGGGGCTTATAAGCACAAAAATCGCAGACATTTGTTGCCAAGTTA
This sequence comes from Peromyscus californicus insignis, assembly GCF_007827085.1. Taxonomy (NCBI): domain Eukaryota; kingdom Metazoa; phylum Chordata; class Mammalia; order Rodentia; family Cricetidae; genus Peromyscus; species Peromyscus californicus. Next base: position 35,668,338 of record NW_026294551.1, read on the forward strand.
CAGTTATAATTTTCATCAATCAGAAAATTAGGGACTTTCTTTGTGTGTTCCATCATTGTCAACTGACACAAAATGAGACCTTTCCAGGCCAACCAATCAGATTCATTTGTTCTTTCTGTTGTTAGGAACAGCCATAATGTTATAGAGAACTAAGGGGCACAGCAGACTATTTCTATTGTCTAAGGAGGAGGTTGGGCAGACATCGGAAAGTTATTAGCTCCCCTAGGGCTTGGAGACCTGAATTTTATTTCACCATGTAGGTTAAATGGAGTCTGAAGTCAAAAGGGCAGCACTTAGGCCAAGGTGCTTTTGCCTGCTTACTTTATTCCCCTCATGCTTTTATGACTGAGATGCATCTTTGTCTAGGGGCTCGAATAAGGGGGTGTATTGTGCCCTTAGAATCATGAGCCTAAAGCGCCTATGTGATCTTGAACAAAGCACACAACGGTGCTAAAAACACAGGGGACCCTCAGTAGAACAAGGAGCAGGAGGGTTAGGGAAACTTTTAAACTTGTAACAAGGCTTGTCAACCGGGAGAGCCAGTTGAAAAGTGATTCATACCAGCTGGAACTCTGTTTTCTTTCCTCCTCCTCCTCCTCAGTGAGACGATTTTCTTTAACTTTCGTTAGGATCTCTCTAATAACACCTGAATGATTGGCATAAAAGCAACATGCTTCTCTCAGGGCCATTCATAAGCCTCCTTCCTTAAAGAAAATAGGTCCAGCCCACAGCAGTTCTGCAGGACCATTTCAGCTAGTGTGTCAATTTGATTTTCTAGGAAAGAGATGGAAGAATGGAGGTGAGAAATATCTCTGTTGGTTTGTTTGCTTAGGGTTCTGAGAGTTACAGTCCCCAGTGATTAAGGCTGCTCCTATAAAGAGAGGGATGAGAAAGCGAGACGCCCTCCTGGTGAGCAGAAAGCCCGTCATCTCCATGTGCATTCTCCCTGCCTCCCTTTCATAGTATAGGATCTGAGGCACACTATGAACTGATTCTCAGTGGAACGTCCTAGGGAGAAGCAGGGTGTTAAACCAAAAGTACAGGCAAACCAAGTTGATGTGAGGGCAGCCAGAGGGGTGCTCTTGTTGAACTTGTGAGGACATAGGTATATACCAAGGAGTAGGGTGATATTGCCTGGGGTCAAAAACAGGTTCCCTCTTCTCAGAGATCCCCCAAAGGGAATTTGCCTTTGACTTAGGATTTTCAGCCTGTAAGGAAGCAGGGCAATGTATTCTCTTCTGTAACTACTTCCAGCTGAAACTGGGGTGTTGGTTGTCAGGGCCCAGGAAAGGCTAGCCAAAGGCTGGGCCACAGGGTGTTTATCAGAAACATCTGATTAGCTGATCTAGGGGAAGGGACAGGGAACAATCACATTGGCTGGATTGGTTCACATCAGCTTTCAGCAGTTTGCAGTCCACAGGCGTTTCCTGGATGGTGTTTGTTAAATCTGCCGAGACAAATATAGACTAAGGACAGAACTTAAAATTTAGAAGCTATTGGTGAAATTATTAAGGCCACTCCATGTAGTTAAAAGGAGATTTATTTAATGGCGTAACTTACAAATTAAGGAATAGGTAGGTCGCGGAGTCTGGGGAAGGTGTATCACAGTCCAGCGGTGTTCTCTGGAGCTCTGCTCGGTCCACCTCTCCAGTCCAGGGTCCCGCAACAGAGAGCGCGCCCGCCGATCCAGATCTCGGGTCCCCCGTGCCTCCCTTGGCCCCGCCTTGTAGGTGTGACAGTTGCCGAAGTCTCAATGGGGGTTGGAACTTCCAGATCAAAGCTGGAATGGCTACCCACTACATCTCCCCCTTTTTGTCTAAATAAGAAAGTTCTAACCTAATACAAGACTATATACAAAGGAATGGTTATCAAATATTGTCCAGGAATAATGAGGGATAATGACCTAGATAAGATGGAAGTACAACCAATGCAAACAATATCAAGCAAGAAACACATACTAAAGTCCAGAGAAGTATAGAGCATAGGTAAATGGCATGTTACAAAGATCATTCCAAAAGGTGTCCTATCCTAAAGAACCTGAATCTAATACTTAATATGTTCTATCTACTAAGTTGTAACTATAACTGCTAGTCTTCAATCCCATCAAAGACCTGAGAAGGAATATAATGGTACCTGAGAAATGGTAGATGGATGCAAGCAACTTTCAGGAATCTTGTGAGAGTAGACGGAGACATCTGGCAGCCTGGACAGTCACCTAATGTTTCTCAGCATTGTTGGTGCATTCAAATTGGCTACAGGCCTAAAGTATCTGACAGACCATTTTCAGAAGCAGGAATTCTGAAAGACCATCTTACCCTGTCTTGGCAGAGTACAGTGGTCACTTTCCTTGTGTCCCGCTTGTCCAGAAAGGATAGCATTGCATTAGTACTGTCAGCCGTCGAGGCAAGGGCAGTTCTTTGCCCAGTAGGCCATTTTGTGCCAAGAAGACAAACTTCCAAATGGAAATGTCTTAGAAGCCCAACATTCTCTCGGGATCAAATTGGTGCAGCCAGGAGCAATTATGTCTCACATCAACAGAATTCTAAGTTATTTAAATGCCATATTCTCTAGGTCTATGAAGTGTTTGAAGATTACCTGTCCATCTGACCTATGTATCTGTAAATCTGGATAACCTAACTAACGTAACTATAGAGATGACAAGCATAGGTGACTATAAATCTATAAGTCTTATCTACCGAAATAACCTAAGGACTAAGGCTTCACGTAAACAAGGTAAACAGTCTATAAGCAAGTGTATGGTAAAGAACGATGACTTCAAAATTGTGACAACACACAAGATGTTATAACAGAGGTAGGAGTATATAGTGCGATATGCAATATGACAATAATCTTAAATATATATCAATATACCGAATATCCTAAACAGAAGTAGAACCTACATAAAGTATGACAGATATAAATTTACATTTGTATCAATATACAAGTATTTCAAATAAGAGTAGAAATATATGTACATTATAACAAATATAGTTCCGTATTTGTATCAATATACAAATTATCTTAAACAGGAATATAAAAATAGTTTACATTTGTATCAACATATAAGAACCCATAACAGTGCAAATTACAGTGCAAATTATTTAAGACTACTATTTTACTAAATTTGTTTACTAGTATACATAATAATCTACCATAATATCTTATACCTATCCATTCCATTTCTTCTTTTCTTTTTTTTTTTTTTTTTTTTTTTAGAATACTGAGTTTAATATTTCCTTCCACCCACAACCCTATAACCATCATCCATAACCCTGAGAATTATGAAACCTAAGGGAGAAGGGGCGTCGTTTTCTTAGAATTGCTTCCTGCTGTTTAGGGGGTGATGTTATCTCTTTTGGGTACTGTGAGAAAGCTCAGATAGCTAAATCTCAGTTAGACTAACTGTAGGTTCTGCAGTAAGTCTTAGAGTAATGGGTAAGATTGTCTGAAATTCCGGTAAGAAGTGTAGTATGATGATGATTACCATGGCATCATTCTGGATTGGGTAGAGTTGTTGTTGGGGCCCCATCTTCCTTCTGGAGACTTCTGAGATTGCTATTAGAAAAACTTATTTGTTATCAAAATGGAAGATTTGGATTTAAAGAGGACATAGCATGTAAGAAAGGATTCTGAGAAATCAAGAGTAAGCATGGAGAGAATTAGAATCTAGAAGACAATGGTCCCTTTTATTGGTTTCCTTCTGTCCCACACCAGAGGGCTCTTCTGATATGGAACTGAAGAATCTCTCAAACTTTTCTTTTAGCAATGTGCTTGGGTTTAGAGAAGGAGTGAGCCAATTCCATCTCCAAAGCCAGCTTGGCTTATAATTGAATTGGAACCACAACTTTTCTAGATTGATAGAGAGATAGATGTTAGACAGTGAGATTTTACCGTGTGTAGATTGGTACCAATAGATTCTTTCTTTCTGCTGTAAACATCCGGATATCCAAGGCCTTATGATTTTTGGAAGATGGGTATTTCCATTATCCTGGAAAGACAAAAACAGAACCCTACCCCAACCTTGATTGTTAAATTTTTCTTACAACTTGTAGAGATGTCACATTGGTGGATGATCTTTTACTTCACCTCATCAAGGGGTTTTTCCTGTTCAAATCGAATTTTTATTAATTTTGTTGGTATCCATAGCTTCTCTTCTCCTGCAGAAACAAAGGCAAAACCCCTTCCCCAACGTAGAACATATCCAGGTTTCCATTCTGAGGTCAGCACATCCTTAAAATAAACCGGTTGGTTTAGCTCAGGAGTTTTGTCTGTCGTCCAATGTCTCTCCGCAGCTGTTGTTCCTTTCTCATCAGCATTGAGAAAATTCAAGGTTAATAAAGCACTATGCAATCTATTTCTAGGAGTCATTGTTACCTGTCGCTGTTTATTTAGCATATCCTTTAAAGTTCGATGGGATCTTTCTATGACTGCTTGGCCTGTGGGATTGTGTGGTATACCTGTAACATGCTTTATATTGTAATAAGCAAAGAATTGTCTCATTTTATTGGAGACATATGCTGGGGCATTGTCTGTCTTAATTTGTACAGGTATTCCCATGATGGCCATAACTTCTAATAGGTGTGTAATCACAGAATCAGCCTTTTCAGAACTCATAGGAGTTGCCCATTGAAATCCTGAATAGGTGTCAATGGTATGATGTACATACTTTAATCTTCCAAATTCTGCAAAATGAAACACATCCATCTGCCAAATTTCATTTCTTTGTATACCTTTTGGATTGCTCCCTGCAGGTAATGGAAGTTGGTTATAGATGGAACAAGTAGGACATTTTTTCACAATATCCTTAGCCTGTTGCCAAGTGATGGAGAAATCCTTCTTCAAACCTTTGCTATTTACATGGCATTTCTTATGAAATTCTGAAGCTTCTAGCACATTACCTATTAGTAACTGATCAATCTCATCATTACCTTGTGCTAGAGGTCCTGGCAGACCTGTATGGGATCTGATATGTGTTATATATATAGGATGTTCCCTTTTTCTGATGATTTCCTGCAATTGTATGAATAATGAAGTTAATTCTGTATTATCAGGAATAAATTCAGCAGTTTCAATATGTAAAACAACTCTCTCTGCATATTGAGAGTCAGTGACTATATTGAGGGGTTCTGTGAAGTCCTTCAGTACCATAAGAATGGCATACAGTTCTGCCTTTTGTACAGAGCTGTATGGACTTTGTACCACTTTACTTAGGTCTCCTGATTTATATCCTGCTTTCCCTGACTTATTTGCATCAGTATAGAATGTGAGGACTCCAGAAATTGGCTTTTGTCGTACAATGTGAGGAAGGACCCATTCGGTCTTCTTTATGAATTCTATTCTCTTGCTTTTGGGATAGTGGTTGTTAATCTCTCCCAAAAAGTTACTGCAGGCTCTCTGCCAGTATTCATTATCTTTCCATAGTGATGAAATTTCTTCATTAGTTAAAGGTACTACAATTTCTGCTGGGTCCATTCCTGTCAACTGGCGAAGTCTTAGTTTACCTTTTTGAATCAAATCAGAGATCTTTTCTATATAAGTCTTTAATTTCTTATTTGGTTTACGTGGTAGGAATATCCATTCCAATATAATATCTTCCCTCTGCATCAAAATACCTGTTGGGGAATGTCTGGAGGGGAATATGACAAGAATGCATTTAAGTTCTGGATCCACACGATCCACATGTGCTTCTCGAATTGTCTTTTCTACTAGAGCCAATTTCTTCTCAGCTTCAGCTGATAATTCTCTTGGACTATTTAATTCTTTGTCCCCTTCTAGAGTATTAGCCAAATTTTGTAGTCCCTCTTTGGGTATTCCCATGATACCCAGTAAGTTGGAAATGCTTCCTAATAACTTTTGAAAATCATTAAGAGTCTTCAATCGATCTCTCCTTAGCTGTACCTTTTGGGGTCTAATTTTTTGTAGCTCTATCTTATATCCTAAGTAGTTAATAGAATCTCCTCTTTGTATTTTTTCAGGAGCAATTTGCAGTCCCCAGCGAGGTAAAACTTTCTTTACTTCTTCAAACATGCTTTCTAATGTATCTAACTTTGGATCAGCTAATAGGATATCATCCATATAGTGATAAATTATGGATTGTGGAAACTTTACACGAATTATCTCCAATGGTTTCTGCACAAAGTATTGGCATAAAGTAGGGCTGTTTAACATTCCCTGTGGGAGAACCTTCCATTGATATCTCTTGACTGGCTGAGAATTGTTATAATTAGGTACTGTGAAGGCAAATTTTTCTCTATCATTTTCTTGTAAGGGTATGGTAAAGAAACAGTCTTTTAAGTCAATAACTATTATAGGCCATTCTTTAGGTAGCATAGAGGGCAAGGGCATCCCAGTCTGTAGGGAGCCCATTGGCTGAATTACTTTATTAATTGCTCTCAGATCTGTCAGCATTCTCCAATTGCCAGACTTTTTTTTAATAACAAATACAGGAGAATTCCAAGGGCTGGTAGATTCTTCAATGTGTTGAGCATTTAACTGCTCTTGAACCAGCTGTTCTAAAGCTTGTAGCTTGTCTTTTGTCAAAGGCCATTGTCCAACCCAGACAGGTTTATTAGTTAGCCATTTTAAAGGTAAGGCAGTTGGTACTTCTGAGAGTTCAACAGCAGTTGTGCTCTGTTTGTGAACAGCCTGAATGGTTGGTGCCTGATTTTTATAGCATGTGATGATATTATTCCTAGAAACATGCATTTGTCTGTATTCTTTTTCTGAAAGTGTAGGAATTTTAATCTGGGTATTCCACTGTTGTAACAGATCTCGGCCCCAAAGATTTACTGATACATTTGCTACATATGGCTTCAGCCTTCCTCTCTGTCCTTCTGGCCCTATGCATTCAACCCATCTCGAACTCTGTTTTATCTGAGATAGGGTGCCAATCCCTAAAAGTTGGACATCTACCTCTTGAAGAGGCCAATTTGGATGCCATGATTTTGGTGTAATTATAGTCACATCTGCACCTGTGTCTACAAGTCCCTCCATAACCAGGCCATTAATTCGAATTCTAAGCTTTGGTCTTTGATCATTTATGGAAGTCTGCCAAAATATTTGTTTTATAGTGTTCTTTGTAAACTGTGATCCATCCATCAGAGCTGTTTTATCATCCATTGCAGTATCGGTTTTTACATTAGGCATTGGTTTATTCAGTTGTCTTGGAGAGGAATTTCTTCCACAGTGGCTGGGAATGTTCGTACTACATTTGATTTGGGGGCCTGCAAGAGCCCCCCTGAGGCGTTTTCCGCCAGTAAAGGGTTACCTCGTATATCTATTTTTGATCTGCACTCACTGGTCCAATGTCGGCCTTTGCCACACCTTCTACATAATCCGGAAGGTGGTTGGGGTCTCCTGTTTAGGCTATTCCTAAAAGGAGTATTACTCCTAGGAGTACCCCACGTACAGTTTTTACTTATATGACCTGGTGTACCACATTTAAAACATTTGGTAGCACGGGGCCTTCTTTCACCTCTGGGATTTGTCTCTCCTATCCAAGCCTCATTACTGTAGTTACGAGACTCAACACCATTAGTATACTGAATCCACTCTTCCAAAGGAGCTGATCTGATCTTTAATGGTGTAAGTATTCTTCTGCATTCTGCATTAGCATTGTCGAACGCCAAGGACTCAATTAATACTTTTCTTAATTCTTTATCTGATACAGCTCTTGTTATAGCTGTGTTCAGTCTTTGTAAAAAAAATCAGTGAAGGATTCGTGTGGTCCCTGAAATATCTTTGTGTATACCTCAGTTGGTTTTCCAGGTTCTGGAATTTTTTCCCAAGCATTTAGAGCTGCTGTACGGCATAGGGATATTGTATGTTCATCATAAGTGGCTTGTACATTCCTGTCAGCGAAACATCCTTCACCAAGTATTTGATCTTGGGAGATCACAAAACCTCTGATTTTACCTTGTTGTTCTAAATTTTTTGCCTCTTCTCTCAACCAGCTTTTCCACTGTAGCTGCTGACTATATTCTAGAACAGCTGAAATTAACTGATGCCAGTCATCTGGGATGATTCTATGTGAGGTAGACCACGAATTTAACAATTGTTTTACATATGTGGAGTGTATCCCATACGTAACTACTGCTTCCTTTATATTTTTAAAGTCCCTTGTTGAAATTGGTTGTAATGTATATGTAGTATATGGCTCGGGGTGTGTGTCATCTGCTGGCTTCTCTTGGATGATAACAGGATAAGCCATTGTGTGAGAGCCATTTGGAGATGTTACAACCTCTATGGTCTTGCCCTTCTGCTTATTAGGTCCCTTGTCATGTTTACTGAGAGTTTCTTCTAAGGCCTGCAAACGAGCACCTAGAGTCTGTTCTATGGAGTGAACCTCCTCTCTGGCAAGGGACTCCAGATTTCTCATGGAATCATAGAAGTTTTTATGTTCCTCAGAAACACATGATTCCATGGACCTTATCTTATCAATTAATGATAATCTTTCTTCCTTATATAGTGTCTGGAGAGTTAGTGTTCTGTCCATTAAATATTCACATTTATTATCAATAAGATCAATTTTTGGTACAAGCCTGTTTTGTAAATCCTGATCAGCAGATTCCAGAGAAAGAATCTTTTTCTCTAAGGTCTCATTGCTATCCGTTAAAGCAGATTCCAGAGATAGAATCTTTTTCTGTAAGCCTTCATTGTTAGTTTTGAAAGCCTGTAAATCCTGGTTAGCAGATTCCAGAGAAAGAATCTTTTTCTCTAAGGTCTCATTGCTATCTGTTAAAGCAGATTCCAGAGATAGAATCTTTTCCTGTAAGCCCTCATTGTTAGTTTTGAAAGCCTGTAAATCCTGGTTAGCAGATTCCAGAGAAAGAATCTTTTTCTCTAAGGTCTCATTGCTATCTGTTAAAGCAGATTCCAGAGAGAGAATCTTTTTCTGTAAGCCTTCATTGCTCTCGCTTAAAGCCTGTATCAGTCCCAATAATGACTCATCTTTGTTCTTGCTATTAAACCAGTGTTTGAACACTGTGTGGATTATTACAATGAATGCCAAAATGGTACAGGCCAGATATGCCTTAGGAAGGTTGTATATTTCCAGGAAGATGTCATTCATCATACAGGCAAAAAGGTTTTCAAATTCTTGTGAGGTAATGTTGTCAGCCATATTACAAGAATTACTCAAAATTTGTTAGTCAGTTTTTTTTTTTTTTTTTTTTTTGGTTTTTCGAGACAGGGTTTCTCTGTGTAGCTTTGCGTTGTTAGTCAGTTTTAAGGTGTAAAATTATCAAGTACTTCTACTTGAAATAAAACGCTGGTTTGCCTATCTTACCTTTCTGTGGTGGGGGGGTGTAGTGGCGCTTTTCAGCCAGCAGGAGGCGCTGGTACAGCTCCAAAGCAGGGCCTGCTGGCAACCTTGGCGGGCGGCAGCTGGAGGCAGGAGCCGGGATGGCGGGGAGCCGGGATGGTGGGAGCCGGGGCCCGCACTCGGGGAGGAGGGGGATCGCCTCACTCACAGCGGTTTTTCGCTGGTCTGGGGGCTAAGCTAGGGAGCTGAGACCGGACTAGCTGCTCCCTTTTTCGGGAATGGGACCGTGTAGGCGTTCCCTGGTTCTATGGAACTCTGCAGGCGGGTTTAGGTACCCGCCAGCCGGGGAGGAGGCTGAGGGCGGGAGCCACCCAGGCCTTTGGAACTTGCCCCACGTGAGCGCCAGATATTGGTGAAATTATTAAGGCCACTCCATGTAGTTAAAAGGAGATTTATTTAATGGCGTAACTTACAAATTAAGGAATAGGTAGGTCGCGGAGTCTGGGGAAGGTGTATCACAGTCCAGCGGTGTTCTCTGGAGCTCTGCTCGGTCCACCTCTCCAGTCCAGGGTCCCGCAACAGAGAGCGCGCCCGCCGATCCAGATCTCGGGTCCCCCGGCGCCTCCCTTGGCCCCGCCTTGTAGGCGTGACAGTTGCCGAAGTCTCAATGGGGGTTGGAACTTCCAGATCAAAGCTGGAATGGCTACCCACTACAAGAAGCTTAAAAGAAAATGTTATATTTGGAAATTGTACTTATCTGGAGTTCGTTTGACCCGTGGCCGGTAGATTCAAGCCTTATGACTTTTTTTGACTCCCTGAAGCTTACATGAGGTTTTAACTTACTAAAGGAGACAAAAGTTCTAGATACATTATCAGTTTCATTGTACTGAAATCCACACTGTATAAAAAGAAGCTAACAGGTGTCTGTAAAACAGCTGGAACTGATTTACAGTTTGGAGACATAGCAAAAGCTATGGCTTTGGGTTACCCTGATGAGAAGCACCTTTAAGTCTATACTTAGAAGACAATCAAAGGAAATTAAAATCTTGAACTTGTGACTGAATAAGTAGTCAGTGTTCTATCAGTTTATCAGAACTCCATTTATCAATGTTAAAACTTTAAACCCTTGAAATCTCAGGGTAACAATATTCCTTTACAGCTTGTATTTATATATATAGTTGTCAGGATATAGTGATGTTTGCAAGTCATACAGGGTATATAAATATCTAAGACCAATTGTCCTGTCAGGCTTTTATGCTTCTTTGACTACTAAGGGAACATACAGAGAAACACAAGGCAGCCTGAACACTTCATTACCTGAGGGAGTGCATCAGTCTTTTGGGAACCATTACACATGGCTCTCAAGGTAGCCAGACTAAGCCAATTCCATGGTTCTCGGCAATTTCTTTTCTCTTTCCTATTTCTTTGCATTATACTTATTAGCATTTGACATTTTATGTATGAACTCATTTGATTATTATCTTTTCTCCCCACATCATTAGGAAGTGAGCATTACGAGAAAAAAAAGACTCCATGCTAAAGAATGAATATTTTTGAACTTTTTTCTTTCCATAATCATTTACCAGAGACAGGAGTAGTTATTATGTTCCCTTAGTGAAAAGTTATACCTGAAACCTGTTTATTCTTTGACATGAAGCTTGTGAGCAAGGTAAACCTGTTTGCCTTTTCTTAATAAGAGATCTCGTAGCTCTAACTAACTAATGAACTGACTAGTGAACTAACAAGGTGGCCGTAGCCTTGAGAGAAGGAGCTGATGGCCTGCTGTTGCCCAGTCGACAAAGCTACAGTTAGCCTAGTTGTCAATGTGATCAGAGACTTGAGAAGAATTAACCAAAAGGACAGAAGGTAGTCCATGGTCCATACCCAGAGAGATATCCCAGGCTCCTGTGGTCTCCATGGTAATGAGAGTAGAGGAAACAGGACAGTAGTCTTGGCTGCCAGGCCCAGAAGATGAGAGGCTTTTCTGTGGAGGAGGAACATGGGGGACTGACCTCACCTTGTCTAGGCAAAGTGGGGCAATCTCCAGTGTCCTGCTTGTCCACAGTTCAGACCGAACCCTGGAAAAGCAGATGAGACATAGGGGCAGTCTTGCCCAGTAGTTAGCATTACCATAGTTCAGGTAGAGTGGCCCATCCCTGTGTCCATTGTCTTCCGGGAAACCTTGGGATTGGGAGTCACTGCTAGGATCTGGGAGTCTCCATCTGTCATATAAGTTTATATATATATATATATATATATATGTATGTATTTTGGGTTTTTCGAGATAGGGTTTCTCTGTGTAGCTTTGCGCATTTCCTGGAACTCACTTGGTAGCCCAGGCTGGCCTCAAACTCACAGAGATTCGCCTGGCTCTGCCTCCCGAGTGCTGGGATTAAAGGCATGCGCCACCGCCGCCCAGCCAAATATTTAAATATTTAAGATATTTAAACATCTTAAATGCCATGGTCATCAGATCTCTGACAGTTTGAGGTCTTGAGCCAAACAACCCTGGTTTGTTTTTAGTTATTTGTTTTAGACTATACCTTGAAAATACAAAAGGAACTAAATAAAGTTTTTCCTGTGCATAACTATAAGTACTTAGAATGACTATAAGTATAGTTCAGAACATCTCAGGGCTTAATCAACTTTAACAGTTCATAAAAAAAAAATTTCTGCCAGGCAGTGGTGGCTCAAGACTTTAATCCCAGCATTTGGGAGGCAGAGGCAGGCAGATCTCAGTGAGTCAGAGGCCAGCCTGGTCTACAAAGCGAGTTCCAGGACAGCCAGGACTGTTACACAGAGAAACCCTGTCTTGAAAAACAAACAAACAAACAAAAAATTTCTTAATTGAAGCTCTTTCAGTATCAGGATAAGACTTCTAACTAATAAACATAGTCTATAAAAGGAACTTTCTTGATCCTTACATAGTATACCATTATGGAATACAGTAGTTTCCTATATGACTCAGTTTACCAGAATAGCTACAGCTTAACAATGCTAGCAAAAACAGAGGTTATATATACATTCTTTAATGTTTTTGTAAATTCTTGTATACTTGAAAAGTCCTTAAGTAGAGAGAGACATTCTTTTTTTTTTTTTTTTTTTTTTTTTTTTTGGTTTTTCAAGACAGGGTTTCTCTGTGTAGCTTTGCGCCTTTCCTGGGACTGACTCACTTGGTAGCCCAGGCTGGCCTCGAACTCACAGAGATCCGCCTGCCTCTGCCTCCTGAGTGCTGGGATTAAAGGCGTGTGCCACCACCGCCCGGCCTTGAGAGAGACAGTCTTTAAGTCAATGGTTTTTAACTTTCTGTGGTGCATTGCTATATAAACATCTGGCATGCAGGCCACCCTAGGCTACTCCTGTAAAAGGACTTTGACCCCAAAGGGTCATGACCCATAGGTTGAGAAACTGCTCCAAGTTCTTTGCCAGACTGTTTAAGGTCACCATCTTACTCCATCATAAGATAGAAATACCCCAGTTTCTGTTGCTTAGCTGTGGCCCCAACTTTAGTTGGCCAGTGATTACTCTGGGTGTTTGGAATTCTAGTCCAGCTTCTCAGGGTGAGCCTTTAAGCATAAAAACCATGTTCTGGGTTGACATATTTCAGTTAACAAAAATAGTTAAGTCAGAACTAGAATTAAAAGGGTTAAAAGCAAGGTTAGCACATTTGAACATTTGCCCAGAACCGTAGACGCTGATGGATTAGGTCTTTGTTTTAAGATTACCTATGCAACCTTCTGATTATTAACCCTGTGTTAAAGTTTTAAGTCAACCTTTTTGTTACAAATATTACAGATTTTTAACCATACTCAGTAATTTATAAGCCAATAATTTCTTAGCCTCTCTGCTCTTGTTCTTCCTGTCCACCAGTTTTTTGACCCTGGTCATAGACACTTTAAAAGCAAGCCTGGGTCTGAAAAATGGTGGGTCACAACCCAGTCTCAGAGCCAGCGCTTTAACAAAACAGAACAGCATAAAACAACTTCAATATTATTTATACCCAGATGACATCTGAATCCCCATTACATCAAATCCAATGGCCAGAAAGCTCAAAGATAAATTCTGAGCTCTCGAGGCTGCAATAGTAACAGTGGAGCTGTAACCAAGATGCACAGAACACAGTGAACTCATACATTGAGGACCAGTCAGACGCAAACATGCAGTGGACACATTCACACATTCAGAACAGACAGACAAAACTTTCATTACTTCCTCCAGTTGTAATTTCAAGAGCGTGGTGGGGGGCCACGCCAGATTATCCCACCAGTGGGAACCAGACATCCCGCTACTCTATCAGCTGGGCCCAAGAGGCAGCTGAGGCATCATCCCTGGGAAGACCATACCTCACAATGTAGAAAACTTTTCTTTGAAAATCTTTGAAGCCCTGTAGGGTGAGATCTAGGGCGTAAGAGAAGTTGAGGTAGTTTGCCCCATAATCTCAAAGTAGAAAACAAGACAGGGACCAGCACAGAAAAGCGACATCAACAAACAAAGCTGACGGTTATAAGAACAACGAGAAAGAGAAACCGGAAGTAGTGTCGGGAAAACAACAAAGCGGACAGATATCCAAACAACCAACCAAGATAACGCTAAAACAGACAAAACAAGACAACGGACAAGACAGACAAATAAGATGGACGAGGCTTCAGCCGATAAAGACACCATCCCCTGTCTCATGACCTGGGATTCTGGGTCCTAGCCCGGGAAGCCCCTGGATCCTGCCCCACTTGGGACACTGATCTCATCTCGTATAACCGGAAACATTTGGGTCCACCAATCTGGGAACCCCCTGTGTAAGAGAGGAGCGTCTCTCCTCCTTCCCGGACTCAAGGAGTTCTGCCATGTCCGGCCTCCTTATTGAGTCCAAACCTTTGGCACTAAATCCTTACTAGCCTCTGGAGGACTCGTGGATTCCCCCTATGGGGTGTCTGGATCTGGTTCCTCATGGGGCACCTCGGGGGAACCTCCAAATGTTACACCCAGTCCATTGTGTACCAAGAGGAAGAAGAGAGATAATACTATGGATTCCGAAGACTTTAATAAATCACCACATAAGCCAGGTCACTGATCGATCAGGCCTGCTGGACAAGAACTTGGGAGCCTTGATTTTCCAGACAGGGGCAGAAGGCAGGTTTATAAGCACAAAAATCACAAACATCTGTTGCCAAGTTATAGTTACAATTTTCACCAATCAGAAGTTAAAGATTAAGGACTTTCCTTGTGTGTTCCATTGTAGACAGAATTTTCTCCAGTCCTGCCTTGCCCAGCAATCAGGATGAATCTCTCCCATCTGTGGTCTCATAGCCGCTAATAAAATAATTACTCAGAGACTTATATTAATTACAAACTGTATGGCCTATGGCTTCCGCTTCTTGCTAGCTAGCTCTTTCATCTTAAATTAACCCATTCCTTTTAATCTATATGTTGCCACGTGGCTGTGGCATTATCGGTCTGCTGGCATCTTGTTGCTCCGTGGGCAGCAGCCGGCATCTCCCTCAATTCTGCCCTTCTTCTCTCTGTATCTCTGCTTGGATTTCCCACCTGGCTGTAAGCTTTCTTGCCATAGGCCAAAACAGCTTTATTTATTATCCAATGGGAGCCACACATATTCACAGCATACAGAAAGGAATCCCACAGCATTCCATCATTGTCAACTGACCCAAAATGGGAGCTTTTCGGGCCAACCAATCAGATTCATTTGTTCTTTCTGTTGTTAGGAACAGCCATAATGTTATAGAGAACTGAGGGGCGTAGCAGAATATTTCTATTGTCTAAGGAGGAGGTTGGTCAGATATTGGAAAGTTCCCCCCTAGGGCTTGGGAACCTGAACTTCATTTCACCGTACAGGTAAAACAGAGTCAGAAGTCAAAATGGCAGTACTCAGGCCAAGGTGCTTTGCCTGGTCTCTTCAATAGCTCCCCTACCTGACACCCCACCTACGCAACCAGAAAATGTGCTGATGCATAACCTTTTGTTCTGTGACCATAAAGTTAACGTGACCTTTCCTACAGGGAAACACACCACTCGAGGGAATGAAGCAGCGTCCCCAGGTCACACTCAGAATAAACTGTTCGCTTGTTTCTTTCAAAACAGCATGATTCTTTTACAGCAATTATATTTAGATTTTATTCACTTTTACATGTATTCTCATGTGTTTTGTAAAAATCACCTGGCAGAATAGTTGACCTTGTCACATTCCCATTTGTTTTTAACATAGTAACTGAATGTTAGATGAAACTTCAAAGGTGATTTACAAGGTCACCTTGCTCGAAGTGGTGGCTTCGTCGAGGTCCTCCTCCTCTTCTTAGATTTTCATTTACTTTTTTATGTGTATAAATGTTTGCATGCATGTGTGCATGTGCACCACATGCATGCCTGGTGCTTGAGAAGGCCAGAAGAGGGCATTGGATCTCTTGAAATTGGAGTTACAGGCCATTGTAGGTGTTGGGAACCGAGGTCCTCTGCAAGAGCAGCAAGTGCTCTAAAAGACTGAGTCATTTCTCCAGCCTCATGCTTGGATCTTCTTAAACTTTTCATCTTCTGTGAATTTTCTGATTTATCTTCAGTTAACTCTTCAAAGATGACAGGTAGAGAACATGGTTTCAATATGGGTTTTTGAGAGGCTGGATGGTGGTGGCACACGCCTTTAATCCCAGCACTCAGGAGGCAGAGGCAGGAGCATCTCTGTGAGTCTGAGGCCAGCCTGGTCTACAAAGCAAGCTCCAGGACAGCTAGAACTGTTACACAGAGAAACCCTGTCTCGAAAGACCAAAAACAAAAACAAATAGGGTTCTTTTGTTCTGTTATTGTTGTTTGTTTTGGTGAGGTGGGGGGGGGGGGAAGAGGCGGGCTCTCACTCTGTAGCTCTGACTGGCCCGGCACTTACTCTGTAGCCGAGGCTATCCTTGAATTTGAAGCATTGGTGGGATTATAGGTGTATGCGACCACGTCTGACTTGAATACTGTCTTATAACAAGTGAACGTTCCCAATATGAGTTACAGAAGGGAACCACCACGGCCCGGCGCTCTGACCCTTCTTGAAGACTGTTGACAACACTGGAGTGAGAGAAAGCCGGTCAATATTCCCATCAGTGGCCAAAAATATTATTTGTGAGGAAGGACAGAAAATTGAAACAACATTATTTCCAAATAAAGAGATTAAGAGCCGGGCGGTGGTGGCCCACGCCTTTAATCCCAGCACTCGGGAGGCAGAGGCAGGTGGATCTCTGTGAGTTCCAGGACAGCCTGGTCTACAGAGTGAGTTCCAGGACAGCCAGGGCTACACAGAGAAACTCTTAAGGAATGTCTGTGGGGCTGGAGAGATGGCTCAGTGGTTAAGAGCACTTGCTGTTCTTCCAGAGAACCCATGTCAGGTGGTTCACAACCACCTCTAACTCCAGCCCCTTCCTCTGGCCTCTGCAGGCACCCTCATATACATGATACACATATACAGATCCATATTCACACATACACATAAATAAAAATAAATCTTGAAAAGAAAAAGGAAAGAAATGAAGGGCTAGTGAGACCACTCAGAGGGTAAAGGCTCCCGCTACCAAGTCCGATGCCCTGAATTCAATCTCTAGGACCCACAGGGTGGAAAGAGAAAAATGACGTTCACAAGTTGTCCTACACAAGGTGACATTCCCACACTGCACACACAAACACTGCAGTTGTGGACAATTGCGAGCCATCTTGTGGGTGTGGGAACTGAACCCAGGTCCTCTGCAAGAACAAGTGCTCCTCACCTCCCAGCCATCTCTCCAGCCCTATTTCGGTCCTTTGAGACAGGCTTACTCTATGGCTCAAAGTTGGCCTCCATCTTGAGATCTTTCTGTCCCTACCCTTCTGGTGCTGGGCGTGCACGTCTACAGCCCACACCTGGCTGCCTGAGTTAGTCTAGTCTTCTCTCTCATTCCCCTTGTTCTTCATAGAGGAGCCACAGTGATCTCTTCCAAGGATAGACCAGGGGCTGGAGAGGTGGCTCAGTGGTTAGGACTATTCTCTGCTCTTCCAGAGGACCTGAGTACCTGTAGCTGCTCCCAGGGAGATCCAACATCCCCATCGGGCTTCTGAGGGAACACCCACACACATGGCATCCATACACACGCACGCACGCACGCACGCACGCACGCGCTCGAGTGCTTCATCAAGCTTGTCCGGTCTGCAATCCCAGCACTCTAAAAGCTGAAGCAGGAGGACTGCCATGAGATCAAGGCTAACCTGAGCTATCTAGTGAGTTCTAGGCTAGCCTGGGCTACAAAGTGAGACCCTGTCCCTCATCCCCACCCTAGAAAGAGCAATCTTAAGATCAAAAAAGAGGGGCAGGCAGATCTCTGTGAGTTTCAGGCCAGCTTGGGCTACAGAGTGAGTTCCAGGAAAGGCTCCAAAGCTACCCAGAGAAACCCTGTCTCAAAAAACAAAACAAACAAACAAAAACCCAAAGATCAAAAAACAAAGCCAAGAGTAGTGGCTCACACCCACAATCCCAATATTGGGACACTGGGCAGAAGAATGACCAGGGGTCTAAAGGCAGCCTGGGCTACACAGTGAGTATCAGACTAGCCATGGCTACATAATAAGATCCTCTGTGGGCGTATGTGTAAAACCTAAAACATTAAACATCTGTGCACCTAACACCTATGTGTATGAGTGTTTTGCCTGCATGTGCCTGGTGCCCTTGGAGTCAGCAGAGAGCACCAGATCTTCTGGAACTAGTGTTACAGACGGTTATGAGCCACCATGGGTGCTGGCAACTGAAACTGGGTCCTCTGCAAGAGCAGACAGTGCTCTAACCACTGAACCACCTCTCCAGCCCCATCCTAGTTTTTTTTCTATTGAAACACCTTTATAGATGGAGACAAAGGGCACTTTGAGTCATACCCCATTTGGAACCCTACAATGAGACCTGAGAGAGGGAGGTTAATGTTTATTCTCTCAGGTCTCTCTCTTGGATCACCTTGGGCTAAAGTCCCGTGGCGGGAGGACAAGCCTATTGGGAGGCGGCTTCATCCCTGGGAAGCTTTCCCCTCGGTTTGAGTGACAAGCAACCTTTCTCCAGTCTGCACCGTGTGAGAGCTGCCCTTCCGGCCTTACTCTCCGGGAGGTTCCTCCACACCCCTGTAATCGACTTCCTGTTAAACAACAGCAGTTACTTCCATTTGCCTGTGTCTTTACTTCCTGCTTGTCCTCCGGCCAATTCATCTGGGAAGTTAGCCACAAGAAATTTCCCTGGACAGTTTCTTCCTCTTTCCCTCCCCTCCCCTCTCCCCTCCCATCCTCCCTCCCCCTCTCTTTCTTCTCTCTCGTTTTCTTGAACACATCTCATGTACCCAAGCCTGGCCTTCAACTCCAGATCCTCTGCTTCTGTTTCCCAAGAAAGAGGCTTACAGGCGTGCTCTGCCATGCCTGATGTTTATAATGTGCTGGGAATCCAACACAGGGCACGGTGTGGTTCAGAGGTAGAATGCCAGTCCAGCATGTGGGAGGCCCGGAATTCAATCCCCAGCACTGCAGAACAATCTAGAAGAAAAGGCAAACAAGATGGGTGCCAGGCTTGACGAATCCCTGAGCAGGTAAAACCAGTTAGTCTTCAGGCCTCACAAGTGACCTCATCCATTTTCAATGTGCAAACACAGGCATCTCTTATTAATGCTTTACTAAAGGAGGGTAGAAGTTGCCAGATGTAGTGGCGCAGGCCTTTAGTCCCAGCATTCGGGAGGAGGCAGAGGCAGTCAGATC
Source organism: Peromyscus californicus insignis (assembly GCF_007827085.1). Taxonomy (NCBI): domain Eukaryota; kingdom Metazoa; phylum Chordata; class Mammalia; order Rodentia; family Cricetidae; genus Peromyscus; species Peromyscus californicus. The sequence continues at coordinate 35,687,341 of NW_026294551.1, forward strand.
TCTGAGTTCAAGTCCAGCCTTGTCTACATAGTGAGTTATAGGTCAGCTAAGGCTACACAGAGAAACCTTGTCTCAAAAAACAAAAAATGAAACAAAACAAAACCAAAAAAAGAGGGGCAGAAACTGAGAGTGTGGCTCACACACGTAACCCTGGCATTCTGGAAGTCTGAAGCAGGAGGATTGCTATGAGTTTGAGGCCAGTCTGGGTTAGATGGTGAGTCTGAAACCAGCATGGTTAACATAGTAAGTTCCAGGTCAATCTGAGATACACAGTGAGATTCTTTCTTGAACAAACAAACAAACAAATAAATAAATAAAATAAGATGGGTGTAAGTATATTTTAAATAAAAATTTAAACTAAAAATAATAAAATAGCCGGGCGGTGGTGGCACATGTCTTTAATCCCAGCACTCGGGAGGCAGAGCCAGGCGGATCTCTGTGAGTTCGAGGCCAGCCTGGGCTACAAAGTGAGTTCCAGGAAAGGCACGAAGCTACACAGAGAAAACCTGTCTCAAAACACCACCCCCGCCCCCCCCCAAAAAATAATAATAAAATAAAGTTTACCAGTAATGGAGCTATAATTCTTAGTGCTAATACAGGATGTTCTTGGGTGCACTACAAATGTTCTTCCCAACCCTCCTCCTCCCTAGTGGATCCACTTCCCTTTTAGTTGGGTGCATGACGATTATCATCGTTTTTTTTAGGTCTTGTGGTTCTGAAATAAACATTTAGAAACTATACTTGGTGGTACACCCTTGTAATGCCAGTACTTGGGAAAATGAGGCAGGATAATGAGGAATTCAAAGCCAGCTTTAGTAGTATAGCTAATTCAAAGTCACACCGGGCTATTTGAGACCCTGCTCCCAAAAAGGCCAAAACAGGGGCTTGGGAGACAGTTCAATCAGTAGTGTATTTGACAATCATGAGGATCTGAGTTCAGTCCCCAGAACCCATGTGAAAAAGTCAGGAATGTTGGCTCACCCATATAACCCTAGCATCTGGGAGGTTGAGATGGGAGGATCCTGTTACTAGCTGGCCAGTCAGTCTAGCCTAATTGGTGAGCTCCAGGCCAATGAGAGATTGTCTCAAAAAACAAGGTGGGGCTGGGGAGAAGGCTCAACAGTTATTTATCCATTCATCTGTGTGTGTGTTTGTGTGTGTTTGTGTGTGTGTGTGTGTGTGTGTGTGTGTGTGTGTGTGTGTGTGTGTATGTGTGTGTGTGTGCCTAAATATAACTTCCAAGCCTAGAACACCTCTGAATCTTTCAGGGTCTCATATACCCCATGCTGGTCTCTGAACTCCTATGGTGTTTTTTTTGTTTTGTTTTGTTTTTTTTCCGGAGCTGAGAGGACTGAACCCAGGGCCTTGCGCTTGCTAGGCAAGCGCTCTACTACTGAGCTAAATCCCCAACCCCTGGTGATATTTTATTTGTGCTGAAATGTGATTTTATTTGTATGTTAATAAATAAAGTTGCCTGGGGGTCAGAGCTAATAGCAAGTAATCAGAAGTCTGGTAGTGGTAGCACACGCCCTTAATCCGATCACATGGCAGGCAAAGTCTCTGTGTGTTCAAGGACACAGCCAGCATGGAGACACACGCCTTTAATTCCAGAACCAACCACAGAGACCTGGAGGTCTGTATAGACAGGCAGTGATGAGGAAGTCATGTGCTTGGGTTTAGAACCAATGAGAAGGCAGAACAGAAAGGCATTTAAAAAGGGGGGTCGCACAGGAGAAGGTCTCTTGCTCAGGGGAAGGACGGCAGCGGCATCGGGTGATAAGAAGGTGGTCTCATCTTTTGGCTACTGCTCTCTGGTCTCTGGGCTTTAACTCTGCATTTGGCTCTGTGTTTCTTATTTAATAAGACTGTTTAGAATCTCCAAACTCCTGACCCTCCTGCCGGGACCACCCTGTAAAGTGACAGGACAACAGGAGTGTGCCACCGTGCCCTGATCTGAATTTCTGCTTTCTTCTTTTCTTCTCCAGGGCCTCTAACCCAACCTGAAACATTAGCCTGTTAGTGTTCTAGTTGCCTGATATCTTTGCCATTTTGTGGTCTTGTCAGTGTGATTAACTAATTGGAACCCAGGGTTAAGGAGGGGCCACTATGATTCTGAGTTCGTCGCTGAACCTTGGCCATCTTCCCTGACATGTGTGGTATAGTCACATGTTGTACTGCTTTTAACAATTTTAAATGCATCAGCATTGAGCACATGCTTGTAGTTCCAGTGTTTAGGAGGCAGGTGCAGGAAGGTTGCAAGTTCAAGGCCAGCATGAGCTCTATAGAGAAATCACACACACACACACACACACACACACACACACACACACACACACACACACACTTTTTTTTTTAAATGTAGAAATAACTGTGCTGGTTACTTTCTGTAGCAAAAACCAACAAAACAAAACAAAACCTGATAGGGGCCTGCCTGGTGGCTCAGCAATTAAAGGCACCTGTCTGTCGCCAAGCTGACAATATGAGTTCAGTCATGGAGACCTACAAGGTGGGAGGAGATACCAAATCCCTCAGGTTGTGCTCTGACCTCCATGCACAGACAAAATTAATAAATGTAATAAAATGTTCTTAAAAGTATCTGGTAAAAGTAACAGGAAAGAAGGGCTTGTGTGGGCTCTCAGGTTGAGGGTGTCATGGCAGCGGGAGTGGAGGTCACATTACGTCACAGTCAGGAAACAGTCTGGGGAATTCTTGTGCCTGACTCACTTGCTGCGTTTGATTCAGTCCAGGACACCAGTTCATGGACTGGACCGCCACGTTTAAGGTGAATTTTCCCACCCCAGTAATCGGAATCTAGGTAACCCCCATGCATGCCCAGCAGCTAATCTCTTGAGGATCCTGTCAAGACACCAGCTTTACCCATCACACCAGCCAAAGCAGCAGCTTTCAGGATCCGATTCTCTTCTTCCACTGTGGTTCAGAGGTCACCTCAGGTTATCTGGCTTGGCATCAAGCACCTTTATCTGCTGAGCCACCTTGCCACCCCAAGGTTCCTACATTGTGGGCTTTCCTGTACCTGCAGGAGGAAGTCTGTATTGTCCTGACCCAAACCTGGCAGAGGTCTCCTTCTAGAGAAATACAGAGAGACGTGATCTGGGTACCTTGGGAGCAGAAGTTTTGAGAGGGACTGCTCATGGGATTCTCTCTCCTTTCTAGCTGTTTTTTCTGTGCCAAGAAACTAGATAGACCAGGTAGGGGCTGTTCTGCCACGTCAGAGCCAACGCCCCATAAAGTTGGAGGCTACAAAGGCACACTGTCTGAGGCAGAGAGAGCATAGTACACTCATAACCGGGAGGATCTGAAATGCTGGTATCTGTGGTTTGTGGGTGTAGCAGTGCAAAGGACACAGATCTGGAGATAGGTGGAGCGAGGCCCATGGGAAGGAAGGAGGAACTTGTTTACCTTCTTCCAGAGGAATGCCCCTGGAGCCTGCACCAGCTCAGTCATCTGAAAGCTCTCAGACACTTTAAACTTTGTTTAAAAACATTTAAAAAATGTTATAAACCATAAATAACTTAATTTTTAAAGGTTCCTTCAGTAGGAACTTCTTTTAGAGACCCACTAGTCTGGTGGTAAGACAAAATTTCACACACACACACACACACACACACACACACACACACCACTTTTATTATACTGATCTTTTGAGGAAGCTGATCTTACCAAGTCTACATTTCCTTTTTCCCTCAACTAAATGCATATCAAATATGTGATAGATGCTCCTTAAAATTTCAGTGGGAGGAGGGTCAGGCGGCGGCGGCGGCGGCGGCGGCGGCGGCGGCGGCGGCGGCGGCGGCGGCGCACGCCAGAGGCAGAGGCAGACAGATCTCTGTGAGTTCGAGGCCAGCCTGGGCCACAGAGTGAGTTCCAGGACAGCCAGGACTGTTACACAGAGAAAAATCATGTGCTACAATGCCAGGCAGTCACTAGGTTCTCTTCCTTAGACGAAACAGAGATATCAAATATGGCTACTTCAGCCTTCCTAAAGTAGAGACCAAGAACAAAACGGTCCTGTGTCACCACACATTGAAGAAAACGTGAAGGTCGTTGAGATGGCTCAATGGGAAAAGATGCTCACTGAACAAATTTGGCAACTCCTGCTTGATTCCTGAAACTCACATAAAGGTAGGAGAGAAGTAACTCCATAAAATTGTTTTCTAATCTACACACACACACACACACACACACACACACACACACACACTCACCAGACATACACACAAATGATCATTTTAAGAAGAAATGAGCCGGGCGGTGGTGGTGCACGCCTTTAATCCCAGCACTCGGGAGGCAGAGCCAGGTGGATCTCTGTGAGTTCGAGGCCAGCCTGGGCTACGAAGTGAGTCCCAGGAAAGGCGCAAAGCTACACAGAGAAACCCTGTCTCGAAAAACCAGAAAAAAAAAAAAAAAGAAGAAATGAGAGCACAGCCAATTTTCTTCAAAAGTGCTTGCAGAGAGGCCATCATCATTGAATTTGTTCCCGAGTTTCCCATTTACAATGTCTCGTGTTCTAGGGACACAAAGGTGAAAACACAGGCAAGGCCCCTCTTCCGGACGTCCACGATGAAGGTTTTCAGTCAAGTCCATGCAGTTTGGCTGAACTAAGATTGTGTGTGTGTTGTCGGACGTCGCTGTAAGTGCCTCCCTCTCCTTGGCTGAGTCCCATGACAAGGACAGTCTGCAAGCAGATGGCCCAAGTGCAGACCCTGCCTGGCTGGTCCTGTGGGGAAAGCGGTCCTTTCCTCTCTTGCCCCCGGAGACTGAGTGCCAAGTGCTTCAGGTAAAGCTGCCTGTGCACAGCACTAACCAGTTCTGGGTCTGTGTTTTCTCCCATTGTTAGGCTCTGTCCTCACATTTTTGAAATATGAGATATTTCTGTCTTTATTTATTTATTTATTTATTTATTTATTTATTTATTTATTTATTTATTTTGAGATAGACCTCATGAAGCCCAGGACCCATTAGGCACAGTAGGCCAGTTCTCTACCAGTGAATTATATCTACAACACCTGATACCTCTACCCCAACCCTCCAGAGACAGGGTTTCTTTTCTCTGTGTAGCCCTGGCTGTCCTGGAACTCACTTTGTAGACCAGGCTGACCTCGAACTCATAGAAATCCACCTGCCTCTGCCTCCTGAGTGCTGGGATTAACAGGATGCACCACCACTGCCTGGCTACCTCTACTTTTAAAAAGAAGAGGTATTATTTTTATGTGTGTGTGTGTGTGTGTGTGTGTGTGTGTGTGTGTGTGTGTGTGTATGCCTGAGGAGGTCAGAAGAAGATATCAGATTCAGATCCTTTGCAGCTGGAGTTACAGTATGCTGGGAACTGAACTCTGGTCCTCTGGAAAAGCAGGAAGTGGTTGTAACCACTGAGCCATCCCTCTAGCCCTGAGACAGGTCCTGATAGACAGGGTCTTGATATATAGTCAGTCACCTGATGTTGTTCTTAGGAGTTTCCTGCCTCTGCCTCCTGAGCACCAGGATTACAGTCGTGGGACCACAGCCTGTGTTGAGTACTGTTCTCATTCCCATATGAAGGCAATCAAGGGAGAAGGGCAAGGGGTTTTGTTGTTGTTTTTGTTTTTGTTTTTGTTTTTAAGAAAGAGTCTCAAGCTGAGTGTGGTGACACATGTCTTTTAATCCCAGCATCTGGGAGGCAGAGGCAGGCAGATCTCTGATTTCGAGGTCAGCCTGGTCTACCAACCAGTTCTGTTACACAGAGAAACCCTGTCTCAAAAAAACAAACAAGCCGGGCGGTGGTGGCGCACGCCTTTAATCCCATCGCTCGGGAGGCAGAGCCAGGCGGATTTCTGTGAGTTCGAGGCCAGCCTGGACTACAGAGTGAGTTCCAGAAAAGGCGCAAAGCTACACAGAGAAACCCTGTCTTGAAAAACCAAAAACAAACAAACAAAAAAAGCTCTCACTGGCTATACAGACCAGCCTGACCTTGAACTCACAGAGATCCATCTGCTTCTTTCTGTCTCCAGAGCACTGGGACAAAAGGTATGCACCATCACGCCTGGCTGAAAAGCATGGGTTATGCTAGCTGTGATCTAGGAAGCTGACTCAGACATGGCAGAGAATTCTCTAAGTAAAGCATCTGTGTTGTACATACTTGGTTTTAATCTTGAACTCTTTGTTGACCAGGGCATTTTATTTTGTGAATGCCCTAAGCAATTCCAGATGGTCTGTCCTTGCGTGGGAGGCTGGGCACGGGAGGGACACACACACACACACACACACACACACACACACACACACACACACACGTTTCCTGTTGGAGCCGTTTCTCAGCACTCAGAGCACTCGGCCGGCCTCACTAAGCATTGCAGGTAGCTTTGAGCTCTTTCTCTATGGAAGGCTTTAGCTTTCCTGACCCAGATTCTTGACCTCTTTCATACTTCTTCATTCTCTGTTTCTGAAACGGCTTTGTTATAGGGATGACGCAGTTCTCCGGGTGGATTTGTGACTTGTGCAGAACCACTGGGTAAGATTGGTAAAGAAGCGATTATTGTAAAATGGCATTCATCCAGTTTAAATGACTGTGTGTGTGTGTACGTGCACATACACATGTGTGTGTATGTTCTTCAGTGTGTGTGTGTGTGTAGAGGTCAGAAGATGACCTCACATGCCTTCCATCTGGTTTGAGACAAAGTCTCCTCCTTGTTCACCACTATGTACCGCAGACTCGCTGGCTGGTGATCTTGGGGGATTCTCCAGACTTGGTGTCTTGTCTGACTCTCGGAGCACCGGGGTCACCACTGTGGGCTACTGCCCTGACTTCACAAACACAAGTTTTCACACTTGTACAACAAAGGCTTTACTTACTGAACTGTTTCCCTAGCCCCACCCAATTCCATTTCTTTGGAAACTGGGTCTCACTGAGTTGTGCTCACTGGCCTGGCACTTCCTATGCTGATCAACTGCCCTTGAATTGGCCGGCAATCCTGGCCCCGCCTCGTCAATTCTCGGATTACGGGCAAATCCCAGCATATATGGCTTAAATGACTTTTATGGGAGGCAGTAGTGAGGATTAAATCTACAGCCTATCTCGTGCTAGGCAAGGACTCCACCACTGACCCAGAATGCCAGGTGTTCTTTTTTTAAAAAGTAAAATGCAGCTCGAGGGATGTCTTAGCTGTTGAGAGCACCTGTTGCTCTTGTGGAGGACCCAGGTTCCGTTCCCAGCACCCACATGATGGCTCACAACCATCGGCAACTCCAGCTAGCCAAATACTCATCTATACAAAATAAAATAAATAAATCTTAAAAAAAAATTAAACAAACAAAACCAACTTCTTACCCAGACAGGGCTTTGCTAAATTGTACAGGTTGGCCTTGAACTTATGAACCTTTTGCCTCAGACATCCATGTGGCTGGGATTACAGGCCTAAACCCCCAGGCCCAGCAAATCAGATCATTCATTTCCTTCGATGTCACAGCCTTGCCGTCACCCCAAACCATTTCCTTCCTGTACTACTGCAGAATCGCCCCAGCTTCTCCCCCTCTTCAGTCTGTTATTAAGGCAGCCACCAAAGCAGTCCAGTCCAGTTGGCTTAGTGTCTTAGGAGCTCTTGTCTTCTCTTGCAGTGGACCTGGGTCCATTTCCCAGCACCCACACAGCAGCTCACAATCACCACTGAGTGAATGAAGGCATCAGTCTCTCATGTGCACACAGACATACATGCGGGCAACACACACACACACACACACAAATGAACAAATCTAAAAACAATATTTTTTAAAAATCCAGAAACAAGCCGGGCTGTGGTGGCACATGCCTTTAATCCCAGCACTTGGGAGGCAGAGGCAGGTGGATCTTTGTGAGTTCGAGGCCAGCCTGGTCTACAGAGTTCCAGGACAGCCAGGGCTACATAGAGAAACCCTGTCTCAATAATAATAATAATAATAATAATAATAATAATAATAATAATAATAAAATCCAAAAATGTAAGTTGGGATTGATGAGATGGCTCAGTGGGTAAGGCACTAGAACCAAGCCAGACTAATCCCCAGACCCTGCCTGGTGGAAGTGACTGCTTGGGATGATCCTCTGACCTCCACATGAGTATTACCTCACATGCCTACAAATACTCCTACAAACAAACAAACAAACAAACAGTTAAAGAAAAACAAAAAAGAATGGCCAAGGACCTGGAGAGAGGGCTCAGCAGCTAAGAACACTTGCTGCTCTTCTAGAGGACCAGGGTTAGTTCTGAGCACCTACATGGCGGCTCACAAACAAGCATCTGTAACTCAAGTTCCACGGCATCCAGTGCCCTCTTCTGGCCTCTGTAGATATTGCATGCACTTGGTGCACATGGAGGCAAATGCTCAAACACAGAAAAATAAATAAATCTTTTTAAAAAAATCAACAAGGAAGAGCTAGGTTGGCAGTGCACAACCTCAGCACCTCAGCACTTTAGATGGAGTGGTTAGTGGTTCTCTGTGAGTTCAAGGCCAGCCTGGTCTTTTTTTTTTTTTCTTTTTTTTCGAGACAGGGTTTCTCTGTGTAGCTTTGTGCCTGTCCTGGAACTCACTCTGTAGCCCAGGATGGCCTCGAGCTCATAGAGATTCGCCTGCCTCTGCCTCCCAAGTGCTGGGATTAAAGGCGTGCACCACCACTGCCTGGCCAGCCTGGTCTTTGTAGAGACCCTAAGAGAAAAGAAACAAAGGAAGAAGGGAGTCATCTGGATGTGCCCATAATCCCAACACTGGGAGACTAAGGCAAGAAGATTGTGAGTTCCAGACCAGTCTGGGCTATATAATGAGACCTGTCTCACAAAAACAAAATGGAGAGAGCCACACACAAAAAAAGAAGCAATATCAAATCAAAACCGAGCAATATCAACAAAGTCATACCTTGTGTCTTCTCTAACCAAAACCCTCCAAGAGGTGGCTGACGACAACCGTTATCTCCAGCTTCAGGGAATCCAGTGCCTTCTTCTGGCCCATCCGGGTCCCTCAATACATATTTATTTATTTTTTAGTTTTTTGAGACAGGGTCTATTTATGTAGCCCTGGCTGTCCTGGAACTCACTTTGTAAACCAGGCTGGCCTCAAATCCACAGAGATCCACCTGCCTCTCCTCCTGGGTGCTGGAACTAAAGGCATGCACCACCACCGTCCAGCATAAATAAAATTTTAAATAAAATAATCCCTCCTTTGATTTCCTCTTTTTTCAACAGAAAGCCAAGGGCCTTCTGGAGTGGCGTCTCTTCCTTTCCCTCGGCTTTCACCGCTCTGCCCATCTCTCACTCTTTCCATTACTCAGTGAGTTCTCACCACATGGGCTCCTCGGTCCTTCTCCACACACTCTGTCCACACTTTAGACATCTCTCCCATGGATAAAATGTCCTGGAAGTTCCTTCTTTCCTTCCTTCTTTCCTTCCTTTCTCTCTCCCTGATTCCCTGCCTCTGAGACAAGGTTTCTCTGTTGCCTTGGCTGTCCTGGAATTCATTCTATAGACCAGGCTGGCCTTGAACTCAGATCCAACTGCTTCTGCCTCCCAAGTGTTAGGATTAAAGGCAGGTAGCACCAACACCCAGCTAGGAAATCTTTTTCTTTTTTAAGACAGTGTCTTCATTGGTAGTGAACTTCTGCCCTCCTGGGTTCTCCCATTGTGCTGTAAGCCTGTACTTAAGACCTCCTCCCTCCTTCAATAAACGGCATTCGGCAAAAAAAAAAAAAAAAAAAAAAAAGCCAAGTTACAACACAGTAACCAGACTTCATAGTAGAATCCATGACAGCCACCCAGACCTCCTCCAAGAACATAGAAAGCATTCAACATTATGTAAAACTCTGTAACAACGCAGGATTTTTTCTTTTTCTTTTGTTCTTTCTCTGTTGTAGAATACTATTTTAAGGTGTGTTACTTTTGTTTATATTGCATTTATTTAACTCTGTGAAGCTGTGATACTGTGTCTGTCTAAAACACCTGATGGTCTAATAAAGAACTGAATGGCAAAAAAAAAATTAATTAATTTAAAAAAATGTCCTGGAAGAACATGATCATCAGTCCCCTGCTTGAAAGTTATCTTGTGGGGCTGGAGAGATGGCTCAGTTGATACAGTGCTTGGGAGGCAAGTATGAGAACCTGGGTCTGAACTCCAGCACCCAAATTAATTAGAAGGCCTGAGGAATGGTCCCCAGCACCCACATTAAAAAAAAAAAGCTGGCGCATGCCTTTAATCCCAGCACTCAGGAGGCAGAGCCAGGCGGATCTCTGTGAGTTCGAGGCCAGCCTGGGCTACCAAGTGAGTCCCAGGAAAGGTGCAAAGCTACACAGAGAAACCCTGTCTCGAAAAACCAAAAAAAAAAAAAAAAACTTCAGGGGTAGATAATGCTGCTCCCACAAGCAACATGTTATTAAACAAACATTCCCATTCTAGGTGTTTTTTCATGGAGGCCCCAGAGGCCTAATACAGACAACTGCCCATGCTCTCTTGCTGGACCTAGGGCCTCATGTATGCTAGGCAGCTGCAGTCATGGTCTGTGGAGGCCCACAAAGGTTTCCTAGTGAGATCTGAGCTTGCTTTACCCAGCAGAGCTGCATTAGAGGATTGTTTGACCATGTACGTGGTTTCTAGGTAACTGAAGGGTCTACACATGGCTGAGTTAGGGGGAGATCTTTTGCTCCACCCCTTGGCATTCCTATAAATAGCCCTTTTTATAGACAGAAGGGGCTGGTGGATAAGGATCTAGGCCCTCCCAAGGCTATCCTTCTAAATCTCTTATCCCTCACTCCTCAAGAGTGCCCTGGGGTAAAATGTGGGAGTGGGTCTCCCAGCTGGCCTCTCACAATAGTCTCAGAACTGTTTCCAGTTTTCTCTCCTTATCTTACAGAGAAAGTGTTCTCAAGGTGATGCTTTGCCTACAGCTTTGCCCTTTTAGGAGTCTTTTTCATCCGTGAAAGCAGCATAAGCTAATAAAAACCTAACCCTAATAATTAGATGAATGTTAAAACATTTTATGAGGTTGCAGTAAAAAGTGGCCAGGCTTTGCGTAGCCTGTGGCATTGAATATTGGTGTAATCTTTCAGAAGAGCGACGACTTGACTCTTGAGGAAAAGAAGATAAAGGAGGACTGAAGGCATAGCTTGGTCTGTGTTGTGCTCGCCTTACATGTACAAGATTCTGGGTGCTCTACCCTGTGTGTAGACACACACACACGTTAAATAAAACAAGGAAAATAAAAAGAGCCGAGGATGTGGTCCGTGGTTCAGTACTTACTCAGCTTGGAGGAATCCCTGGGTTTGACACTCAGAACTGCAACACACACACACACACACACACACACACACACACACACACACACACACATAAAGACAGCTCAGTGTGTTGGTTAGTTTGTGCTTGACACAAACTAGGGTCATTTGGGAAGAGGGAAACATAATGGAAATATATTGCATGAAAAAAATTGGTTGGGTGGTGATGGTAGTGGCAGCGGTGGCTGTGGGGGAGCACGCCTATAGTCCCAGCACTCAGGAGGCAGACCCCTGTGAGTTTGAGACCAGTCTGGTACACAGTAAGTCCCCATCCAACCAGAGCTACATAGTGAGACCCTGTCTCACAAACAAGACAAATAAGCAAAACCTGTTCTTAAAATCCTAAATAAAGCTGGGTGGATCTCTGTGAGTTCGAGGCCAGCCTGGTCTACAGAGTGAGATTCAGGACAGGCACCAAAACTACACAGAGAAACCCTGTCTCAAAAAACAAAAAGAAAACAAAAAAAAATCTAAGTAAATAAAACAATGTATTTCCCAACTCCCCAAACCGGAATTTCTTTGTCCTCCCCATTACATTCTTTGTTTAGCTAAAACTTTTTCACAGTTCTTGGCCTCAGATTTTTAAACCTCAGCGATATTGATAGTCAGGGGATCTCTCGTTGTTCTAAACATGGCAAGAAGCTCTGCAGTGTCTCTGCCCTCTATTACTAGATGACAGTAGTGGTGCTCCCAGAAGGCCTTTAGATTTTGACAAAAGTTTCCTGAGGACTTCTGGGTGAGAGAGAACTCCTGGACTAATTAGGAATGACCTGGCTTCGAGAGGGGGGGCGCTGGCTGGCTATACCCAAATGCCACCACAAGAGGTCTCCCTAGACCCCACAATGATTTGAATTAGTCCTCCATTGGGCTGTGGGAACCACCAAATACTTTATCATTTGGTGGCAAGTGACTAAAGGTTTAACTAAAGCATCTGATTAATTGCTGGTTCAAACGAATTCCAAATAAATGATGCACATATTCTAAAGAAGTACGACAACTGCTTTTTTCTTTTTGAAGATTGTGTGTGTGTGTGTGTGTGTGTGTGTGTGTGTGTGTGTGTGTGTGCGTGCTGTAAACTGTGGAGAAAGCTGACTGACACAAACTATATAGCCCGATCTCTTGGGTGGGATGCCAGTTAAGAACAGAGAAAAAATGTAAACATCTCAGGAAATAGGAAGAGGAGGATTTAAAATGTACTTACTGGTGCCCTCACTATAACAAATGTTAATAAAACTGAGAAATTGGGGAGCGGGAGGATGGTGCCTGCCTTTAATCCCAGCAGAGGTAGGTGGGTTTCTGTGTAGTGAGTCTTTCTCTGTTCTGCCAGCTCCCAAATAACGACATGGAAACTTATTAATTATGAAAGCTTGGACTTATCTTAGGCTCATTTCTAGCTAGCTTTATAGCTTAAATTAACCCAATTCTATGAATCTATGTTTTGTCTCATGGCCTTTTACTTCTCTTCCATCTTGCACCTCCTGTTTCCTCTCTGTCCTCTGGTGTCTCTTCCCCTTCTAAGCTGATCTCTTCTCTCTCTGCCTGGAAGTTCTGCCTAACCTCTTCCTGATTAGCTACTGACCATTCAGCTCTTTACTAAACCAATCAGAAGACACCTTGGCAAAGACACATCTTCACAGGGTACAAAAAGTTTATTGCACAACATTTCTGGGAATTGGAGGTCAGCTTGGTCTACATACTGAGTTCCAGGCTAGCCAGGGCTACATAGTGAGACCTAGTTTCCAAATTAAAACAAAACAAACAAAAAACCCAAAGCTGGAAACATGGATCCTCACTGGGTTCAAGAGGTTAATTTCCTCACTAGAGATTTCCTTACTGTGGCTAATAGTCCATGTCACATGGCACACTAACCTTACTGGGTTATTCTGAGGGTCAGATGAAAGTGTATGAGATGTCCTGCAACCCACGAAGGGCACCATTGCCTGGGGAATGCAGTTTGTTTTTGCAGCTCCTTGCAAATCTTCCTGTGAATTGTCACATGGAGTGTATGGAGACAGATGAGGAAGGTTCAGACCAGAGATCTGAAAAGAGAGTCATCTTGCTGGCTCCCGATTCCTCTTCTGAACAGAAGGTCTTGGGTTAATGTTGTAGAGTATTATTTTCAGGTGTGTTACTTTTGTTTATGTTGCATTTGTTTAACTCTGTGAAGCTGTGTTACTGTGCCTGTCTAAAACACCTGATGGTCTAATAAAGAACCGAACGGTCAATAATAAGGCAAAAGAAAGGAAAGGTGGGGCTGGCAGGCAGAAAGGAGAAAACTGGGAGGAGAAAAGTAGTAGCCAGAGAAGGAGGAGACTCCAGGGGCCAGCCACCCAGCTACACAGCAAGCCATGGAGTAAGAGAACGGGAAAAGCCCAGAGTCAAAAGTAGGTTAAAAGTTAGGGAAAGCTAGCAAGAAACAAGCCAAGCTAAGGCCGGGCATTTATAATTAAGACTAAGCCTCTGTGTGTGATTTACTTGGGAGCTGGGTGGCAGGACCCCCAAAAGGACAGCAACAGCAGGTTAAGCTGGGCATAGTGGCTCAAGTCTCTAATCCCAGTGTCTTAGTGTTTCTATGTGAAGAGACATCATGACCACAACAACTCTTATAAAGGAAAACATCTAATTGGGGCTGGCTTACAGTTCAGAGGTTCAGTCCATTATCATGGTGTGACATGGTGGCGTGCAGGCAGACATGGTGCTGAAGGAGGAGCTGAGAGACCTACATCTTGATCCTCAGGCAGCAGAAGGAGTCTGTGGGGCATGGCTTGAGCATGTATGAGATCTCAAAGCCCACCTCCACAGTGACACGCTTCCCCCAACAAGACCACACCTTTTTTTTTTTTTTTTTGGTTTTTCAAGACAGGGTTTCTCTGTGTAGCTTTGCGCCTTTCCTGGAACTCGCTTTGGAGACCAGGCTGGCCTCGAACTCACAGAGATCCGCCTGGCTCTGCCTCCCGAGTGCTGGGATTAAAGGCGTGCGCCACCACCGCCCGGCAAGACCACACCTTCTAATAGTGCTACTCCCTGGGGGGGGTCAAGCATTCAAACACGTGAGTCTATGTGGGCCGATCCTATTCAAACTACCACACCCAGTATTTGGAAAGCGAGTTAGAGGAAATTACCTCAAGTTTGAGGCCTGCCTGAGCTGTATATAGTAGGTTCTAAGCCAGCATGGGTGTGTTAGGATTTCTATTGCTGCGACAAAACACCATGTCCAAAGAGCAAGTTGGGGAGGAAAGGGTTTATTTGGCTTGCACAGCATTGCTGTTCATCACTGAAGGAAGTCAGGACAGGAACTCAAAACAAGGCAGGATCCCGGAAGCAGGAGCTGATGCACAGGTCATGAAGGGGAACTGCTTACTGGCTTGTCTCCCCTGGCTTGCTCAGCCCACCTTCTTATAAAACCCAGGACCAGCAGCCTAGGGATGGCACCACCCACCATGGGCTGGGCCCTCCCCTATTGATCACTAAATGAAAAAATGCCTTACAGCTGGATCTCATAGAGGCATTTCCTCAGCTGAGGCTCCTTCCTCTGATGACTCTAGCTTGTGTCAAGTTGACACACACAACCAGCCAGGACACTGGGATATAGTGTCAGACCCTATATCAAAACAATAACCAAACTGGCCGGAGGGCCCAAGCTGGAATCCCTAGCACAGTGTCAAGCTGGGCCTCCAGCTTCAGCACTGGGGGAGGGGATGAGGAGAGGGAGAGGGGGATTGCTGGAGCTCATTAGCCAGCCACTCCAACTGAATCAGTGAGCTCTGGGTTAGTGAGAGACCCTGTCTGAAAAAATAAAACGGAGAGGAAGACATCAAACATTGACCTCTGGCCTCTACATGCATGCACACATCCATGCACCTGTACCCAAACACACACACAACAGCAAATCGAGATCTTCAGGCTGGAATATAGATAGCTTAGGGACAGTGGGAGTGTACACAAGGCCCTCAGTTTAATCTCCAGCACTGGCCAGGGTTGAGGAAGAGAGAGAGAGAGAGAGAAGCAGGGGAGCACTCTGTGGTATACTACTTGCCTAGCACATCAGAGACCCTAGGTTCAGTTCTCAATATGAGGGTCTGGTAAAGGAGTTAAATGCAGAGACGATCCCAAGTCCATAGCCACACCAGCGGCTGCACCTGTCACCTATGTAGCTTTCTTTGTTATTAAAACATTTTTATATTGTATTTGTTGTATTTTAAGAATGGCAGGAAGGAGTCACACCATACAACAGGGCCCACGTGGGAGGTTTATTGAGGGGAGGGGAGAAAGGGGGGCAGAGAAGTGGGCAAAGACTGGTCCCTGGGGACTAGAGTGAAGAAAGGGATGGATGGGATGTGGGCAAAGTGGTTGCAGTTGAGGATGTAGCCTGTCAGGACTCTAAGGGCAGGCCAGTACAGATGCCTAGATGCTAACAGTATCTATCTATCTATCTATTTATCTATCTATCTATCTACCTACCTACCTACCTATCTAATTAATTAATTTAGTGTAGATAGATGTGTGCATGCAAGGACCACGGCCTACATGTGGAAGTCAGAGGACAACTTCTGGGAGTGGGTTCTTTCCTTCTACCATGTGGGTCGTGGGATCGAACTCGGGTTATTAGGCTTGATAGCAAGCACCCTGCCCCACTGATTCATCTTGATGCCCCATCACTTGGGGAGCTTTTAAAGCCATCTAAGTCTTGGCTCCATCTCAAACCAATTAAATCAGAATTGCCTTGGTATATTTTAAAACATCTCCAGGTGATTCTACTCTATAAGCAAATCTGAACTCTGGTCCTAATTTATCTAAAGTCAGCTGGGCCAGGCTTGGTGATAAATGCCCGAAACTCCAGCACTCTGTGAGTTCCTGGTCAGTGAGGCCCATATAGAGTCTCTGTTTCAAAGAACAAACAATATTCCAGGTCTGCTGGCACACACCTTTAATCTGGAGGCAGAGGCAGACAGAACTCAGTGAGTTCGAGACCAGCCTGCACTACATGATACATTCTAGCTATCGAGAACTACATAGTGAGACCCTATCTCAATAAATATTAAGTTAAAAAGTCAGCCCAATTTCATATAGGAAGGCTGACCTTGAACTCACAGGGATTCACCTGCATGTGCCTTCAGAGTGTTTCGATTAAAGGCATGTATGTGTTCCCATCCCTGGCCAATGTATGTTGTCCTTTAACCCCAAGAAATTGCTGGAATTGGAATACTGCCATCAGCTGAGACTAAAATAGAAGTCTGGCTAGTCAAGTTGCTAGGCACCAGATGATATTGTCTTTTGACGAATGGAAATGGATCCATTTCAGTGTTATTTGAAGAACTACCCATAAAGGATGGGTAGTTGGCTACAGAATTATTTACCACTCTATGCTCTGGTAGTGTTCCAGCCTGTTGGAAGCTCCTCTGGCCTTTGTAAACTCGGCTCAGTAACACTCACATTCACACACACCCAGGACAAGAACAAAGTGCAAGGTCATGCTCATCGCATACATAGTGAGTTTGAGTCTAGCCTGGGTTACAAGAAACCTTATCTTAAAAGACACACCCAAGCTGGGCGGTGGTGGCACACGCCTTTAATCCCAGCGCTTGGGAGGCAGAGGCAGGTGGATCTCTGTGAGTTCGAGGCCAGCCTGGGCTACAGAGTGAGTTCCAGGACAGGCTCCAAAGCTACACAGAAAAACCCTGTCTCAAAAAACCAAAGGGGGGGGGGGGAGACAAACCCAGCAGACCAGGTGAGGTCACAAGCCTTTAATCCCAATTGGGAGGGAGAGGCAGGTAGATCTCCTGAGTTCCAGGCCAGCTTGGTGTCTACTTAGGGAGTTCCAGGCCAGCCAGGGCTACTTTTAAGACTGTCCCAAAACAAACAAAACAAGACTAGAAGCCTAGTGGTGGTGGTGGAGGTGGTGGTGCACACCTTTTTAGGCTTTAATCCCAGCACTCGGGAAGCAGAGGCAGGCAGATCCTGTGAGTTCGAAGCCAGCCTGGTCTACAGAGTGAGTTCCAGGACAGCCAGGGCTACACAGAGAAACCCTGTCTCAAACAAACAAACAAACAAACAAACAAAAATTAAAAACCAGGACTAGATAGATGGCCCCGTAGTTAAAATTGTGTATTGCTCCTGTAGAGGACCAGAGGAGATTAGTTCCCAGAACCAACATCAGGCTGTTCATAAGCATGTGTAACTCCAGTTCCAGGGGGCTTCTAGCCTCCAATGACACATGCACTTATAGGTACACACACACACACACACACACACACACACACACACACACTTAATTTTTTAAAATAGCAGTCTTTTTAAATCGCTGTCTATTTTGTGAGGTATAAATGGTGAAAAAGGATTGCTACAGTGCAGGACTGTTGAGAGGGTTTAGTGAGTGTAGACCCATGCCACAAAACCTGATGTCCTGAGTGTCATCCCCAGGACCCACGTGATGGAAGAGGAGAACTAACTCCCTAAAGTTGTCCTCTGACCTCCACATGGGTGCCCCCCTAAAATAAATACATGTATGGTAGGGAGTAGTTTTTAAAATGTTATTACAGGACAAAGTAAAATGTAAAGGGCCACATACTGAAAAGGAAACAGGAAGTGTTTGTATCAACCTCTCCAGGGTGGAATTTGCCTTTTCCCCTGACACGCCTCAGTGAAAATGGGGCTATACATCATAAATCGATTAACACAATGGATTCACTCAGAAAAATATCACACTTGACAGCTTTGGATACAATAGGATTATGCAATTGTTCTTTTTCTGAAAACGAAGCCCCAAGCACTAATTGGTCGTGTGTGGTCTCGAGTTTCCAGCTGCCATTTGCTGATGGGCTGAGAGTTTTGTAGATGTCGAGCTGTCTTCCATCCCATTTTGGTTCTATTTATTAGGACTGAAGGGATCTTTACCTGAAGTTTGGGGAGCACCTAACGATGACACTGTCTACACAGGACCACAGTGACGTCCAAGGGAGCTAGAGTTAGCACCGGCTTCTATTATTACAAGAAACATCTTAGAGCCAGGCAGTCCCAGGGCTTGGGGACCTGAGGAAAGAGGACCAGGCATTCAAAGTTATTCTCAGCTACATAGTCCAGCCTGGGCTACATGAGGTCCTGACTCACGAAAACAAGAAAGACAACGAGCAAACAATCTCATAAGGCAACCGTGCTGAAACAGCTATTCTGGTTGAAGTGGTCAGGGCAAATTAAGTTACTCTGCCCTGTGCGGCTTCACCTGTGGGCTACCCAGGACTGGGGAAACTTCCAGGGAGTTTGAACTGTACTGAACTGGGGGCAGGACTCAGTGGTAGAGCATTTGTCTTACATGTTAGAGGCCCCAGGTTTGATTGCCAGCATTAATAAATAAATTAAGTAAATAAAAAAATTACAAAGTGCCGTTTAAAACATTTGAAAACTCACGAATGAGCCGGGCAGTGGTGGTGCACACCTTTAATCCCAGCACTTGGGAGGCAGAGGCAGGCGGATCTCTGTGAGTTCGAGGCCAGCCTGGGCTACAGCGTGAGTTCCAGGAAAGGCTCCAAAGCTACACAGAGAAACCCTGTCTCAAAAACAAACAAACAAACAACAAAAAAACTCACTAACGTGAAACTACTGATGTGTTGTGTTCTGAGGGACTCTGGAGTGAGTCCCTGCACAACTACTGTAAGAACAAAAGGGACAGTCACCTGACCAGCAGCTGCCACCAGCCTTTTTTTTTTTAAGATTTGTTTTTGTTATTTTTATTTACGTGTATGTATGTATATAATGCCACCCACATATGTGCATGCTCCTGAAGGTCAGAAGAGGGCATTGGGTTCCCCAAGAGCTGGAGTTACAGGTAGTTGTGAGCTGCCTTGTGGGTGGGTGCTGGGACCTAACAGAGGTCCTCTGGAAGAGCAGCAAGTGCTCTTAACCACTGAGACGTCTCTCCAGCCACCACCACCCTTTTTTTAGGAAGAAAATATCTATCTTGCCAGGCAGTGGTGGCACATGCCTTTAATCCCAGCACTTGGGAGGCAGAGGCAGGTGGATCTCTGTTAGTTCGAGGCCAGCCTAATCTACAGAGTGAGATCCAGGACAGGCACCAAAGCTACAGAGAAACTCTGTCTCAAAAAACCAAAATAAATAAATAAATAAAATAAAATAAAAATAAAAAAATCTGTTTTGCAGGTTGCCTTAAGAATGGATCAGATGCCTATCAGTGGTTGTGCCTGCTTTTAATCCCAGCACTCAGGAGGCAGAGGCAGGCAAATCTCTGAGTTCGAGGCCAGCCTGGTCTATAAAGTAAGTTCTAGGACAGCCAGGGCTACTCCAGGAAATTCTGTCTTGAAAAACCATAAACAAACAAACAAAAGAATGAATCAGACACCACTCTGTATGTGAGGTACTCTGGATCAATGGAAACAGCTATTTTATTAAAACAAGTGTATGCCCAGAAAGGTCCAAGGTACTTAGCAACAGTCTGCAAGGCACATCTTCAGCTACATTCATGCCTGAAAACAGTGACTTGGCCAGAGCTGAAAGCAGTTATTGTACATAAAGAAACAAAGCACAGTTACAGTGTCTGTCCACACAGAAAGATGGCACCAGGCCCTCCTCTGTGATGTAATGCCAGGGGACTTTACTGATGGGAGAGCATTCGGTCAGCCTGTGAAGGGCCCTTCCCCCTCCCAACAGGGGCAGAGCTGAAAGTTTTCCCAGGTGGGATGGCAGTGTGAGAGCGTGCAGCCTTTACCCTTCAGGAAGTTTCCATTGTACTGTGATTTTTTTTTTTAATGCAGCCTGCCCCTTTTATTACAGAACATCCTGAAGTTTCAGGTTCAGCATGTTCATACTTGAAAGCAGGACTGCTATCCTCACATCAGCACACTGAGAACAGACCCCAGCCATTCCTGCCTGATTCCCACTGGGTGCAACTCAGCCCGGAACCTGTCAGGAGGAGTGACCAGGTGCCAGATGCTGAAAATGCACTGTTGATCTGATAAGTTCTCGCCAGCGGGGCCTGGCAGAGGAGACAGATATCTGATAATTCTTCCTAGGGAGTGTGGAGGGCTGGGTGATGTAATGGAGCTATGAATAAAGTGCTATTCAGGGCACTAGGGAGAGAAACATTAATTTCGTTAGGGAGAGTAAAGGAAGATCCTTTAAAGAGACATTTGATCTGCCCTTTGGACTGAGTCACCAGGCAAATAGCTTTTCTTTTCCAGTACCGGAGATCAAACCCAGAGCCTTGAACATTCTAGGTGAGCACTGTACCACTGAGCTGTTCCTACTGGTAGTATCAATATTCTTGATTTGTTTTAAATATTAAAGATTCTTTCCAGGTTTGGTGGATAGATGTGCTGAGACAGATTTCAGGTGATTGGGTCCTTTTTTTTTTTTTTTTTTTTTTTGGAGCTGAGGATCGAACCCAGGGCCTTGTGCTTGCTAGGCAAGCGCTCTACCACTGAGCTAAATCCCCAACCCCGATTGGGTCCTTTAAAAACACTGGCCACCCCCAGCTGGGGAAGCTGGGATATGGTGGTGATCCAGTAGCAACTGACATTACAAAGGAAATTCTCTAGGTTTATAAACAGACTTTAGAGGGTAGGGGGTCTCTGAGCTTAAAGTGGATGGATTTCTGCGATCAGCAGGTCAGTGGAGACCACTAGAAAGGATATAGGAAGCTGATCCGACTGTCCCCACCTACCTTGGGGCCGTTACATGTTAGGAACGTCAAAGCCTAGGAAAGGTATAGATGGACGTAATGTATGACTGATCTCCTCTACAGTAACTGACCTGAAGCTTACGCTGTAACCCAAGCTGGCCTTGAACTCACAGAGATGTTCCTACCTCAGCCTCCCAAGCGCTGGGATTACAGGTGTAACCCACCATACTCTGCTTGTTTTAATTTTTTTTTAAATATGGGATTTTTTGTTTGTCTGAGATAGGTTTTTCTATACAGTCTTAGCTGTCCTGGAACTCATTATGCACTCCAGGCTGGCCTTGAACTCAAAGAGATCTGCCTGCCTCAGATACTTCACTCCTACCCCTGAAGGTGGGATTAAAGACATGCACCACTACTCCAGGCTTATTTTGATTTTTGAGACATGATCTCACTCTCTAGACCAGGCCAACCTTGAAAGTGCAGCCACCCTAATGCCTCAGCCTTCTAGGTTGCTAGGATAGAAGGTGGGTGTCATGTCTCAGATTCTTGACGTTAAAGAATGAGTAAGGGAAGCTGGGTGTGGTGGTGTACACCTTTAATCCAGCACCCAGGAGGCAGAGGCAGGCAGATATCTAAATTCAAGGCCAGCCTGATCTACAGAGCGAGTTCCAGGACAGTCAGGGCTACATAGAGAACCCTGTCTTGAAAAATCAAAACAAACCAAAAATAAAACAGTTATGACTGCGTTGGCAGAGTGTTTGCCCAGCATACACTAAGCCCTAGGTTCGCCAGTGCCATATAAACCTGGGCATGATGGCATTATCTGTCGAAATTGGGAGGTAGAGGCAGGAGGATCAGGAGTTCAAGGACAGTCTGGGCTACATGAGGTACTGTCGAAGGAAGGAGGGAGGGAGGGAGGGAGGGAAGGAAGAGGACAGCACTGTCACGGAATTTATACTTTAGAGCTAGATGGGACAGAAAACAAACCAAATAAGAGAACGAGATGACTTCAGGGAATCTCTTGGTATAAAGCAAAGAAGTTGGGTATGGCAGTGCTTGAGGGTCAGGAGACGAGTGAGACTGAGTGGTCATGGAGAGCCCTCTTGAGGAAGCATTTGACCTGAGATCCAAATGTTAAGGAGGCAAAGTGTTCTGGGAAGAGGAACAAATATACTGATTTAACAGACTACAGTTTGAATATATCTCAGAAAAAGAATCGCGACCTCTAGTGAACAGCTAAAGACTTTTTCGCGGTGGTGGCTCAAGCCTTTAATCCTAGCACTCAGGAGGCAGAGGCAGGCGGATCTCTGTGAGTTCAAGGCCAGGCTGGTCTACAAAGTGAGTTCCAGGAAAGTCGCAAAGCTACACAGAGAAACCCTGTCTCGAAAAACCAAAAAAAGAAAAAAGAATCGTGACCTCTAGTGAACAGCTAAAGACTTTTTCTTTTCACTCATTCTCTAAACAATAGTCCGGCAACCATTTACATATGGTAGGATGTGAACTAGACATATTTAAAGTACATGAGAGGATGTGCCCAGGGATGTGAGCATCTGCATCTACAGGGCTTGGAATCAACACGAGGGGCGCTGGAGCCAATCTCCAGTGGGTTTCAAGGAACGACTTCCTAAATGTCGTACAACAAGACCAGGCCTGGGGTACTGGAGAATGGGAAGGCGGCCAGCCTGACTTGATCAGTGTGAGGAGAGGACAGATCCTGGAGAGCCAGAGGGTTTGGCAAGCCTGGTGAGTGGGCCCTAGACTACCAGAAGGACTTTGTTTTGAAGAAGTACCATCTGGCTAAATAGAGAATGAATTAGAAGCAGGGAGAGGTACTGGAGGGCTGTAACTTCCTCAAAGCAAGAGGCTCAGATCATGGTGGCCTCAATAAAGACAGACATGCTGAGAACAAACGTATTTTTTTTTTTTTTAGTTTTTTTTCGAGCCAGGGTTTCTCTGTGTGGCCCTGGGATTATTTCAAATGCTAGGCAAGGTCAAAAAGGGCCAGCTGTGGTGCTCATGGCCTGTAATCCTAGCACTCAGGAGGCAGAAGCAGGAGGATCATCCACAGTTCAAGGTCATCCTCAGCTATATAGAGAGTTTTGGCTTACAAGAGACCCTGTATCAAAAAAGCAAATCCAAACAAAACCCAAATGGGGGCTGGTGGGGAGGGGACAGATGAGAACAAAGCATAATGACACATTTGTATAAAAATACCATGGGGTTGGGGATTCAGCTCAGTGGTAGAGCGCTTGCCTAGCAAGCTCAAGGCCCTGGGTTTGGTCCTCAGCTCCAGAAAAAAAAAAAAAAAAAAACATAATGTAGCTGGGCTGCAGTGGAGCAAGCCTTTAATCCCAGCACTCAGGAGGCAGAGGCATGAAGATCTCTGTGAGTTCCAGACCAGCCTGGTCTACAGAGTGAGTTCCAGGACAGCCAGAGCTGTTACACAAAGAAACCCTGTCTCGAAAAACAAAAACAAAAACAAACCAACCAACCAAAAAGCCCCACAATGTAACCCACTGCTTTATATGCTAATTTTCGAGTTAATAAAAATAAAAAAGAGGGGTTGGGATGTGACTTACTTTGTAGAATTCTTGCCTATAGTACACCAAATCCTGGATTTGATGCCCAGCACTACATAAAACAAGGTATGGTGGGTAAATGCTTAGAATCCCAGCACTTCAAAGTAGGGGGAATCTTTGGCTACATAGGGAGTTCAAAGCCAGTCTGAGTTACAGATGGTCTCAACACATGCGTTGAGAGCATACACACACACACACACACACACACACACACACACACACACACACACAGAAAGAGAGACACACAGAGAGACAGAGATACACAGACAGACACACAGAAAGAACTTGGTAGTACACACCTATAGTCCCAGCATTTAGGAGGTTAAGGCAGAAGGATTGCTGTGACTGTGAGGCCAGCCTGGGCTATAGATTTTGCCTTTGTCTTAAACAATAAAACAAAAGGAGAGCAGATAAAAGTAGTCTTGAGGCTGGAACTATTGCTCTGAAGGTAAAAGGGCTTGTGCAAACCTAAGTATTAGGTTTTCTGCCCCCATAATAGGTTTCTCCACCAATGCAGTAAGCCAGATCAAGCTGAATTGAAAAAGTATAAACAACAGGTTTATGTGAGCAAAGCAACTCCCTGATGGGTTCTCCAGTCCCAGAGATGGAGGCGGGAGAAGCCACACGCCCGAACTAAAGCAGGGAGATTATATAGGTTGTAGATGAGGGGTGATGATGTGTCTGCCACAAGCTGGGTTTGTGCCCAAATATGGTCAAAAGTTGAATGATGTGTCTGCTACAAGCTGGATTTGTGCCCAAATACGGTCAAAAGTTGAATGCTTTAGGAGGGGACTTTGGAGGTTAGTAACTGCAGAGGAGTCTGTAGTAGCCACCAAGAGTGTGGAACTGGGCTTTTTGGTGCCTTCCCTTTGGAGACTCTGAGGGGGTAGGGTTTGGAGAGAGAGAGAGAGGAGTGGGGGGAGGAGAAGGTAGAGAGGACTGGGGCTTCCCTGATCATGTAGGGGTAAGCTGGAGGTTCCAACTGAAGACTAAGGACCTGAGTTTGACCCCTGGAGTTTAGGGGCACCTTAGCCGGAAGTTCTCAGGACAGGTAGCCTGAAATATGCAGTGAAAAGAAATAACAAGAGTGGCCCTACTCAGCAAGGTGGCAGTTGGTCGGTGAGGCTTCTCCATAGCTGTCAAGTTTACAGTGCACCTCTCTAACCTGTCATCTCCCTTTGCTCTGAATGAAGTTATCTTGAAGGGCTAAAAGGGTGGCTGAATGACTAAGAGTACTTGCTGTTCTTCCAGAGGATCAGGGTTCCACTCCCTGCATCCACATTAGGTGGCTCACAAACTGCCTGTAGCTCCAACTACAGGGAATGGAACACAATCTTTTGACCTCCATAAGTACCACATGCACGTGGTACATATGCACACAGATACACACATTAAAAAAATAGTTTATAGACGCTTCATCATCAACCATGTGGACAAATGATTTGTCTGCAGAAGTCATCAATTTTACACAATCATGGAGGTCTCTGTCTGACTTGGACAGCTGGCTAAGACCGATCATTCCCCTCCTACGCAAATTTTGAATTGCCACTCTATTATATTATTTTCCTTATTATTTTGTTCAGTATCTCTGCAAATTAAGTGTACTGGATTATAGACAGCAGACAAAACAACAAAAAATAAAGAAGAAAGAAAACCAAATAAAGTTAGTTCTCCAACTCCCTCCCCATTTCTCTTTCTACCTTTGTAAAACAAACACCAAAAACAAAGTGGAAGCAGAGAACTGACCCCACAAGTTGTTCTTTCCTGACTTCCACATGTACACAAAGACACATGCACAGCAAAATAAATATGCTTTAAAAATCGACCTTGAAAAATGAAAAGAGAAGCCAGTCACAGTGGCGCATGCCTTTAATTAATCCCAGCACTCTGGAGGCAGAGGCAGGCGGATCTCTGTGAGTTCAAGGCTAGTCTGATCTACATACTGAGTTCTGGGACAGCTGGGCTACATAATAGAGACTCTGTCTCCAAAAGCAAAATAAACCAACTAATATAAATAAATGTAAAAAGAGAAAACAAAAACAAGAAGCCAAAAGTAACTTTGTTCACAGCAATAGTAGCACTTACGTGGTCAAAGTTGGGAACACGGGATTGATAATCTAAACTAATGGAAAAGAATGATTGTGAAGGCTTTGGGAATGAATCGACTCGGCTTGGCATCACAGAGGAGTAAAACTTCCTGAGACAGCCGGGCTGATAATGCGCCTGTGAGACCAGGAACTGTTATTGCCACAGTTCTTCTTTTTTTTAAACTGGGTCTTTTGACTCTGAGTACATTTGTCGCTGTCTTTCTACACACTACTTCATTTCTGGTGTTGTCCTCGGGATAAATATCTGTCTATCCATTGGCCAGCGCTTATTTCCTCTCAATAGTCTCTCAGAATAAGACCTAGTCAAGCAGGAAATGGTGCTCAAGATGGGCACTGACTAAATGTGTGCTGAGGGCCAGTGAAGGTGTTTGGGTTTAGAGAGAAAGAGAGAGAGCAGGTTCTAGCACTTAAGTCCCCCGTCCTCCCCGCCTCCCCCACCTACACACACACACACACACACACACACACACACACACACACATTTCTTTGTCTCAGTTCTCCTTTCTTCCCTGTCAACTCACAGAGCTTGGCTCCTTTGCCTGGGTGGATGCATGATCTGGCTTAATCTTTTTTTTTTTTTTTTTTTGCTGGCTGGCTGATTCTATTGTTTTCCAGCCCCGTGGTTCTGTTGCCTCTTCCAATCGCCTGCAATCACACGGCAGGCCTGCAGGGGTCCTCAGCAGAGCACCCCACACCAGGCAAGCTTCTTTAGCTAATGTTATCATTTATTTAAACAGAAAACAGTAGCCTCCAATCTTGTTACATAACATACCAGTCTCCTAGGGTGCACAGAATCTACTGATAGGGAGCAGGGAACCTGTAGATACAAATATACTCACTAACACAATGTTGCAGAAATGTAACAAGTTTGATTTTTCTGGCTTATTTGAAACTTTAGAGATGGAAGGGACTTCATTCAGGAACCATCTTAGTTCAGTCCTCCTTCTTTGTGTTTCCAGTAATAGGAATTGAATCCAGAGCCCCAAGCACACTAGGCAAAGTCTCTACTGGGAGCTCCATCTCCAGTCCCTAGCCCTTCCTTATTTTAGGCTGTGGGAACTAAGGCCCAAGACCACAAAGGAACTTACCCAGGAGGCAGCCCTGGGCTGGTAATCAAATCTAAAGAATTTAATATATATTCTCTTGTTTTGTTTTGTTTTTGTTTTTCGAGACAGGGTTTCTGTATAGCTTTGGAGCCTGTCCTAGAATTCGCTCTGTAGCCCAGGCTGGTCTCGAACTCAAAGTGTCTCTGCCTCTGTCTCTGCCTCCCAAGTGCTGGGATTGAAGGCGTGCGCCACGACTGCCTGGCCAACGTATATTCTTAAAGATTAAACCTTAAACCTTTCAAGTTTGTGATTAATTAGCTGAAGGCTTTTTTTGCCCTCAGGATTTAGACTCTCAAAGTAGTCAATTGTAAACCATGACAGTGCCCTTCCACTGAAACTGATACCTACTATAGACTATGAGGTGGTTTTTACTAATTGAATTCATACCTAACCATGTGATGTACATTAACTGAAGACAACTTGGTTGATTGCATGTACATTAAAAACAGCTGGGTGGAGTTATAGGTGACGTTTTGAGTCACCTGGGGATCTACCCAAACACCACACTGGGTTTATGTGTAAATTACTGAGTAGGAGGCAGAAGTTACCTGGACCTCCTGCAGCACATCCAGAAACTTTTTTTTTTTGTTTTTTTGTTTTTTGGTTTTTCGAGATAGGGTTTTTCTGTGTAGCTTTGTGCCTTTCCTGGAACTCACTTGGTAGCCCAGGCTGGCCTTGAACTCATAGAGATCCACCTGCCTCTGCCTCCCGAGTGCTGGGATTAAAGGCGTGGGCCACCATCACCACCACCACCACCACCACCCGGCTTCTTTTCTTTTCTTTACATAACCGAGGCTGGCTTGGAACTGGCTATGCAGTTGAGGATGACCTTGAACTTCTGATCTTTCTTCTGGTTCCACTTCCCAAGCCCTTGGGTTATAAGGCATGAACCACCCTGCCCAACTACCATGCGTTTTCTTTGTATTTTCTCCTTTCTAAACTGTCCATGAAAACATGTTTTTGCCCCCACGCCATGCAGAAGCCCAGTGGTTCAGTGAAAAGGCTGGACTTGCTCTGTCCTCTGGCAGGAATTCTTTATCAAATTGACCTGCTTTCCTTCTGGAAGACTCTGCCCCACTCCACCCACCAGGTACCTCCCTGGATTTCCCGACTGTCATGAGTTTATTTTTTAACCTTCTCTTCCTTGAAAAGCACCACCCCACTGACCCAGAATGCCGGCTCCTCCTCTTCGGTCATGTTGACCATTCCTAGTCTACTTTCTGGACCTAAGCGACCTCATTAACTTCTGAAGACCCTGGAAAACCATCAACAACAGGGCACCCTAATTCCTCTTAAAGTCCTTCATGCATGCTCTCCAAACCCACCCCCACTGCTGGGGACTGAACCCAGGGCCTCTCACACACCAGGCAACCCTTTTCTAGTTTCAACTGGTCGAAATTACTATCAGGCGAGAGAGAAGAGAGAATTGTCTCTGCTTCTGAGCAGGGCCTGGGTGGGCCTGGTGAGACCGGTACTTTCTTTTTAAATCCACCTGCCTTGAAGTCTGGGGGCCACTTCTGGTAACTTAGGCTCTGGGGTCAGGAATCACAAGCGAAGGGAGGAATTACTCTCTAGATTCTCCAAGCAGAAGCACGATAAATCCCACTTCCCAACATAGCCCCGGGTCCTGGGAATCCCAGTAAACCCAAACAAACAGCCTCCTATCTCAGAGAGCTCACCCATCCCAATCATCTCTCCTCCCAGCCCCGCCCGCTAGCTGCCCGGACTGGCGGGACCCGGACCTCGCCACACTCCTCGCACGCGCGCCCCGCCAGGGCGGAGGGGCGGGTGGGGGTGGGGGGCGGGCGGCAGGGGAAGCAGGGGCGGAGTTCCGTCCTCCGTTGATTGGCTCCTCGCTGATGGGCTGCGGCCGTGCCGGACCAACCAGTGGCGTGTTGCTATGTGCTGAGCCGATGGGATAGGCGCGGGGGCGCGTCTATCACCCGGCAAGCCCCCGGCCCGGACTCCGGAGGGATGCGGAGCGGCAGTGGCGGCGGCGGTAGCGGAGACTGTGGCTTTAAGAGCGCGCAGGGAGCGCTGGAGTCAGCCGTGCAGTCCTTCGTCGCCAGGCACTCCGGAGCAGCCGAGCCTGGCACTGGCGGGACCGGGCAGCCTGCCGCCAGGTAAGGGGATCGCTGGCCGGTCGCGCGTGGGCGTGGGGCGCTGTCCGCGCGGGTTCGGACTGTGTGCCCTGGAGGCGGTCGGGCTCCCGTACAGCCCGCAGTCCAGCTCGGCTGGGGCGATGCTGGCGAGGTCCCGCGGGGGCTCCCCGAGGGTTCCCGGGGCGCCAGGGGCGGGGAGCAGGCTGCCGCGGCCACGTGACCGGTTTGTTTACAAACACTGGCGCGCGCTCCGAGTTCGGGGCTCGGGGACGACGGCGAGCGGATGGGCGATGGTGGGGACCCGCAGATGTGGGCGCTGCCGCTTCCCTTGTTTGGCGTGGTGCCCCCGCGGATGGCACACGGTGACACCGGGCTGTGTGGTCTGTGTCTCCACCGAGACACTTGGGTCTGGGGCACACCGCCCTCAAAAGGCCCCAGAGTGCTTCGCCAGCCCCAGGCCGAGGGAACCGCAGCGAGTTCCTGCCTGGACGCTTCCCGGCGCCTCCCCAGCGGCCTTGCCAAGGGGTGGGCGCGAACTCTGCTGCCAGACCCGCTGCGGGGGCCTCTGCGGAGGGTCCCTCCCCGGAGCTGGCTCCAGTCTCTCCTTGCTTCAAGTTTCACCTACCTGGTTGCTGACTCCCTTCGGGTGATTTTCCTGAAACAGTGGGAGCATTACTGGCGTCTCAGGGCTGGCACTTAGGAGGGGGAGCACGCCTGTTCCTTTGGACCCCTTGTGCAAAGAACTGCCTGCCACCTCTGACTTCACTTTACCCATCGCTTTTTAAAAAGCTGAGTGGACATCCTCCGGTTTACCCAGCCTTCCGCAGCCCGACCTCTGGAAGTGGCAAATGGGTCTGCCCAGGAGCTCTGCCGGGGGTTTTTGTTTTTGGCCTCCTGGTTGATTTATTTGTTGTTGCCACGTTGGAGTGTCTTTGAGCTACTGACTTGGAGAGTCTAGGGCTAACAAGGGCCCTCGCTACCAGTCTTTTGTCCTCTTCGTTGTAGCAAGGTGGGCTGTGTCCAGAGCACTGGGCAAGACTAGGGATGATTACTTTTCTGTACCTCATTTACAGAAACATTAGAGGCACAAGGGAATTCCAGCAAATCTCATACTTGTAGCTTTGCGATAGTCTGGTTTGGGGGTTCACAGAATCTGATCAGTAAGATGGGGCTCACACTTCTCCACCTCTCTTTTGCCGCACACTGCCATCGGCTTTACCTGAATTCAGCCTACCAGTCTTCCGCTTTCTTAGCATTGAATGCAGATAGTCTTACTTTCGAGGAAGTTTCATTCTTTATAATTTTTTAAATCCTGTAGCTTACAAAATATTGGCTTTATTATGACTTTTTCATGCATATGTATCATTGTGCCCGGTTCGTACTCGACTATGACTGTCCGCCCCATTTTTGTCCTGAGCTGTGATATGAG
This sequence comes from Peromyscus californicus insignis, assembly GCF_007827085.1. NCBI lineage: Eukaryota > Metazoa > Chordata > Mammalia > Rodentia > Cricetidae > Peromyscus > Peromyscus californicus. Next base: position 35,717,584 of record NW_026294551.1, read on the forward strand.
TGCTGTGAGTTCTTTACACTGATACCAAGGCCAGCCTGAGGAGAGCTGGGTAAACTTCCCTTTGGCACTGTGATTTGCTCCCTATTTCATGACAGGGTCAAATTGGGTGGAGTGGGGTGCCTGGGCTCATGCCTTGCCTCAGTTGGACTCTGCCTTAGCAGTTTAGAATCCAGTAACACCTTTTCTTGGATATCTCTCCTTGAATTGAGGTAGGGGTGGAAAATGAGAAATAACATACATAAGAATACAGTTTTCCTAGCTCGGAGTAGTGGTATATGACCAACCAGGCAGGGGGATCACTCTACGTTTGAGGCCAGCCTGGTCAGTATAAAGGCATTCCAGGTGGAGATTGGAGAGATGGCTCAATGGTTAAGAGCACGGGCTGCTCTTCCAGAGGACCTGGGTTCAATTCTCCCAGCACCCACATGGCAGCTCACAACAGCTGTATATAACTCTAGTTCCAGGGGATCCAACCTCCTCACACAGATGTACATGCAGGCAAAACACCAATGCACATAAAGATTAAAATAAATAAACCATACACACACACACACACACACACACACACACACACAGCTACTTGTGTGGACTTAATCGGTAGAGCATGGGACTCTTAATCTCAGGGTCGTGGGTTCGAGCCCCACATTGGGCGCCAGTAAAGAAATTAAAAAAAAAGATTCCAGGCTAGACAAGGATATGTAGGGAGATACTTTTTTTTTTTTTTTTTTTGGTTTTTTGAAACAGGGTTTCTCTGTGTGTAGCCCTAGCTGTCCTGGAACCCGATCTGTAGACCATGCTGGCCTTGAACTCACAGAGAATGTGAGACACTTGTTTAAGAAAATAAACAAAAACCTTTCAGTTTTTTAGAACCATGATTTTCAAGCTTTTGTGGGATCCACAGTAAGGGATATATTATAGCAATGTGCACTGGCCTGCCTGCCACTGAAAGAAGTTCTGGGAAGTAATAACTATTACCCGCAATACCTGCAGTGTTCTGTTTTTTTTTTTTCCTGCTTCATTAGAAAAAAAAATCAGCTGGTGGTCATGACTCATTAATTTGATTTCTTAACCAAATGGTCATGACCTTCAGTTTGAGAAACATTGGTTTAGGGCGGAGGTCCTCAAGCCTGACTGCATGATGGCCAGAGCAATGTTTAGAAATACAGTGGTTAAAAGAAATAGATATGTGTTTTACGTACACATTAAACATATATATGCATATGTACAGTGTGTTAATTACTCCAGAGATAGTTACTTTCACTCTGTCTCATTCTGAGACAGGGTCTCGTACGACAGCCCAGGCTGGCCTGGAACACACCGTGTAGCTCCAGGCTGGCTTTGAACTTTTCTACAATACTCCAGCCTCAGCCTCCATAGTGTAGAGATTGCAGGCATTAGGCACCACACACCTGTTTAGAGTTGCTAGTTGGGGCTGCAACTTTTGTAGTCGGTGACCCCTTAGATGATGGCGCAGGTAGCTGGTTAGAAACACGGGTCTACTGGGAGTTGATGGCAGTGAACAGGGAGAACAGATGTCAAGTGTCAAGGCAGGTAGCTGTCCCACACTCGGGTGCAAGCTTTCAGATCACTCAGCTGCTAGCCAGTCACCCTTTGGGGCCTGGCATGGTGGTGGACACCTTTGGTCCCACCCCTCAGGAGGCAGAGGCAGTCAGATCTCGTCCTGCCTAATAACAGGTGGGGCGGCAGAGTGGGAGCCTATCTCAGAAGCTTAGGCAAAGAGGCAGCTCTTGCACCCGGCTTCACTCCAGCGCATGTGAGGCTGCTGCTCACTGTGCTGTAACCCTGGATGCTTCTGAGTGCGCGGGGGTGGGGGGGGGGGGGTGGGGGGGGGGTGGGGGGTTGGAGATGTGAGCAGTGCTGACGAGCTGCTGTGCTGTTCACAGATTATGTGCATTTTCATTGTCATAATGATGTTAATGGTTCTGAGGCAGTCACTGTGCCTAGGGGATTAACAATTGGCCAGCAGAAGAAAGGATTGATTTTGTTTAATGTCTGGCTGGTATTCCAGACTGTGTAGCCTGAGGGAAAGGCAGGCTGTGACTTTATTTTGATTTGGGGGTTGGGGGCGGGAATCAGGGGCTTGTCTATCATCTGATGTTAATAAGAGACTCAAGTTCCCACATCTCTTGCCTAGTCAGCTGGTTCTTTCCACTGCATGGGCACAGTGTGTGCAGGTGGGTCTTCTTAGTCATCCAGTTCCTGATGCTTTTACCTCTGCCTTCAAGCACAGATATACATAAACACACCGGTGGAGCTGCAGATTCAATTTCCCCTCTTATTTTGTCCAAACAGGTTGGTGGAAGAGATTTCTTTGAATTAAAGCTGCAGTTGAGCCTTACAAAGGATACTTAATTATCCAAATTCAGATTCTACTATGGCCCTTCTTGGCAAAGAAGTGCCTTGTAGGAGAGCATTCACTGTGAGATTGTTTAAATTAACTTTAATAACGCTCCATTTGACCTAGCTGCTCACATTCAGTGTATCCAGTTTTGAGCACATAGGAAAAAAATGGAAGCAACCAGAGTGGCAAGGGACGAGAAGTCTTAGGAAAAGAGGGGAAAGGGTTGGAAAGGAGATCAGGCACTGTTCCTTTGTAAACGATCTCAGCATTTCTCTGGGTCTATCAACCAAACCGCTGGGAACTTTTGACAGGCACAAAGCGTCATTTTGAATTCTAGCCCACAGTGACAGAGAGCTAGCCAGCACCCTCCTGCCTGCCTGCCAGCTAAAGGTATTTTGTTAGGGCTGACAAGTTTTGGGTGATGTTATCCATAACAAAAGGTGCTGTCTGCTTGGGTCTGTAAAAGATTGATTGCATCTGCCTGATTTCCCCATGGGCTGTGGCGGGCTCTTCCTCGTGTACTTCAGTCTGGTGCAACTTCATTCTCTGTGCCCTCCCCAGTTGGCCCCACCTTCTCACCTGCCTTTCTGCCGTCATTTCTGCTGCAACTTGGGCCTTTGTGAAGTTTCTGTTTTTGAGAGTCTCTTAATGGTGCTCACAGGCTGTCTTCAGGCTCCACAGGCTGTGTGCCCAGGCTGGCTTTGACCTACTGGTCCTCTTGACTCTACTGCATGACTGCTTGGATTACAGGTGTGCATCACCACACCCAATTTAAGCCTTTTTTCCCCCCTTCTGGGTCACAGCTTTATCTTTTTAAAGATTTATTTTACATGTATGAGCATTTTGTCGGCATGTATTTATGGTGCCAGATTAGAAGAGAGTATCAGGGTCCCGTAGAACTGGAGTTCTGATGGTTATGAACCACCATGTGGGTGCTGGGAACCAGACCCGAGTCCTCTACAGGAGCAGCAAGAGACATAATCTCTAATCCGGCTTGTTTTTGTTGGTTTGTTTGCTACTGTTACTTTCTTTTTCCAGATGAAAGCCCGCCCCTCCCAGACTAGGTATCAACAGCTCCTCACCTCTGTGTCCACAGACTTTTTTAACCCCTTAACTTTGTTTTGACAGTGTCTCTGGTATCAGAGGCTGGTCTTGAGATTTATTATGTCCGGCCTCTATCTCCCTAATGGTGGATTTAATTACAGGCTGAGTTCTGTGTCTTGCTGGTCTTTCAACGTCATGCATGCTAAACAAGCAATCTATCAACAGCTACATCCCCAGCCTCCAACTTTATTATTATTTTGTAAATTCCGTTTACGATCATCTGGAAATATATTGTCTACTTGTTTGTTGGAATGGAGTATTGAGAGCATCCTTTCCATTCTGACTTGCTGACTGCTGACAATACTTGGCATTTAGCAGGTGCTAGAGAAATATACCTGTTGGTTAAAAGTGTAAATGACCAAAGGAGCCAAGCTTTAGTCTCTAGAGGAGGAAGCCTTTTGTTGTTTTTTCTTCTGCCTTTGGCTTTTTTGAGGCAGGTTTTTTTCTTCTTTGTTGACTTGCTTGGCCTCCAATTTACAGAGATCCACCAGCCTTTGCTTCCTGAGTGCTGGGATTAAAGGTATGAAACAATTTTTTTTTCTCTCTCTGAGACAGGGTTTCTCTGTGTAACAGCCCTGGCTGTCCTGGAACTGTTTTGTATACCAGACTGGCTTCGAACTCACAGAGAACATCCTGCCTCTGCCTCCCAAACACTGGAATTAAAGGCATGTGCCAGCACACCCAGCTATGCATCAATATTTTTTGTTTTTGTTTTTCGAGACAGGGTTTCTCTGTGTAGCTTTGCGCCTTTCCTGGAACTCACTCGTAGACCAGGCTGGCCTCGAACCCACAGAGATCCGCCTGGCTCTGCCTCCCGAGTGCTGGGATTAAAGGCGTGCGCCACCACCGCCCGGCTTTTTTTTTTTTTTTTTTTTTGTTAACATCAATATTTTTAAGAGGATACGAGAATAAGAGAATTTTTGTCTTTCTTGGAATGAAGATAGTATTTTCACAATTTCTTCTGCAGGTTTGCATTTTTCAGTTTTTTTTTTTTTTTTTTATTCCTTAGTCCATTTATAGGTTGCCAGTCTCTGAAAGCTCCATGGTCGCTTATTGTTAACAAACATCTCTTGGCCCTTCCACTGACCTCACTCTGGCCCTCACTGTTAGTTCTTTTTTCTTGACATGCATTAGCATTTCTATCAGTAATCACACATTTTATTAATACCAGCAGGCCCTACAGTGGAGCTGACGGCCTGGCTTTGGAATCAGAAAGAACCGATAATTAGCTCTGTGACCTTGGGCAATCTACAATTCTCTAAATCTTTGGTCCTTATTTGTAAAATGGGACTAATAATAGTTGCTATCACTCAGGATTTATGAGAGGATTAAGTGAGAGAATGCAGGGGGAACCAGGCCTAGAGCTTGGCACCTAGGAAGCACTCAGTGCCTGCTGTTAATAACGGCATTAATGGTATGAGGTGGATTCTCATTCCTAGCTGGCAGGAGTCCATTCCCAATCAATTGATTTGGCAGTGAGTGGTGGGCAACTACCAAGTCTTAATTTATTTTAAGTAAACAAAGATCAGAAACACATTCAAATCTGACAGAACTGGAATGGAAATTATTTTAGTGCTTTCTTTTTCTTTCTTTCTTTTTTTTTTTTTTGGTTTTTTGAGACAGGGTTTCTCTGTGTAGCTTTGTGCCTTTCCTGGAACTCACTCGTAGACCAGGCTGGCCTCGAACTCACAGAGATCCGCCTGGCTCTGCCTCCCGAGTGCTGGGATTAAAGGCGTTGTGCCACCACCGCCCAGAAATTATTTTAGAGATAAGGTCTCACTGTGTAGCACTGGCCTCAAGCTCACAGACATCCACCTGCCTCTGCCTTCTGAGTGCTGAGATTAAAGGTGTGTGTACCACCAGCCTGGCTGGAGTGGAATTTAGAGATTATCAAATTGCTTGCAGAATGTTGTCCAACTCTTTTTTTCTTTTGAATCTTAAGATGGGGTCTCCCTGCAACTCAGGCTGTTCCGGAGCTCACTAGCTCCAGCTGGCTGCTCTTACATTAGTTTCCTATTTAAGACTTTGTGTCTTTGGAAGAAGTAATATTTGTGGAAGTTTTAGGAAAGGCATGCTGTTAACTAGGTGGTGGTGGGAGGTGGGAGTAAGTGGATCCCTGAGTTTGAGACCAGCCTGGTCTACAGAGTGAGTTCCAGGACAGTCAGGGCTACACAGAGAAACCCTGTCTTCAAACAAACAGACATGCTGTCTACCTGTGGCCACTCTTGTTTTAGCCTTGATTAATCAAGCTGGACTGCCTGGAAGCTGCCTGCTGAGGCCCTCTTTTCTCACCTCCAGAATGCTTTCACCGAGTATCCCTGCTTTAACTGGGAACCCCGGAGAAGGAGTTTATATAACTCATTCTGCAGTTCTCAGGATTCAGGTTGTTGAAGACAACTACAGCTTCCTATGTCTTCTTTAAGAAGTTCGAGGGAGAAATTCTTTTAGAACATAGTGCCAGGAAAAGCTATGGCCCTCTAAGGAACAGGTATGCTGGGTTTTTTTGTTTGTTTGTTTGTTTTTGTTTTTTGAGAATTGGAAATTTATAACTGCACATTTCTCTTTTCGCTTTGGCTGTCAGGAAGTACAGAGCCAAAACTGGGCTTGATTTAACTAACTCCATAGGGGCCTGTACCCTAATATTTTTTCAGTGTTAACCTTATAATTTTTTTTTTTTCTAATTTCACATGAATGACTTGTAGCTTTAGATACAAACTAGATATATGCTGGATTGGGAATTGAATCTAGTTAGATGATTTTGTTTTAGGAAGCTAAACACTGAGGCTTACGCAGACAAAAAGGACTTGCTTAAGACACAGCTCTAACTAGGTAAAGCACAGCTCATGGGTGCCAGGGAGGTGGAGGCAGAAGCCCCGGAAACTTGGGATAGCTAGAACTACATGAAACAGGGCTTCAATTGTTAGCACTGTATAAACTAGGCAGGGTGGTGCACATCTGTAATTCCAGTGCTTGGGAAGTGGAAGCAGGTAGATCCGCAAGCTCACGGTCAGCCTAGGATGTGAGAAAAACAAAAGCTCCAAGTACAGATCATACATTCTGTGTCTCAGGTCCGAGGTTCTTTCTGTTCCTGCATATGTTAGAGGAGTACCCACTTCTCACCTAACCCTACATTGCCTATCAATTTCAATCCTAAGCAAAACATGCTTCCTCCAAGAGGGGTAAAGGAGCCTTTTCCATGCTGGTGCATCTCTCCAATGTGGTGCAATGTTGCTATTTGCATTTTGTTTTTTTCAAGACAGGGTTTCTCCGTGTAGCTTTGGAGCCTGTCCAGGAACTCACTCTGTAGACCAGGCTGGTCTCGAACTCACAGAGATCCACCTGTCTCTGCCTCCCGAATGCCAGGATTAAAGACATGCACCACCACTGCCCAGCTTGTTACCTGCATTTCTGCTGCATGGCTGCTCTGTCTCCCCAGCTGTAGGGCAGCCCTTCCTTGTGGTCTTGAGAATGGGGCATGTCCAGACAAGATTGCCAGCTCAGAGAGAAACAGGCCTAGAGTTCTCTTGCATGTTTCTCACTGGGAAAAAAAAAAAAAAGGTTGATGGGAAATGGGTACCACTGGGCTCAGACAGGGTCTCTGGCTGAATGGTAGCTGAACTTTGTTCTATCAAGTCGGCTTTATTTTGTTTTGGTTGATGGAAATTTAACCCTGGGGGACCCTGACCTTCCCAATCATTTGCAGCGTTTTGTTTTTCCAGTTCCTTTTGGGAATATAATAGCTGGGGTTTGGGAGCTTAAGAGTGGCCACAACTGCCAGTGGAGAGTAACTGGGACCAGTAGAAGAGCTTCTGACTTGGGGCTAAAATGTCATCTTGTTTTTTTTTGTTTTGTTTCGTTTTCATGGGTAATAACCGTCCCTCAGATAGTAAGACCTTTGGGGGATAAAGATGAGTTAAGACATGGATCTGCCCCCTACAAGCACACTCTCCAACCAGTGATGAAGGCACATGTATAAGTAACCAGGGTGCAAACCAGAAGGAGCTCAGTCTGTGGAGACAGGGAAAGAAGGGTGAGGCTTTGGAGGTGGGCCGGAATAAAGAGGGTCTAAGTTGGGGGCAGTGTATACTCCAGGGTGCAGAGTGGAGAGGACGGGGGTGCTGCTTGGGTGCCAGGGCTGTAGCAAGGGGCAACTTGGTGGGAGTGAACTGTGACCTCCACTCTCCGTAGAAATGAATGAAGTGGAAAAGCTTGGAGCAATGGCTCACTGGCCCCATTTCAATGTCCTCAGTGGAAAACTTCCTAGAGATTCTTTCTCATTTTCTCATCCCCACCCCCACCTTGTGTGAACTCCTGAATCTCCTGCCTTCACCTCCAAAGGCTGGGATTTGAACATTTTTGCTTTCTTCAGGATTTGAGGAAAAGGTTATCCCCACGCTTGCTAAAGCCTCAGACTGAAGACTCCATTAATAAGAACCGAAGCTAGATTAAGCTAGTGCCAAATCTCTCATCTTCTCTTCTGGTTCAGACTGTCTCCTCCCCCCACCCCAGTCCCTTCCCTCCTGTTTTTCCTCAATTTTGCAATTATTGTTTTATGTTTGTGGATGTTTTGCCTGTGTGTGTGTCCATGTTCCATGTGTGCACCTGGTGCCTGAAGAGGCCGGAAGAGGATGTTGGATCCCCTGAGACTGAAGTTACAGATGGTTGTGAAGCCACCATGTGGGTGGGTGCTGGGAATTGAACCCTGGTCTTTGGAAGAGCAGCCAGTGCTCTTAACTGCTGAGCCATCTCTCCGTTTCTGCTATTTATTGTTGAAGTATTGAATCTGATAGTATTCCAGTGACATCTCAGATACACATTATATTATATGTATTATAGATAATGTGGTACATACCTATAATCCAAGCATTTGGAGGTCAGAAGATTGTTTTGATTCTAAACAGGACAGCCTCAGCTATGTGATTGTCTTGGTCACATGTATACACCCTACCCTAACAAAACCAGTAATTTGTGTGTGTATATAAATTTTATTTTTGTGGTGCTGGGAATTGAACCCAAGGCCTTGTGCCTGGCAGTCAAGCAGCATTTTGCCACTGAGCTATACTCCTCAGTCCAAGAAATACTCTGAAAGCTTTCCTTTGCATTTGGAGCATTCCACCATCCCTGTATCTGTATTATTCTGTATCTATACATCTCTAGCCCTATATTTTGTTTTTGTATTTTGAGACAGCGTCTTAGCAAGCCTGCCAGACTGTCCTTGGCCATACTGTCCTACTGCATAACATATAGGTTCTTCCACTTAGCATAAACTCTGGAGGACACAGGGACCAAGAATACATTTCCCCAGACCTCTTCCTGTTTGTCTGGGTAGAAAGGATCCATCCCAGTACTAGGGAAGTAGGAGCAGAAGGTGCATGAAGTCAAGGTCAGCTTTAGTTTCCTCACCAGTTTAAGCCCTCTGCTCAGGCTGGCCTTGACCTTTCAGCCTCTTGCCTCGGCCTCCCAAACACTAGGGTTTCAGGCGTGCACCCCCACACCCAGCCCAGCCGAACTTCCCAGAGCTGGACTTCAGGTCCAGCTTTTGGGACGCCCCATAAACTAGCTCTGCCGAAGCTTCTTAAATGGAAAGGCTGACTTGGCAAAGTGCGTGTAAATCTATCCTCCATGCGCTAGGCCTGAAAGGAACAAGGCTTTATTTGTGAATAAGGTTTATCTGCTGCTCCCAGGTAGAGAAGCCCAGAAAGTCGCCATGGAGTCAGTCAGTCTTCCCTGGCAGGCGAGCGCGTCGTCATCTTTATGCATCCTTTCAATGCTGTCTCTCTCTCCCCTTTTTCACTCACAGTTTAAAAAAATTTCACTTTCCAGATTTCAGTTGTTGAAAGGCAGGGAGCTCAGGCACAGACAGTCTGTATCTAGAACGTGGGATTTATGTGAACCCGAGATAAAAGCGAGAAAGCCAGAGGCGCACTGACGGCTGAACAGCAGAACTGTATTGGAAGGTCTGGGATGGATAGCTTGTAGTTAATTGGAGCCCCGGCTGTGCCCTGGAGACCCATCAGTGAGAGAAATCAAGGTCGTGGCAGCGCCCAAAGTCCAAAAGACATTCATTAATTCAGCAGATCGTTGAGTTTGGGAGCACAGACGTAACAGCTAATCACTTCTGGAACAGCAAAGATGGAGCTGGATAGACAGAGTGGATGAGTTTTGAGGGGAGGGGACCAGACTGGAGCTTGAAGGCAAGGGGGGATTTCTGGGTGACGTGGGCTTGGAGAAGCCGTATTATTTCCTTTGGGGAGTGAGTGGGTAAGTTGGGGGTCACACTGGGTCTCCCTATTTAGCTAAGGCTGGCCTGGAATTCACTTGCCTTGACTAGCCTCAAGTGTACATACAGCAGAATTCTTGCCTCCACCTCCCAAGTTCTGGGATTCCAGACAAGACCACTCCTAGCTCAAGTCTCTTATTTTCTAAAGCTGTGTTCTCAATAGAGCTTCTAAGTGGCTGTTTTTCATTATATAGTTCAAGTATAGCCCTGTCTAGGGACAGAAGAATGGAATAGCACTCTGGGTCACAGACCATAGACTGAATCTTATTTGTTTTGTTTTAGCCAGGATTGTCATCTGAGCATGATCAAATACAAAAGGCTGGCACTAAAGGGTGGCAGAATTGGCCTGGAAGAAAAAAGGGTGGATTGGGCCCTCTCCTGCATTCAGCAGAGGCAAAGTTGAGAGGTCCTATGCTTGGCCTGACCCAACTCCAAGATCTATAGTTTAGACTGTGGGTTTTGTAGGGCACCCTGGGAGAGGATGCCTAGGTTGGGAGTCTGAGAGCTTCTCTAGGGTCCAGAAGGCACATACAGCCTGGGTAGGGTCACGTGGGAAGCTCTCCTGGGGTATAGTGGAATATGAAGGCAGAACAGAGAGTATCACAGCAACCAGGTCAAAAAACAGAGGTTCATGCCGCGTGGCTCATCTGGGCTATGACCTCACAGTGCTGAGTCTCAGATACCATCTACCAGCCCTGGTGACTTGGCCCCTCAAGAGTTAATTGCCTTTGTGGGGTGTTAATGGTGAGTGCCATTAATGGAGGAATGCCCAGAATCAGGTATGAGACTTGAGCGGGTGTGTGAGAGTACAGGAGAGCAGGTAAGCAGAGAATAAGGTTTAAACCACCAGTGTGGTCCCACTCACCGCTCATCATCCCCGGTTAACCAGTTTTCAGGGCTCCCTAGTGTGCTGAGTGTAGAGTCCTGTGAAGCCACTGTGAAGGATGCGTCAGAAAACTGGACCTTTTCAGGCACTTCCTTGTTTTGGATAAATTCTATCTTCGAGAAAGATACTCATTGTGAGCTGGGATGAGGGGCCACCAGCTCTGCTCAGGGTTTGGTTTGTGCTAGGTAGTAAGGGATGAGCAGTCATTTATGGGGCACAGGAGGTAGATTAAAATACGGCAGGTCTCTGTTAGACAGGTTTGGAGTGGAGTGTGGAGGCTTGGCTCAGGCTCTTGGTACCCCCCAGAGGGGTTTGGACTGTGCCCTGTAGTCTGGTAGGGAACTGGTACAGGTTTTGAAACATGAGAGAGATGTGCTCAAATTGTGTTTTAGAAATAGAGTTCTAGAATGAGCTGGAGAAAGAAGAGCTGAGTCAGCGAGTCAGGAAGCGGGCAGTCGCCCATGGTGAAAGGGCTGGGCTTGTGAGGGGCTGCTGCTGAGGACTGCCATGGATGATAGAGTTAGGCACCACTCGGGCTGGGGTGTAGCTCAGTGATAGAGTGCTTGCCAGGCATGTCTGTGGCCCTGGGTTTGATCCCAGCTTTATAAAAAAAAAAAATCCAGTCAATTAGCCAAACCATACAAAAAGCAAAAAACAAAACAAAACAAAACAAAACAAAACAAAACAAAAACCTAGAGTCAACTGATTAGGGGACCTGAACTATAAAAAGGAAGGGAAAGGAGTTGCCTGCTTGGTTAGTGGGGTCTTTAAGGAGATGGAATGGGACTGAGGCTTTAGTGACCGAGCTCCTGCCTAAAGGCTAAGGCTCTGGATTCAGTCCTCAGCACCTACCCGGTGGTTCACGATCATCTGTAACTCCAGTTCTAGGGGATCCAATATCTTCGGAGCTCCAGGCACCAGGCAGTCTCTGCACATAGAAACACCCAATACATATAAACAAATCTAAACAAACGACTTACAAGATGACTCTGTGGTTCGAGTCACCTCTGAAGGTTGTCCTGATACCCACCCAGGTGCCGTAGTAAGCATGTACAAGTATACATACACACATCCATGTATACATACACATTCACACCATACGAAAGTTATACTTTAAAGATGCAGTACCTGCAGGGAGTTGAACCCTCATGGGTAGGTAAGTGCTTGTGGTAGTTTGAAAGAAAATGGCGCCCAGAGAGAGTGGCACTATTAGAACATGTGGCCTTGTTGGAGGAAGTGTGTCACTGTGGGGGCGGTCTTTGAGGTCTCTTGCTCAAGCTTCCCTCAGTGTGACTTTCAGTTGACTTCCTGTTGCCTGCAAGATGTAGCACTCTCAGCTCCAGCATCAGGTCTGCTTGCACACAGCCATGCTCCCTGACGTGATGATAATGGACCGAACCTCTGAAACTGTAAGCGAGTCGCCCCATAAAATATTTTCTAAGAGCTGCCCTGGTCATGGTGGCTCTTCACAGCAAGAGAGACCTAACTAAGAGAGTGCTCTACCACTGATGCCGCCCATGATGTCCACTTTGGTAAGCTTAGTTTGATGTGTCTTCTTAGGAGTTTACTAGAAGTGCCCTTTAGAAAGGGGTCAAAGGTGCAGAAGCAGCATGCACAAGCTGAGTGTTTGTAGAGGAGCAGGCATTCGAGGGAGAAGGCCGGGAGAACATCATGGAGGAAGTGAAGCCTATGAATCTTTGTTTTCAAGATACAGGGTCTTGCCGGGCGGTGGTGGCGCACGCCTTTAATCCCAGCACTCGGGAGGCAGAGCCAGGCGGATCTCTGTGAGTTCGAGGCCAGCCTGGGCTACCAAGTGAGTTCCAGGAAAGGCACAAAGCTACACAGAGAAACCCTGTCTCGAAAAACCAAAAAAAAAAAAAAAAAAAAAAAAAAAAGATACAGGGTCTTGCTGCGTAGCTCAGGCTGTTCTTACACTAGCAGCCCTCCTGAGTGCTACGATTATAGGCATGCACCACCTTGCCCAACTCGGTCCTCCATACAGCTTAGAGAGAGGAGCTGAATGCCTCACCAAGGCTGAACAGTGTGAGCAGTAAATAATAAATAACGTATTAATGCTTGCACCTCGCCTCTTCCACCGAGGCCCATATTTTTGCTACTCAATCTTGATTGTGATTGATGATAATCGTGAAGCCTTGCCAGGAGCTTCTGTAGCTCTTCATTTTTCTTGAGTCAGCATTAAGCATATGATCCAGCAAGACCATTGGCAATCCATATTCTTGGCCTGCTCTCTCCCTTGACCCCCTCCTCTTGAGCTATAGTTCGGGGTTTGTTGGAGGGATGCGCCAAGCAGCATGCAAGGTGGTCACATGATATAAACTCTTGTGATAGTCTTGTTTGAGACAGGGTCTCACTGTAGCCCAGGGTGGCCTGTGTAGGTTAGGCTAGCCCTGAACTATGGCAGTCAGTCCTCTTGTCTCAGCCTGAGTGTTGACACTACAGGTATGAGCCATGCCTGGTTTTTTCTGGGGCTTTGTATATTAGATTTCTCATTGTCTTCCCTGTCTGTCCTCAACAGGAAAATTCCAAAAATCTGTATACTCAATTCCAGGATGCTTTTATAAACCTTGCAGGTCAGAAACTTTGCAGGGGAAACTTTGCTTCCCCTGATTATGAGTTCAAAGCCAAATTTGCATTTGAACTCTAGTAGTATTTTAGCAGTTTTAAGAGCATTCATTTCAAACTGGACTTGACCTCCTTAAAATACATGTACACATGTGGTGTGTATACACTCATACATATTTTAAGATTGTATGTGTGTGAGTAAGTGTGCATGTGTACGCACCAAGTAATGTACGCACCAAGTAAACCTTGAACACCAGAAGAGGTTTTTTTTGGAATCCCTGGAGCTGGAGTTAGAGGCAGTTGAGATCCTTCTTCCATGGGTTCTGGAAACATAGGTCCTCTGCAAAGAGCAACAGGGCTCTTACTGAGCCATTTGTCCGGCCTGTCTCAGTCACTGTTGTATTGCTGGGAAGAGACACCTTGACCAAGGCAACTCTTATAAAAGGAAGCATTTAATTAGGGGCTTGCTTACAGTTTCAGAGGTTAGTCCATTATCATCATGATGGGGAGCATGGTGGCATGCAGGCATGGTGATGGAGAAGTAGCTCAGAGTTCTACATCCTGATCCACAAGCAGAGAGTAGGACCCTGGGCGTGTCCTGGGCTTTTGGGACCTCAAGCAAGTCTACCTCCAGTGACACACTTCCTCCAACAAGGCCACACCTCCTAATCCTTCTCAAATAATGCCACTCCTTGGTGACTTAAGCATTCAAATATAAGCCCATGGCAGCCATTCTTTTTCAAACTACCACAAAGCCCTAATTTTGCTATTTTGGAAAAAAAAATAGATTTATTTTATGTGTATGAATGCTTTTGCCTGTGTGTATGTCTGTGCACCATATGTATGCCTGGTGTGTGCCAGAGGTTACAAGGCATCAAATCCTCTGGACCAGGAGTTAGAGATGGTGTGAGTCACTATGTGGTTGCTGGGAATTGAATGAACCCAGGTCCTCTGTAAGGGCACCAAGTATTCTTCATCTCTCAAGTGCAGTTCGTAAGGTTTTTGTTGTTGTTTTTAATATATTTAAAAGCTAGATTTCCTCCTCACATCACCCTTCTTCCCCCTCTTCCTTTCCTTTAGAATTCTCCCCTAGGCAGGCGCAAGCACTTGGGAGGCAGAGGCCAGCCTGGTCGACACAGTGAGTTCCAGGACAGCCAGAGCTACACAGAGAAACCCTGTCTCAGAAAAACAAAACAAAAGAAAGAACTCTTCCCCACTTCTCAGTTCCTCTTTTACTTTCATAGTCTGTATATATTTTCAAATTTAATTCTAGATTCCACATATGAGAGAAGTAACTTTTTTTTCCATAATTTTACTACCTGCTCCTAATTTTATAATGGATTTTAAATCCCCCCCCCCCCCCCCCGAGACAGGGTTTCTCTGTGTAGCTTTGCGCCTTTCCTGGAACTCACTTGGTAGCCCAGGCTGGCCTCGAACTCACAGAGATCCGCCTGGCTCTGCTTCCCGAGTGCTGGGATTAAAGGCGTGCACCACCACCGCCCGGTTGGATTTTAAATCTTAATGCATAATAAATACATTTTTGTTTTCTGTTTGTTTTGTTGTGTTTTTGTTTCTGTTTTTGAGACATGATCTTATTATGTAGACAAAGCTGTCCTGGAACTGCCTGCTCCTGCCCGAGTGCAGGGATTAAAGGCATGCACCACCATAATTGGCCCTGTATACACATTATGTAAGTTATCTGAAATCCACTGTGGAACTGGGATTTGAAAGGAAGCCATCAAATTTCAGCCAAGTGGCCCTAAGTGTCTTCAGAAACTTTGCATTATTTTCTGTTTTGCAGTTGTAGACGCAGCTTGTAATATTTTGATCTTCTTGATAACCAGCTGCGGCTACTTCTGCCCAACACCTAGTACGCCGTGTGAGTTGGAGGGTGCTCAAGGGAACTGTTTCTTTTTCCACACAGATGTGCTAGCAGATGTGAGCTTCCCCAGGTAAAGTACTGTGCTAAGAGCCATGACGTACATTGCTCTGCTAACGGATGTGGCAGGGGCACCATTCGGCAGCCACTTCTGAATGGACTTTCTAAGACCAGCATGTTATGTGACCTTGCTGAATTGAAAGCCTTAAGAAAATGAAGGTTGGTGGATAGAAGATGCTTCACTGTAGGACAAGGTTCTACTTAAACATTAAAACATGGAATTAGAGGGCTGAAGAGATGGCTCATTGGTTAAGGACACTTGGTCTCTTCAGAAGACCCAGGTTTGATTCCCAGCACCCACATGGTGACTCACAGCCAGCTATAACTCCTGCCCAAGGGCTCTTACACCCTCTTCTGGCCTCTGAGGGCACTGCACACACGTGTACCATAAAGACACATGCAGACAAAACACTCATGCTTTAAAAAAATTTTTTTTGAGACAGGGTTTCTTTGTGTAGCTCTGGCTGTCATAATGGAACTAACTGTAGACCAGATTGGCCTCAAACTCACAGAGATCGGCCTGCCTCTGCCTCCCAGGTGTATACCACCACTACCTGCAAAAAAAGAAATTTTTTTACGTTCCCTCTTCCCCCCACATTTTTTTAAAATCAAAATCAGGCTGGGAATGGCCATGCAAGCCTTTAATCCCAGCATTCAAATACAACAACAAAGTATTGAGTCGGGATTTTAAGGAGAAAAGGAGCAGGGGTGGTGCATGCCTTTAATCCCAGAGACAGAAGCAGGTGGATCTCTGAGTTCAAGGCCACCCTGGTCTGCAGTAGTTTCAGGACTACCAAGGCTAGACAGAGAAACCAAAGAGAGATAAGGAGTCCCAGAGATCATATAAGATTGTCATGAGACATACTTGCTCAAGTCAAGACTAGACCCTGTATTCAAGGTGGAGATGAGTACTGGCTTTGTTTCTGAAGGAGCATGGCTCCTTGCTGTCCAAGATGGGTTTTGTTACCTGTGGTCCAGGGCTATTAAGAGATATTTGTAAAATGATAACAGATTTTTTTCCTGTTGAGATTTTTGTTTGGTTGGTTTTTTTGTTTGTTTTGTTTCGGGTTTTGAGATTTGAGGCAAGGACTCATTGTGTAGCCCTGGCTGGCCTGAACTTGCGATATAGACCAACCTGACTCAAACTTGGAGCAACCTTCCTGGAGTGCTGGAATTGTAGGCCTGCAATCTTCCTGGAGTGCTGGAATTGTAGGCCTGCAATCTTCCTGGAGTGCTGGAATTGTAGGCCTGAGCCATCATCACATTCAACCCATGACTCTTTTTGTTGTTGTTTTTGAGACAGGGTCTCACTCTGTAGCCCTGGCTGGCCTGGAACTCTGTATAAAACCTCCTAACCACCATCAATCAGCCAGGGGCACAAGAACACTGGTACCTTTGGTCTTGAGAGTGGGAACAATAATTCCTGTGCCCTTTCCCCCTTGTTGGTAAGAATGATTGCAGCTAATCAGGGCAGTAGAGAACCCTGTGCCAGGTGCTGTTAGAATATTTCACCCTTTATCATTTGATTCATCTCCCCTGGGGTGAGGGCACTGTTATCTGTCTTCAGGCATTCTGCCCAGTGTTAATGCAACTGGTGAGAAGAATCCAGACCGAATCCAAGTTTACCTGGCCTCCAGGGCCTATGTTTTTTGCTATGTAGCCCAGGCTTTCCTCAAACTCATGGCATCTTCCTGCCTCAGTTTCCCAAATGCCAGCTTTACAGTACTGCCACTTGTACCAGAGTTGGCTGAAGTCTGAATGGACAGGTGAGGGCTTGGTGAAGGGAGAGGATGAAGTTGGGCCAGACTGTAGCAACAGTAGGGATCACACTTCCCTGTGAGTGTGGTGTGTTGGAGCCACAGAAGGGTTCACGTCTCATCCAAAGCGGCGTCATTTTATTTCCACGGACCACTAAGAATGAGAGAGAGCTGGGTCATCTCATTTAGTACTTAGTTAGAGAGGGGACACCAGGGTCTGCAAGTTGAGGAACTTGCCAGCAGCTGTCACCCAGCTAGGAAGGAACAGAACTCATTTGTGAGATTCTAGAGCCCACCTCTGGTCACCTTCTGCCTGCTCTACTGAAACAGCACAGGCACACGTTAGGGATAGCCCTGTCTTCCTGTGGCAGTTCTGCTACCGGCCAGCTTCCAAGGCTGTTGTGGGATGATGCTGCCTGGCTTCCAGGTCACCTCTCAGGTTCCTTACGGCATAACTAAAGAAAGAAGCATGCCACTCTTTCCTCCCAGTGACACCTGGGAGGTACAGTTCTGAATCTCAGTGGCTACTGTGACTCCCATGGGAATGGCCTGTCAGTCAGAAGGGCCCCTGACAGGCTCAGCGTGTGTTCCCTATGCCTTTGGCTCTGGAGATGGTATATCTGAGATCTTTGTTTTTAATCATAATATTTCACATTTTTCTTTCCATGGGGATCATCGTGAGCCAGCTGGTGGTGGTAGACAGTCTTTCTTTAATTTCCACTGTGGATTATTAGTTCACTTTAAGTGCTGTTTAAATTGTACACAAGCCCTGAGGCTTTTGATTATGTTAGAAATCAATTGGACTTTGCAAAAATGCTCAACAAGTTGGACTTTTATATCCATGCACACTGTGGCACCATTAACAGGGGCCAAAGTTCAGAAATTAAAATGTGCCAAGTCCTGTGGCCCCGCATGCGTGATTCATTTCTCTCCAGGGAAATCAATGCACTTCTTTATTGAATTAAATCAAGCAAAATTTTTTAAAAATCTCCTGTAAATGGTATGATGGCTATTCTTGGTTGTCAACTTGACTGCATTTGGAATTAACTAAAAACCTAAGTGCCTAGGTATACCTGTGAGGGATTTTTCCTTCCTTTCCTTTTCTTTCTTTTCCTTTATGGTTTTTCCAGACAGAATTTCTCTGTAACCTTGGATATTCTGGAACTCCCTCTCCTCTGTAGACCAGGCTGGCTGGGCTTGTACTCACAGTTCTATATCCACACGTGCTCGCGCACATACATACATGCACGCACGCATGCATACACAACACGCACACCCACCCACAGGTTTCCCCCATCATACACATGCTGGGATCAAAGGTGTGCACCACCACCACCTAGAGAGATTTTTTTTTTTCTTAATTCATTTGAGATAGGAAGACCCACTTTAATCAGCATCTTTTTTTTTTTTTTTTTGGTTTTTCGAGACAGG
Source organism: Peromyscus californicus insignis (assembly GCF_007827085.1). Classification (NCBI taxonomy): domain Eukaryota; kingdom Metazoa; phylum Chordata; class Mammalia; order Rodentia; family Cricetidae; genus Peromyscus; species Peromyscus californicus. Next base: position 35,735,926 of record NW_026294551.1, read on the forward strand.
GTTTCTCTGTGTAGCTTTGCGCCTTTCCTGGAACTCACTTGGTAGTCCAGGCTGGCCTCGAACTCACAGAGATCCGCCTGGCTCTGCCTCCCGAGTGCTGGGATTAAAGGCGTTCGCCACCACCGCCCGGCTTAATCAGCATCTTTGAGTAGGGAGAGTCACCTTTAATCTGGGCCACACCTTCTGCTGGAAGCCCATGTAAGGACATGGAAAAAGGAAGCTTTTAGTCTTTGCCTGCTTGTTCTCACTGGCAAATCCACTGGTGCTAGAGACTCCTTCAGGATTCAGGCATATGCAGGAGACCAGCAGAGACATCCAGCCAATGAACAACTCCTGGGTTCTTAGGCTTTCTGCTGGTAGACAGCCATTAGACTAGCCGGACCACAGCCTGTACCACTATTTGGACCAATGTAATAAATTCCGTGTGTGTGTGTGTGTGTGTGTGTGTGTGTGTGTGTGTGTGTGTGTGTGTGTGTGTGTGTGAGAGAGAGAGAGAGAGAGAGAGAGAGAGAGAGAGAGAGAGAGAGAGAGAGAGAGAGAGAGGGAGAGAGGAGTGAGTTCTGTTCCTTTAGAACCCTGACTCCAAGTGGGAAGAACACTAGGTGATTAGGTGGTTTTTTTGTTTGGTTGGTTTCTTTGTTGTTGTTTTAGGGCCTGGTGTTCATCTCTGTTTTCCTACTTGGCCTGTGTTCCTTCTTACTAGATATAGAATGCCTCCTGCCACTGCTTCACCATTCATTCTTTATTCCAGGATTTTGTATTTTAAAGAGAGAGTGTGTGGGTGCTGGTGCCTGTGAGTGCAGGTGCGGCACCGGGGTCAGAGGCATTGGATCCTCCCAGGCTGGATTACAGGCTGCTGTGAGTTATCTGATGTGGGCGCTGGAAACTGACTCTACCAGAGCAGTACGTGCTCTTAACCGCCCAGCCATCATCTCTCCAGCCCTCTTGTTTCACTACCATTCTCCCCCTTCTTCCTTCTAGGTCTTTCTAGTTTGTCCTGGACCAATTGAACATGGTAACATTTCTAATACTTTCTGTCTGCCTTGCCCGATCCGCACCCCCCCCCCCACCCCGGAGAAAGTCCCTTCTTTAGGATACTTCTGAAATTACTAAAGAGCAATAATGCAGGACATGGTGGTGCACATCTTTAATTCCAGTGCTCTGGAGGCAGAGGCTTTTGGATCTCTGAGTTCAAGGCCAACCTGATTTACATGGCAAGTCCCAGAACAGCCAAGGTTACATAGTAAGACCCTGTCTCAATAACCCCCACCCAGAGGACAATGAGTCTGCCATAGACAAGGCAAATGTCCATGGCCCAGTCTTTCCAGGGTTTTCCAGCACCATGCAGCCTAGGCCAATGCATGGTAGCATTTTCTCTGAGTCATGGTGAGGTATATTTCATGGATCCATGTTTGTGACCTACTCAACACTTAATACATGCTGCAAATGCTTATTCTGTAGAAGGAGCTGTGAATGTGTTTTTGGATTCAGGGCATAACAAGGAACCTCTGCCTGTGTACTTTTTTTAGGCTTCCTACAGAGGAGAAGTGAGAAAAGAAATAATTCTACTCCAGGGAAATGCATAATTGAGAAGCTGTCTGCGCGCATAAGAAAACACTCTATGGCCTCTGTAAAGCTCTCAGCCCGCCAGGCCATTGTTTTCCTTTCTTTCCTTGGTGTTTGTGGAAGACCCGGGGGTTCATGCTGCTCACCCTGGCCCTGGGCAGCCACGGCTGTGGACTTGAACTTAGACAGCTGGGCATGGTGGTGCACACTTCTAGTGACAGTTCTAGGGAGGAACTGAGGCAAGAGGTTCCAGGCCTTCCTGGGCTGTGAGAAAAGCAAAAACATAACCCAGACCCAACAGAAAGAAGCCCTATGCTCCCACCCTGCTAATACACCAGAGGCACTCAGCGTGGACTGGGACCGGTACCGCCCCCACTTTCCTCTGCCTCTTCTGGAATTTTTATCCTTGCTAACATAACAGCAGAACAGGAATATTGGAAATATTGAGGCTAGGTCAGGAAACCCAGTGGAAGGGGCGGGGAAAGAGTAACCTAGCCCTGTCAGCCTTTAGTCCCCACAGGCTAGCTTGGGATCCCAGGCATCTGTGTATCTGTTGTGGCTAAGCCTGAGGCGCGGTCTAGGGTATCATTTACACCTCTGTCTACCGCCAGTATTTCTGTGTTACAGACGTGTAACCCAGTTCTTCGTCTTGAACCTGTGGGAGACTGAGCAGGGAAGACATGCCCTGGCCCCTGTGGGTCTGGATCTGAATCAGACAGGTCACACAAGGGATGTGTGTTGGGCATGGAGCCCACGTGGCTCAAGGACGCTGTGAGGAGAATTGTTCACACTGTCTTCATTGTAGTACTGGGCAGTGGTATTGTCCACTGAGAAAGGTGTAGCCCAGATGTGACAGCTGTGGTGGGGAGAATGAAAGGCAGGTGGGATGGATGGGAGCAGCCTCCTAATGAGAGACTTGGTTCTACTAGTTAGTGGATTTAGAGGAAAAAGAACACTATGATTTGCAGGTTTCCTCCTAAGTCCAGATGGATCCCAGACAGTCCAGAGAGGGAGAACTTATTTTATTTGTCTCCCTCCCCCATTTCTCTAAATAATTTAATCTTCAAAGCATGTTGCAGGTGTTAATTAACACTCCTGGCTCTCCTGGGAAGGTAGGCAAGGGGGAACGCCTCCCCCATTAGTGAAGTCCAGGGAATAGACAGATGCAGAGCCTCAGGTAAGCAAAGGTTTAGAGGCCTTCATTCAAGTCGATCCACTGGGAGCTCTGTTCCTCTTCCCCATTCTTAGTGTCCTATGTTCCCAGGACAGTGAGAAAGCTGAGGCTAGGTAGTGGAGTCTTCTACAGGAAGTAATGGGAGAACTGGGAAGCATTGTGCAATTCATGGTCATTACGATTTTTCAAATGTTATGCCTTTGATTTAATTCATTTACTTGCCTTTTAAAATACACATATAAATACATACACTGGGTATCTTGTCAGAGCAAGGTGTTGCAAAGGGAATCACTTCTCGCAGACAAACTAGCTACCACTCTTCGGGAGCATTACTAAATGGGAACTTGGTCTTTTGAGTCCCACACTTAATCCAGCAGAAGCTGTTGTGTGGTTTGCTCCCCTGTAGGTGGTGGCTTCCAGGGTTGGCATGCTCCTGGTGTCTGAAAATGGATGAGATACAAACAGGACTATTGGATTATTGGATGTTGTGAATAGCTGAAGCGCTCCCAAGTCCTGGGGTGAGGATTTCCAGGAGGTCCGCCCTGGGGGCTGCGAATAGCCCATCTTCAATCCTGGTCTGTGTCCAGGGATGGTGATGATGCCAGTTTGTTAGAACTCTTGTCAATACTGTGTTAGTACTGAATAATCTCCAACTACCTAACAAAGCCAGCGAGACTGGAGTGGGTGCAGTGTGAGGGAACAGAGAAGAGGATCTTTTATGTGGCCAGTGTCCGCTGCTCCCTCTGAGGGCGGCACTTGGGTTCATCTTGTAGAAAGCTTTGCTCCAGCTGCTGATGGTGTTTCCCTTTGCTGCCGCAGGCTCTGAGAAGCAGCTGTAGACCTCTACCAGAGAGTCCTTCCTCTGAAGACGTCACCAGTGTGTGGAGCCTGCCGCACACCCACCCCCTGCCAAACCACGGCCTTTACCTGTGTCTTTCGGTGTTTCCCGTGCGACCCATCCTGTGGGAGTGCCTCGTGGGCTGCCCCAGAGTTCGCCCCACGCTCAGCCGCACCAATGGTGAAGATGACAAGATCCAAGACTTTTCAGGCATACCTGCCCTCATGCCACCGGACCTACAGCTGCATTCACTGCAGGGCTCACTTGGCCAATCACGATGAACTCATTTCCAAGGTACTGGTTTCCCAGAAGGCCTTTCTTGCCTCCCAGTCAGGGGGCATTTCCTGTTCCTGGGGTCACAGACTTCTAAGCTCTCTCCCATACAGTCTGGAATATTTGCATGCTGTCTTTTATAAGGGGAGGGCTGACCCACAGGCTGTCCTTTCTTTGTTATTTTGTCTTTTTTTTTTTTTTTTTTTCTGGAGCTGAGGACCGAACCCAGGGCCTTGCGCTTGCTAGGCAAGCGCTCTACCACTGAGCTAAATCCCCAGCCGTGCTGTCCTTTCCATGGAGAATTAACTCTGAATTGCAGGGACAGAGTAGAGGATCAGTTTATTTTAGAACTTGATGTCAACCCTGTTGGTGGCTTGGGGGCCTGGCGACTCACACAGTTTTGGAGTCCATCGGGCCTCTGCGTGTTAGGCAAGAACTCTGCCACAGAGCCATCCTCCATCTCCACTGTAGCAGCTTCATTGGCTGAGATGGGGGAGCCTCTAGCAAGCCTCGGGGGAAGGTGCGAGGCTTTATGAAAACTTGTCCTTTGGAGAGGAACAAAAGTGGCCTGTTAAAGCTGAGCCACTGGCCTGTAGGGACCTTTATACACGAAGTCAATACAGGGTGACATTTGATCATACCTGAAGAACGAGTCCCTGTTTTCCCAGAGGTGCCTTGACAGCTGCTTCTGAAGTTGGGGCTGGGGGTTACTAATGAATAAACCCAGGTTCTCGATTGTGTAATACAGGAACTGAATACTTCGGGCAGCATTCTCAGGGGAGCCGTCTCCCTCCCGGTCCTGGATTCCCAGGGGAGGAGAAACAGGTTTTACTAGGCTAGATGACAAAGAAAAATCGTGGGAGAATTTCCCCCTTAATAGTATCTTTCCTGAGAAGCTAGCCTCCACACAACTAAGGGACAAACAAATACTTACACAGACCCAGACTAAGAATACATTTGCGATCCTGAACTGTTTATAAGAACTGGCGAAGGCACTCTTTCTTGCTTGCTTCTCCCTGGGTTTGGTAGTCTCAGCCCAACATGGGTGACAGCTCCAGCCAGCAGTTACAGAACATTCCTCTTCAGCTGGCTGGCCTGACTGGCACATGAAGGCTGCCCAAACATCCAAGTCTGCGGTCATAGATTCTGAAATGAGGCCCCAGAACAGAATCTGTTGTTGTGGGTCTATTCCAGGCTGCTTAGTAACTTACAAGCTCCATACCTCCAGCCCCCAGGGCCCTGGCTGAATGGTCACCCATTCTACTCTGTTCTGTATTCCTGAACTGTGTTATTTACACTTAAGACAGCCTTTAGCTATCTACTATATCATCTCGTTGCAGATTTCTTGAGTTTTAGGGTAAATCCTTGACTGGAAATTTGGATGTGGGAGGCCATGTCCATGGGAGAACTAGCCAGTCTCCTGGCATGGAATGTGAGCCAAAAACCTTGTATTTGAGTTGGCGCTGTCTCCTTTCCACAACCTTTTTCTGTAGTCATTTCCAAAATAAGTGTTTCTATCTAGAGAAGCATCTATGGCATCCTTTTAACACAAGGAAGAAGTGTTTGTGGTGTAAGAAGCCACGACTCCCATGCACTTGAGTGTCCTGTGTACTGCAACCTGACACTAAAAATGCTATTCCACCAACCCTGGGACTCTTTATGGTGAGTGGATGGTCATGTTGTACCAGTGGGGAAGCTATTTCTGTCTGCGGGTACTCAGTAGGATTTCTTGATGAGGAGGTCTTTATTGGAGCTGGGCCTGAAAAGATGGATGGAAGTTGGACATGCAGAGAGATGGTAATGGTTTTCGAGGTTACGTCTGCTGTATTGAGTCAAGTGTTCGGGGCCTTCGATGGCCTGCCACATCCTTGTTTTTTTTTAGTTAGCTGCAGGACACATGCAGCACTCCATGGATATGAGGGTGGGGGTCTCTCAAGCCTCTGCCGAGAACAGCCCCCCTTTACCCCCTCTCATGTACCCTTCTGCGTCCTTCTGTTGTGTCCCTAGATCAGAATTCGACCCATGGCAAAAACTCAGTGAATGATCAAATAAATGGACAGATAGGGCTTTGGGAGAAGATGAGGGGGGGGGGGGAGCTTCGTTGGCTTCATGTCCTCCTTCCTACCCACCCCTTCTAGGGCAGGAAGGCTCACAAGTCCAGGCCAAAGTCAGCACAGGCTTGATTTCATTGGCTCCAGCCAGTGCACAGATGGGGTGCATTAGGGCTGGATGATTCAAAGAGTTGGGTGAAATGCCTGGCTGGGGAAAGAGTGAGGAAACTGTGCTGGGACTGTACAAAAGACTCCTTTATTTCCCTCTGCAGCCGCCCCAGCATTAAATAATCTATACATTCTTAAGCACGTCTGCCTAATGGAAAGATCATTGCCTCGGCCCCCTCCTTGGAAAAATGAGCCTTTTCTTTTCATGACCCCCCTCCTCCATTTAAGAAAGTTCAAGGAGATAATGTGGCTCCTGTTCTCCCTCTCGACTTAATCTCCTGTACGGTTTTAGAGTCTGCCCAGTAGGAGTTGAGAGCTGGGCAGCAGATAGCAGGCGTGGGGGGTGGGGGGTGCAGTGGAGCAATTAAATGAGGCTTTGTGCTTGAAATGGGGTCTTTAGTCAGAGAGCTGGACCTTTGGGGGGGCATGAAAATAGAGTAGGTCTGCCTTTATTGTGGCTCAAGAGATGCAAAGGTCTAGATAATGGAGTGTGTGCCTAGGAAGAATGGGGAGGGACTTCAGGCGCCCTTCCTGTCGGCGTGGCTAAGCCGTCAGGGACATGCAGCATTGTAAAGTTTTTTTTTTTTTTTAAAGATTTATTTATTTATTATGTATACAGAACAATGTGCCAGATCTCATTACAGATGGTTGTGAGCCACCATGTGGTTGCTGGGAATTGAACTCGGGTCCTCTGGAAGAGCAGTCAGTGCTCTTAACCTCTGAGCCATCTCTCCAGCCCCAACAGCATTGTAAAGTTTAAACATCTAGAGCGCGTTGATTCTGGTGGTGGAAAGCTTTGTCCTTCCCAGATCACTTTCCATACACAGGAGGTAAGTCGCCAGCAACCAGCTCTCCAACCTCTGAGTCTCCTTTCTTACTCACAAAATGGGCAAAGGGATATTCGCCGTGTTAGTGGAGTCTGAAGTCTGTGAAGGCTGTTGTAACAATGGACCGTCCACAGAAGTGGCTCCTGAACAAACAAATTTACTTCTCACACTTCTGGAGGCCGGAAAACCCCAGATTTGGAAATTTGGCAAACTCAAGTGTCACAAGGTTTACTTTTCAGTTCACAGATGGCTTTCTTGTTGCTGTGTGGCCTTCCATAGTGGGAGGGGCAAAGGATCTTTCTCCGGCCTGTTTCTTCGTTCTCGTATTTTGTATATGTGTTTGGAGGAAGTCTTACTGAGCCGTTGCCCGACATGGTCTTTTAACTGCTGGGCTGAAGAAGTCTTGCTTTGGCCTCCCAGGTATACAGGGCATGAGCCACCATGCTTGGCTTGTTCTGGCCCCTTTATACTGACAATAATCTCACTCATGAGGCCTCCGCCCTCGTGGCCTAGTATCTAAAGGCCATATATCTCAACACATGTATTTCAGTACATTGGGGTGGGGAGTGGACATTCAGACCATAACAAGGGGCAGGTAACCAGCACTTAGTGCCTCCATGCCCTGACTCCAGAGCAAAGCCTACCTTACTGGGTTGCCACACAGCTCAGATGAGATCAGGGATGCATGGGTGGATTGTAAATGACAAAGATCTTTGCAGTATAAAGTTGCTTCATTTCTTCTCTTGGCCTTACCATCCAAAATGCAAAGCGGGGAGTAGGTTGGAGGGGTATTCTGCTTCATAGCCATGAGTTTTCCATTAAGACCTGGTGCATAGGCCTTGGATGGATGGAAGGGACAGTTGATAGCCTAATGTGTCTATAGGAAGTCACACAGCCCTTGGTCTGTGGGAGGGGAGAACTTTGAATTGATACTATCTAGGGAATGTGCTGAGGCGTCCTACAGTCTCCCCGTAGAGGGTGTTGTGGTCTGCATGCTGGGGTGTTTGTCTGCAGAGGTATTTTGAGTTGGCATGCGGAATTGCTCGCACTGTTGTTGTCACAATGTTGTCAGCCCTAGCATAAAAATACTTTGGTTCTCAAATAACAATGGTTTCCACCAGATCAGTGAGTCCGTCTGCCTTAACCTCCCAAGCTGTCGAGATCTACAGGCCCCTGCCACCAAGTCCAGCTTCACAAAGCTTTTGTGCAGAGGCCTTCCCTTGCTCTCTTCCTGCCAACAACCCTCAAATGAACAGTAGGGCGTTTGAGAACTTGGGACTTCATTCCAAGACTTGATCCTTATCGGAAGGGCATTGTGGGAGGCTGTTGGGTGGGTGTCCCGGGCAGGTGGACGGAAGAAGTATTTTGCTCACCACCCAACCTGCTTGTTACTATTTGGTCAGATCTGTGGGTCTGGTTATTTTCTGGAGACAGGTGCTCCAGGACTGCAGACTGTCTAGTCTTGGTGAGGAAACACTTCAGGGTGTGGCAGCGACCAGCCTTAGGTCACAGCGCTCTGAACCAGCGATCTCTGTCTCAGCCTGGGCCATGTTCTGTGCAACGAGCCCTGAGCTGACTGGTCTTCTGGCTCCCGACAATCCTGAGGCTGGGAACTCAGGAGGCAGGTTTTGTTCCTTGTGGGGTTCCTTGGGCAGGCTCTGGTGGCCTTTGGACACTCTGTTCCTGCTAGGAGATTAGAGGTAGTACTGCTTTGAGAAGAGCAGGGGGGCCATATGTGCAGAAGCTGTATTGATCTGGTGGGCGCTAAAGGGCTAAGCTGGCCGTAGTGTCCCACCTGTGCCTTTGAGGCCTAGGGTTCTACACCTGGGGTTCCCAGCAAGACTTCTTTACCTCTCACTCCAGTGCAGTGGCTTAAAGGTTGCGGACATGGTGGGGTGCTGATGTGGTGGTACAAAGATCTCTCTCATCCTGCTGACAGTCCTGTCAGGCAGAACTTTGTTTCTCCTAGTTTCTGCTGCCCACCATCTTGTGCTTGTGGTGGTTTGTGGTGGTGGTGGTTGTGGGGGAGCCGCACGCCCGCACACCTTTAATTCCAGCACTTGGAAAGCAGAGGCAGACGGATCTCTGAGTCCAAGGGCAGCCTGGTCTATGGAGCGAGTTCTAGGACAGCCAGGGCTACACAGAGAAACCCTGTCTCGAAACAAAAACAACAAATACTCCGAAGCAGTGGTCCTCAATCTTCCTAATGCTGTGACCCTTTGATACAGTTCCTCATGTTGTGGTGACCCCAACCATAAAATTATTTCATTGCTACTTCATAACTAATTTTGCCACTGTTATGAATCATAAATATCTATCTGATATCTGACCCCCATGAAAGGGTTGTTTGACCCCCCCCAAAGGGGTCACATCCCACAGGTTGAGAACTGCTTTTGTAAAGTATTAATTAGGTCCTGGGCTGAGGATGCAGCTCAGTTGGTAGAGGGCTTGCTAGCATATAGCAAGCCCTAAGTTGGATCCCCAGAACCACAGAAATATGGCAGTCGGTGCATGTAATTCCAGCATTGGGGGTTGGGGACAGAAGGGTCAGCAAGTTCAGAAGTCATCTTTGACTACATCGCAGGTTCAAACCAGCCTGAACTACGTGAAATCCTGTCTCAAAAGGGAAAAAAAATTACATGAATAATATAGGAGTAGACAAAATGCCTGCATTTCCTTTTCTTTAGGTAAACCCAGAAGCAAAGTAGACACTGGGGTGTGAGAGCAGTGCTCTTGCTTTCCCGTGAGACGCAGGAACTCACAAGGAACAGGTCCATATGTCAGGGCTCTCACTAACCAGCCCATGAGCTTCTCTGGCTTGCAAATTGTGTTAAACTCTCAATTTGAGGGTGTGTGTTTGCCTGAATGTATGTGCATCACGTGTGTCCGGTGCTCGAGGAAGGTGCTCGGAACTGGGCTCTGGTCCTTTGCAAGGCTAACCAATGCTCTTAACGGCTAAGAGGCTCTAGCCTCTTGGAATTTTTTTAATCCAATGGATGTATGCTCTATTTTTTTTTAATTGAAATAAAATTAGTATTTCTATTTTGACAATGGGGAGAAAACAGGATTGAAGCTTAATCTATAAATATCTATCATAGAAGTTTTTAGCATACTGGGGCTCTGGTTCTACCTGGTAATTAGAGGGCTCTTAGAATCAGGAGGTTGAACCATCACTGTGTAGCCTAGTTGGGAGTCTTGTGCCTTTGAGTCTTTTTCTTTCTCTTTTAAGTTCTCTCTCCCTTCCTCCCTTCCTCTCTCCCTCCCTCTCTTTCCCCCTCCCCCCCTCCCTCCCTTTCCCTCTCTGTGTGTGTGTCTGTCTATATATATATATATATAGAGAGAGAGAGAGAGAGAGAGAGAGACAGAGAGAGACAGAGAGAGAGACAGACAGACAGACAGACAGACAATCTGTGCATCTGTGCCTGTGATTTTGTGTGGGACCAGCAGTCAGTTTCCATTGTTGCCCCTCAGCTGCTGCCCACCTTGTCTCTTATTGCCCTTGACCTCAATAATCAGGCTTGGCTGGCTGACTGGCTGGCTGACCAACCGACCCGGGAACCCCAGGAATCTCCCTGTCTCTGTCTCCCAGTGCTGGAATTACAAGTGCGTACCACCACACCTGGCTTTTTTCCTCTCTCACACCCAGCTTTTTACATGTATTGTGAGATTCAAACTCAGGTCCCCATGCTTAGGCTATCTAGGTTCATATCTCCTTAGCAGCAACATTTGTGAGCTATACCCAAAGCTTATTCCAAAGTAGTTTTTTTTTTTTTTTTTTTTTTTTTTTTTTTTTTTTTTTTTGGTTTTTCGAGACAGGGTTTCTCTGTGTAGCTTTGCGCCTCTCCTGGAACTCACTTGGTAGCCCAGGCTGGCCTCGAACTCACAGAGATCCGCCTGGCTCTGCCTCCCGAGTGCTGGGATTAAAGGCGTGCGCCACCACCGCCCGGCTCCAAAGTAGTTTTAACCAGTTAGGCTTTGTAAAGGGAATTATATTTCCAACCTGAAATTATTTCCTTCATTTCAAGTGTTTGCTCTGCAAAAGCCCTGTCTCCTCCGAATGAAGTATTAGCTCATTCATACTTCTCCAGAGCTGTCTGCTGACCACCTAAGAAGGTGTGTGTGTGTGTGTGTGTGTGTGTGTGTGTGAGGTAAAAGTGAGCTGAGTAGGAAAATCTCTGAACCAAGTGACTTGGTTGGATTTCAGCACTTGGTAAGAAGCTGTTTGGAACCGTAAACATTGTACTTTATGGTGCGTTCAGGGTGAGATGAGCCCACGGAAGAGGCTGATCCTGTCATGACAGTGGGGACTGAGACAGTTATCACCAGTATGGTGACACCTGTGTCCCATTAGCCCGTGTGTTACTTGAGATGATTATGATGTCATGTTATCTCTAGCATAGTTCTTCAAGATGACAGATTTCCTATTAGTAAAATATTAGCACCACAAGGCAGGCTTTCACTAGGGAGTCCCAATCTAGGGTCTGTGGACTGACTAAAAGAATCCCTGAAGGGCTGGAGAGATGGCTCAGTGGTTAAGAGCACTGACTGCTCTTCCAGAGGACCCAGGTTCAATTCCCAGCAACCATATGGCAGCTTACAACTGTCTGTAACTCCAGTTCCAGGGGATCCAACACCCTCACACAGATCACACAGATATATATGCAGGCAAAACACCAATTCACATAAAGAATCTCTGAAATTACGTGTGTAATCATATACACGTGGGTATTTCTAAGGAAGATAACTTCCATCAGGTATTTGAAGTTGTGGATTGAACAAGAAACCGGCTAAACCCCTACCTGCATAGAGAGTGAGGTTCTGTGCATACTTGAAAGACGTGCCCATGGACCAGGTGTGGTGGCACTTGCCTGGCAATCCCAGCACTTAGGAAACCAAGGCAGGAGAATGCCACACACTGTACTTAGAAGCATGTGGAAATGGGCAGGAGGGGCAGCATGAACAAGGGCCGTGGAGCGAGCATGCAGGGAGAAGCCATTCTTCTGGGTTAGAAAGTGTGTGGAAACAAATTGAAGGAATAGGTTGAAGCCAGATTGTTGGACGTTCAGGCTTCATGCTGTTGGCAGTTTGATGTTCCTGAAGACTAGCTACGTCATGCTGTGGCCAGCTTTGGTGATGCGTGTTGCTGTCTTGTGGAAGATGAGCTGCTGAGGCGGGTGTTGGGGGGCTGAAGTGGCCACTTGATTATGTCCTCTGCTGCACTGCTGTGATCTGAATGTTCTGGAAACGGCTTGGTAATTGAGGACCCACTATGGACTGCTGCTTGGCAGGAAATGCACAGTCAGTGGTTGAAACAATGAACCCCTGCACTTTTCGGCATGAACAGGGGAATCAGTTCCGGTTCTCAAGTCTTCAGCTGAACGTCATGGTTGCTCCCTGGGGAAGTGAATGGCCTGGCAGGTGTCCTGCTGCTCACTGGTCTGTTATCCAGGGGTTTCTGGGGACCAGGACTGATAATCGTCTTTGTGTGTCTCGCTGCCGACTACAGGGAGCTGGAACACAAATCTGCTCAAGTGGGATCCTTTTTGTGCGGGTATTTTAAATAAACACCAAAAAGAGATGTTGACTTGACCGAATGAGGCATGTCCTGCAAGCCTGCTCTGTGGATTACAAATAAATGCCTGCCAAATTTTACCCCGAAGACATTTGATCACTTAGTGAGGTCGCAGGTATTTATAAGCTAGTGTCTCCACTCAAAATACACAGGGATATATAGATATATCTAGATATATCTATATATCTAGATATATCTAGATATATATCCACATCCGTGTATGTATATGTATATATATGTGTGTATATGTATGTATGTATATTTTTTGAGACAGGGTCTTGCTCTGAAGCCCAGGCTAACCTAGAAATCCCTATATAGTGTGGGCCTCAAACTTGCAGTTACTCTCCTGCTTCGGCCTCAAGTGCATGCAGGTAGGCGTAAACTACCACTCCTGGCGAGAAACTTTCTCAGGAGTGTTCGTTCATGTTGGGGAACAAGACTTAGCTGTAGGACCACTCCTCTCTTGTAATTTTGTGTTAGCCCAGGCTCTCCCTATGGCCACTGCTGGTGTGGCTGCTGTCCACTGTTTCTTGTACAGTTAGTTCAGTGATATTCCATTTCCTTTATTGGACCCCTCCCCACTTATAGACAGTCTTGCTAGTTCCTCCATGTTGCCTTAGCCTGCCTGGTGCTAGGTTTGAAGGGGTGGAATCCTAGACCCAGCCTGAGTAATACTTCTTTAAACACTGCTCGAGGTGCTAGGGATGAGGAGAGGAAACCAGCATGATTCCTGTAGTGAGAGCCAGAGATCTTAGTAGGTGAGATGTGGAATGTAAGGCTCTCTGCAGAGGGCAGAAGAATGTTGCAGAGGAGACTGGGTTGGGCACCATTTTTAAAAAAAGGACTGAAAATCCCCATCACCGCTGCTTACTCTCTGTTGTGTGTCAGACTCTCCAGATATCTCGTCCTTCCCTTAATTTACGACACCTCTTCTAGGTCGACACCCCTCCTAGGTAGGCATGGAGTGGCTTGTCCAAGGCCACGGTTACAGAGAAGTCAGATAGGCCAATCTGGATCTGCCCAGTTCTTTTCACCACAGCCTGTCTCTGTGGCCTGGGCTGCTCCTCTGGCATTGGCTGACCTATGATTGTGTAGAAGTATTGGTGGTAGATACTTCCTCTGCTGCTGACATAACCCATGCCTAGGGAGTCTCTCTTGTTTCTCCACTTAATTGCCACACATTGGAGTGGTGGGGGTGGACCCTGGAATGGAACCGAGGGCCTCACCCATGCTAGGCAGGCATCTTGCTACTACTTGGAATCTCTGGGACTCTACCCATTCTCGAAGAGCACCCAAGGAGCTTTCCTAGGAGCTCTGCCCTGCCTGTAAGATTCTGTCCCTACTTTGTCCCTGCTTTGAATTGTTATAGACCTGCCTGGGTTTTACATCACACCCCAACTTCAGATTCTCACTATGGCCCCTGCAGGCTCGATCCTCCCATCTCAGCCTCAGTTGCTGGGATAAAGGGTCCGCACCACCACACCCAGCAGGTACGCTTTTTATATAGAATTACCTTGTTTCCTAATGAGTTCTAAACGCCCTCAGAATTTTCGAACCAAATGCCTTTGAACCTGAGCCTTCTCATTTTATGGATTGAGAAGCCAAGACCCAGAGAGAAATGGAGGACCTTTGGATTTTATTCCCTGCCCACCACTTACTGCCTTGCACATAAGGAGTGCTTATAAGTGCTGGGTGTAGCCCCTGCAGCCGGAAAATGAAGGTGTCAGCCTGTGATCTTCCAAGACTGCTCCGCTCCGGCCCTCCTTTTTCTACATGTGTCTAAACAAGTGCAGTTACGTTTCCTCCGACCTCCCCCACCAAGACTGCAGTGGGGTGTGAACCGGTCCACCAGCGTTCAGATCTTGGCTGTTCACTTGGTGGTTGTGCAAATTAGGTGACTTTGGTGTAAGCGACAGAAGAGGAGGAATATGACGGGAGATGTGTGGTCGAATGAAGTTTTAGGGAAATTAAATGGGGTAGCTGGTGGAAAGTAGTGTTTATTTACAGTGTGTGAGATAAAGTCCGTGCTTAATAGAAGGCAGCTTCTGCTGTCCCGTCAAGATTTGCTGAGTAAAATCAGATGGAATGTGACATTCGGATATAACCAGGGGCTGGTACTCTGTATTTTCTTTCTTCCTGGAGGCTTAGCCACTGCATGGTCTGCCGAGGTCTTTGCAGTCAAGGGGTCTCTTTCTTTTTTACAGCTCTAAGGTAATTAGATGCTAGTAGCACCCAGCATCCGGGCTCCTCTGAGGCCTTGCCTCTAGGCAGCAGAGAGGCTCCCACCTGCCCTGCTAATCTGTCAAGTGAGTTCGGGTCTTTGTTTTTGTTTTGTTTTGACCCACTTTTCAACCAGTTGCAGAGACTCCAATCCTCTGTGACAGCCGCTGCCCCAGCATCTGGAAGAGGGTTTCCAGGCTGCTGTTCCTCCCGAGCTGTGAATTGCTTGTCAGTTTGCCTCATTCTGTGAGACTGCAGGGTGGGGGTTCTTTGGAAAAGAGGCGCTTTTCTTTATCTTAAAAAACAAAGCAAAACAAAAACTGATATCTTTGTTCTCAAAGTTCAGCAAAACTCCGGAGGGAGGGTCTGACCTGGTGATCCTAAGTATTATCTTTGAGGTCAGGGCTGCCGAACCCTGTTCTCTCCCCTCCCTGGCCTCTGGCTGGTGTCTGGGCACTGAGTCAGAGGAGGAGGGGGAGAGGGGGTGGAGATAGTTCCACCAGCTGCTGCTAAAAACAGCAGCATCCACTCGTCCACAAACACCCTCTCTAGACCACAGCAGTGTCAGGAGCCATATAGCAGATGGTGTTGGTCTGACTTTCCCTATGGCTCCTCTCCCTTTGGATCTTTTTTTTTTTGGGGGGGGGTAACCTATAACCATCAGAAGGAAAATTGCCTAACTTTGAGAAGTTAGGATCCCCTTTTCCTTCCTTTTAGAGGTGGTCCCATTAAGAGCACTTTTCATTTTCCTTTTTCTTTTTTTTTCAGCATCAGTTTCTCAACAGATGGATGGAGAGAGATGTATGTGAGACAGGAGCAGCAGGAGACCTGCTGCTTGCTGTGAGCGCTATCCCTTAGCTGTTAGACTCTGGGCATGTGTAGCAGACAGAGAAAAGCCTTAGCCTCACTGAGTGGTCCACAGGACCCTTTGGCAGCCAGAGTGGGAGTCCTCACCCTGGGCTTGATCCCAGACTTTATCTGGGGTACCGAGAAGCCAATGTTTCCATACTGTTTTCAGTTCGGCTTGTCTTTACACGAGATGTCCCAGTGCGTTCAGCTCCCTCCCGACTGTCCTGTACCGCAATCTGTGCTAGCGAAAGTGCCTGCCTGCTGTTGCTTCCGTTGGGGTAGACTGTCCGAGCTCAGGGCCAGGCCTCTCCCCGTTGGCTAGTGGCTGCTTTGTGCATAACTCTGGACCTTCTCAATCTTGCCCACGTTTACTCCTCATGGTCGCCTCTTCCCTCTCCATACTGAAAGCTCCAAAGGACAGGTAGGGCACTGAGGAGGTTTATTTATTCCAGACAGATTCACCCAGGAACCCTAAGGGGAGGAAGCAAATGAAATCATATTTCTCCATCCTCCCCTTAGCAGGAGAAAGAAGCACCGCAGACTGTATCTGTGGGGGAGGAAAGCTCCTCCCTGCCTGTCTGCTTCTCCGTGAAAACAACAGGCCGTTCTGCCCTGGGCACTGAGAGGTGGGGGTGCTGGGGAAGTACACACGAGGAAGAAGGAAAGCCGATAAGATAAGCCCTGGCACATCTAGGTCACCAGGCTGCTGCCAGCCACCTGTGTGATTGGTCACCTTGAAACTGGCAGGGCGGGGGGGTGGACTTTGGTTCAGGGCTAGACTGGCTGCCTTCCATGCCTGGGTTTTTTCAGTAAACATTTATTGAGCGCCATTAGGTGCCAGGTCATGTGCTAGGCATTTCAGGCTCCCGTGTGTCTCCAACAGGCTTGTGTGGATCCCAGACTTGCAACCAGTGCTAAAAAAAGAAATGACTTCATTCAAAAAAAAAAAAAACAACAGCTTGTGAAGGGGAGTTGGGGGTGAGAGTGAGGAGCCTGTCCCCAGGAGTTGGGGCGGGGGGCTCTCTGGAGTCTTGATCCTTCCTTCTCTAGGTTAAAGCCAAGGGTCTGCAAGACTTTATAGAGAGGCCGGATAGTAAACATTAGGCTTTGCTGAGCCCCTAGTCTTAATGGCCAACCTCGGTGGTACTGGAGAAAACATCAACAAAGAGGCAAAGGTCCACTGAAACTTCCTTTACAAAAAGCAGGGGTGGCCCTGGGCTTCCAGGCCTTGCTAATGCCTGGGATAGATGTTTGAAATGACCATGGTGAAGTGAATGTTGGGGCAAGTGGCCCCACGGGACTTGCATCTCCGGTTGACACTGCGTGGCTTGTGCAGGAATTGAGGCCGCTCTGGAAAATCCCATTCCACTGGCTGGACTTCATTTTTAACCATTCCGCACCCACAGGTTCCCGCCATAGGTTCAGTTGGTAACTAAGCCAGACAGTGTACCTAGTCTCCTCATTTCTACCTGGAAAACAACATCATGTAGTCCTATTGGGTCAAGAGTCAGTGGTACCGTTTTCAAACTCCCGAATGGAAGGGTCAAGTCACTTCTGCTTGAGGCCTTAGACTAAATTTCAGTGTTGTATCGGACAAACGTCTTAACCTCCATGATGGTGGAACGCACAGTGAACACTGCTGTGTGGAGCTCTGGGCTATAGAGGCGGCCAGGATATAATTAATGCCTGGGAACAGCTTAGGTTCTAGGGCAAAAGACAAGCAGCTAAGCTGTTACAGAGTGGGTTGAAACACAGGCTTTGTGGAGTACCTGACTGTTCTGTATGCTGTTCTTTCTACGCTATAGCTGCACGCATATGGCGAGATGCCGTTCTGAGCTGAGATAGTGTCTTAGAGGAAATCAAGCCCGGAGAACCACAGGGAAGCCAAAAGGGCAGAGCGTGTTTCAGGGGAGCAAGAGGTCAACAGGTGTGGGTCTCAGGGTACACAAGGCTGTGCTGCGGAGTTTAGACTCAACTCGGTGCTGTAGGGAACCACCAAACGGCTTGAAGGGAGGGAACAGTAGGATTTGATGAGAACTGGAGGAGACTATTACAGCCTGGCCTGAAGGTCAGCTTCCCTTCAGCTTCTGTAAACTTGTAGCCTAGAGCTGCGCTAGCGTTGTTGATAGTGTGTAGCAGTTGGTAAAGCATTGATAATGTGCCGTGCCTGCGTATAATTAATAATAATCATCAGGCTCCACCCCTCTCTGCTGATGCCTCCAGCTAAGCAGCAGTCAGGTAAATCCTTTGCAAACTACAGGAAGCCAAGGACTGTGAGTGGCAGCCCCGTAGTGACCCAGAGGCTCACAGGGCCTGGGCACTCTTGTCTAGCATGATGTCCCTAACTTCTTGAGTGAGGGCGCCTGAATGATGAAAAGCTGGCAATTGTAGCCCCAAACTTGGAAGCCTTTTTTTTTTTTTTTTTAAACATAAAGTTTTTCAAGACAGGGTTTCTCTGTAGCTTTGTGCCTTTCCTGGATCTCTCTCTGTAGACCAGGCTGGCCTCAAACTCAGAGGTCAACCTACCTCTGCCTCCTAAGTGCTAGGATTAAAGGCTTGTGCCACCACCACCCACCCACCCACCCACCCACCCACCCCACCCCACCCCACTCCTGGGCTGGAAGCTTTTTCCATTACTTAAATTATATCACGTTTATTTGTGTGTGTGCATGCAGTGAATTTGCCTGTGCGAGAATATGTAGAAAGGCCAGAGGCCTGAAGCTTGGTAATTTGGCTAGGCTGGCCAGCTGTGAGTCCCCTGAATCCGCCCGTCTCCCAGCCATAGCCTCCCCTTCTCCCCCCACCGCTGGGGTAGAGGTGCGTGCCGCCATGCCCGGCTGTTCTGTGGATACTGCCCCTTCCTGCTTGCACAGCAATCACTTTACCACAGAACCAGCTCCTTAGCCCATATTCGGCTTTTTAAAGACGAGGACTTACCATATAGCCTAGGCAGGCCTTGAACTCAAGATCATTCTGTCTCTACCTCCAGGTGTGGACCAGCAGGCCTGGCTCTGTTTATTTCTCTTATAACCTTTATTTTTCTGCATGTGTGAGGCTGAAGTATATATTTGAGTGTACCTGCTGCATCTCGTGTGGAGGTCAGAGGACAGCTCGAAGGTGTCAGTTCTCTCCTACCTACTATGTGGGTTTTGGAAGTCAGGATATCAGACTTCATGGTGAGCGCCCTTCTCACTAGCCCCCCCCCCCCTTTTTAAATAGCGTTTTCTGGCTCATTTCCACGGCACAGGAGAGGATGGAAAGGGAGCACGTGGTCCTCAGCAGGGGTAGAGAGTAACCTTTCTTAAATTGTTTGGTGATTAACTCCCTTCTTTCCTGAAACTAGATGAGAAGAGGAAACCGGGAGTCAGCAGGGCTTGGGAGCCTTAATTAACTGTGGTCCAACTAGGTCAGAGGAGTGTGACCTTTGGAGTGCTCCCCCCACCCCCTTGACATGTATGCCCCAGCTCACTGGAGCAGAGTTCCCCCACCACTGGGGGGTTAGGATTCCAGCACCCAGCCAAGGGCATCTGTGCTTCTGTGAAGCGTGGCCCTGCCTGTTCATTCCCTTCCTCCCTGGCACTCTGGCCCTGCTGGAGCTGGTGTCGAGTTGCCCCGATACCCAGTCTCCTGTTTCACATCCTTAGGCTGAGATCCTGCAGCCGAGTGCTCTTCCAGCTTCCCTTTCTACTTGCCTCTCACTGATAGAGAAGCTCCTTGGGGGGGGGGGGTGTGTGAATCGTGGAGAGGTAGCTACCCCCCCCCATAGACCCCTTTGTCAGTGGGCACAGTGCCCTGAAGTCCCCAGCGCTGTGTTGGGTAGGGTGGCGGTACTCACTGCCTAGCTCCAGGCCTTTGCTGGCAGATGGAGTCCGGCTTGGCTGGCACCCAGTTGTGCATATGCTGAGGCTTTACCTTCGGGTGGAAACGGGAGGCTGAAGTTGGAGTCAAGAGACAAGGGAACTCTGTTTGAGGTGTGAGCCTCGAACACAAGGGCTCCCTGAACCAGGCTCTTTCTGCATGAAGTACCCTGGTCATGCCAGATCCCCTATCCTGTCCCCTGGGCTGGGCTGAACTGAGACCCTAGTGTGCCTGAAACAAGGGGGAGAAGAAGCCAGTGGACAGAGTGTTCCTGCTTTTGGAGGCCTGGGTCCTTGGGGACCGAGATGAAGCATCTCCCCTTTCCATAGACTGAGTAAGGAATGAGGTTTCTACCCAGCTGCACTGGTTTCAATTCACGCCATGAGACAAATGGGAGTGAAGAAAGATGGCAGCAGAGAGGAAGTCCACACCCCCTCCAGGCCTGCTTTGGAGAGTACCCACATACTCCCAGGCCAAGATTTCCTCCCACTACCCAGTACCTGGAACCCGGCTGTAGAGATCACCAAATTACCTAATTCGTAATGACCTAGTCTCAAGCTACTTTCCCATGGCTATCAAAGATGACTTGTGGGTCCGGTGCAGAATGACAGAAGCCAAGAGCCGGGCCTCCATGTCTACACTGGTCTTGAGTATCCAGTGTTTTCAAATGTGTATAGAAAGGTGGCAATTAGATGTTTGTCTCGGAATAACCCCAGCCTCTGTATTCTCCCAGGAGCCCTATCCCAGGGAAGATGATTAAAAATAGATCTGAGTAGTAAGTACTTCCTGCCTGGCAGATGCTGACAGCAAATGCTAGGCCTTGTGGCTGACCTTTCTTCTGAAATCTGCTCTGTTTCCATGATGCTAATTGAGTCCCTTGCTAGACCTCATCAGAGACTGACTGACTGACTGCAGAACACCAGGGCTTGCTGTCCTGGCCCCACTCAGGGAGCATTGTGAAAGCAAGCACTGTAGTGTATGAAACACCCACTCCTTGGTCCAACTGGCTGGTCCTTGTTGAAAAACTAACAAGTTCTGCTTTCAGGGGTACCGCCCTTCTGTTAGCTATGGCACAGCTCCACCCCCGTCAGTGATGTTGAGGGGTAAGGGAGCCATAAGAATGCCCAGTGTTTGGAAGTATACACAGTAGACAGGGCTCACAGCCAAAATGTGGATGGCTGAAAGGGGTCAGGGCCTCTCTTTGGGGTCTAAGAGTGGCCTGGACCCCCCATCCACTACTGCCTTTCCTCACCTGTGACGTGCAGATAATACTGCCTAAGTAGTCTCTGGGTTATATCTCTGGCCATTTAGACATCCTTAGTTCTTTACTTTCATAGACTACTTTAGATTGGCACCTTTTCTTTTGACTAGGAAATGATTTTTCAGTGCCTGATGGTTCACAGTGAGCCCTATACTCCACCACCCCCCCTTTTTTCTTTCTTTCTTTTCTTTCTGAGACAGGGTTTTTCTGTGTAACTTTGGTGCCTGTCCTGGAACTCACTCTATTGACCAGACTGGCCTTGAACAGAGATCCGCCTGCCTCTGCCTCCCGAGTACTGGGATTAAAAGCGTGCACCACCACCACCTGGCGAGCCCAATACTTTCATGTTGGCCCAAGAAGAAAGATGAACACCAGATTATATGGCAGGAATTTCAATTTTTTCACCTGAATTTGAGCCCTAAGCCAGGGGATCATCAGAGAGGCCAGCCAGTGGGCAACAAAGACAAAGAGGAGGTTTACCAACATGAGCGAAGAGGTCTAACTCTGAGTCAGAAGTGTTCAGTGTGTCAGGTGGCTGTTCTCTAGAGAATATGGACCCAGGGGGATTGCTCTGTAAGAGACCTTGCTCAGCTCCCTCAGTTCACAGATGGGCATTAGGCACACCATCCTCGGGAGAGGCAGGCTGTGGAGTTTTTCCTGGCTGTAGGAGCCAACAGGCTGGTTATTCCGATCCGGTTATGTTCTATTTCTGGGGAGGCAGAAATACCAGGAGTCATCATTGTGTGTAGCTTTGGCCTTTCAGCAGCACCTTCTGCGTTCTACCCGATTTCTGCGGTACACACTGGGACTTTTACACCCCCGCCATGTCCTTCCCCTGCTCCTGAAACAGGGTCTCTCTATGTAGCTCTGGCTGCCCTTGCTCACTGTGTAGACAACATCTGAGCTCACAGAGACCTGCCTGTCTCTGCTCCCTCAGTGCCCCGCTACACCTGGCTCCTTTTTGAGCTCAGGCTTTTTTTTCCCCCCTGGAGTTCATGCTGGTCTGGAGTTCACTGCATTGCCAAGTTAGTCTCAATTTGTGGTATTTCTTCTGCTTCCCCTCTCAAACGCTGATCATGACTTTTTAAATAACGTATCTGACTTCATAAGTGCATCATACAACTCTATGTCCTCAAAGGCATGTGAACGGAGAGGCTGGAGATGGGAATATGCTAATATGGTAGAAGCTGGACAGCTGCCACGGCAGGAAAGAACACATTCATCAGCCTCCTTTAGTTCATACAACCAACCTGAAGCACAGTTAATTGTTGTAAGTCCTTGTACGTGGATTAGCATTTCCGGGGGGAGGAGGTATGTAGCATTTAGGGCTGAAAATGAGGTACAGAAGCATAGAGCACAGGCAGGGAGATGTAAAGCCAAGTTGGGCAGAGAAAATGGAAAGGGGGTTGAAGGAAAGTCGATGCTGTCATTCCATTGCACAGAGGAGGAACTTGGGACCAGAGACATGAAGCCAGGGCAACGTGATCGAACCAGGAATTAAGTCTCGCTTACCCAAGCACGGTCATGGGTCAGCAGAGTATTTCCGAGAAATTTGTCCCTAGATTTCAGCCTTGTACAGACATCACAGGGCACTTACACAAACCTTGATGCCTGTTAGCTCACCAGGCATTCCACTCTTAGGGGACTGCTATTTACACACACACACACACACACACACACACATGAGAGCCATGGGTGGCCTGGAAGTTACCATGTAGACCACAGTATCCTAGAACTCAGATCTAGCTGTGTCTGTCTTCCAGGTGCTGGGATTAAAGGTAATGTTCCAGCTGGCCTAGCTATACTTCTTTTATTACACCAAACTGCTGAATGTTTGGTCCATAGGTGCTTGATGTATGCACGAAGAACTTCAGATAGACAACCCAAAGGATGTAAGGCCAGAAAATAAATCTAGGCAGCTCTGAGGTGAAAGGACTCACCTAGCTCATTGAAGGAATTTGGCGGTGTAGGGCCAGTTGGCTGTAGAAGGGGCTTACTCAGAAGGTAGAGAGTTTGCTCTAAACCATATTGTTTGGGAGATTTGGTTGCAATGAGGGCAAGAGCCATGTGGGTCTAAGAAATAAACACGAAGAAGTTCTGTGTGTTTGGAGGACTTCCAGTACCCTCAAAGCACAGCCCACTGTGGGGGCTTTCAAGGGACTGTGGTTACTGGAGCATTTGCTGTACAAGTCCCAAGCAGCCTTCTAATCCTTCTTTGCCAGCGAAAGGATTTTTACGGAGCTAAGAAGCTAAAAACTAACTTCTTAGCTTTGAATTATTTATTTCAAGTGTTGTGAAATAATCTTTCAGTAGTGAGCTGGAAAAGCTGTTTTTAGTCTAGGGCGGAGAACATTCCCTGGGTGGTCCTCAGTCAGCCTTACACATGGTAGGTTCATAAATCAAGTTTTTTTGTTTTCTTTTTTTTTTCATTTACTCGAGAGTGATCAAACCCAGAAGCGGTTTGCCGTAAGCAACTCATAGGGAACTGACTGGTAAGCCAGAATTCGAATTCATTAATTTTCAGTGCTTAATCCTGAAAGCTTGAACTGTGTGTTATCTTCCTGGAAGGTAAACCCACTTGAGCGAGAGAATTAAATTTAGACCATTAAGTAAATATGGCATCAGAGCAGAGGCATTTGAATAGCCTATGAGATTTCATCGGTGTTGACAGATTGACCCATCCTTCTTTCATTAAAGAAGAGACAGCTTTCCCCAGTGAACACCTGCTAGGGAGATCTTGGGACGCAGACTCAGAAGCCTTCCATAATGACCTTGACTTAAGGAGCTGAGTGAGGCTGGGAGGTTCCTAAAGTGGCTCTGGGCTTTCCTTGTTCTTCTTTGGAGGTGAAATTCATAATGTGCGCCAACCACCCTGGTACCCAATATACATTGAGACTAATTCCCTTCTTGGTAGGAGGCTATGTGTACCATACCCTTGTCACCCGCTCTTTGTGCTCCCCCAGATTTTTAGAGCCAATGGCCTGAGTCCCTGGTGGTGGTATTTGACCCTAGACATATTTCTTAAGCACTCTGTTTTCTACATCTGTAAAGTGGGGGTGATTTGATTTAACCTTTCCTTATTGTATTGCTTAGAGGACTGTGTTTGGATCACAGTTTGAATCATGCCTGGCACATGGTAAGTACCATGTCAGTGTGATTCATGACTGTCATTTCTAACTTTTTTTTTTCCTTCAGGATTTTACTACATTTTAACTTACTGTGTGTGGTTCTCTCTCCACCACGTGTTGGTCCTAGAGAATGAACTCAAGGTCATCAGACTTAGCAAGTCCCTTAACCTGGTGAGCCATCTCGCTGCTCCTTCAGTCCTTATCATGAACCACTTCAATATCATGTATTATTGACTCCGATTTCACTTGATTGTTAGAAATATTTAGAAAGCAGTTCCTTCTGTATAACTTATGGCTTGATTTAGCCCTGGAAGGCACTGTGAGCTTACTGCATTCGTCTGTGGGTTTAACCACTGACTCACTGTCATCCTTAGTATTATAAGGACATTTCATTTGCAAATGCCTCATTGACTTTGGGAGTAAGAGTGCTGATTGAAATATAAGTCAGCAGATATTTTGATTTTTGCATTTTGATTAGTATATTTAAAATATATTGATTATTTATACTTTGATCATAATAATAGCATTATCTTTCCTTAAATAATAGCAACTCTGAATTGTTTTCAAAGGCCGGATGGATTTGAGAGGAATTTAGGCTCCAATATGAATACTCTGTTAGAAGTTTTTCGTTTTGAATTGCACCGAATTCAAATTTGATTTGCATTTGCTGCCAGTGGCTGCCTGCTATTACATCATTCCACCGGCCCCAGTGGCCAGTTCAGAAAACACCCATCTTCCTTCGCAGGCCTTATGAGGGTGATCCTCTGTCCTCTGAAGAATGAGCATTTGCCAGGCCTTACTTCTCCAAGGGAGAAGAGAGGGAGGGAGGATACTGCAGGCTGACAACAACTTTCTCACTGCCTGGCTGTTTACGTTGGCATCTACCACTCAAACCCACTGCCACAACACCCAGGAACTTACCCTGCTTTAGTTCAGCAGAGACCAGCCACAGTCGCCAACTCCATCTGAGGCCCTGGGGCAGCTGAGGGATGAACCTGTGGGGTCTGTAACTCAAGGGTGATTTGGAAGGGAGTCTGGGAGGCCTGTTGGCACAAACACTGTAGACCAGTTGTGATCTCCCTAAAAGCTCTAGTTGTGTGAAGGGAACAGACTTATTAAGGCCTTTTTATGCGGCAGGCTGCATGCCTATATGCACACATGCCCTTAATATCACAACATCCCTTTTGCCTAGTATATTGTGGAGTAAGTAGGTGCTGTTTGTGAAATCCTTCTACATATGGATGCCAGAGGCTCAGAAATGACTTGCCCAGGGACATGCAGCTAGAGAGAGCTGTTCCAAGGCTTCCCAAGCACCAAAGTCGCCTGCATCCTCTTTACCAGCATCAAGCAGACATGAGTGGGTGAGCTGGGGTACCACCTGTCCTTAGGCCCAACCTTGAAACTGCAGGGCAGCTGGGTCATCAGGAGCAGGAGTGTGAAAGGTCTCATTGGAGGCGTAGATCCCAGACTGCCTTTCAGCAGTGGATCCAGACATCCAAGGCTCTTTTTGCAAATAGAGTGATCATGAATTCTCCCATGCACTGCAGATATTTCTCCCTTTAGAACAAGTTCCTTCTCCCCTCTCTCTGTGGGCTTCAAGAATGCGAGGGTAGATGAGACTCATGGGCCAAAGGCATGGAGGTGAGACCTCAAGGAAGGCATCCTGTAGAAGTCCCTTTCCTGGAGTTTATTTGACACGGGGTCTTCCTGTGTAACTGTGGGTCACATGGTACTCATCACATAGAGCTGTGGGAAGGTCTTCCGGGTGCTGGGATTACAGTATGCCACAACAGACTTTATGTCACAACTAAGATTGCTAGATCCCTGTGTGAAGTTTTTTGGTAAACCATGAAGATACACAAATGGCTTTGTTTTATCCCAGTCTTCCTGGTGACCTATGTCCCAGTGTGGAAATCACAGCCAGGAAATACCTTCATAATTAGCCGTCTCCCCCGTGTCCATGTGAGTCCATTTCCCTCAGTTCTTATTGTAGAGAAGATGGAGGGTCTTTTCCTCTTAACTAAAATTCAGTTACCATAAACTGCACGTGTATGTTCTAATTCTGGAAGTTTCTAGCATTGTCTGTTATTACCAGCCTTCTCACTTTTCCATATGCTTCATCAAGGGTGAAGTCCAGGAGGATTGAGTGCCGTTTTGCTCGGGTTCTAGCCCTTTGCAATGGCTCCTACGGTTTATTGTGACCCTAGAAAACTCCATGAACATTCACGATAGACAGAAAAGAGGATAAGAATGAATAATAGGAAAATGGCTGACCTGACCCTTTCTCACAACATGCCACATCTGTTTCCTGCTGGTTAAGGGATGGCGCCAGCCAAAATTCCAAGGGAAAAGGTCTCACTGATCCTCCTTTGTACCTATACCTAAACTACTTGGCTACCATCCTGATGAAGCTTTGAAAAGCATTCCAAAGGTCAATTTTAACCACCTCTTAAGTATAGTGCCTCATGCAGCTCTGTAGGGTGGAGAGGGGACCTGCTGCCGGGGCTGAGGCAAGAGAAAGGATGCTGGGAGATTCTTTCTGGAGTGTGAGAATCTTCTGGAATTAATGATATTCATAATTAATAACAATTGTACAACCTTGCAACTCTACCAAGATCCACTTGATATTATATTTAGGGACACATTTCCATCTTCCTTGTTATGTCTCAAAAGTATTTTTGAGTCAGAATCTTATATTCTAGCCCAGGCTAGTCTGGAACTCACTAGCCTCATTCTCCCTTTTATGATGACGCTTGAGTTGCAAAGAGGAGAATCTTCGTGGTAAGAGAGAGGCCGAAGATCTGGATCGGCTGCTAAAAGCACTGGTGTCTTGGGGTGGGCCTGGATTTGTTTCCCAGCACCCACATGGTGACCTACAGCCATCCATAATTCCAGTTCCAGGGCATCTGATGCCCTCTTCTGACCTCTCTGGGCACCAGGCACACATGTGATGCATATGTTCACACACATACAAAACACCCAGACACATAAACTGTTTTATTTTTGAGACAGAAAGATGAAAGTCACCAAAGGAAAGAGCCTTGAAGAGTTAAAGGCCAGCTTTTCCATCTCTTCCCTGGGCTCCTGAAAAGAAAGCCTTGAGTGGAAATAGAATGTGTCTCCTCTGGACTTCATTCACCTTGTGAGGCTCACTGGGTTTTTTTTTATTTTGTTTGATTTGGTTTTAGAAACAGGGTTTCTCTGTAACAGCTCTGGTGGCCCTGGAACTCTCTGTAGACCAGGCTGGCCTCGAACTCAAAGAGACCCGCCTGCCTCTGTCTCCTAAGTACTGGAATTAAAGGTGCACGCCACCACCTGGCTGCTTACTGTTCCTAACTCCCCTTTGAAATAGACGTGATTTCCATTTACAGTTGAAAAAGGAAAGCCGAGAACGGATCAAATCAAGCCGCCAGGAAGTGGGGGGTTCACAGTCTGAACTGGAACCCCAGTCTTCTGGGGTGACTAGCTCCTCACCCCTTACACAGATAAGCAAGGGCTTAGTCTGTTCCCAGAGGTTACACCCGCTCCCCGCACCTCTGCATTCTGCCACCTCCGAATGCCCCAGTTTACTCTCTGAGACAGGGTCTCGCTGTGTAGCCCAGGCTGGCCTCGAACTTGCATTCCTCGCCCCTCTGCCTCCCACGTGTTTGGGTTACAGGCATGCACCACCACACCCAGCTGCAGCAGTTCTCCTGCTTTACAAAGGAGTTGCCTGCCTTCCAGACTTCCAGCAGGGCCAGAAGTGAGTGGTTTTGGCTACTAAACAGGAAACTCAAAGCCCTTTCTGTTTCTTTGAGCTGGCTGGAAGGGCTGGGCCCGTAACTGGTACTGTACTTTATAGGACAGAAGAAAAGTTTTGTATGGCTTGAAGACAGAATGAAACCAAACAAAGCCTTTGGTGGAGGCCTGCACACCAGCCTTGGTTGATACACAACACGGAAAAGAACCGCCTTGTTGCCTGGCAGTAATGATAGCAAACAAATGTGTTTGACAGTCTGGCATCTCCTGCTCTCGGCTCTCTCTGCCTCATTTTAATTGCTTCCTTAGCTCCCCTTCAGCTTCCCCACCTTCAGAACCACCCTCACCCAAGGGAACACCAGGCTGTGCCAGGTTGTGCTGGGCTGGGCTGGGCTGGGCCGGGCCCCACAGAATACAGTGACCCAGCCGGGCTATTCTTGTCTGTGTCTATTTGCAAGAAGCCTGTTGTTCTCATTGTCTGTTTTTCTCATCATAAATGTTGAGTTGGCAGGGTCCCTGGGGTGGTAGAAGCCACGGTAGAAGAGCGTCCAGACTTCTGCCTCAGAAACTGCGGCTAGCTGTGAGTGCCAGGCTGAGGAAACAGACGGGCGTACCTGAAGTCATATTCCCACCAGGACAGCCCTGCTTGGGTCCAGCACCCCTTGGTAGGGCCTGGACTTCCGCCAGCGTACTCTCACCACACATGTCTGGAGGATCTGTCCTGGCATACCTGTGAGCCACCTTTGAGCCTAAGGAGATTATTTTCTTTGCCAGGCATCCTACCCCACAGCCCCTGCTCTCTAGGAATTTTAATCTGTGTCAGGCTCAAAGTAGTTACTTCAGGCAGTGCCCTGAAGCAGATGGGTATTCCTAGTGCGGTGCCCTTTTAGAAATGCTCGAGCATAAGTTTACTATACATATTCATGGTGTGCATGAATGTACTGCTATAAAGTGTAAATGTTGTGAACTGTAAGAACTTCATGTGCGGCCTGGAGAGAGGGCTCAGTGGTTAAAAGCACTGACTGCTCTTCCAGAGGTTCTGAGTTCAATTCTCAGCAGCCACACGGCAGTGCATGATCCAGTGTCCTCTTCTGGTGTGCAGACATGCAGACAAAACACTTGTATACATAAAATACACAAGTAGAGCTTTAAAAAAATTTTTTTATGGGCTGGGCAGTGTTGGCGCACGCCTTTAATCCCAGCACTCGGGAGGCAGAGGCAGGCAGATCTTTGTGAGTTCGAGGCCAGCCTGGGCTACAGAGTGAGTTCCAGGAAAGGTGCAAAGCTACACAGAGAAACCCTGACTCGAAAAAAACTAAAAAACAAAACAAAACAACAGAAAAAGGAATCTGTTTTTTTTTTGTTGTTGTTTTTTGTTTTTTGGTTTTTTTGGTTTTTTTGGTTTTTCAAGACAGGGTTTCTCTGTGTAGCTTTGCGCCTTTCCTGGAACTCACTTTGTAGACCAGGCTGGCCTCGAACTCACAGAGATCCGCCTGGCTCTGCCTCCCAAGTGCTGGGATTAAAGGCGTGCGCCACCACCGCCCGGCAAATCTGTTGCTTTTAATGTTATTTTATTGGCGATTTTATTGTTTGACCGTTTCATAAGTTTACATGCTGACTACTAGTTGTTTTGCCCTATTACCCTCTCTGATCTTTTTGTCTGGTTGCTTGACACAGGGTCTTGCTTTGGAGCTACGGCTGGCCTCAGACCCCCCTACATACCCACCTGCCGGGTTAAAGCATGTACCACCATGCCTGGCTTCTCTGAGCATGCTCAAAACACAAAAGCATGGGAAGAGTGCGGGCCTGCTGCAGTCTCAGCCCCTGAGAGCTGGAGGCAGGAGGAAGGACAGACAGCTGCTGTGCAGTGAGTTTGTGGCAAGCCTGGGTTTTGTATACAGAACTCCAGCACAAAGGAAAGAAAAGGAATCGGCTGGTTGTAAAACAACCTGGGCAATTCCTAAAGTGAACCGTGCTAGAGGCTGGAGGGATGGCTCCATGACTGAGAGTATTTGTTCCTCTGACCAAGGATCTGGGTTCAGTTCCCATGTCAGATGGCTCACAACCATCTCTAACTCTAGCTCCTGGAGGTCAGCACCCTCTCCTGACCTCCGGGCATCAACTTAGATACATACTCATAAATAAAATGCATCTTAAGATTTTAAAAATAATTCTGAGTAAAAGAAGCCAAACAAACAATACTGCATAGTGTGTGACAGCACTGATTACCCATGGAGCCATTATTGAGA
The DNA here is from genome assembly GCF_007827085.1 of Peromyscus californicus insignis. NCBI lineage: Eukaryota > Metazoa > Chordata > Mammalia > Rodentia > Cricetidae > Peromyscus > Peromyscus californicus. The sequence goes on from NW_026294551.1 coordinate 35,765,698, forward strand.
AAGGGGCACAGAGAAGAGGGAAGGGAGACTCGGAGACCCAAGGAAATCCTGAGGGATGATGGATAGTCAGGGATCTCTGTTCTTTGTTTTTGTCTCACTGTCACCCTGGCTAGCCTGGATCACTCTTAGGTAGACCAGGTTGGCCTCAACTAACAGATGTGAGTGAGGTGTAGTGGCAGGTGTCCTTAATCCTAGCATTCTACTTTCCCTAAAGAAAATGCACATCTGCCCATAATCAGACTGTTTTTACAGATAGATGCTGAATGATGTTCTGAGATCATAGAGTAAATCTGCATTTAATAACTGGCTATTTGGTAAGGGGGTGTTGTATTTCTAGAATATGTGAAGAAAGGCACGTGATACGGTGGAGAAACAGCAGTGAGTTTCATATAAAAATTTATGTGAATTAAGCCGGGCGGTGGTGGCACACGCCTTTAATCCCAGCACTCGGGAGGCAGAGTCAGGCGGATCTCTGTGAGTTCGAGGCCAGCCTGGGCTACCAAGTGAGTTCCAGGACAGGCGCAAAGCTACACAGAGAAACCCTGTCTCGAAAAACCAAAAAAAAAAAAAAAAAAAAAAAAAAAAATTTATGTGAATTATGTGGTGGTTCATGACTTTAGTCCCGGGCAGAGATGGGCCAGCCTAGTATACATAGTGAGTTCTAGGCCAGCCAGGGATAAATATATGTATAGTGAGATCCTGCCTCAAAACAAAAACAAAAACTGGTTTTCTGAAATGCTATATATAAATTAGTGCCACCAGGTCTGGTGATTATCCTTAATCTTGATTGTGGTGATGGCTTCACAGGCATACAGATATCAGAACTCATGAACTAGTGCACCCCAATAGTATTTAAAGAAAAGAAATACAGAGGCGGTACACTGTAGTATTTAATATATGCTGATGTACTGGATGTAATGGCTCATACCCATGATCCTATCAGCTTTGGCGGCTGAAGTAGGATTACTGGGAGTTCAAGGCCAGTCTGGCCTACATAGTGAGACTCTGCAAAATAAAATGAGCAATCATTATGTGCCAGATTCACATGCTGTGTTCTGGGGGTTCAGAGAGGCGTAAAGATGTGAGTCATGTCTTCTAAGACTCAGAGCATAGTTGAAGGAGTTTGATTTTAAAAAATTAAATCCAGATGCCAAGAAGGGGCTAAGAGTCCAGATCACAGGTGTTGGTGGTAAGTCTTCCTGGGAAGGTCAGAAAACAGGGTGGGCAAAGCTGGGGACATTAACTATTGAGTGTGGTTGGGCGTGGGCTAGAGTCCAGGGCACAGTGGCGAAGTAGCAAGAGAAGAGGCCACTGACCGAGTAGGCAGGTTTTGTTCCCTGGGCAGTTTGTGGAAAGTCTAGGCTGTGTCACTGGGACCTCTGTGTTCAGTGTTGAGGCCATGATACCCAGAGCAGCTTCGTTGTGCCTGGGAGGTCTTATGCTCCCTGGGATGGGCAGCAGCTGGGGAACATCTGCTTGCTCCTTGAGTTGCACCTGGGCAGGAAGGCATCCAACTATCCAGCTGTTCAGTAGCAGCTTCTCCACAGGAACTCTGCCTTTCTCTGGCCAATGGCACCAACTTCCAAAGACCTGTACTTCTGACGAAATGGCCGTCTTCGGCACAGTGATCTGAGCCGTTGGGTCCTCTTCTAGTCATCTGTCAAGTAGATGCCCCAGATTTCTTCAGAGTTCCTTGTTTCCTTGTCTGTTTTTATACTCCACCCCCCACCCCCCCCCGAGCTGACTAGGAAGTTAAATTCGGATACAGTTGTCATACCACATTAAAAATGTAAGCAGCAATACAGAACATGACGGGCTCATGTCAGCCAGAGAGCTCGGTGAAACTGGAGAGGGGAACCACGGGCAAGGCCTGTGCGGATGGAAGTAGACGCCAGAGTGCGTGGCAAGCTCTGGCTCCTTTCTGTCCCATCCCCGGTCCCTCTGCCACTCATCAGAAGGCAGACCTAGCTAGAGGTTGAAACGAGACTTCTGCTGGACTGCTGGGTAAGCGTCTCTTGAGACCTAGAGACCAAGCCACTTACACACCAGAAGTGGAGCCCTAGACTCCCCCTCAGAGCCCGAACTGCTGTGGCAGGTAGAATTGACCAGAGCCAGGTGAGATGAGTACAAGTTCTGATGCTGGGATCTGAGCAGTGAGAAGAGGACAAATGTGTCCCCACTGGCTTCCCGTGCCTAGCCACCGTGAAGCCATGGCTAGCACAGGTGGCTGACACCAGGTTGAACCAGGAAACCTGGTGTGGATTAATCCTCTTCGTGAATTCACTGTCAGGCAATGTCAAGAACGGAGGGGTATCTAGTTACTTGGAGTTGTGTCGTTGTTAAATAAAGATCGTGTTTCTCGGTGTACCCCATGTTAGTGCTGGTACTCCAGGCTGCACCAGCACACCGGCCTGGCTGCTTTCTTGGAACCTGGACCCCTGTCCCTCATCTCACCTGAGCTGGTAAAAATAGCCCACGTGTGGACTGGCTTGATTTCTGTTGAACATTTGTTCTGCCCTCCCCTCCCCCCACATGCCTCCTGCTGGCTAGACTCCTTGCCTTTTGCATAGAAGGTCAGGCTTGTCAGTATTTGGGGTCTGTCTCCCGAATGGCCATAGGAGACCCGGATGTCTAACGATTGATTTGTTTTCTTGTATTTCAGTCGTTCCAGGGAAGTCAAGGACGAGCATACCTCTTTAACTCAGTGTGAGTGTCTCTGAATGGAGCATCTTATTTATTGGGTGAAATTCTTGAGGGGCAGGGAACGTACTTCTCAGCGATTCGTCAGTGACCTCTGCCTTAGTAATATTGAGGGGCATTCCCTAGCAGTCAGTGTCAGTTAACTTAGGGGAAATTTTATTGGCAGCCCCTCCAACCAAATATATGTACCCAGTACTGTGCTCCAGCACTGGGTCTTCCCACATAGAAGACAGACAGACGTTGAGGGGCTTCTGCCAGACCTTCAGCATAGAAATCAGCCAGACCTGAGATTTGTGATTGGGGGTAGAAAGCAGGGGTGAAAAGAACCCATGGTGAGGGGAAGAGAGAGCCTCATCCCTCCTCCAGAGGATGTCTACACAGCCCGTTGTCAACCATGGACACATTCATAGCCCCTGCCTGGAATAAGGAGGCAAAGCTCACAGACACTTGATGAACATAGGAAATCTAGCACAGCTCGAAACAGGTGTTCTGTGAAGGAGAATAGCATGTTTGATACTCAAGGCTCACTCACCCTTACGATAAGGACTAAAACACGTGGTCTTGTTCGACATCTTAGGCACCATCCAGTGCTCTGTGACCTTTAAGGATGTCTCAAGGCTGTGTACTTCACTGTGTAGTTAGCAGACGAGGGCAGGACAGATGAGTGAGTGAGCAGCTGAAGGCTGTTGGATCCCTGGAAGTCCTTGTAGGAGAGAACCCACTCACAAAGTTGTCCTCGCCTGCACACATGCACCATAGCATCCATGTGTACCCCCAACAAGTAAATGCAATACCATTTTTTTTTTTAGTTACAAGATTAAAAACTTGTGCCAGAAAATTTAAATCCTTAGCAAACTGTCATCCAGGGCTATTTTGGTAAACCTACAGAATTTAATCTTGCAGATCAAGAATTCATTCCCACTGAGGTATTTCCATGTGGCTACCTTTGAGGGGATGGATGTTTTTCCGTTTTAGACCAGCTTCTTCCAAATGCTGGCTTCCCTGGGAGCAGCCTTGTCCAGTCAGCTTTTGCCAACTGGAGTGACTAATGGTTGTTTATGACTAACTATCCGCTCTCTCTGTCTTTGGCGTAGAGTTAACGTGGGCTGTGGGCCTGCAGAAGAGCGGGTGTTGCTAACAGGACTCCATGCAGTTGCAGACATTTACTGTGAAAACTGCAAAACCACTTTGGGCTGGAAATACGTAAGTACAAAAGAGCCTGGGTGGGAGGGGGCTGGGAGCCATAGCAAAGGAAGGGCCTCCTGTCTGAGGGATGCTCTCTTCCAAACCGCTTCCCTCAGCCCTGGGCTCTTCTTACCTTTGACCATGACAAGAGACTGACTCCTCCATGCTCACCCATTCACCTGTCCTGGAAACACTCCTGTGTGTGTGTGTGTGTGTGTGTATTTTCTCCCCCCTTGAGCTGAGGACCAAACCCAGGGCCTTGCACTTGCTAGACAAGCGCTCTACCACTGAGCTAAATCCCCGACCTACACGTATACTTTTATAAAAACAGGACTTTGTAACATCTTCTGACAGCTTCCTGTGTGGTAGGGGCGTGTTGTGTAACAACCCCGGGAGGATGGCTCAGTCAGCAGAGCGCTTGCCCACAAGCGTGAGGACCTGAGTTCTGATCCCCGGCACCCGTGGAAAAAGCTGGTGCGGCGACCCATTTGTAATCCCATCACTCGGTAGCGATGTATAAACCAGGAGAATACTTGGGATCGGTGAGCTTTGGGGTCCATGGGAGACTGTCTCAAAAAACAACTGAGAAAGACACCTGACGTTAACCTGTGGCTAACACACATCCTCCCTCCCTCCCACCCCCCTCTCCTTCCCTCTCCCCCACCTCCACCCCCCAACACCCCCACCCCCACCACACAAACAGATGCACATATACACAAAAATAATTAAAAGCACTGGCTATCTAAACCTGGTCCTGCACACTTGTAATCCCTGCACTTAAGAGCTTGGAGCAGGTAGATTGTTGTGTTAGAGACCCAGATGGACCACGTGAGACCCTGTCTCAACAAACACAAAGTGAACAGCCAGTCAGCCGACAGACAATACACCGGGGGCTGGCGTCCCCCCTTGTGTGGGTCTCTACTAAAGCATAGGTAGTGCTTCCACAGCCCCCAGCTAGTGTTTAAATAGCATCGAAGCGTTGGAATGAGGTCCAGACTGGGCTCTGTCTCTTAGCTGGCTATATATGTATCTTCATGCTCAGCTTTTTGAGTGCTTATGAATACAGTGGCACCTGGGCATGGTAGTGCACCCTGGAATTGCAGTATTTGGGAGGTGGTGGCAGAAGGATCTTGGCCACCCAACCTTGCTGTGGAACTAATAAAAGCTCTGAAAAATATTAAAGTTTATTGTGGGAAAATAAATTACGAGCAGTGGGACTGTGGGGTGGTGGGATTAGGTCTTGCTAAGGACCAGCTTGGCCTGCAACTCGGGTCCTTTCTCTTCAGCCTGCCCTGAGCTGGACTTACAAGTGCGGACCGCTGTGTGGCCACAGTTCTGATGCTAATCATCTAGGGGTGTTACTGTTCCGCTCCTCCTGTTTCATGATTGTTTGGCTGCTTTGTTCGTTGATATAGTTTAGAGGCGAGAGATAAACTCCCAGTTGGCTGATTTCATTTGTTGCTTGAGGTTCAGGTTCAGTGCTCTGACAGAATTTTACAAAAAGCTGTTGACTAGAAACTTAAGGCTAATGAGAACTGTAGAGTACTTTCCTAGCAGCCCTGAGTTTGGTCCCCAGAATCAGGGGAAGGAGAAGAGAATGTGGTCCAGTCCCTGTTGATGGGAAGGATAGGACGTTGGGGAAGCATCTGCTGACTCATAGTGATCACCCTTTGCAGTGTTTCTGTGGACTTTCAGAACACTCCTATAGACCGGTGGTTCCCAACCCTCCTAATGCAGCGACCCTTTAAGACAGTTCCTCATGCTGTGGTCACCCCGCCTGACCTTAAAATTATTTTTGTTGCTACCTTCATAACTGGAATAACTGTTATGAATCATAATATAAATACCTTTGGAGACAGAGGTTTGCTAAAGGGGTCACGGCTATAGACAGTTTGTAATTGAGTGGCAGGTCACTTGGTTAGAGGGCAGTTAGTTCTAGAGACTGACCCAGACCACTGGCTCTTCTGCTGGAGTCTAGTGCCGCCACCACAGATGCCTGTGGGCAGGTGGATTTGCTTTGCTTTTCCTCTACGTAGCAGCCACCCGTTTGCCCTTGGTCACTCAGTGTCCTTTCTCTTGCTCTGTCCCACAGGAACACGCTTTTGAAAGCAGTCAGAAATATAAAGAAGGCAAGTACATCATTGAACTAGCGCACATGATCAAGGACAATGGCTGGGACTGACCTGACAGCACCCCCAGGAATGCCATCCAACTGAACATTCTACCCAAGCGTGAGAGAGTGACTGAACAATTGGTTCCATCCATTTAGGGGCCTTGCCATCAGGGGGCATCCTCCCACCCTGACGCCATCTTTTTGGGTGACTGGCCTCTAAATCGCTGTCTCTCTGTCTCTTTGCTTTGTATCTGTTTGTGAGTTGATCTTGGCTTCTCTGTTCTAGTGTTGGCTGAAAACAAAAATACAGAACAGAACAGATCCTTGGCCGCGTGGTGGCAGTCCACCTTGGAAAGGGGCCCCCAGCCCATAGGAGAGCTGCCTAATGAATGACCTCTTGTCAGAGCAGTGGTACATGGGCATGAGGAAGAGCAAAGACCAACCCGAGAGTCCTGGGGTTGGGGAAGGGGCAGGCAGGAGGGTAGGGGTAGAACAAGGCTGTCCTTCTCTTGGGGACCTGGCTTGAAATAATTGACTTTTTCAAAAAGACAAAGAGAAAAAAAATACCTCATGACTGTGTTCTCTCTGACAACAAACTTCTGTCCTAACATCAAATGTGCCAGGATAGCAGATTAGCACAAGAAATGGCCCTGATTCTAGCTGACAGGGCAAGACCCCAGCCGGCATGCTGGGCCTGAAATGGAGAATGTCCTGCTAGGGTGAGGGGGGGCATAGGTAAAGCCCCAATGGGTTTTAGTGACCCCGATGCCCCCCCTCCACCCCCACCCCACCTCTGGGCAATCACCTCCTGGTCTTGGCTGTTGTAGGTGAAGGGAGATATGCAAATGTCCCATTTAACTAACACCACACTGAAATCGGTGATGGAGGGAAGCCAGGGAGCCCTTGTTGCCGCCTGGGAGCTCCTGATAGCGAGCAGGAAAAGTAAAAACTGGGAACTAGTCAGCAATTCTGTGAGAGTGAAGCAGCAGAGGAACAGCTGAGATTTGAGCCAGCTCTGGCTCGGCACATCTGCCCTCACCACTGTGCATGGGGTTAGCCGATCTCTGTGCATAGTTTGGTTCTTTTTTTTTTTCCCCTCCAGTTCCATCATAACCTGGGAAACAAAGATCCAAGATTCCATCCCTCATTGCCTCTCTTGTTAGATCTGCATGTCTTAGGAGGATACCTTTTGACAATGTGGTCCAGCAGTGGCAGGAATTAGAGATTCCATAATGCCCCCTCACCCCACCCACCCACCCACCCACCCCAGCCTCCTTGCTTTAAGGATGGGGAGGAAAATCCCTGTAAGTCTCCTGAGATGAAAAGGAACTCAGTGCTTTGAATCAGCACTGAACGTTTTGCGGCAGTTCAGCTATTATGTGGCTCATGGCCGAGCCTCGTTTGCATTAATTTCATTTCTTAGGCAGAAAATGATGTTAAAATACTCGCGTATGAGGTAATTCTCAACATCATTCTTTAAGCTGCTCCTACAGGAAAATTCACCTCTTTTAAAAAGAGCCAAATAAAAGAGAGTTCATGGGGATAAGAATCTGTAAAATTGATTAACCCAGATTACATCAGCTGGTACAGGACGTTTTCCAAATCTCATCTTCAGCAGAATCAAATTCCCAGCAGGAGAGAGCTCTGGTGGACGTGGCTTTGTCCCCCATGTCCTGATCTGGGAATGGAAGAACTGAGGCTTTACCCTGTCCTGCTAGTGGCGATGGCAGGGTGGCAGGAAGCAGGCCAGCTCTGTTTAACAGCGGAGCGCTCCTCTTCTGGGACACAAGAGTTCCTAAAAAACGAGATTTTGTTCTCAGGTCTCCTTGTCCAGAGCCTTGGAACACTAGCTCAAGCTCCCACCCTACCCCTCTGGACTGCAGGACCGACTGAGCCTCAGAAGGACTGAGTTGCTTCCTGAAAAACCACCCCGGGGCTCCCAGGCTCAAGTTCCCAGTGACACACATTTTTCCACTTTGACATTCCTAAACTGGCTTGCAGGCTCTGAAGTCATGCCGCCCCCACCCCCCACCCCAATCCTGCCCCAGGGAAGTAGCCTTCATTTAAGGATTTGATTATATACACCCTTTGCTCAGGGAATATCCCAGCTAATCTACAAATCCATTTCTTTTTTCTTTTCTTTTTCTTTTTTTTTAATAGAGGGTGGGGTTAAACCTTGGTAGATGTTTTTTCTTTAAAAACTAAAATTAGTGACACGTAGAACCTGGATATGTGATGCCCTGCCGTTCTCAAGGGTCAGAGAAGGAGACAGTGTGCCACTGTTTTTCCTTGGGGTGGGGTCCTTGACCATCCTGGGTCAGCACAAGCTGCAGTAGGACCCTGGTTCTGGGTTTTTCTTGAACCGCTATCTGTTGAGACCCAGTGGGTGTCCGGCACCACACCATGCTTGGTGCAGAAGATGAGTAACATGTCAGTTTTCCCATAACTAATTTGGGGGTGGGACCAAAACTCATTAGGCTTCCCTCTGTGACAGCGACACCAAAAGTGCTTCTTATGACCTTAACTCCATCGGTGGCTTGTCTGCCTAACACTTAGCAGTATTAGAGAGTCCACAGCTGAGCAGTGGAGACACAGGCACTCAAGGCCTGGGTCGGTCAGTCTGTTCTTTCTTTTCCTCACCAAATGATTGACTCAGCATAACCAAAGACCTCATCCATTCACCCCACATGAGTTCAGGGAATTAGAGTTGATGGGGTGAGCTTGGGCAGGGGTGGGTGAGTAGGGAAGGGCCTGAAGTTCTGTACCTCAGCCACCAGCTGCCTTCGTTTTGAACTGAAGACTAGCTGACCAACTCATTCCATCTCTCCTGTGCCGCTGTGGGTGATAGAGCCGTGGGCCCCCCCCAGAGTACATCCACACCCCCTGCCCCCGTATTTCCCTAGGCTGCTGATGGGTGAATTCGCATGAGTCAAGTATAGCCAAGCTTGATGCCCACAAGCTCACAGCTGGGCCTGGCTGAGTACCACCCCAGCACCTGTGACGACAGTCAAATCATGTAGATAAAGTAAATCTTTCTGGTAGGTCAGTGTGTACAAAGGCAGTGTCCCCTTTATAATAGATTTCCAAGTATGTATACAGTCTCTTGTGAAGTATACTTTTGTAAATAATATTTAATTTTTTAAATAATATATTTGGTGCTGTATTCTCAGATCCCTGAGAGCACTTTTCAATTCTATGGCTTCCTCTGTGTTTCTTGAAGTACATTTTAAGGGAAAAGTAATCAAGATTTTTTTTTTTTTAAAGATCTGTCACTTTAAAATGGATTGAGGCTTTAAAACATTTTTTTTTCATTTTTTTCTGTTTGCATTTTTCCCCAGTAGAACAGACTGTAGTAAATTACCAGGTTGTGAACTGATACTTTCTGGCCCAGTCTTGGCTAGAAAAGAAACAACAAGTTTTAGTAGTAACAACTTAGGAGTAATTGCTATAGTTGGGAGAACTTCTAAGAAATTGGAATCATGTGTGAGTGAGTGAGTATGTGTGTAGTCTGGATTTTTCTGTTTCCTTCTCTACTGCGGACACTCTGAACTACAGTTTACACCTTGGGCACATAGCGTTTTCCCTCCCTGGTTTCCATGTCTGAGTGGACCAACAGCACGAAGCAGGATTTTCCTTCCCTGAGGTGGAGCTGTGTGGCCAGTTCCTCTTCCTCTGTGCGCTGCTGCTTCTAGAACTGGCGAAGCGAACCTGTGAAGAGTCAAGTCTGTGCTTCTGAGATGTGAGATCAGTTACACATCCGGGCTCTGGTGGTTCTAGAAGCCGTGTCTTATTAAATGTTAACTGGTTCAGGTTAAAAGGACGTTGATAAAACAATAGCTTTTTTTTTTTTTTTTTAAGGTCAGATTGCTTTGGGTTCAGGCAGAGGCTGGCAAATCAAATTTTGAACACAACTTGTATTTCAAAAACAAAACAAAAAACCCTGCCTCAATGGAACATTCTAGTTCTGTGTGTGGAAAAGAATGATTTTAAAATCGTGATTGATTTTTAAAATTATCATACAGTCATGAAATGTACCAGAATAAAAGATAAAGCCAAGAAAGAGATTGTCTCTGCAGGGGTAGATCTGCCCAGTGTTTTACAGTGTTCTGGTGAAGGTGGGAGTCAATTCCCTTTCCCCAGCCTGCAGACTTATATACCACAGGTTTGTCTGTCAGTCTGTCTGTGTTTACAAACTGTATCATTGGGTTTGGAATTGTTTTTGCGTGTTTGGTTTTCTTCAGTGGCATATCCCCCCCCCCCCCCCCAGTCACTTTGCTTCAACAACAAAGGTGATTGTTTCTGAGTAAATGGTCTTCACCTCTGTCTGGTAACTGTACATAATGATTCAGTGTTAGTGAGAAGCATTGTTTGTCATTTCCGATCTGTGTTGGTGCTCATTTGAGAAAATAAAGTTTTCAAATATTACCTCTTGGGAGAACGCATCTGTTTTCATTGACACAACGTGTATTACCTTGACATTTAACATTTATACTGCAGGGAGGCCTGCGCCGGGTCATCTGTCTAACCCTGGTCATAGGCCTGTTAGCTGAGTCCATATAGGGCATTTCTCTTAAGGACAGCAAGTCAGTTAACGAGCGAATCTCAGGTCTCCTGTTCATCTCCTTTCTCCTCCTGGTTTTAGCTATCAGAAATGCAAAATGACCTTCATCCAGTTATCTGCCATGGCCCACCTTCTGAAAGCTTTCCCAGTGACAACATTGTCTTCAGACATAAGATTGCATTAAGGGGGTAAGCTGGCAGATAAATATCCACATGAAAAAAAAATCAAATCTTGTCCAAGTATTAAATTGAGATTACAAGCCTGACAATTCTGTCACTATGATAAGTCAACTGGTTATGTTTTAACAAGCACACAATCTTGAATAACCAGTCACTTGTAAGTCCAGTTACATGTACTTATATGTGCTGGTGCCTTCCTTTTTAAAAATCATTTTACTCTATATTTGAATCCGAGGCTTAGTGCATGCTAGGCAAGGCAGGGACTCTGCTGAGCTAGATCCCTAACTCATGCTCTGTATTTTAAACGACTTCTTCAGAGGGATGGGCCTGGTGGTGCAGTCCTTTAATCCCAGCACTCAGGAGGCAGAGTTGAGCTAGCCTGGTCTACACAGTGAGTTCCAAGACAGAGAAACCCTGTCTGGAAAACGTGTGTGTGTATATAGAAAACACCCCCCACTCTCCCCACCCCCCAACCGGGTGGCTTCCCACAGATTTTCAGCTATCTTTTCTGGGCCCGGCTGCAGCTGTCCCTTTTTGTCATCGAGCACATTATCTCCTTCCTGTGGCCTGTTTGGCTTCAGTAGACCTTGTTATCATCTCATTCCTGTTTGTCCTTATTCTAATCTCACTGCCCACAGTGACCAGGGAGGGGAGAGCACGGAGAGCCTAGGTCTCTGCCTGACCTGTGACTCCTGGTGCTTTGCTTGCGGAGCCTGGAGCAGGGTCCTTAAGCGAAGGCACTTCCTCACATCACCCCAGGAGATCTCACCATCCTATGGAAAGCAGTAACAAATGCTGAGTGGCCTCATTTCATCACGAGTGACCATCAGGAAGTATCACATCCGACTTCGTGGCTCTTGGGTTCTCCCCTAGACTGTTTCAAGCTGGGTTTTGGTGGGTTTTATTTTTACATTTATTTTACTTTCTGTGAATAAATGTTTGGCTGGCATGCATGTATTTATGCCTTTTGGACCCTTGGACCCTGGGTTAAGGATAGTTGTGAGCTACCATGTGGAACCTGGGAATTGAACCCGGGTCCTCAACAAGAACAAGTACTCTGAACCACTGAGCCATCTCTCTAGCCCCTGTTTTTATTTTTAGACAGGGTCTCACACTATGTAAGCTTGGATGGCCTAGAACTCAGGTACTGGGACCAAAGGTCCAGCTCAGGTTCAAATTGTAGCCTCTTACTCTCCAGCCTGAACTTGGCTGTGGCTTCTCCATGGCACAATCCAGTCTGTCCACCTTGGCTGCTGCTCTTTGCCCTCCGCACCATTTTGTTTTCACAATAATTCTTCCATTTAAAGGAAACCAAGGCTCTGAGACCATAAAATGAAACCCCAAGGCAAAGCTGGGATTTTGTGGGCCTGATGGCTGATGCCATAACCTTGGCACTGGGGAGACTAGGATGGGAGGATTTCACTAAGACCTGCCTGGACAACTGTGTAAAATACTGAAAATACAAAACGCTTACGACCAGGCAGTGGTGATGGTGCATGCCTTTAATCCCAGCATGTGGGAGGCAGATGCAGGTGGACCTCTGAGTTTCAGGCCAGCCTGGGCTACAGAGAGAGTTCCAGGACAGCCAGGGCTATATGGAGAGACTTTGTGTCAAACAAAACAAAAATTACAGATTAGCTTCTGAAAAGAACCCATTTGTAGGTCCAGCCTACCCTGACATTTCTGTATAGGCCCCTTTTTGACATGTTTAAACACACACCAAAATGTCATGGGTTTTTTCTCTCTCCCTTTCTCTTCCCCCTTAATCTCTGACAAATACAAAAGAGTTTATCATTTAAAAAAAAGATTTTTAACATGTAAAGTTTCTAAGTCTAGGAGCTAGGAATGCAGCTCAGCAAAGATGTACAACCAGGGAGTACAGCCCAGAGTCTGATCCCCAGCACCACACACCACACTGGACAAGGACATGTCCAGGTCGTCCTCAGAGACAAGCTGAGTTTGAGGCCTGCCTGGCATGCATATGATTCTGTTAACCAAAAGGGCCAGCTTTTGGCCAGTCTATCTAGATTGGCCAGGACCGGGTTCAGTGATGAGTCCTGTTCTAAAAAAATATGGTGGAGAGGAGCCAGCACGATGGCATTTGCCACTGATCCTGAGGACCTGAGAGAAATCCCAGCATTTTGACCATTGGAAGCACAGAGCTTAAAACTAAGAACTGAGAGAGTCTAGCATTTTTTTTTTCAGGACTGTTAATTGTTTTGCTTTCCATTAAGAATGATTAAAAGGCCGGGCGGTGGTGGCGCACGCCTTTAATCCCAGCACTCGGGAGGCAGAGCCAGGCGGATCTCTGTGAGTTCGAGGCCAGCCTGGGCTACCAAGTGAGTTCCAGGAAAGGCACAAAGCTACACAGAGAAACCCTGTCTCGAAAAGCCAAAAAAAAAAAAAAAAAAAAAAAAAAAATGATTAAAAGAAAAAAATAACCCAACGCCTGCCCATATGAATGTGAGCAAGATATTTCAATACGGACACCTGTGAGTGCCAGTGAACTGTTAAGAACAAGCCAAGGGACCCACTTTGAGCATAACAGCGTGTCCATCAAAGCAGCTGTGACTGCTTGTAGGTGCCCTTGTAATTGGGCCCATTGGACGCCCTCCCAGAAGGCAGTGAGGAAACTCATTAGACCCACACCTGAGATCCCAGCCAGGCCTTCCTACACTTCCCTTCCTGCAGTCTTTAATTCCATCCACCCTACACGTGGCCTCAGCCAGGACCGTGAGATGTGTGCAAGGTTAAGTAGATGAATGATGTCATCTATGCAGCAATTGGGGGGGAGACTTTTCAATGATGTGGCTATTTGGGGGTCACCCACAGGGCTGGAAGTACCCCCTCACCCATGCTTCTGTTAGAAAGCCCTGCAAAGTCATTGGTTCCCAAGGTTGAATCTTGGCGGAATGGTCTACTTTGGTCTATCTCTGGAACTGTATGGGGGGAGGAGGTCAATGTTTGTGTCTGCCCAGGAAAAGTTGACCAAACAGGAGACTTGGTGGTACACCCCTGCAATCCCAGAGGCAAGGGGACCAAACATTCGAGAGCAGTATGGGCTATGTACTGAGATTTTTTTTGTTTTTTTAATTAAATGTCATATGTCACATGAAGAGATTTCTAATTTCCAAGTGATATGAGAATCATTTTAATAGAACAGCCAGAATATTCTGAGGGCACTTAGCAAATTATTTGAAATCCATGACAGACAGAATAATTAAGTGTTTGGCAGGGGTGGGGGTGATTAAAATAGTGTTAATGATTGATCTCAAGTTCATGAACTCAGGGTCAGACTGGAGATAGTGGTGGCTGCCTGTCATCCCAGTGCCTGGAAAGGGGAGGCTAGATCAGAGTAAAGGCCCTCTGGGTGACATGGCAACTTTGTGGCCAGCCTAGACTACATTAAAAGCAAAAACACAACACAACACAACAAAGCATACACACACACCATCAGAGTCAATTAAGGACACTGGCTCTTGAGTTCCAGGGAGGATGTGCGGCCCATGTCAGGTACAGCCCGACATCACATGACTTCATGCATAGACATTCATCTCGAGAAGGTACTGCGTATGAGAACTGATTTCTATCTGGGACTCAGAGATGCCAGCAGCAACCCAAGTTATCAAGAAGTCAAATACAGTAACATCATGGAGTATCCGGCACAAATAGGCTTTGGTGCTTGTATACTTTGTGTGGCGTGATTACAGCTCACTGATACACACTGCTAGCAGGAAGGTACAGCATTCGTTCATCTAAGTTCTTCAAGGAGATAACACCCACAGGTTATGTAATCCAGGGTTCTGGGTCTGCTAGAGTAGTAGCATGAGACACAGACCCTACCTGGGCAGTCAGGCTTTTTGTTTGTTTTGTTTTTCGAGACAGAGTTTCTCTGTAGCTTTTGGAACCTGTCCTGGAACTCACTCTGTAGACCAGGCTGGCCTTGAACTCACAGAGATCCACCTGCCTCTGCTTCCTGCGTGCTGGGATTAAAGGCGTGCACCACCACAACCCAGCACAGTTAGGCTTTTAATTTTAGAAGAGAGTGTATACAAAAGGAGGGAAGCTGGGGGCATGGCTAAGGCCCTGGGTTCAATCCTGATCACCATTAAAACAGAACAAATGACTTTAAAGAAGATGGAGGAGAGGTCAGAAAGTTCATCCTTGATTTTGATGGGCGCTACCTTTCGTGGTCTTCAATAAACCAAGTGCACCACACGAGAAAAGACAGAATACCATCATACTCTCCCCCAGCCTCCCCTGATTCCCCCACCCGGGCCACTTCTCCAGCGTGCAGCCTTACAAACAAAGCAGGCCATGCTGAAGAGTCAGAGATGCTTTGTTTCTGGCCTTAATAAAGGAGTTTCTTGAGGAAATTTTGGTTTCTCATTCGCAGAAGCAAAATTGCTTCTACAGAAAGTTTTTGAAGTCTTCCTCTCAACCCCCACCCTTTTGTTCTTTTTTGATCCTTAATAGAGTTTAAAACATACATTTGCAGACATGGAATGTTTGGCTGGTATGTTCTGTACCAACCCAGCCCTCTACAGACACTGAGACTGTAGTCTGGATTATGCTTCCGTTGGTGGCACAGCTCTGTGTTGAACATGATGTGTGTATGACCCAAACTGCTGCTAATCTAATAGGAAACCTGTTTAGCCTTGTCCAGTGCCCAATCCTTTACTGCCCCCAGTACTTGGGAAGAAGGCTCCCAGCACCCACATCTCCTGGAGGCTCTCAGGCTTGACGTCGTTTCCATGGCGACAAGACATCGCCAATGTTCCGATTTCATTTCGTTTTAGATGTCAATGATATTATAAAAGAAATTGTTTACCAAGGAGAATGCCAGCCATCTGAGAGCGAAGACTGCAGGGGAGGAGGAGCCACTGACCTTCTGGAGACTTCTTCATAGGAAGGACCTGTTTAACAACGAGGTTGGGCAGTCATCCCGGAAAGAGCTGCCTCCCAGATGACTGGCATAGGCCAGTTGTGTCCAGAGCATTGAACCCTTCCTCTTGCATTGGTGAAATCCATGTTCAGCTTTTGAGGGAGGCTTGCCTTAGTAGGGGGTACATCAAGACTGACGAACCTATGCTGTGTTGAATCTCCCTCCTGCCTTGGAGTGGAGACCTTGGGGCTAATGCCAGGAGTTAGGGCTCCAGGTTCTGGGCATGGAAGGGTCCGTTACCCCCTGAGGCTCAGTTGACATCTTAAGAGTTGTGAGGACAAGACAAGGGAGGCAGACAGGAGCCTAGGCAGATCTGGGACCCCAAACCTGAAGTCCCACTGCTTAGGCAGTGGTGAGGGCAAAGCTGGATGTGTGTGCATTCAAGTGGAAAAACAACCATGCAACTGCCCGGAGGGAAGCATACAATGGAGGCTAACTCTCTCTCTCTCTCTCTTTTCCTTTTTGGTATCACTTCCTAAACAAGCTCGATGATTTAATATCTTTTCCTGTTTTGGTGGTGCCGGTGGGTCCAGAGTGGGAACTGAGAAGAATCATGTTGGGATGAACATGTGACAGAAGCCAGTCTTCTGGGGACGAGAAGCCCATCCTTTCCTGGCGTCGTCTAAGGAAGAGAACGTGGTGGGAAACAGTGACACAGGCCCACCCGAGAGGTTGGCCACTACAAAAGACTAAAACCCTGGCAGAATGCTTTGGGCTCCACCCTAAGGCCGCTGGAGGGTTTTACCCTTTCTTAATAAATATCTCGATTTCTATTCCGTGTGTAACTCAAAAGGCATCACTTTTCTCCATCTCTCTCCATGGTAGTTACTGGGAGTTTTCATATAACCCATTCTAGATTTTTCTCTTAAACTCCGTTAAAATTGTCCTTGAGCTTCCTCCTGGGGCCAGAGAGATGGCTCGGAGATGAAGAACACTTCCTACTCTTGCAGAGGACCCAGGTTCCCTTCCAAGCGTCAAATTGGCGTGGCAGCTCACAACCACAAAACCCATTCGAGCAAATACACATACACACAAATAAATTATTCTATCAAAATAGTGTGTTCCATTTCCTTAGAAGAGACGGAGAACCTCAATTTCCCCAATAACATCGGGTGTAGAACTCAGGGCCTTGTACATACTAGGCAAGTGCTCCTATCACAGAGACACATCCCTGTTCTAACCTGTCTTTTGTTTTGAGACACTGTCGTGTAGCCCAGGTTGGCCTGTCCATGTGTTGTCAAGGCTGGGATTGCCGGTTTGTCGCCACCAGAAACCAAGGATCAAGGGTCAAAGCCCCTGCACTCCGGAGGTTTCCTCAGTTCCCTGTGGAAATGTGAGGAAAAGGTCAGAGTTGCCACAGCAGCTAATGTTTGGACTACAAAGCATCTGTTGTAAACTGAGGCTATAACTCAGTGCGAGAGCATTTGCCTGAGTGCAGACCTTGGCTTCTACCTGCCCTCAACCACTCCCCGCAAAGTGAGAATAGTTGTGGAATAGCTTCCTGGGGACCTTGCTCTGCAGGCCCTCTTTACTGGGTCCCTGAAACTCTTAGCTGGGGTCTCTGATATGGCCCTTATGAAGTAAGTGGTATTTGCCTGTCCCCTTCTAGAATTCCTAAGGGATCAGGGGCAGAGACTTTCCCTTCCCCAGGGGTTTAGTCCCCAGAACTGCCTAAATTGGACATGCTTTTGCATACTTAATAATTCCAGCATTAGGGAAATCTACAATCCTCCACAGCAGAATCGTCAGAAGTTCATTGTTATCCTTAGCTACTTAGAATTTGAGGCCAGCCTGGGCTACATGAGATCCCGTTTCACACAAACTACAAAAAAAAGTTCTCTTGAGGCTAGGGTGATGCTCAGTGGCTTGCAATGTAAACCTGAGTTTGATTCCTGGAACCCCACATTAAAAAAATGGGGGCTGGGGCACACACATATAATCCTAGTGTGGGGGAGAGGTAGAGTTAGGTGGATTCCTGGGTCTCTCTGACCAATCGGTTTAGCTGAATCATGGAGCACCAGACCACTGAGAGAACTTGCCTCAAAAATAATTAAAAAAAAAAACAAAAACAACGTCGCCCATAAACACAGCAACTTGTGTGGAATGACCTGCTGCGGTCCACTCCGCTCACATGTCCAACCCCTGACAACACCATTTTTTGTTCTTACTGTTTGCTTTTTCGGGAATTCCATACCTAATGCTGGAGTTTGAACCCAGGGCTTTGAGCATATTAGACCAGAGCTCTCCCACGTAGCCATACTTACAGCCACAAATGTTGCCATCTTTATTTGTTTCAGCCCCCAGAATGTTGAGATTATAGGCATGAGTCACTATGCCTGGTTCCACAGGTAGACTTCAAATGGCTTTCCTTCACCTAGCATAATGCTTGATAGATTCATGGACCAACAAGTTGTTCCTTTTTATTGCTGAATAGCATTCCATCGTATGGATATACCAACGTGTACCCACTGTCAGTGGACATTTGTGTGGTTTCCAGTTTCCAACTGGATGAAAAAGCTGTATAGACATTTGTGGATTTGTTTTGTGTAAATGGGCATATGTGTATATATGTGTGTGCATATATATATATATGTTTTGTGTAAATGTGTGTGTGTGTGTGTGTGTGTGTGTGTGTGTGTGTGTGTGTGTGTGTGTTCTCTTTGGTGAATTCCTAGGAATGAGATTGCAGGATCTTGTGGTAAGGGAAATTTACATTTATAAGGAACTAGCAAGCTTTTTTCCGAACAGTGTGTCATTTTGCACTCAGCAGCATATTAGAGTTCTTGGTTGTACATTGTCATCAGCATTAGGACACCCATTCACTCATTTGTCAGGGTAGTCATTGTGACAGATGTGCATGCTCCCCACCTCTGGTTTTTACCGACACTTTTCTTCCTCGGGATAAATGTATAGAAAATCTTTTTTGACAAAATGAAGTAAAAATCCAAGAGGAAATTCAAGGGTGAGTTTCCATATTCATTAAAAATAGGTAGCTCAGCCGGGCGGTGATGGTGCATAACTTTAATTCCAGCACCTGGGAGGCAGAAGCAGGTGGATCTCTGTGAGTTCGAGGCCAGCCTGGTCTACAAATCAAGTTCTAGGATAGCCAGGATTGCTACACAGAGAAACCCTTTCTCAAAAACACACCCCCTGCCAAAAACCCTTGCTGTAGAAGCCCGATGACCTGAATTCAACCCCAGAATTCACAGCACTGACTCCCAAAACGATATCTGGATGGGCTGCACAGAGAGAGGAGAAGCCCGGGGGTGGCAGATGCCTTTAATCCCAGCAGATCTCTGGGAGTTGGAGGCCAACCTGGTCTACATAGTTCCAGGACAGCCAGAGCTACATAATAGAGACTGTCTCAAAAACAAAAGAGAGAGAGGAAGGGAGGAGAGAAGGCAGGGAGAACTGGACAAAGAAGAAGAGGGAGAGAGAGAGCTGAAGATTTCTTCTAGCTGAGTATGGGATGATGCAGGAACGTATATAACAAAACAGGGCCGGAGGATAGTGCATTGGTAGAGCACTTGCCTAGCACACTCAAGACCCTGCATTCAGTACCCAGCACCCCCACACCCCCACCTGCCCCCTCACACACAGGAACAAAACACCCCACGGCCCACTCTGAGATAAGTGTCTATCACATTTCCTTCCTTCAAGCCCAAAGTGCTTGTTGCTTTCTGAACTGGCTACACCAGTTATCTCTTTCAAACCAAGCAAAACGGATGACAAGGGACAGCAGGGGCCTGAGGGTGGAAACGTTGGAGAATCCAGGTGGTCTGTTGGCAGAGCATGCATTTGGTTTCTGGGCAATAAATCAAAACATAGGAGCAAGAGTCTCCTGGTTTAAGATTCCGTTTGGGTCCATTTTCCCCAGAGCCCCAGGGTGACACAGCATGAAGGCGAATGTGAAGCTGATGAGATAAAGCACCCACATTTGAGTGCTAGACTCCAAACATTGGGTTCCAAAAACAACGGTGACACAATGGAGTCAAATGAAGGGAAATAGCCGGAAGCAATAGTTCGTGGGTACGGGCACAGCTCTGTGCCCGTCACCACACACCAGAAGAACCTGTCGTATTAATCTTCACGTTAGCCCTTAAGGTAGGCTTATTGCTAAGTCGGTTTCCTTCCCTCCTTCCTTTCTCTGTCCCTTTGATTTTATTTTCAGACAGTCTCACATAGCCCAGGTTTGCCTGAAAGCCATCATGTAGCTGAGGCTGAGATTGTGGGCGAGCGCCACCATGGCTGGTCTTAACTCTGTGTGTGTGTGCGTGTGTGTGTGTGTGTGTGTGTGTGTGTGTGTGTGTGTATGTGTGTGTGTGTGTGTAGGTAAAAAATTCATATGCTGGAACTTCATTGCCCTGTCGAGGCCAGCCTGTCTTTGCTTCCCAGGCACCACGAGGTGAGTCTCTCTGGTCCATCACACCCTCCTCACCATGATACAATGTCTTACCCCAGGCCCAAAGACAACTGCCTCTGTGATATTTTGTTGGAGCCACACAACGGGCGGTGGTGGTGCACGCCTTTAATCCCAGCGCTTGGGAGGCAGTGCAGGCAGATCTTTGAGTTTGAGGCCAGCCTGGTCTGCAGAGTGAGTTCCAGGACAGCCAGGGCTACACAGAGAAACTGTCTCAAAAAACCAAGAAAAAAAAAAAAAAGAATTGATGTGTCTGAATGCTCGATGTGTCTGAATGCTCCAAGTTATCCAGGGAGGAGACAGATGTGAACAAATGATGTCTCCCAACATCTCCATCTCATTAAAGGTACCCCATAGCTCCTCCCCCCAGCTCTCCCCAGCTCCTCCCCCCAACTCCCCAGCTCCTCCCTCAGCACCCCCTCAGGTCCTCCCCCCAACTCCTCCAGACCCTCCCCCCAACTTCCCCCAGCTCCTCCACCAGCAACCCCCAGTTCCTCCCCCCAGGTGCCCCCCAGCTCCCCCAGCTCTCCCCCCAGCTTCCCCCCAGCTCTCCCCCCCTCAGTTTTACTAGGTTTCACGTCTAGTTTGCTTTAGCATCTTTGATTTCTGTCTTTCAACCCTCACATCTGACTCATTTACAAGGCCCCCAATTTGTACAGCATGGCAGTTCTCACCATCTCCAATCAACTGAGCGTCATCCCTAGTCCTCCTGTTGAGGATATTGGTGTTTTTATTTCTTTGCAGTGCTGCCGGGGGACGGAACTCAAGGTCCTGCGCATGCTAGATAGGCACCCTACCACCTTTTGTAGCCTGAACCGCAGCAGTCTCCTTAACCAGCCTGTTTCCCCACTTCCTGTCATGCTCCTTCCGGTACGTTCCCAGCAGTCCTGAAGTGATCTTTTCAGAGTATAAACAAGAGCTTGTCACTCCTGGAGGGCCTACTATTCTGAATCAAAGCCTGGCAACATCGGGCCGAGGAGGCTGTGCCTTCAACACACCCGGCTGCCTGGGGACTTGGCACAGAGGTCTTTAACACAGAGGATGGCCCTTTCACAACTGCACTCGGAAGTCAAGTACTTCAAGAAGAGACATTGTGTGGCTCCTCCATCTCACCCCTTGGTCTTCCGGTCCCTCGTTAATCCCAGTCACCTGGTTTTATGTTCCTCATATCACCGGTCTCTAGTTCCCCTTCCCCTTTCTCTCCCCTCCTCCCCACTTCTTTCTCATCTCCCTTTTCACTCCCTCTTCTCTTCTCTCTCTGCTTACAGGATGACACCACCGCGCTTTGCCGCCTCTATGCCCCTCATGCCTTGCACATAGTAGGTGGTCATAATTTGATTGACTGACTCAGTGCAACTCTTCCAATGAGCATGGCTCCACTAGGGCAGTGTTGCCCATGGCTGCCTGCCTTCTACCATGGAAAGGACCCCATCATCCAGTATCCAAATTCAGTCTGACCAGTAGCAAGAACATGGAGCCTCACCAGCTGGAATTGTGGGAGCCTTATCGTGTCTTGGGTCCCGAAGTATTTGCCTTTCATCTTTTTTATTTGTTTGTTTTTAAGACAGAGTGTGTAGCCTGGCCAAGAACTCTGCAAATCAGGCAGAACTCGAACTCACAGACATCTGCCTATCTCTACCTTGTGAGTGCTGGGACTAAAGGTACGTGTCACCATGCCAGGCCTTAGTTTTTAACAATATACAGATTTTAAAAGCTACTGCGGCCAAATGGCTCTAGAAATTGATGCTTGGCAAGTATCCTCTTGTTACTGTTTTTATTTTTTTATTACTATTATTTAAAGTGATTTTTATTGCTGGTGTACAGGAGATAAATTTATACCCCCAAGGCAGAGGCCAAATGATTCCTAACTGGGGTTCAGGGGAGGGGTTGGCGGGGGGGAATACATGATACAGAGAGGGAGAGTCTTTTGTTGTTACTGTTTTGTTTTGTTTTGTTTTTCAGACAGGGTTTCTCTGTGTAGCCATGGCTGTCCTGGAACTCACCTTGTGGACTAGGCTGTCTTTGAACTCATAGAGATCTGACTGCCTCTGCCTCCCAAGTGCTAGGATTAAAGGAGTGTGCCACCACCACCTCTGGGCTTGGGGGAGAGTCTTATAGTGAAGGAGCCAATCTGAGTTCAGGTTTCTGTCTGAATCAAATGGAATTAACATCATTCATTTCCCTTTCTGTTCCTCTCAAGATGCTTTGTAGAAGGCAACTGCTTTCACAGTTAAGGGGCAGAGCACTCCAGGAGGTTCAGGAGCAAGTCCCGAGGACTTTGAAACTCTCAAGATTTTATTGCTAGTCACAAATGTACTTGCACAACACCATGTGAACTCTTCTAGGCCATACCAGTCTCTGAGGGAGTCTGGCTTTACTCTGTATTGTCAGAGGTCAACTTCAACCTCATGGGGGATGTTTCAGCCTTATGGCAGAGCCCATTTGGACAGGCTTTTCCCTTGGGGGTGCATGTAACCCATGATGGCTATCTGGCAGTAAAAAGCTACGGTTCTGTTGTTGAGACGGGGTCTCACTGTGCAGCCAAGGTTGATCTGGAACATCTATGTAGCCCAGGCTGTCCTCAAACTCACAATCCTGTTATGGAATATTACTTTAACGATGTTGTAGGGAAAAGGGGCTGGCAAAAGAAACCCACCCTGACCCTGGAGCCCAGAATCAGGGAAAGATGGCCCAGATAAGGCCAATGAAAGAAGCACAATTTGGCTCAGATCAGAGCCATCTCTGCCCCTGTCCAACTGACTTGTGAAACTAGCCAATCACAGAGCAGGACAGTAGACTCCTGGCCCTAGGGTCCAGGACCAGGGAAAGAAACACAGTCTGTGTTTGGGACCTGAGCCAGAGAAATGAACACTTTATCCCCAAACCCAGAACCAAGGAAATATGCCCTGACTCTGAAACTAGTACCAAAATAACACTCTTGGTCCCTAGAATCAGAGTCAGTGAAAGAAATGTGCCCTGACCTTAGAGGTGGTGTCAAAAAGCCAAGAAAGGCCAGTGAAAGAAACACAGTTTGGCCCTGAAATCAGGGCTATCTCTGCCCCTTGCCCACAAAACTGGCCAATCCCTGGGCAGAAAAAAACTAACCAATCATGGTTGACTCTTCCCCCAGGACATCCTATATAAACCGCCCCTGCCTGGTCAGTTGTGAGCTATTCTCTCCACCCTGGTAGAGGCAGCTGCTCTCCTGGTCTCCTCCTTCCCAAATAAATCTCTTTCTCAAAAGAGTTTTGGGTGTGAAGACCTTCGTTCACTGGTGCACAGAAGAACCTTGCTGGGACATCCCATAGTGGATTGAGCAAGCGGGGAGCTGAACAGAAGATCCTTGCAGAGATGTCCCTCATTGGACAGAGCAAGAGAGAGCTGTTAACACAAAGCAGGAGGAGATTGTGACATTTTTGTAGTTTCTTAGGTCGGAGAAGCAGAACTCTGCTAGGAAGCCCCTTAAGTGGGGACTGAGGAGAGGAGCAGGATTGCCATATCCCGCAGGGAGACCATCCCCCATCACACCAGGTAGCCCGACTTTCCTGAATAGTCAGGATACTGAAGCACTTCCAAGCCTGACTCTCCCGAGAAGTCAGAAAATTTTCTCTTTCAGGGTTGGGCTGCTTCTTTGCAATTCCAGCCGTCAGAGCTGTGCTAAACAGCTCCAGGTGTCTGGGACACCTTCAGGGCAGAGCTGTTGCTCTGAGCAGCTCCAGGTGTCCAGGATTCCTCGCCCTCCAGGGTTGAACTGTCTCCTTGCAGTTCAGTTATCAGAGCTGTCCTAAGCAGTTCAAGGTGTTGCCTGACTCCCCAGGTAGTCAGGACACCAAACCCACAGAGTTGCAAAACGCACCTTTTGCAACCAATTGACCTACAGATGTAAAAGTGTGCTGCATTTGTTCATGCTGCATTTGTCTAATAATGGAAAAATGTGCTGCATTTGTTTAATTATGTAAAGATGTGTTGCTGTTTTATCTTGCCTGCCTAAGGCACCTGATTGGTCTAATAAAAAGCTGAATGGAGCAATGGTGGTGTATGCCTTTAATCCAGCACTTGGGAGGCAGAGGCAGGCAGATCTCCATGAGTTAAAAAAAAAAAAAAAAAAAAAAAAAAAAAACAACTGATGGGATGATAGCCAGACGGTAGAGGCATAGGCGGGGCTGGCAGAGAGAATAAGTAGAAGGAATCTAGACTCAAGAGAGAAGGAGAGGAGAGAACAAGAGGGAAGAGAGGGAGATGCCTGAGGCCAGACACGGAGTAGGACGTACAGAATGAAAGGAAGGTAAAAAGCCTCAAAATAGCCGGGCAGTGGTGGCGCACGCCTTTAATCCCAGCACTCGGGAGGCAGTGCCAGGCGGATCTCTGTGAGTTCGAGGCCAGCCTGGGCTACCAAGTGAGTTCCAGGAAAGGCGCAAAGCTACACAGAGAAACCCTGTCTCGAAAAACCAAAAAAAAAGCCTCAAAATAAAACATAGATGAAGAGAAACAGGTTAAATTAAGTTAAAAAAAAAAAAAAAAGAGCTAGTGGGGCAAACATAAGCGAAGGTCCAGCATTCATAACTAATATTAAGTCTCCATGTCATGATTTGGGAGCTGGTTGGTGGCCCAAAAGAAAAAGCCTGCTACATCCTCCTGCTCTGGTTTCCCAAGTGCTGTGATTATAAACACGAGGCATTGTGCCTGGCTTTTGCACAGATTATTTTTACATTGATAGAATGACCAAGACTCCCATTACTAGTCTACCTTTTCCATCCCAGCCACCTTCCAAACCTCTCGGCCATTTCCTACAAGATTCTGCAGAGCAGGTAAAACCATCCTCATCTTGCATGTAAAATACCTGAAGCCCAAAGAAGATGCATAATGTGAAAAACCGATGGAGAAGAGATGAAGTTCAGACTTAGTTCTGTTTGGCCCTGATGTTCTGAGCTGGTTTTATGGCAGACTGAATATCCAAATCCTTAACTCAGGGGGTAGATAGCCTGCTATCCATCAGCTGGCTAATGCTAATTTAGGAAAACAACCCCGAGATAAGGAGTTAGAGAAAAGTGACTCTAATTAGCTGGCCCAGCAGGAACGGGGAGTTCTATCTACTGAAGTGCAGAGCTATTCGGCTTCTAGAGATTCCAGGGCAGGACTGTGGGGTCCCTGAGGGAAAGAGTGTTGAAAGATGGTGAGACCATGAATTGCTCTCTGGGGTATGCCAGGGAAAGCAGCGTCCTTACAGAGGAAAGAAAATACTGGGTGTCAGAGCCAAGGAAGTAGGTGAAGGACACAAGTGTAGGACAAGAGAGGCCCTGGCGCTGAGGACGCAGGATGCTGGGGGCCATGGAGAGAAAGGGAAATGCTTCCCAGAGGAGATAAGGAAGAAAGGTTTTTCAGCCCCCTTTCTTCTCCCAGAATGCATGTCTAAGCACCCCTGACTGAGGTACCCTTATGTTCTTCTTGGGGCTTTTGTTTTGAGAAGCCACCACCATCAATGCCAGGCTTGGGGACTTTCAACTGAATAGAAAAAAGAGACTTTCATGTGTTTTGTTTTGAGACAGGGTTTCTCTGTGTAGTTTTGGTGCCTGCCCTGGATCTCACTCTGTAGACCAGGCTGGCCTCGAACTCAGAGATCCGCCTGCCTCTGCCTCCCGAGTGCTGGGATTAAAGGCGTGTGCGCCATCACCGCCCGGCAAGTCCCTTAGTTCTTTTTTTTTTTTTTTTTTTTTTTTTTTTTTTTTTTTTTTTTGGTTTTTCGAGACAGGGTTTCTCTGTGTAGTTTTTTGTGCCTTTCCTGGGACTCACTTGGTAGCCCAGGCTGGCCTCGAACTCACAGAGATCCGCCTGGCTCTGCCTCCCGAGTGCTGGGATTAAAGGCGTGCGCCACCACCGCCCGGCAAGTCCCTTAGTTCTTAAGCGCCACGCTTCGGGCCTTCCCTTTGCTTCTCTTCTAAATCAGACGGGGAGTCACCACCATCACTTCCTGTTGCCGGAATTCTCTCACTAGCATTTCTCATGGATTTCATTATATACACTTGATAATTCTCATGCTCGGTGTCTGGGCCACAGACTTTTTTTTTTTTTTTTTTTTTTTATCTTGTGTTAAGAACCTGGAACAGAGCCGGGAGGTCACCTTTAATCCTAGCACTCCAGAGGCAGAGGCAAGTGGATCTCTATGCGTTCGAGGCCAGCCTGGTCTACAGCGCTAGTTCCAGGGCAGCCAGGGCTGTTACACAGAGAAACCTGTCTCAAAAAAAAAAAAAAAAAAAAGAACCTGGAGCAGGTGTTGGTCATAGTGACTCATGCCTTTAATCCCAGCACTGGGGAGACAGAAGCAGGTGAATCTCTTTGAGTTTGAAGCCAGCTTAATCTACCTAGAGAGGAGCATTCCAGGCCAGCCAGGGCTACATCAGGAGATCCTGCCTCAAAACCAAACAAAAATATGATTTGTTAGAGTGATTGGACAAGTGTTTGAGTGGCTGGTCCTTCCACAGGGCAGTCTTTGTGACATGCGAGTGAATTCCAATGTGTGCTCCCCCTCAAGTGCTTGTAGGTGGATCCAGGCTAGGGATAACACAAAAGACAGGCATAGGAAGGAAATATGGGCCATTCTCTCAGAGGTGTTGAATGTGCCTGTGACAGAGAGGGGAATTCCGAGCTGCCCTTTTAGACAGTCTTGCTGTGTAGCCCTGGCTGGCCTGGAACTTGCTCTGTAGTCCAGGCTGGCCTCCTACTCATAGAGCTCCGCCTGCCTCTGCCTTGTGAGTCCTGGGTTTGAAGGTGTGGCCCACCATACCCAGCCTGGGCTGCTGTTAGGGAGAGGAGCCTGAGTCAAGTTAAAACCAGTCCTCTCCTCTCCCTCCCTTGCCCCAGTCTGTGCCAGACTGGAGGCCGCACACAGGGGTGAGGGGCAGGTCATGCTGGGGCTTGCCCCACTTTGTGCTGCCAAGACCTCTGGCCCTCAAACAGAAGCCGGCTTCTGGCAAGCAAGAAGGAACTGAGCTGAGGCGGAGCAAGCTCAGTCTCCCCGCCCCTGCCCGACAGGTGAAGGAGTTTGACGAGAAGAGCCATCTGGCATTGGATGCAAGGACCATTATTTACCGTCTAATAATCAGGTTTCTAATCATCTCTTCTCTGCTGGTTGAAATTATCATTGTGATATTTTGTTTCTCCTTCGGCCTTCCTGATAGGAGTGTTTCCCCAAGGCCTGGTTGACCTGTTCCTTCTAATGAAAACTTTGAAAACAGGGGAGCACTCCATGGTGGAATCAGTGGAAGCCCTTTGCTTACCGTGTGTGTGTGTGTGTGTGTGTGTGTGTGTGTGTGTGTGTGTGTGTGTGTGTGTGTGTGTGTGTAAACTCAGATCCTTTACAAAAGCAACAAGCGATCTTAAACACTGGGTCTTATCTCTACCTCCCAGCATGTCTGGTTTTACTAGGAAGAAACTGGATGGGGGTTAGCATGAAAAAATGTTTTGAGGGGGTAGAGTTCAGTGTGCTCAAAGTACCCCATCCCATCCAGCTAATCAGAGCTCCTGTAAGTAGGTCACGGTATTACGGCCGAGGCTGAGAAAGGAATGACCTTGGTAGAGACTAACTCCAGTCTGGCACAAAACTGGACATCCAAGGGATCTGCATGGTAGAGATGCCAGCAGCCACACTATTTCCGTGGTGCCCAGGAATACCTGGAGGTAAGATGACAGTCAGGGTGCATGCCTGTCTCCTGCTCCAGATCAGGGTCAGATTCACAGGATGGAAACCCCACAGCAGCTGGCTTATCTCTTTAGTCTCCCAACCTCTGTACCCAACTGCCGCCGCAGCTGAGAAAAGCCAGCCGCAGCCGCCCTCTGTAGTCCCGGCTAGGGCATGTGCTCTCCGCAGGGCCCTGGCAACCCAGCTCAGGAAGGGCGCTGCTTCCGTGCTTGAGATGTATTATTAAACTGTAATCATACTGTGAGTGGAGTCAGCCAAAGCAGTGGCTATTAATAGGGAGGTGAAGAAGGCTGACCCAGAAGGAAGCTGACTTAGGCTGGCGAGCAGAGCTGGGCCACCTTGGCCTACAATCCTGTGCAAGAGGTCAGTGGATGGGACAGACCTGAGCTCATTTCCCTCCTGGGCCGTCAGCAGCATTATCTGGATTTCTCAATTTGGGAACTAGAAAACCTGAGGCAGTCCTGAGCAAAGGGCCGTTTCGTTGTCTCTCCTGGTCCTTGGGGAGTTGCAGAGCTCTGTACACAAATAGCTGGAGTAGCTGTGACTCAGCAGCCACCCTCCTCTCCTTGTCATGGGTCGATGGCACTTGGAAAGGTCTACTCGGACTCCATTTCTGTGGCCTCTTTTGGCCGGGCAGCCAGTGCTGACCCAGCCCCTTTAGCTGGTCAGAGCTCCCCAGAGGCTGAGACATCTGAGCAGGGTGATTCCATTTTTGGCTTGGTGGCAAGGCTTGGGGATGTGGCCGTTAGAGACAGGTGAAAGTGGAAAGGTCAGGGGCCACAGGGGACCTTAACGTGTGGTGACAAGATATCCCCTATAACTTGTGTAATGTGTTACACCTCCTTGGGTCTTGGTCATGTCAACATCATCTGGCACCTGGAAACAGGACAGATCCCCAAATCATGCCCAGAGGATGTCATGGGAGACGTGAAATGGCTTCTAGAGCTTTCTAGTCTCTGTCGGCCATACTTGCTGTCTGAGTACTGTCTCTGGGTGAACGTTTCTACCAGACACAATAAGTGGTATGAACCCCGCCCACCCAAGAGTGGTAAATCGTGGAGGGACTTGGTGCAGAGTTAAAAATGAAAACTTGAGCCTGTATGACAAGGAGGGAGGGAAGCCAGGCTACAGTGAGCAGGATCTGCAGTTGAGGCACACCCCTGCCCTTTGGAAATCTCCCACCCAGTCGATTATTTGTTGCTGTTGTATACTCAACCCTGAGACCATGGATGCAGGTGCGAGCATACATTAGTGTGTGTGTGTGTGTGTGTGTGTGTGTGTGTGTGTGTGTGTGTGTGTTAGGAGAACTTCTAAAGATGTCTAGAAGAAATTCTTTTCATTGGTTAGGTATGTTTCCCCAAACTGAAAGACCCATTTTGGTTCCTGGGTCACTGAAGGAGAATGGAGATGGGACATGGAAGATTTCTTCTCCTGCTCCCTAAACTACTGATTACATATTCACTGGAGTCCAGCTCTGGGTAACCTGGGGACTTGTAGATTATGGAACACCTTAATGACACCTTTGGTCTGTTTGGGGTTGCTTGTTTGCAGTATCTGTGTGCATGCTCAGTGTAGGCCTGCACCTACAGCCCAGGTTCATCTGAGCCAGAGTGGGTTTTTTTTTTTTTTTCAGCTTTCTAACACATGTTAGCGTGATTTCCTATGATAAGAATGATCCACAGATTACCGGGCATGGTAGCACCAGCCTATGAGCCCTGTACTTGAAGCAGGAAGGTTAGAAGTTCAAGGTCATCTTCAGGTACATAGTGAGTTGAAATACATGAGACTATCTTAAGCAAACAGATATCCATGTGGACCTGCCTCTTTAGAGATACCAAGGTGTCCTTACTGTGTGCTTAGATGTATCTGGAGAATAACTTGTTTCCTTTAAAACCTGAGTTAAATTCCCAGCACAGGGACCTGGAGGAATGGCTCAGTGGTTAAGAACACTGGCTGCTTTTCCAGAGGGCCAGGGTTCAATTCCCAGCACCCATATGGTTGCTAGCAGTCACTGGTAAATGCAGTTCTTGGGGAATCTGATGCCCTCTTCTGGCTTCAGTGGATACCAAGCATGCCCATGGTACACAGATAAGCATGCAGGTAAGCACTCATACGCATAAAATAATGAAATTATTATTATTATTTTATCTCCCCCCCACCCCCGGAGCTGAGAATCGAACCCAGGGCCTAGCACTCTACCACTGAGCTAAATCCCCAACCCCATAAAATTATTTTAAAAAAATTCCCAGTAAAGGGGGAAAAAAGACATCTTAAGGTGTGGCTTTCCTTCCATTGACTGTCATGTAGGTCAGTTCCTGAGCCTTAAAGAGATTCCCATGACCTTGGACACAGGCCTTGGGCTCTAGCAATACCCAAGGGTTTTCAGCCCACAGCTCTCACATGATACCAGATCCAGCTTATGGGAACATGTTCATCTCTTTATAGTCATATCATGCTTGCAAAGAGCCTGAGAGAAATGGAAAGCAGATTTCCCTCCCTGGTTTGAAAGGCAAATGGCCTCAGAACAGTGCCAATCAACAGAGCAGAGGCATCCAGGCCCACACGGCTGGCTTCTCTCACTGTGGTCCAAGTGAATTCATTCCCACTGTACCTTGAACTAGGTCACCTACAGGTCTGTGCTAGGGGTGGACCTGGCCATGAGAGGAGAACATTGCCAGACTGGTTCTTGAGGTGATCTCCTAGGGAGGCCTACAAAGGGGTACGTTTCACCTTTGTGTGGGATTGTCTCTCTTCTTCCGGAGAAGTGACCATTTTCGGATCTGTGGGTGGAAAGGAAAATCTTCCCAAAATAACCTCTTTCTGTAGTGGGTTTGAAGCCGGCCCCGGCTGCTAGCACTATTTTTACCCAGCTCACAGTTCGGGGTGTAAATAGCAACTCTGGCTGTGTTTTCTCCCTGCAGCTGACAACAGGGTCAAGCTCTTTGAAGCGGAGGCGTCCTGGTATTTTGCGCACATAAAAACTGGACAGAGTTTACCCTAGGTCCAGGTGATGATTCCTGGGCCGTGGGGTCAGTATATAAACACAGAGACATCGCCATGGCTCCGTTATCTCCTTTATCTCCACGGTAAACACCAGGCCTCATGACAGCCACTGTGCAGAGGCCGAATTAAAGATGCGCAAGCAGAATCATGGAAGAAAAGGCAGGCCCACCCAGCCGCCCTGTGCACTCTAAGGTTCCCCAAAGCCCAGTCCATGGCCCTCACTCCCTCTTGCCTCACAGCCACAGAATCGGAGATGAGGAAAGCAAGCATTTACTCTGAATGTAGAAGGTCTCTAAAACCACTTAGTTCTCCAGAGAATAGAGGTCCACAGCCTCCTGCTCTTGAGTTACTTTGAGACCATAGAGACAGGACCAGCTCCCTCCATGTCCCCAGTTGACAGAGACCACCCGTGGAGCTAAGCAAAAATCCTTGTCTTCTGTCTGTCATGGGAGTGGGGGAGAGGCAAGTTCGGCTTCCTAGGGGGCATCTTGTTCATGAAAGAAAGAAACCAGCAGAGATGAGGATGGGCCCACCACCGTGGCAATTCTCTACTCCTTCTCTGCAGAGGCACGGCTGGGTCTCGATTGCTTTTCCCTGCAGCCATGTTGGTTACCCCATGCTTTCCCTCTAAATAGGGACAGTTATGAGTCAGCAGGAAAGCCTGCTCTTGTTCATTATGAATAACACAACTTCATTTAAAAAAATTAGTTTTGTGTTTATTATTATTATTTATTATTCCAACATATACCTCAGCTTGTACTGAAACTCTGGAAGCTGTCCTCAACCTCCAGATCCTCCTGCCTCCACCTCCCACATGCTGAGATTGCTGGTCTGCACCACCACACTTGGCTTCCAGCAGCATCTCGGTAAAACGGTTCCAGTTTCAGATCCTTCGGGTAGATGCTTTTGCAGGAGGCAAGAGAAAGAATTTGAGGACAGGTAGGAGGCTGAGTAATCCCTCAGTCAGCTCTTTTGGAGGAAATGGTTTCGATTGATTCTGGGCAGCTGTTGACTGCAAAACTCAGTGCCAGCTATTGATAGCTAAAGTGGCACCAGAGACCTTCGGATGGTGCCAGTGGGCCAGGGGATAGACGAGAAGATGGCTTTCCATTTGAGAAGCGAGGGTGGGAACAGATTGTCTCAAACTGCTGTGGCCTAGATTTCCACTGTTAGCCTGGGCTTTTCCCAGGACTGGGCGCAGAATCCAAATAGAGATCTCCAGCCTGGACTAGAGTGAGACTGTCTCAAAAGCCAAAGCCAGGGGCTGGAGAAATGTCTCTGCAGTTAAAAGCCTTTGCTGCTCTTCAAGAGGACCCGAGTTTGGTTCCCAGCACCCATGTTAGGCAGCTCCCGACAGCCTGAAACTCCAGTTCCAGAGGAGGCATGGACCAGCTGGCCTCCACAGGCACCCCCATACATATGTGTGGCATAGACACACACAGACACACATACATGCATGTAAATAAAGATTTTTTTTTTTTTTTTTTTTTTTTTTTTTGGTTTTTCGAGACAGGGTTTCTCTGTGTAGCTTTGCGCCTTTCCTGGAACTCACTTGGTAGTCCAGGCTGGCCTCGAACTTACAGAGATCCGCCTGGCTCTGCCTCCCGAGTGCTGGGATTAAAGGCGTGCGCCACCACCGCCCGGCTGTAAATAAAGATTTAAAAACCAGGTCAGGCATGGTGGCATACACCTTTATTTCCAACACTCAGGAGGCAGAGACAAGTGGAGCTCTGTGAGTTCAAAGCCAGCCTGGTCTAAGTAGCAAGCTCCAGGCCAGCCAGGGCTACATAGTATCTCCAAACCAAACCAAAGGGAAAACAACAACAGCTAAACAAAAGGAAGGCATATGGGGATGTAACTCAGCAGAAGAGCAAGTGGCCTGCGTTCAGTCCCTGAGTTAGGGCAGGAGGTGGTGGTGGCACACGCCTTTAAACCCAGCGCTCAGGAGGCAGAGGTAGGCCAATCTCTGAGTTCAAGGCCAGCCTGGTCTACAGAACAAGTTCCAGGACAGCCAGCCAGGTTTACACAGAGAAACCCTGTCTTGGAAAAAAGAAAAAAAAAACTTTGAAGAAAAAAGGGAGCAGTGATGAGTGTTAGCTGAGGATGTGGCTTGGTGGTATTAGTCTGTCTGCCCAGCATGCTCAGGTGCATGCTTAGGTGCTATGTTTGATCCCAGTATGGCATAAACCAGGTGCAATATCACATGCCAGCTATCCCAGCACTCAGGAGGTGGAGGCAGGAGGATCAGGAATTCAAAGTCATCCTCAGCTGCATTGTGAGTCTGAGACTAGCCTGAACTCCATAAATTCCTTTTTTTTTTTTTTCTTTTTTCTTTTTGGTTTTTCGAGACAGGGTTTCTCTGTGCAGCTTTGCACCTTTCCTGGAACTCGCTTTGGAGACCAGGCTGGCCTCGAACTCACAAAGATCCGCCTGCCTCTGCCTCCCAAGTGCTGGGATTAAAGGCGTGCGCCACCACCGCCGCCCGGCTAAATTCCTTTTTCAAAACCAAACCAAACCAACCCAACACATAAACCCCTAGAAGACAGGAGCAGAGCCAGGCGGTGGTGGCGCACGCCTTTAATCCCAGCACTTGGGAGGCCGAGGCAGGCAGATCTCTGTGAGTTCGAGGCCAGCCTGGGCTACCAAGTGAGTTCCAGGAAAGGAGCAAAGCTACACAGAGAAACCCTGTCTCAAAAAACAAAACAAAACAAAACAAAAAACAACAACAAAAAGAAGACAGTAGCAGAGAAAAGTGCCCACGAGAGACACCAAAAGCACGTGACAGGCAGACGTGCTGCCAGGCTGACCGTTTGCTCTGAGCGATGCCCATGCCAAGTGTTGGCAGTGTGGAAAGTGGGAAGCTGCAGCTGACTGCTGTGCCTGCATTTCCCAGAATCCACCCTGTCATCACACCCTCTCCTGCCAGCAGGAGTTACGCTTTGGTCTGGTCTCAGGGTGACTCACATTCACTTGGGCTGCTCTGAGATCATCCAGAGAGACAGTGACTGTTGGCGTGGGAAGTGTGTGAGGCTTCCGTGCTCTTGGGATGCCTTTGATGGGCATGGCGAGTGGGCACAAAGGACTATTACCACCTCGTGCCCCTGGTTATGTAATGTCTTCTTCTTTTTTTTTTTTTTTCATGAATTCTAGTTCCTTCTTCTGAATTTTGCTTAAAATTTTTTTTTTTCCCCAAACAGAATCTGACTATGTAGCCCTAGCTGGCCTGGAACTTACAGAAATCCACCTGCCTCTGCCTCCTTTGAGCTGGGATTAAAGTCGTGCACCATCACCGGGCCTGCCCCTCCCCCCCCCTTTTTTTTTTTTGGTTTTTCGAGACAGGGTTTCTCTGTGTAGCTTTGCGCCTTTCCTGGAACTCACTTGGTAGCCCAGGCTGGCCTCGAACTCACAGAGATCCGCCTGGCTCTGCCTCCCAAGTGCTGGGATTAAAGGCGTGCGCCACCACCGCCCGGCACCCCCCCATTTTTTTAATGTGTGTGTGTCTGTGTGTCTGTGTGTGTGTGTGTGCTTGCACGTATGTGCTCATGTCTTCATCCATGCCAAGGCATGTATACAGCTTCTACCATGAGATCTCAGAATGAATTCAGGTCATCAGGTTCAGCCACAGTACTCTTCCACTCAGCTATCTCCCCAACTGAATTTTTTTTTTTAAATATATAATTTCTAGGCTAAGAGCTCTAATTCCTGTGGAAGGTGGGTATTGCCATGTGTATGAGCTATTTCTGGAGATAGATAATTTAGATTCAAACTCCACAGCTTTGAAGAAGAATCCATTTTGGCTGAAAGCAAAGTAGAATTATCGACTGAATCTCACCTAATATGTAACAGGACAATACAGTCTTCCCACTTTTTACTTCCTCCTGGCTCCTCCCTTACCCTCCTGACTCTCCTCTCCTCTCCTTCTCTCTTTCCAAACAGGGTCTCATTCATTTTGCCTAGGCTGAACTCACTCTGTAGCCCAGATGGCCTTAAATTTGTAATCCTCCTGCCTCAGGCTCTGGGGTAGTTGGGACTGTGTCTTTGTACCACCAGGCCCTGCCCAGCTAACACTTTTTTTTCCTATTTTGTTTTCTTTGTTTTCCTTTAAGACAAGGTCTCTTGTAGCCCAGGCTGGCCTTAAACTCACTTTGTAGCCAAAGGCAGTCTTAAACTCCTGGTCTTCTTGACTCAGTTTCCCAGGTAGCTTGGATTACAGGTGTGTGGCCCAGAGCCCTTCCTGGATGATGTTTTCTTTCTTCTGAAAGAAACTCAGTGAGCTGAGAGGCTTCACCTCCTCCTCACTCCTCCCTGAGAAGGAGGAGGAGTTTAGCATGACTGATGGGTAGGAAGGAGGAAGCGGGCCTCACAGCATCCCCTTTTCCTGTCTTTCTGGGTGCAAGCTTTTCTCCTGCAGGGTGGGAAACAGGAGCCCATTGTGGCCCAGCGTCCTCTCCCTAAGTGGCCAAGATGGTCTGATCCTAAGATTGAGTCCTGGGAAGCTCAATCTTTTGACAGCATGAGCCACATTCTCTATCAGTTTATGAACTGAAGATTATTTTGGGATCTCATTGAACTTACTACTGCCTCTGATTCCATTTGCAACTTTCAGGGAAGGGAAGGGGGCTGCTATTTTTAGTCCTCCACAGAGACCCCAACAGATTTACTGGGAAACTTCCTGCTAAGTCAGACAAGCCGCCTTCTAGTGCCTCATTACTCGTCTATAGAATGCCAGGTTCCTTAGCTGTCAAATGAGCAGATGGAGTGGGAAGGTGTTTTCCCATCTGAAATGCATCAATGGTGACATAACGAATGCCCGGGAATGCATGGATGATGGAGAGAGACACTCCGTGCCATCATGCTTTATCGTCTAACTCGGGTGTATCAATTACGATGTTTAATGTTGCAAATGAAATAAAGTGATTTCAAACATTTATTGGCTCATTGGAGATCTGGGAACAATTGGATCCAGAACTCAGACAACACACAGCCTTCCTTGGCTCTGCTCTCCCTGGGTTGAATTCATTCTTTAGCCACCCATGACGTAACTCCTCTGCCTCTCCTGGCGGCTTGGTGCTTCCCACTCTTTGGCTGCAGCAGATTGTAGATGTACCATTTCCCAGGCAGTGCAGGCCCTGAGTCCTAGCTGTCCCTTCCGACTCCTGACGTCCGCTGTGATTGGACCGGCTTAGGATATCTTGGGTCACCCACTCAGAGGACAGTCCACACTGACCGGCCCACACCCAGAGGGTCCCACCCTGCTGTAGTCTCTCTCTGCCTTTCCCTCTCCCTCTTCGAATGGGACTGATTTTTTATTTTATTATCTTGTACGTGGGTGGAAATGCATGTGTCACAGAATGCAAACGGAGACCACAGGGCAATTTTGTGGAATCCATTCTCTCCCTTTGTGTGGTTCCAGGAATCAAATTCAGGTTTTGGATCTTAGTAACCTTTACCGGCTGAATCCTCTCACTAGCACTCTGTCTTTGTTTCTTTCTCTGTTGCTGTGAGAATGTGCTCTGGAGAGGTGGCTCAGTGGTTAGCACTGGTGTGGCTGTCCTTCCAGAGGGCCTGGGTTCAGTTACCAATATCCATATGGTGGCTCACAACCACCCAGAGCTCCAGTTCCAAGGAATCCAACACCCTCTCTGACCTCTGGAGGCTCCAGGCACACAGGTGGCACACACATACACACAGGCAAAACTCCCATATACATGAAGCTTTTCATAAAAAAAAAAAATCTGAAAAAAGCAGCTTAAGGGAGAAAGGTTTTATTTTGGCTCACAGTTCAGAGGTACAGTCCATCCTGGGGTAGGGGAGGGGGGCGTCAAGGCAGCAGGAGCCTGAAGCAGCTAGTCACATGACATCCACAATCGGAAACCAGATGGGTGAATGCATGACCATGCTCAGCTCACGCTCTCCATTCTGTACAATTCTGGGACCCCTGACCAGGGAATGGCCCCACCCACAATTAATGCAGGGCTTATTGCTATAAGATACACCCCCCTCCGTATTCAGAGGCCCATCTCTCGGGTGATTCTAGAGTCTATCAGGTTGACAATGAATTCTAACTATAACATGGGGCCTTTCACAAGGCTCAGCAATTTGGACATCTCTTTGGAAGCGAGAAGGGAACACAGCTCAACTGGTGGGTTTGTTTTGTTGCTGTTGTTGTTTGTTTGTTTGTTTTTGTCAACCTGACACAAACCTAGACATATTGGGGAAGACGGGATCTCAATTGAGAAAATGCCTCCATCAGATTGGCCTGTAAGCAAGTACCTGGGTACTGTCTTGATTTTTGCTTGATGGGGGAGGGCCCAGGTCACTGTGGGTGATCTATCCCTGGCCTGGTAGTCCTGGATCTATAAGAAAGCAGGCTGAGCAAGCCATGAGCAAACCAGTAAGCAGCGTTCCACCAAGACGTCTACTTTCCTGTCTGCAGGTTCCTGTACTGAGTTCTTGCTCTGACTTCTCCCAGTGATGGAGTGTGATCTGGATGGGTGAGATAAACCTTTCCCCTCCAAGTTGCTTTTGGTCGTGGTGTTTTATCATAGAGTAGAAGAGGAACTAATACATCATACAATAGCAGCCTATGACAGAAGACAAAGTCATAAACTACTCATAAAAATGAGAATCCGCCGGGCGGTGGTGGCGCACGCCTTTAATCCCAGCACTCGGGAGGCAGAGCCAGGCGGATCTCTGTGAGTTCGAGGCCAGCCTGGACTACCAAGTGAGTTCCAGGAAAAGCGCAAAGCTACACAGAGAAACCCTGTCTCGAAAAACCAAAAAAAAAAAAAAAGAGTGGGTTTAAGGCCAGCCCAGGTAACAGTGAGACCCTGACTCAAAATTGGAAGTGAAAAGAGAGGGCTGGGACACAACTGGGCAGTAGAACACTTGTTTAGAATGTGGGGGGCCCTGGTCAAACATCCAGTACTCCCTCCCCCAAAACTCAGAAAATAAAACAGAGGCATCATGCTACTCACCCGTGTGTCAGGTGCCGGCCTGGGGAGCCAGACATTTATATTGCAAATTCTTTGCAGGTGTTATTCAAAGCAGACCCTCAAAGCAGACATGGCTGGAGTTAATAGACTCTGCTTTGTTTTTTTTTTTTGTTTTTTATACATGGGCATATGTATATGTGCGTTTGCACATGCATGCCCAGATCACAGAACAACCTCGCATGTCATCCTCAGAAATTCAGCCTACCTCCTCTGAGACAGGGCCTCTCACTGACCTGGATCTCACTTTTTAGGCTACTTTGGCTGGCCAGCAAGCCCCAAGGCTCCTCTTGTGTCCACCTCCCCAGCACTGGGCTTCCAAGTGTGTAGCACCACACTCAACATTTTTACGTGGATTCTGGGGACTGAGTAAAGGGCTCTCTCCATCCCTAGACATTGCTTCTTGATCTGGTCCCTTTGGGAGTTGTCCTTGGGTTAGATTTTCCTGTTCTGTGATCTTTTCCTCCCCTCCCTTCCCTTTTTGATTAAGAAAATATATCTATATATTATGTATAATATCAGCATTATATAATTATTATATTAATTTATTAACATATATTAATATGCATGCTTGCTGTGGTGACACACGCCTTTAATTCCAGCATCTTCCAGTTTGAAGCCAGTCTGGTCTACATAGAGAGTTCTGAGCCAGCAGAAAGATATGTAGAGAGAGCTGGTTTCAAAACATAAAAAAAAAAAAATTTTTTGCATCAAGTCTCGTGTAGAACAGGCCAGCCTCAAATGTACTATGAAGTTGAAGATGGTCTTGAACCTCTGTCCCTCTGTCCTGTTCCACCTGAGTAAAACACCATGACAGGTTTATACAGGGAATCCAGGGCCTTGTGCAGGCTAGGCAAACAGTCTACCAACTGAACTACCTCCTCAGCCCCTTGGGATTTTGAAACAGGTTCTCATGTAGCCCAGGCTAGCCTCAAACTTGTTCTGTAACCAGGAATCATCTTAACCTAGAAACCCTCCTGCCTCCACCTCCCGAGAGTAGAGAACACAGGTGTGCCACCATGGCCAACACTCTTCTGGTTTAAAAGGACGTAGCGCATGTCTGAGAGAGGCTTGTAGGCTAACTGAGGCGATATCCATAAAGAAAAATGTGCAAGTCACTTCACGCAAGCCACCTATTAATGTGGGTTGTTATTTTTTTAATCAGAGGTAAGGGCTAACCATTAACCACACCAAGGTAGATCAGCACTGTGTGAGCTATGAGCCATGAAGATCCACTGGCCCTCCGTGTTCTAAGTTCACACGATCTCTGAACAAGATATAACCGAGCGAACCGAAAACCCACAGAGCCTGCTAATCACTGCTGGTTCACAGGAGCTGTGAGAACCCACCAAGCAACTCAAACTGTCTGTGGTGCCGGTGTGATCCCTATCTTCCCAGGGGTCCACCTGCCGCTCCTCTGCCTCTGCCTTCCCATTGCTGGGTCAATAAACACTTTTAGGGACCTTTTATGTAAGCAACTACAGCAGGGAACTGAGGGTATATAGCTCAGTGATAGTCTTTTCTCAATAGATGAAAGAGTTAGTTTAGTACACACCATCCCACCCTCCCTCCACCCCCCACAAAAAACCAGCTACAGCAGGGACACACAGTCTGGTTATCCAGCAAGCTCTTGAATCCTTTTTAAGAAGTCAGGTGGTGGTGGAGCACGCCTTTAATCCCAGCACTTGGGAGGCAGAGGCAGGCGGATCTCTGTGAGTTTGAGGTCAGCCTGGTCTACAAAGTGAGTTTTAGGACAGCCAGAGCTATAACACAGAGAAACCCTGTCTTGAAAAAAAAAAAAAAGGAAGAACTCATGTAGCACATGCTAACCTCAAGCTTGCTATGTCTCTGAGGATGACCTTGAATTTGGCATTCTTCTGACTCCATGGCCTGAGTGCCTGGATTACAGATACGTGCTGCCATGCCTGATGAGTGCAGTTTTGGGCATGGAACCCAGGTCTTCAAAGTTGCCAGGCAGACTTACTAAGTCCACATGCCCCAACCCTCCTTTTAAAAATGGTCACTCCTTTAACCCCAGCACTTGGGAGGCAGAAGCAGGCTGATCTCTGTGAATTGGAGGCCAGTCTGGTCTATAGAGTGAATTCCAGGCCAGCAGGGCTTTGCAGAGAGTCCCTCTCTCAAAAACAAAACAAAACAAAAAAAACCCCAAAACAAAAATAGGTACATTGAACCAGAGAGATGCCTCCCAACCTAAGAGCAATTACTGTTCTTCCAGAAGACCTGAGTTCAGTTCTCAGCACACACACCAAGTGGCTGGCTGTCAGCTGCCTTTAACTCTAGCTCCTAGGGATCTGACTCCTCTGGCCTCCAAGGGTAGGTACCCCCACAACAGACACATATACAGAATTAAACATTTAAAGTAAATAAATATTTACCAATGGATAAATTGTTATCAGAAGCCGTAAGCAAGCTGTCTGGAGTGACACAAGCGTGTCATGCCAGTATTTGGGAGGCTAAGGGGGTGCCCCTGGAGTTTGAGGCCCACCTGGGATACATAGTATAGTCAGGCGAGCCTGGACTCCAGGGGTAGAGAAGGCAAAACTGGTTTCATTTCTAGAGAGGAAGTTGGAGAAAGGGTGAGCTGGGCCCGAGAACTGACCTTGAACTAAGCCATAAGCAAGTTGGTTAGCTCAAGAGAATCCAATCAGTCATCGCAAGTCTTTTGCATAAGTGTGACTCAGCCCTCTGGACGCGCCAGCAGTAGCCTGTCTGTACTTTTTCTACTGCTCTTCGACTGACTTGTGGCACGGTTGATGATTTAGTCATTTACTTATTTGGTCATTCACTCACTGAAGCATGATAGAAGGCTCACTTGACCTGGAGTCACGCCAAAGGTGAGAGGCAGGGTGAATGAGGTTTCATACGCTAGGAGCTCAGACCAAGCAGGACACACACACACACACACACACACACACACACTCACGACAAGTGCTCTAACAGAAGCACACCCGAGTGCGTGGAGGTGAAGTCTTCATAAAGGAAGTGACCTGAAAGAATTTTCTGGAACTGAATTCTCAGGGGGAACTGGAAAGCCCCTGAAAGAGGAGCTAACGTTGCTGTAAGTAGTTTGGTATGCAAGGATCCCAGGTGTACAGGAAAAGGGACCTGTAAAGGTAAGTGGGTTTTAAGTCATGTGGAATGTTATTTCAGTAACCAAGATGAGAGCTGATAATGTCTTCAGAATTGAAATTGAAAAAAGAACGAACTTGGTGAGTTCAAGGAAGACTAGAGGGATCCAGTCAGCAAGACTTGATCCACTGGGGGGTAATGATGTGAGAAAAGAGTTAATAATGCAAAAACTAGACATGATGGCCCCTGCCCCTAGTCCCAGCACTATAGAGGCAGAGGCAGGGGAATTATGCAACTTCAAGGCCAGTCTGAGCTGCAAAAAAAAAAAGATTTGGGAAATACCTGTGCAGCTGAGGAAGTGGGAGTTCCCATCTCCACAACAGGTAGTAGACAGATGGTAACATGCTATGTTTAAGATGTCCACATAACATCCAGTGGACATGCCTCACTTGTAGTTAATAAATTCCTGCTTATGAGGCTAGAGAGGTTAAAAGTGCATACCGCTCTTGCAGAGGACCAGAATTCCGTTCCCAGCACCCACATCAGGCAATTCACAATTGCTTGTAAACCCAGCTCCAGGGGAATCTGATGCCCTCTTCAGGCCTCTGCAGGTACTGTATGAAAGCACATGACCCTCCCCACTCCTATATACACCTAATTAATTTTAAAATAAAAATAAAATATTGGGGGCTGGAGAGATGCCTCAATGGTTAAGAGCACTGGCTGCTCTTCCAGAGGACCTGGGTTCAATTCCCAGCACCCACATGGCAGCTCACAACTGTCTGTAAATTCAGTTTCCCAGGATCTGACACCTTCACACCAATGCACATAAAATAAAGTTAAAAAATAAATTTAAAAAGTTATTTTATTTTTGGTTGAGACAGGGCCGTGCTGTAGCTGGCCTGGACATGTTACAGTAGACCAGGCTAGCCTGGAACTCACAGAGATCTGTTTGCCTCTGCCTTCCAAGAGCTGGGATTAAAGGTATGTGCCACCACACTGGGCCAAAATATTTAAAAAATACTGGCTTTAGAGCTGAGAAAGATGGAAGCTAGAGGTTGGCTTTGGCTTGGGTAGGTGCCATGTCTATGGACTCACGGCCCAGACCAGGTAGAGTTGAGGCACTAGGGCAGATCTGAGGGGACTCTCGCACATCAGCCTGGTCACGGAAGGTGGCTGGAGGGGCAGGGGGTGCGGGTAAAAGAGAGGGCTCCAGAGAAGAGCTGGGAGCACCAGGAGACAGCTGAGAACCACAGCAGACAAGAAGAGGCAGC
This sequence comes from Peromyscus californicus insignis, assembly GCF_007827085.1. Classification (NCBI taxonomy): domain Eukaryota; kingdom Metazoa; phylum Chordata; class Mammalia; order Rodentia; family Cricetidae; genus Peromyscus; species Peromyscus californicus. Next base: position 35,807,856 of record NW_026294551.1, read on the forward strand.
CATCAGGTCGGAGCTGCTGAGAAAGACTCCCTGAATAGCATTTGTGACATGTCCCCACTAAAGAGAGAATACCGTTAGTAGATGCTTGCCTGGCAGGCATGAAGTCCTGGGTTCCAGGCCCTGTGCTACATAAACCAGGCATGGGAGCCTATACCTGTAATCCCAGTATTCAGAAGGTGGAGCTGGGGGAATGAGAAATTCACTTCTGCCTAGAGAGTTCTAGGCTAGCTTGAGCTAAATGAAACCCAGTCTCAGAGAGAGAGGGAGAGGGAGAGGGGGAGAGGGAGAGGGAGAGGGAGGGAGGGAGGGAGGGGGGAGGGAGGGGGGATTCTGTGTGTGTGTGTGCGCGAGTGTGTGTGTGTGTGTGTGTAGATTTTAATCTTCTTCAAATTCTACTGAAAACCTGGTGGACCACCCTGTGTATTTCTTTGCGCTTGGTCTTTGGGAGGACATACATGTTAAGTACTATCTAGTGTGGATACTGTGGAAATTTGCTGAAATTGGAGAGCTCAATAGAAGTTGCTGGAGCACAGGAATTGATGTAATTTGTTTGACATTTAGAACAGTCGTCCGGAGCCACCTTCATAGCGTTCTAGGAACTAAGCGGTGTCTTCAAATGTCACACGGCATTTCGGTCCTTTGCGTTTGCTAGTCTCCCAGCCTTGTTTGAGTGTCTGAGAGAGCCTAGAGAGTGCTGGGGACAAAAGGCGCCTTCTCATCTCTCAAGGAGCTCACTGTCCAGCAAATCTAAACAAGGGACTGTCACTGAGGTGGGCCCAGTCTGCAGCTGAAGCCGGAGGACATCCCAGTGCAGAGGCAGGAAACGTGGCTGCAAGCATGGTCAGCGAAGGCTTTCTACCTTGTCGCTCTCTCTTACTTTGTTCTGTTCTTTGTTCCTTTCTGTTTGTCCTTTCAAATCCTAGCTGGTCTGGCCTGTCCCTAGGGAGGACGAAGGCAGGGGCATGGTTATTTATGGTTTGTCCATGCTTCTGTGTGGAGAAAAGTTAAGAGCTACAGATCTCTCTCCTGACACCCAATTCCCACCCCTGCTGGGGATCAGACAGAGGACCCTGGGCATGCTAGGCAAGTGCTCTACTCTACCACTCACATCTCCAGCCTTAGGTTTTTAAGACAGGGTCTCATTATGTAGCTCAGGCTGGCCTGAGACAGTATTCCCAAACACTGGGAACACAGGTGTGCGCACCATGTCAGCTTGCAACCTGACTTTTAGTTAAAGTCAGAAGCAAGGGCTGGAGAGATGGCTTAGAGGTTAAGAGCACTGACTGCTCTTCCAGAGGTTCTGAGTTCAATTCCCAGCACCCACATGGTGGCTGACAACCATCTGTAATGAGATCTGGCGCCCTCTTCTATGTACATAATAAATAAATAAATCTTAAAAAAAATTGAGTCAGAAGCAAAGTGAGAGGGTCCCAGGAAAAATTCATAACATCCAGAGACCCTCCTCCCAAGATAAAATGTAGATGAAGAGAAACAGGTTAAGTTATAAGAGCTAGCAGGGCATGCATAAGATAAGGCCCAGCTTTCATAACTAATAAGAAATCCCTTGTCGTGATTTGGGAGCTGGTTGGTGGCCCAAAAGAAAGCCTGCTACACTTTGGTGTTTGTTTGTTTTTGTGATTTATTTCTTTTGTAATTGTGTCTATGTGTGTGTGTGTCAGGGAGGTGTGGGATATGTGCTTGCTTTTGTGAGTGCCAGAGGAGTCCAGAAGGGGGTTTAAATCCCTGAAGCTTGAGTTACAAGTGGTTGTGACCAACCTGATGTGGGTGCTGGGATCCAAATTCAGGTCCCCTGCAAGGGCAGTACCTGCTCTTAACCATTCAGCCGTTTCTCCACCACCACCACCACCACCACCACCACCACCACCACCACCACCACCCTTTTGCTGCCTTCATTTGTTTTTGGCAGGATCTTCTACAACTGAGGCTACCCTCAAGCTCACTCTGCAGTCCAAGCTGGCCTTGATTTCCTGATAGTCTTGCCTCTACCTCCTGAGTACTGTGATTATGGGCGTGCAGCACCATGCCCAACTCCAGGGTGTTTTCATCTTCCTAAACTGGAATACAGTGACACTCTGACTGCCCGTCAGCCCGTCCCACCACCATCCTTTCAGTTCCGATGAACTGGGCTACTCCAGGTACCGTGACCCCTGTGACACTTGTCTTCCTATCGCTGGCTTATTTTCCTCACTGTTACGTCATTATGATTCATCTCTGTTGCAGCGTTTCCCCCTTTCCCTACATTCATTTCTTCTCACTCGTGCTGAAGCAGAATTTCTCTCCTTTCTAAGGCTGAATGATCCTCTCCATTGTGCATCCAGAGTACTTTAGCATTCATCCAGGGCAGACATTTGGCTTGCTATTGTGGATAATGCTGCCACTGCATGAGTGTGAAAAGACTCCTCCTTGCCTTCCTTTCCTGAGACAAGTCCTAATGCGTTGTCCAGCCTAGTCCCAAAGACACACAGACAAAGTAACCTTCCCACCTGGATCTCCTGAGTAGCCGGGACTACTGTAAGTGAACACCACCAAACCCGCTGAGGGATCAGTGGGAGTGGGGAGGGAGACAGGGTCTCCCTTGACATCTACAGCCCAGGATGGCTTTGAACTCACAGCCTCTTGAGAGCTGGGGATATTGACACGTTGTCACCACTCTGAGTTTTTTAAGAATGACTATTTGCTGAGCATGGTGGTCGACACATGAAACTCAGGAGATGAAGGGTGGGAGACTGAGAGTTCTAGGCCAGCCTGGCCTACATACTAAGACCTTGTCTCAGGAGAGAGAAAGACAGATCTCTCACACCAGCATTATTGAGAGCCACGCAGGCCTCCCAGCTAAGCACACTATTGTCTAGAATGCTAAACAAACGCAAAATCCCCAGCTAGGGGACATCACCATGGATTTTTTTTTTTTAATTTTTCAAGTCTCTAGATGACTCTCATTTAAAAAAATGAATTTTCGCCGGGCGGTGGTGGCGCACGCCTTTAATCCCAGCACTCGGGAGGCAGAGCCAGGCGGATCTCTGTGAGTTCGAGGCCAGCCTGGGCTACCAAGTGAGTTCCAGGAAAAGGCGCAAAGCTACACAGAGAAACCCTGTCTCAAAAAACCAAAAAAAAAAAAAAAAAAAAAAATGAATTTTCTGTTGTTGGGAGCAAACTGTCCGTTTCGTTTAGTGTCTCTGTCCTGAAAACAGACCTAGAGCCAAAACATTCACTTGTGAAGTTCAGGAGTTGATGCGGTGATACCGCTTTCTTCCCCTGACGCCATTCCTAGGCACCCAAATTATATGTGTGCGTATAGGAACTTTTTTGTGTGTGCCAGGCAGCCGGTGACAAGCAGCTTGCTGATACACTCTGACAGAGATGCACAGTTGGCTGCCCTGGGCCAGGGAAGCCTTCCCCCCTGTCACTGTTGCTGAGCAGAGACATCTGTAACCCCAAAGCCCAGGGCAGACGTGGCCCAGGCAATCTCCATGCTCCATCCTGATTGCATCGATCTCCCAGCAGGGCTCATCCAAAGGGAGCAGCAGCTGAGCTTACGTGTGACCTAAAGAATTAGGGGGACTAGAGAGAGCTCGGGCAGTAATGTGCATCCTGTGCAAGTCTGAGCCCCCGAATTAGGCTCTTCCAGGACCCACGTAAAACCCAGGTGCAGTGGGGTGCCTGTAACCACAGTGCTGGGAGGTGGAGGCCAGATAGGAGCGTCCCTGTGGCTTGCTGAGGCTTGCTGACCAGTCTAACTGAATCAGCGAGCACTTGGTTCCTCAAGAGACCTTGACTCAGAAAATAGAGAGGAAGATATCTATCCAACTAACATCAATGCCTGGCCATCACATGCGTGTATGCACCCATGGACTGCACTACATGTGTGTGGGGGGAGAGAGAGACAGGGAGAGACAGAGAATTATGAATTATGTAAGGGTATTATCTTCCCCAAATGTTGATAGCTCTCTCTCTCTGAACCCTGGTTTCTGGCATATCCTTTCTTTTTTCTTTTTTTCTTTCGTTTTTTTTTTTTTTTTTTTTTTTGTTTGTTTGTTTTTTGAGACAGGGTTTCTCTGTGTAGCTTTGCGCCTTTCCTGGAACTCACTCGGTAGCCCAGGCTGGCCTCATACTCAGAGATCCGCCTGGCTCTGCCTCTGGTCTTGCATGCTTTCCCTCAGGCATCCAGTGGGGGCGCTCTGGCACTCTCTAGTTCATCCCTGTTATTCCAGTTCTAGGAGAATTTAGGGTTGCCGGATCCCCCGGGAAGAGCGGGTGCCAATCACACCAGCTCATTTGGAAGGCAGACATTCAAACTCCCGATTTCACCTTTCACTCTGCAAAGTAAATCTAGCCCTAAAGATAGGGAAACAAGCCAACTTCCCCGTTCTCACCTTAAGTCCCCCGTCTTCAAGGATGATCGCTTTTGGTCTAATCATGTATGGGCTCTGATTAAGGGCTTGGGCAGAGAGGATGGGCACCTTCTCTGAGAGAGGCTCTATCGATTTGGAAGAATGCACACAGAATGAGTTTCCATTTACCATGTTCCAAAAGAAATCACAAAACAGCCACAGGACAGCCGACTGCACTGGGGCGGGGGGGGCAGGGGGGGGGGGGGGGGGACGGACGGACGGACGGACTGGGCCCGTCTGTACCAAACTAAAGAAGCAACAGTTTGCATATTCATCACACACCTGATGAATTCCCAGGAGAACCGGTGACGAGCCAGAAGCTGTGATTCCTTGGGGAGGTTCTACTGGTGGGCAGCAGGTGACATGTGTGTGAGACAGAGAGGATTCGTGAAGGCCTGGGAGCATGTGTGAGATACTAGCACACAGGGAGACAATCGCCTGGCATTTATAACTCGCCAGCTCTCAGGCTGATCCCACTGTTAGGATTCTGTACATGTGCAGCTCAGGGTCCTGGGTCTTACGTCTTACATCATCAGCGGGCACTGGGGGCTATGTATCCACCGCGTGGTCATGCAATCCCTGCCTTAAAAAGCAGGATGCGGACCCCCACACTCTCTCTGTGTGTTCTCTCTCTGCTCCAGCCATCTTCCTTTCTGTCCAGGCCTGGCTCTCCTCCCTCCTATCTATCCCCTCTTTCTTCCTAATAAAGTTCTTTATAACTCTGGTAGTCGTGGCCGGGGCCCGTGACTTTTCCGCCAGTGCCGTTTATCATAACCATCACCCACTCTGTCCACTGGTCCACTGGCAATGCCTTCCTCCCCTGTGCTGTTCTGGTCTTATTCTAGAGCCCAGGAAAATTGTGCTGCCTGCAGAAGATTGCCCAGACTGATCTCCCTTAGCTGCAATCATTCTTTTCTCTTCTTCGTTTTTTTTTTTTTTTTAAATTAAATCCTCGAAATTGGGCCTGGGGCCTCATGAATGAATCTAGGGAATCTGTACACTGAATACATAAGAAGAAAAGCAATGGGCAGGGAAGGCTCATATCCTCTTCACCCTGCGGTGAATAGCTACAGTACCGCACCAAAGATGGAAGGCTGATTTGGGAACAAGTCCCCAGCCCGACCACCAAGTACTGTTTTCTGAGCTTTCTGTTTTGAAACAGGGTCTGGCTAAGTTGCCCAGCCTGTGCTTGAGCTTGCTCTGCAGCCCAGGCAGCTCTTGAACTTGAGATCCTCTTGGGCAGCTGGGATTACAGGCTCAAAGACACCAGGTCCGGCTTCATCATCCTTTTGTATACATCCAACAGGGCAACCATCTGCCATTGGTGACTTTGATCTCTCTCTCTCTCTCTCTCTCTCTCTCTCTCTCTCTCTCTCTCTCTGTGTGTGTGTGTGTGTGTTTTATTTTTTAAGTCTCACTATACAGCCCATGCTGACCTCAAAGTTGTAGCAATCCTCCTGCCTCAGCCTCTGGGGTATAGGAGCCACCACATCTGGCTCCAATGATGTATCCTCCCCCCTTTTTAATATAAAAAATTACACTTCAGGTCATGATGGTGCATGCCTTCCTTTAGTCCCAGCACTCCAGGGGCAGAGGCAGGTGGATATCTTTGAGTTTGAAGCCAGCCTGGTCTACATAGTAAGTTCTAGGACAGCTAGAGTTACATAGTGAGACCCTGTCTCGAAATAAAAACAAAAACAAAAACAATCCACTTTTTAATTTTTAATTGTGTGTGTGTGTGTGTGTGTGTGTGTGTGTGTGTGTGTGTGTGTGTTGGGGTATATGCCTGTGGAGACCTGAGGACAACTTGTGGGTGGCAGTTCTTCTTCTACCATGTGGGTCCCAAGTACTGATCTCAGTCATCAGGCTTGGCAGCAAGTGCCCTTAACAGTTGGGCCGGTTCACCAGCCCTAATGTGATATTTCTTTTTGTGTTTTTGTTCCTTTTCCCAATGTGGTATTTCTTTTTTCTTTTGGTTTTTCGAGACAGAGTTTCTCTGTGTAACTTTGCGCCTTTCCTGGAACTCACTTTGTAGACCAGGCTGGCCTCGAACTCACAGAGATCCACCTGCCTCTGCTTCTGCCTCCGAGTGCTAGGATTAAAGGCATGCGCCACCACCACCAGGCCCAATGTGGTATTTCTTAATGCCATTTTCATGTTTGGTTTGTGTTCCAGAATCTATACTCCATAAAATAGTCCATGAAGTAAGGACTATTTTAGCAAAGGAAGTATGGTGTCTGTTATTGGTGGTCTTTTCTCTTGGGTAGCCTAAAGCAGTGTGCTTTTTGTTTTCTAGAAAGGGTCACGTGTAGCCCAGACTGGCCTTAAACTAGATATATCGCCAAGGGTAGCCTTGATCCTCCTGCCTGCACCCCACAAGGCCTTGTGATCCGCAGTGTCATGCTTCAATATAAACCAGTAAAGACTTTATTTCATTCTTGGAGATAGACTCTTGCTATATAACCTAGACTTACATGAAAGTCTCCATGTAGCCTAGGCTGGTCCTCAAACTCATTACCCTCCTGCCTTGGCCTCCCAAATACTAGGATTACAAGTGTTTATCACCGTGCTGAGGTTCTAGCTAGGTCCACTCTGCACCAAGTCTCCCTTGCTTCAAGGTTGGGGATATGCCTACACCTTGTTGTTTCAAGCGGCAGTTGAGGGTCAGCTGCCTCTGCTCTTGGGACTTGGTAGAGTCAAACTCTGCCTGCTGGGAGCTCCCAGACTTTTTTTTTTTTTTTTTAATCAGTAAACTTTGAATGGGTAGTTGTTTCTAGGAAAATTTCCCCTCTGAGGCCAAGCCCTTTAAGCAAATGCTGCCTTATAATAAGGTCGTTCGTGGCTTTGATCACTGGCCTGTCCCCTAAATTAGTTGAAGCCTGAGAACACGGTTTTGTTACAGGCCAGTTGTTTGAGTCTGTGTTTAAACTCTAGGAATACATTTGGTTTTACTAATGAAACTTGAGAGGATTGGTGAGTTATTTTGGGTGTGCATGGCCCAGCCCTGTAATGCTCGGCCACTCTCGATAAGAGCCACAATTGTACCAGCTAGCTCCCTAAAAAGGCATGCCTTCTATCCTGCACGGAGTGTTGAGATTGCGGACTCCACTGTCTGATGATAGGCTCTCGCTTTTCTCTCAAGTGGGTTAGGTAGCTGGAGGCAGAAAGCAAGCTTGATTTTCTTTACCTGTGTCCCATACACTTCCACTTCACCCTAGTTTCACACAAATTAATTCCTTTACCTCCTACCCCAGACATAGGGTATCAGGTAGCCCAGGCTGCCCTTGAACTTGCCATATAGCCAAGGATGACCTTATATTTGCTATGTAGATGATGCTGTCGTTGAACTTCTGAACCTCCCCCATGCTGAGATTCCAGACCTGTGCCACCATGCCTGGCTCAAGTCGGTAGTAATTCACTCACACAAAGTAGACTTCCATAAACAATGTGAGACCAGAGGGCAGGCAGACAGATACACCCACACTGGAATGGATTCCTAGCACAGAACCAACTCGAGGTTGGGCCAATGTCAGGGCTTTGGAAGACAAGTCCGTAAGATCAAGGTGTTGGGCTGAGCACGGTGGCACTCACCTGTAATTTCAGCCCTTGGAGGTAGAAGCAAGGATCAGGAATTCGAGGTCATTCCTGGTCACACAGGGAATCTGAGGCCAGCCTGGGCTACATGAGATGCTATCTCAAAGAAACAAAAAACTAGGAGAAAGGTTAAAATAAGATCTAGGTGGAAATATTCCGCAGCAGAACCTTCTGCCAGGGAAAGCAGACCCACGAGTACAGAGTTGGCTGCTGGACCGCACCGTGTCACGGGGAGTCTTGGCTGACTCACTGTTTCGCTGGTCTCAGCCCAACTGCCCGTCCTGATAGGGTGCTAGGTTATCCCTTCCTAGAAAATTCGGTGCCTCACTTTGGCCCATCTGTTATGGAAAGACCTGGAAAGATGTGCCCTGTGCTGCCACCTAACGGCCGTTGTCTATCAAGGCCAAGCTCCCCTCGTCCCTTTCTCCCTTCAGCCCCCTCCACCCACCTCAGCTCACAGGGGAAGAGAAGAGGGCTCCTCCAGGTACCTTCATCCACGGAGCCCAGGCCCCGACTAAGACTGGCAAGTCTTGTCAAACGTCCTTGTTATTTCCTGACTGTTTCCCCTCCGTGGTTAACTCTGAAAGCAGAGAGGACCGGGAAGGGAGCGGGGAGCCGGAGAGAAGGGATCCCTGGGTTGAAGGATCAGCCTGGTGATGAGGTGGGTGGAGGAAGCTGACGGGAAGGGAGCCTGAGTCCTCAAGCTTGTTAAAGAAAAAAGAGCAGGCGCCATCCACCTGGAATGAAGATGCCAGCCAGACGGCCCTGCCAGCCTTCCCAGTTTTATCTTTTTAAAGGAGGATTTGTTTATTTGAGACAGGGTCTCACGCAGCCTAATCAAGCCTCTGTGTCTTGAACTCTTTTTTTTTTTTGGAGACAGGTCTCTCTACTCTGTAGATCAGGCTGGTCCTGGAACTCACAGAGATCCTCCTGCCTCGTCTCCTAGCTGCTGAGTTTTCAGGAATGTGCCACCATACCTAAGTACACATCTGTGTTCAAGCAGGGAAATGAGGCAAACAGAGCGTTACCAGCTAGGGCTGCAGGTTGGGGACCTTAGTAGCAAATGGCACTCCCTGACTGTACATGATCCTAAGTACACATGGCTACAGGAAGGCCAGGCGTGGGACACCTGCCTTGGGAACAGTAAGGATAAGGCTATAGGGAGTAGTAGAGACTATGGTAAAGGAGAACCCATGCCTCAGCTGAGGAAGAAACAGCTGCTGAACCACTGGCGGTTTTGAGTTTAGTAAAATGGTGTGCACCTGCACTGCCAGACCTTCCAGATCCAAAAAAGCTGGGAGCCTGGATTCTTCTGCGAAGTCTTTCTTTTGAAGTGTTGGCAGCCAATGTTGCTTTAAAAAAAAAAAAAAAAAAAAACAGCATTCTGTGGGCCAAATAAAACATGTCAGTGAGGCATATTTAGCTCCAAGGCTGACTCCGAAAACTTGGATCAAGGGCTATTTGTGTTCTGGAGTCGTGACACACTAACAGGACCCTTTCAAGGCATGTGGTCTCCATCAAGCAAATGCCAGATAAAGGGGTGGGGGTGGGGGCAGCGAACATGTGAAGCGCTTTGGCTCAGACTTATTAGCGCTGCCAGTCATATCTAGAAGTTTACAGAGAGCTAGTTTGTTAATATTTCACATGCTACTAGAAAGCATTGCTTGTATCCATTCATGAACTTCAGAAGCAGTTATTGGCTAGACCCAGTGAGAGAAGCCCGTAATCCCAGCTCTTCAGAAGGCTGAGGCAGGAGGATGTCAAGTTTGAGGCCTGGCTGAACAGCATCATGACTGACAACTTGTCTCGAAATAAAAAGCAAAAAGAAGTCTGGGGATATAAGTCGGTGTTAGAACACATGCCTAGAACACATAAGGCCTCAGGTACAATCCCTAGTAATGAAGAAAAAAAAGAAACATTTATTGGACACCAACTCTATGCTAAGTAAAGACATGTCTGTCCTTTTCTGGGGGCCCAGGTTCTGTCTGAGACGTTTAGGGCCACACAGACTCCATCACAGCTACTCAGGTCAGCCATGTAGTTTCAAGGCAGCTTTAGGCACCACACAAGCCAATGGGCATGGCTGGGGCCCTATAAAACCCTTTTATCGGCAGGCAACAATCCAAATTTGGCGTCTGGGTCAGAGCCAAATCCTGACCGACAAGATTTAAGGAGCTTGCAGCCTCTAATGCAGCTATTTTCTTTCGTTTTTGTTTTTTTTTGTTTTTTGTTTTTGTTTTTTTTTTTGAGACAGGGTCTCTCTGTGTAGCCCTGGCTATCCTAGAACTTACTCTGTAGACCAGGCTGGCCACAAACTCAGAGATCTACCTGCCTCTGTCTCCTGAGTGCCGGGATTAAAGGCGTGAGCCACCAGCACCGCCAGCTCAGAGTTGGTTTTCTCCTTCACCCTTGAGGGTCCTGGGGATTGAATTCATGTTGTCAGGCTTGGTTACAAGGGCCCATACCCAGGGAGCCATCTTGACACTCCACAACTGTTTTCTTTAAGGAAACCTACACATCGCATTTTGCCTATCATGACAAGATTTTAAGATGGCATCCTCCCATGATTTTAAAATTATGTTTATAAGTAGGATACTCAATGTAACAGTATAATTCTACCTCTATACGCCCCCTCTCCCCAGATGGGGAGTCACTGTAGCCCTGGCTGGCCTGGGCTCATTATGTAACCCAAGATAGACTCAGACTCAGAGAATCTGCCCTTGCCTCCTGAGTGTGGGACTAATAGCCCGCACCCCCACCTGGGTACCATAACCTTGTTAGCTGCCATCATCTAGTTCAATAATTTATAGACCGCTGATGGAATCACTCAAATCACCAGAGGTGGCGCTGGTCTGATCTAGCCATCCAGGGTAGTTTGTCTAGGCTGTGTGAATCTGAATCTGAATCTGATTTCAGATAATTTTCACAAAGGGAACTAGTTCCAGAGAATGTTGACTTTTTTTTTTTTTTAACAAAAATTGAATTATTTTAAAGGAGTGATTCAACTCACTTTCTTTTTTTAAGCAAAAGAAATGTAGATTTGTTAAGGTTTATTAAGGAAAAGTGAGGAAGAACTATGGTGGGTAGGAGCTTCACCAAGGAAGGAATAACCCCCTCTCTGTTTTGATGGGATTAAAAACTGCCACTGAAGCTGGGCAGTGGTGGCGCACGCCTTTAATGCCAGCACTTGGGAGGCAGAGGCAAGGAGGATCTCTGTGAGTTTGAGGCCAGCCTAGGCTACAGAGTGAGTTCCAGGAAAAGCTCCAAAGCTACCCAGAGAAACCCTGTCTCAAAAACAACAACAACAACAACAACAACAACAACAACAAAACAAAACAAAACCTGCCACTGAGAGGCGACAGGACCTGAGTACACCTGTGTATCCTTGAGTCCCCCAGGACTCGCTACTTGGAACCTTCAAAAATATGATCTAAAGAGAGTAAAATAGAGTAGCATTTTGTTTTCTTGCTTTTAATTTCATTTAAAAAAATCAAACCTGTTGCTATAATTTTCTCTTTCCCTTTTAAAAAGGATTTTCTTAGTCACTTATTATGTATGTATGTGTATGTGCCTTGAGTGTATTTATGTGTACCAATTCATGCAGATGCTCATGGCGGCCAGAAGAGGGCATTGGATCCCTTGGAACTAGAGTTAGTCAGTTGTGAGCTGCCTAAGGTAAGTGCTGGGAACTGAACTCAGGCCCTCTGCAAGAGCAGCAAGTGCTCCTAAGTGCTGAGCCATCTCTCCAGGCCCTTTAGAAGGTACTTTTTTGAAATATCAACTAAAGATGCTTCGGTGTTCATGCAGCTGTGGAACTGGTTATTAGGTACCCACGAGCTACTTACGGCCATCTCTTTTTGTGTTCATCCACTGCCGACCCTTCTGCAGGCAAAAGACCACGTGTGCCAGTTTGGCTTAAAAGACGTGGCTGGAAGCACTTGCTTAGGGCCCTGGAGAAAGTTTTCCAACAAGGATGAGTCAGTTTGGCCTCTTGGCCCTTTCTTTTTCCTCTTGACTAGAACATGCATGTAGCCCCTACACAGTTCAGCGATTGTCTTGGGACCATGAAAACAAAAACTTCAATCTGAGCATAGTGGAGTGAGGGGTGGGGGGCTGACCACATCGACCTCCTGGCCCTGAGCGGAAGGCCTTTGTTTCTTTTGCTTTCTTCTTTGCTTTTTCTTTTGTTAAGATACTCCCCCCCCCCCCCCCCCCCCCCCCGCCAGCTGAGGACAGAACCAAGGGCCTTGCGTTTGCAAGCGCTCTACCACTGAGCTAAATCCCCAATCCCAAGATACTTATGATACTTATTTTAATGTGTGCATGTATGTACGCATGAGCACAGGTGCCTGTGGAATCCACAAGAGGGCGTCTGACTCCTGAGCTACAGTTAGAAGCAATAGTGAGTTGCTTGACGTGAGAACTGAGATCCAAACTCAGGTCCTCTGTAAGAGCCATAATTGCTCCTCGTCACAGGACCATCTCTCCAGACCCTCCTTTTTTAATTTTATCTTTTCAGGATCCTGCTATATAGACCAGGCTAACCTCAGATTTGAACCATGGAATAATCTTTCTCCCTTTGCTTTCCAAGTACAGGGGTTAAAGGTTCACACCACCACACCTAGATTCCTTGGGTTTCTTACTCTGAAGAAAGATATGGTCTCTCTGGGGTAAAGCCTTTATCATCTAAGTTGTTGTTGTTGTTTATTTGTTTGTTTGTTTGTTTGAGACAGGCTATTGATGCTGGCCTTGAACTCACTATGTAGCTGGAAATGGTCTGGAACTTCCTACTCCCCCCACCTCCCCAGGCCCCAGCACACTGGGCTCTGTTTGAGCTTTTTAGAGTTTTCTCACGCGCTCACATTCCATCATGCTCTCTGGGTATGAAAATGTAGGGGAATCTGGCAGCCAGATCTGTATTAATAGCCACCTCTTCCTTTGCCACCTTGAAAGGTTAGGGTTGTTCAAATCTCGAGCTGGGTTGTAATGCAGTAATAAAGGTCTGCCTTGCTCTTGCTCGAGGTCTTGGGTTCTATCCCAAGCACCAAGGAGAAATAAAGAAATAGGACCTTGTTCCAAACTAAATAACATATAAAGATCAAAGGCCCTTGGCATCCTCAGGAAGACATGCTATCATAATACATCAACATGAGATTCTAAAGAAAACGTTCAACAAGGCAACCTCTCATGAAATCAAAGGGCCTGTCAACAGACTTCCCCCGGAGTAGGCGGCAAACACATTATGCTGACAGATTGCCCGAAAGGTATTTAAAAATACCTGACTCTAGCCTGTATTTCAGAGGTTCGTGTCCTCATAGTCCATCATATTTTGTGGCATATAGATTAAATTAAAGGCCTTTCAGCTCTTCGAGCTCTGACTTGCCGAACTTAATACAATTTGAGTTTCACATAATAGTGCCGGTGCTGGATGAGAACCTAAGAGGGACTGAGGGAAAACTGTGTAGGTTGGCAGTAGCTCAGGAGCATGCCCGCTATTAGTAACCTGTATGCTGGTGTTGGAATTACATGTTGTTGTGAGCTGTCCAAAGTGGGGCCCTGGGAACCAAACTCGGGTCCTCTGCAAGAGCAGCAAGCTCTCTTAACCAATGAGCCCTCTTTCCGGCCCTGCGGCCGTCTTCTGTTGTTGGTTGGTTGGTTGGTTTTGATTTTACTCAGCAACCTGGAGTTACAACGTAATCAATTAACTCCACTCTTGATAGAAGTCTAAGAAAAAAAGAAAGGGATAAGAAAACATGTGAACAGATGTCTACACAAAATTTGAACATCAAAGCCAGCACATACAATCCTGGCTCTCTGGAAGCTGAGGCATGAGGAGCCACACGAGTTCAAGGCCATCCTGGGCTTCAGAGAGAGCTCAAAACTACACAGTGAGTGCCCTCCCAACATCTACAGTCTCCCCTTCCTGCCCACAATGTTTATCCCGGTAATCATCGCGTGTGCTTGCCTGCCCTTCCCATTGAACTGAGACCCCACTGATGGCAGTAACTTCTCATTTCTCTCAAGACCAGCCTCATTGGCATGCAACCTGGGCCGTCACACAAGATCCTTTGCCAAAAGTAGCTAAGGATGACCTTGAACTTCTGATCCTCCTGCCTCCACCTCCGGACTCCTGGAATTACATCATGCTCCACCAGGCCTGGTTTGTGCAGTATCTCAGATCCAGGGCCTTGTCCATGCTAGACAAGCACTCCCATCTGCTCAGCCCCATCTTTGAAATTCTTGATACTGTCTGCACAAATGCAGGAGTTCCCCCACCCGGCCACCCACTTCCTGCTCCGTCCTGTGCAGTAGCCCTTCTGAATCCGTCTTCGTATCCCTAGTTCTTAGCTCAGTGATGATGCAGAGGGTACGCTCCACAAGATTCACTCCTTTTGCCAACCCCACTGCTCCAAGAAGAGAACCTTGACCTTCAGCATGGGTACAACTCCGGCTCCTTATGTACCAGGCACTGTATTAGCAGCTGGGGAGGCCTCAGGGAGCCAACGCAGGCAGGCAAGGCTGTCTTCTCCATCTCTGCAGGGAGCTGTTCCCCGGGAAGCTGCTAGGAAGACAGAACGGCCTACCCCCCAACTGCAGTGACAGCATCTGACTCATTTGTACCCTCTGTTAGAGAAAAACACATCACCTTGGGATCCTGACTATGTCAGCCCAGCGGTTACAGGAAACAGGAGTCTCTGAGGAATCTGGATGGATCTAGTTCTTTGCTACAGTGTGAGTAAGAAGGGAGTCTACTTTGTCTCTTGAAGTGTCTTTGTTACAATCACACTGACATCCATAATTAAAGAGGTGTTGTCAGCACTCTGTGCACTCTGGTTTCTATGCACAGATCATAGCGATAGGCACTGTCACGGAAGATGGTCGCTGGCTCTCTCCCTCTTTCCCTTTTACTTTTTCCAGACAGGGTTTCTCTGTGTAGCCCTGGCTGTCCTGGAACTCTCTCTGTAGACCAGGCTGGCCTCGAACTCACAGAGCTCTGCCTGCCTCTGCCTCCCGAGTGCTGGGGTTAAAGGTGAGCGCCATCACCGTCCAGCATTGCTGTGCCTCTTTAAGCCAGCCCATGAGGCGCTGAAACTTCACCACAAGGCAAGAACAAGCTAGAACCCAAATTCTGATATCCTCATAGGCCTGGAATCGCTGCATGTGCTTACCACACAGGGTCAGTGAGTCCCTGGGCCAGTTCCTTAATCTCTCTAAACTTAGAGGTTTTTAATCAGTTAACTAACCCTGAGGTCACAAAGCTTTTCTGTAAAAGTAAACTAGATCCTACGGGCCAGGCTTGGTGGCTGTCTATCCTCTGTGCAGCACAGTGAGCTCCCAGCCAGCCTGGGATACAAAGGGGATCCTGCCTAAAAATAAAATCAGACAACCGACAAGCCAGGTGTGGTGGCTCATGCTTATCATCCTGCTGGCAGGAAGATCGCCAGAAGTTAGAGGCCAGACTCTTGGAGATAATGAGTTCCAGGCCAGTCTAGGCTATGTGCGAGACTTTGTCACAAACAAACAAACTAGCTAGAACATGAATAATTCAAAGTACAATGTAGCTAGAGTTTTCCTGCCTGGCCCACAGTCAGGACAAATCTCTCTCACCTGCCAGTCCCACAGCCGCTCAGACCCGACCAAGTAAACACAGAGACTTATATTGCTTACAAACTGTATGGCCGTGGCAGGCTTCTTGCTAACTGTTCTTACAGCTTAAATTAATCCATTTCCATTAATCTATACCTTGCCACATGGCACATAGCTTACCGGCATCTTCACATCCTGGAGGCTGGCAGTGTCTCTGACTCAGCCTCCCACTTCCCAGCTTTATTCTCCTCCTTGTCCCGCCTATACTTCCTGCCTGGCCACTGGCCAATCAGACCAATCAGCAACACACTTGACATACAGACCATCCCACAGCAGTACAATGTCTGCCCTTAGTTAGAATGCCATACTATGAACAGAATCTAAAAAACAAAAACAAAAACAAAAAACAAACAAACAAAAACTCAGCATAAATAGCAAAGAAGAACCTAAAATATCCTCCTCACAGTTAATTGGACTGTTCCTGGCACTGAACCACACTTCTGTTTTTCCTAGGACCAGAGTTCTGATTCCAGCATTCTCTGGGTGCCTTACGACCCACCTGTAACTGAAGCTCTAAGGGATCCAGTGCCCTCTTCTGGCCTCTGAGGGTATCTGTATACACAGACACACACACACACACACACACACACACACACACACACACACACACACACCCTAAATCTTAAAAATAAATAAAGTACATAGTCAGAAATGGTATGCTCTGTGCACCAGATTGAAGACATACATATTTACTGCTATGCCAGGAAGACACTGACGTGTTCATTGATTTATTTTTATTTTTCAGTCTTGGAGAGCAAACTCAGGGCTTCCTGCATGCTAGGCAAGCCCTCTACCCAGGAGCCACACCCCCACCTTTTTCTTTTTTTGCTCTTTATTTCCTTTCAGTTTTATTAAATTATTTTTGAGATTATAATATAATGACATCATTTTACCTCGCCTTTCTGGGCCTCCTTCAAATCCTTCTATATATTCTTCCTTGCTTTCTCTATGCCCCTGGCCCCCCACATCCCCCCTCCAGCCAACTCAACAAACCATTGCTATATATATAGCTGAGGTTAGCCTCTACCTCATGAGTGTCCTGTCTCAGTCTCTCAAGTACTGGGATTGCAAAAGTGTTATCATGCCCAGCTCCATTTAAGCTTTGTGAACATAAATTATTAGAAAATAAAAAGCCAGGACGGCTTAGTGAGGGGAGACTGAAGATCCCTTGATATTCTTATTTTATTTTATTTTTTAAAGAGTCTCACTGCATAGATCTAGCTGGTCTAGAACTTGCTTATAGACCAGGCTGGCCTTGAACTCTTAAAAATCTGCCTGATGGGGCTGGAGAGAGGGCTCAGAGGTTAAGAGCACTGGCTGCTCTTCCAGAGGTCCTGAGTTCAATTCCCAGCAACCACACGCTGGCTCACAACCATCTGTAATGAGATCTGATGCCCTCTTCTGGCATGTAGGCAGACATGCAGGCAGAACACTATATATGTGATAAATCTTTAAAAAAAAATCTGCCTGACATTTTGATTTTTAAGAAGTCGCCTTGGGGCTGGGGCTGTAGCTCAGCTGGTGACGTGTTTGCTTAGCATAAATGAAGAACTAGATTCAGTCTCTGTGCTGTGTAAACTAGGGATAGTGGCGCACACTCGTATTCCCAGCACTCCAGACACGGAGGCAGGAGGATCAGAAATTTAAGGCCGTTCTCAGCTTCACTGCAAGTTTGAGGCTAGCCAGGACTACTTGAGACTGTCTCAGAAAATAGAGTTATTTAATGAAAGAAACCTTAAGGGAAAAGCAGGAAAGTCAGGCCTTGTGGGCGTGGAGACACTATGCAGGCTGGCCTGAAACTCACAACAGTCCTTATGCCTCAGGCTTCCTTCTCAGTAGACGTTTTGAACAAATGTTTGTGGGAATGGACAGAATCTTCTCTGGGAAGAGGGTCCATGCCACTCATCCACCCCAAATGATGTAACAGCCCTGAGTATCTTGGCATTCTCTTTGCAGACCAGGCTGACCTTGAACTCACAGAGAGCTGCTTGCCTCTGCCTCCTGAGTGCTGGGGTTAAAGGTGTGTGCCACCACTGCCCATAGGGAGACTTAATTTAAAAAAGACTAAGACTCATTCATCTAGCAGTCAGTACTAGATGACTAACAGAAGTTCCTTCTATCAAAAAAAAAAAAAAAAAAAAAAGGTTCCAGCTGGGAATATAACTCAGTGGCGGAACACTTCCCTAGCTTGTATGAGTCCCTAGGTTCACTTCCTAGCTCCTCAATAAAATCAAATAGCATAACAATAAGAAGGGACCCAGAGTAAGACACAGCAGGGTGGCGGGATGGGGAGGGGGTGGGAGGGGAGGGCTGGGAGAGTGCAGAAACGGTCACTTCCCTCTGAGATATTTTGATATTCTAAGTTGTAGGTGGCTCTCCAGCAGTCAGTAGAGGCCTCCAGCCCAGATCCTCAGGGACTAGGCAAGGCCATAGCCATGGGTAGGAAGCAATCTGTCATAAGCCACAGTCGGAATGACATTGTCAAGCAGGCAGACAAGCCGGTCAAGGACTTGCTCCTGGGTGTTCTCCGCGGGCTGCTCTGCCCTTTAGGGCCTGCTGACAGACTGATTTTCTCCACATAGGAAGTTCACATTTTGAACTTTAGTTTCTAAAACACATTAACTCCTATTTCAGCTTCTAAGGGGCAGGAGGGGACGTACATAATGAGGACTCATCTGCTGCATGCCTCATCTAAGGAAATTATCTCTTCAACAGCGATCAGGTGCTCCTGACCCGTTCTTAAGTGTGGGTATTTTTGAGCTAACTTAGGAAGTGTGTAGGATAATTGTCAGCACTCAGAGGACCTAGTTCTAGCCTAGTGTTTAAAAATCTCACAAATGCGCGGATGCCCCTTTCTCTGTGGAAGAAAGAAAAGATATTGCTCATGCCAGGAAAGCTGAAAAAAAAAATTTGATCACTCCTGTCAAGGACCAGCAGCCGTAACCCGAGTATTCTATTGTGCAGAAACAGCGCAAAGCAGTTTCCCATCATCCCTCCTCCCCTACTCTGTGTGTGTGTGTGTGTGTGTGTGTGTGTGTGTGTGTGTGTGTGTGTGTGCATTCATATGGAGGCCAGAGGTGCATGCTGGTGTCCTTCTTGGTTACCTTCCCCCACCCCCAATTTTGTTTTATGTGTGGGTGTTTTGCCTGCCTGTATGTCTCCACACCACGTGCGTGTAATGCCCTCGGAGGCCAGAAGAGGGCACTGGATCCCCTGGGACTGCAGTTACTGATGGCTGTGGATGCTGGGACTCAAACCTGGGTCCCCTGGATGCTCATCCAGTGCTCCTAACTGCTGAGCCATCTCTCCAGCTCCTCCACTTTTTTTTTTGAGATTGTGTCTCTTCCTGAACCCAAAACTCACCCATTCATCAAGATTCACTGGCCAGTGAACTCCAAGGCCCCTTCTGGCTCTGTCTCCCCAGGGCTGAGGTTACTGACAGGTACCACCATGCTTGACTTTATGCTGATGATTCAAACTCAGATCCTCATGTCTCTGCAGCAACTGCTTTACCAAAGTGAATCGCCTCCCCAGTCACTCTCTGCCCTCTTTTTGTTTGTTTGGTTTTTTTTTTTTAGATTTATTTATTTATTATGTATCCAGTGCTCTGTCTGCATGTGTCCCTGCAGGCCAGAAGAGGGCATAGGATCTCATTACAGGTGGTTGTGAGCCACCATGTGGTTGCTGGGAATTGAACTCAGGACCTCTGGAAGAGCAGTCGGTGCTCTTAACCGATGAGCCATCTCTCCAGCTCCCTGTTTATTTGTTTTGAGACAGGCTGCCCTCAAACTCACTATGAGGCTGGCCTTGAACTCCTGGCCCTCCTGCTTCTACCTCCTAACTGTTGGGATTACAGGCATATGCCACCATATCTGTCTCTATCATTTTCCCCACAGTTTCTCTAATTTTTTTTTCGAGACAGGGTTTCTCTGTGTAGCTTTGCGCCTTTTCCTGGAACTCACTCTGTAGCCCAGGCTGGCCTCGAACTCACAGAGATCCATCTGGCTCTGCCTCCTGAGTGCTGGGATTAAAAACGTGTGCCACCACCGCCTGGCAGTTTCTCTAATTTTTATTTGTTTGTGGAAACACTAAAAATATGGCATCTACCAAAAGCAGTCCTCATGGAGAGAAAGAAACCAGTATGTGCTTAAGGCTTGTTGGTACCAGGCACTAGGCTAAGGCTGTATATTATTACTCATTCAACCCCCCACAAAAGTGTCTTCAAATAAATTTTCTTATGGGTCTTATTTTATGGATGCAGAAATTGAGGTTTAGAGGGCAAATTCCAGGTTCCTAACTACCTAGACTGTCCCCGCCTCTCTCTAGAATTGGACTCGGCTGCAGGCTGTCACGTGACAACATCCAGCCTTGAGGGCATCAGCCATCCAGACAAGAAAAAGAGGGAAGAGTAAAACCCCCTTAGCTCCACCAGGTTGCACTGTAGCGCTGCTTACCTGTGTTCTTCCGCAGCCTTCTTCCACGGAGCTCTGAACTTTGCCTGCCTGGGTCTAAGTGCAGGCTTCTCACCCCGTCTTCTGTGAGCTTCCAACGTGGCCAGTTTCCCGGAGGATGGAGCATGGCTCACCCCACTACCTACAGAGGTTACGGTACAGCAAAATGAGCGCCCAAACTAGCTCCACTATGCAAGGCAAAGCCTGTTCCAAGAACGTGCTCTGCTTGGAGAAAGTCTGCTCAGGTTTGCAGAACCATTTGGCAGAATAGGGATACAGAAGGCTGGGGATGTAGCTCAGTGGTCAAGCCCTTGTCCAGTATATGTAAAGCCCTGGGTTCAATTCACAGTAATGAGATATTTTTTTAAAAAGTGGGGGATGGCTCTACAGGGATGTTCACCTACAGTCCAGGAGGGGATGGGAGCTAGAGATTGCTGAAGAGGAGCAAAAGGCCCAGCTCAGAATATCAAGGGCTTCCTGCTAGGGAATGCAGTAGTAACAAATTTAAGAAGGTTCAATATTTGAGAATCCAGCCAGGCCAGGAATGGTGGCACATCCCTGAAATCCCAGTATTCAGAGATCAAAGGTAGAAGGTTGGTCAATTCTAGGGCAGCCTGGGTTACATAGCAAGACCCTGTCTCAAAACAGGAAGAGGAGAGGTGTCGAGGGTGTGGCCTTTCCTTGCCTATACCCTACTCAGGGCTAGAATGCCACTCTTTCCAGATCACATGTAACAGTCCTAAGCTCTGCACCACAGTGTATGTCCTGATTTGGAAATACAGCTATTCTAGATGGGATTAGTACAGGCGTCATGGGAGTGGCCCTGTTCCTGGGACTGATAAAAAGAAATTTCGAATGCTGGAGAGATGGCTCAGTGATTAGGAGCACTGGCTGCTTTTCTGGAGGACCTGGGTTCAATTCCCAGCACCCACAACTGTCTATAACTGCAGTTTCAGGAGATCCAATGCTATCGTCTGGCCTCCGTGGGCAGCAGGGATACACATGGTACACACGACATGCATGCAGGCAAGACATACATAGAGAATAATAAAAATGAAATTGAATTTAAAACAGAAAGAAATTTAGAGACACACAGAGACTACCCTGTGAAGAAGGCAGAGAATAGGCTGATGTGCCCACATGCCAAGGAGTGTCACAACTCACCAGCAGGCCACTGGAAGCTGGGGGAGGCCTGGAGCAGATCCTCTCAGCCCTCCAAAGGGACCCCCCCACCAAGGTGCCAATTGGATTTCAGATGTTTGGCCTCCAGATCTAAAAGACAATAAAATTTTGCTATTGAAGTCACTCAGCTCATGGCATTTTGTGACAGTGGCCTTGCAAACTAAAGCATCCATTTGCTCTGGCCAATCCAGCTCTGACGCCCTAAACCAGAGCCTCAGAGAAGCTGACGTTATGGAGAGCTATTCACTTAAAATTTCATGTTCAGAGCTCCCAGGAAGGCAGAGGGAGTTCCCTGGAAGCCAGTGGGCAGTGATGGGAACTTAGTTCCCTGGAAGCCAGTGGGCAGTGATGGGAGCCTAGTTCCATTTACAGTGGGCAATGTTCCAAGCCCTGGGAAGCATGTGGTTTAAGAGAAAGGGGTCTCAGAATGGAGCTGGGTGCCAACTCTCAGGGAATACAAATATTCAACCCCAAGTCTGGAACACGGTTGTTGCTGAATATGGCTCACAAAGTCTTTGTTCCCAGCCTTCTCTTTGTCATATTCAGGCTTGTTACCAACTTGCCTTTAGTTAATCCGATAAAGGCAGCCAGTTTCCATGGTTACCTCCAAGCATGCAGCAAGGTGCCTTTCCTAGGAGACCCTAGGTTTAAGCAAATAACAAAATATGGCCCCTGACACAGTGAAAGTAACCTGGACCCAATGAGCAGAATGGGATACTGGGGGGTAAACCGGGAACTCAGTGATCAGTGATGAGAGCTGGGTGTGTGCTAAAAAACATAGAGACCCTCCCCCGGGTTGCATCAGCTCCACACTGACCCTACCCTAGGAAGTAAGTACCATGTCAAGCCCTTCATCTGGTTTTCTTCCCTTTAGTCATTGCCAGGGTGAGGATGCCCAGTCACAGGTCCCTGGGCCGGTACTCAGTAAATCTGCAATCTAAAGCCAAGATGGGTCTCTGACGCTTGTAGACGAGAGATGCTGGTCTGAAGTGTGTGGAATATGGTTATGTGTGTGGGAGGAAGGACATGGCAAGGTCCAGACAACGAAACAGGGTCTGAAATTCACTTATAAGGGCTTCCAGTTCCCACAGCATTTCCCACATGTCCTGGAAGCTCCCCAGTGCTCAGCCATGGCTCTGAGTTATCTAATTATTCAGATGGAGGGACCAGTTGTCATAAATCTCTTCACTTAGATACCACTGCCAAATCGGTAGGTTCTCAAGACCACCCCTGCTTTCGAACAGCTGGCTACCAATGTACAGCTCCCACAGCCACCCTCACAGATGACTCACAGACTTCAGAAAAGGTGCACACAGTTAAGATTTATTTATTATTTTATGTGTATAAATGTTTTGTTTGCATGAATGTCTGCACACTGTCAGCCTGCCTGGGGCACAAGGAGGCCAGAAAAGGGAGTTGGATCCCTTTAAAACTGGAGTTTTGGATTGGTTGTGAGCCAACATGTGGGTGCTAGGAACTGAACCTTAGTCTTCTATAAGAGCAGCTAGTGCTCTTAACCCCTGAGCCATCTAGAACCACTTTGCCATATTTATGGCGATAATTTATCAGTGTGAACTGTACAAATCAAAATCAGCCCAGGAAAGGGATCCACAGGCAGAGCTCAGGAAGTGTCCACATGCAAGCTTCTGGTCATGCTTTCCCCAGGAGCCCTGGAGTCCTGACTAGAAGGTGTGATGACAGCCACACAATAGTCCATGGTCACATAGGGAAGCTCACCCAAGCCTTTCCTGTCTGGTGTTTAATGGGGCTTGACCACATAATGCCCCTGTGGCATTTCGTCTCCAGGTCCTTCTAAAGGTCACCACTGATATCATTGTGACCCAGAGTCCCCATCCCAACCTCCTGTTAGCTTTTCTGATGGCCAAAGCCCCTAGGCAAACAAAAGCATTGCTATCTAGCAGGATATCCAGGAGCCTGGAGATCTCTGCTGAGTAGCTCAGGGCAAAGGCCAGGCTCCTTTGATGCTATCAGCCTTTCCTCCTGCTTTCCGGTCCTCCCCAGCCAGCCTTGTGTCTCTCTAGTTTGGAAAGGGCTCAGGAGATATCTGAGATAACCTATGTCAAGCTAAGCAGATCTTACCCAGTGAAAGATTCACCATGGAACCACTGCTGTGCTAGCAAATTGTGTGCCTTTGTCCTGTTGCTGCGGAGGGACAGCATCTTGATAAAAAAAAGTCCTTTGTGGCACACAGGGAAACGTCTACAATCTAATTATATTTATTTCTCTTTTTCTTCTGTGGTGCTAGGGATCAAACCCCATATATTTATGGTGTTGAGCAAGTATTCTATCACTGAGCTCCAATCCCAAATCTGCAGCCTTCATACACACACACACACACATATGTATATATACACTTTATTTTTTATGTGTATGAGTGTTTTGTTGTATGTATGTGCACCATGTGCATGCAGTGCCCATAGAAGCCAGAAGAGGGCACCAGATTCCCTGGAACTGTAGCTGTAGCCTTTTGTGACCCACCATGTGGATGGTGGGAATTGAACCCTGGTTCCTCTTCAAGAGCAGCCAGTGCTCTTAACCCCTGACCTGTTTCTCCAGTTCTTGCCACCTACTTTAAATGTTCTTTTACAAAAATGAAGAATGGTGGCATCCTCATTCAGTCAGTCCGTTGAACATTCTACCTTTTCTTCATCCTCTGCTTCTCGTTCTTAGGCCTTTTGGTGCCAAGGAGCATGTCTTTTCCTATACGTCCCCCGCCAGTCCTGAAAGACATTCTGCAAACATGAGTTCCTGGTTCACCTGCTCATGGACACAGCTGTGTTTACTTTCTCCAGATAAGTGCTGATGTGGATGCTTCTGGTTGCAGGCCTGTCTGCTTTCTGGTAAACACACTTCGTTTTAAAGATTTACTCTGTGTACAAAGATGACCCCTTTTAATCCTTGTACTGTGAGAAATGTACTCTAACCCTATGAACAGATAAAGAAATCGAGGTGCAGAGGACAACTTCCCCCACCTTTCTAACCCCGAGGTGGTCCAGCAGGAACCAAACCAGACCTGCTGGATTCCAGAGCTCCAAGCCCTCACTGCTCTGGGTTGGATGGAGCAGTCTAGTGAGATCAATGTGGTTGATAGGGAGTTTCCAGAAGAGAGCTGACATTGAAATTATGCGCTTATAGTTGGCAATGAGCTTGTAAAATTAAAGTGCACTAAAAGGAGGGGAAAAAACCAAACCATTGATCCTGCTTTTTTGAGGTACTACAACACTACTGTCAATCCACAGACTGAAGAAGGTTAGTGTTAAAGGTTAGTTTAAATTTACCTCCAGGTAAAATGCAAGCTGGGTCATTTTGGCATGGATTTTTCCATCTCCTCAGAGGAGTGCTGGGTTTACAGATGTACATCACCACATCTGGCTTTATTTGGGTTCTGGGGATCAAACTCAGGTTCTCAAGTTTGCTCAGCAGGCACGTTACGGGCCATCTCCCCAGCCCCCAACAGCAAATCTTTCCTGCAATTCAATTTTTTAGGAGATTCATTTATTTTTATTTTATGTGTATGAGTGGTCCGACTAAATGCATGCATATGTACATCATATGTGCCTGGTCTCTGAGGCGCCTGAGGAAGATCTAGGATCCTCTGGAACTGGAGTTACAGACAGTCGTGAGTTTGAGCCCTGTGGGTGCTGGGAACGGAACCTCCTGCACATACGTGGTCAGAGGACAACTTTTGGGGGTAGGCTGTCTCTGCCTTGGGTTCTGGGAATTAAGCTCAAGCTGATAGGCTTGCATGACAAGCATCTTTACCCACGGAGGCATCTTTGCAGCCTTTTATTAATTTTTCAGCAACTGTCTGAACCAAGCACTATTGCTAGGTGCCAGGGTAGACGGATATAAAGGACTGTTCTTATAGCACTCAGAGGTACTTGTTGGGGTCCAGTTTTAGGCATGACATCAGCAGAGCAGGCCGCACAACATTCCACGTGCCCTTTTTCCCAACGCTGAAACACTTCATGGATTTTGACCTTTAGGGGAGTCGCTGGGGACTGAAGCCAAGGGCCTTTTGTGTGCTGGGCAAGTACCCTACCATTGGGTTTCATACCCAATCCTTGTTTGTTGTCATGTCTGGAGAAGTAGGCCATTTGATTCAGTAACAATATATAATCTGTTCTGCAAAAACAATATTGAATTCTGTTCATTGAGGAAATAGGCATTAAATTCTAGACAGTTCAACAGAAAAACCGCTTCAACAGAAATATTTATATTGATGCAGGGATATAGCTCAGTTGATAAAGCGCTTGCCTAGCGTGCATGAATCCTTGGTTCGATTCCCAGTCCAACATAAGACTAGGTATGGTGGCATGCCTCAGAAATTCCAGAATCCAGGGATAGAAGCAAGATGAGCAGGTGTGCAAGGTCATCCTCAATTCAAGGTCGTCTTGGTTGCACGGGACTTTGCCTCTATTCCTTCTCCCAAATAGTACTAAACAAATAAGAATGCTTGCATATGAGTGTATTTTCACTTCTGTAGTCCCTATTGGGGGCAATACTCTCAGAACTCTGGAGGTGGAGGCAGGGGGATCAGGAGTTCAAAGCCAGTCTCAGCTGCATAGCAAGTTTGAGGCCAGCCTGGGCTACATAAGACTCTGTCCTAAAAAGAAAAAAAAAATGGTAATAATGCTTAATTATACTTAGAATTCTTTTAATGTGGACTGTTTCCAGCAAACGGCATCTCATTTTGTGAAACGGCCTCTGAGATTCTAACTGCTATGATGTTACTGAAAATAGGCCCGTGGTGATAACAACAGTGAGCAGGTGTAAAGTGCCAGGCACTGTCTTCAAGGCCCTCTGTGTTATCTCACTCCTTGCTCATCATAATCACTTGATGTGGATATTATTTTTGTTCCTATATCACAAATGAGGAATCTAAGGTCGCAGAGTGAGTCAGTGGGAAGTCTAGGACTCCCACCCGAGTCTATTTCAGACAGGAGCCTGTGCTTTTAAAGTCTGGGCCATAGTTCCTCTATAATTGGGAAATGAAGTCTGGGCAAGGTCATTTATTTATTTATGTTCTTGCCTTGTTCCAGAAAGCATTTCAGACATCTGGGTAAGTCACTTGCCCAAGATCGCCCAGACAGTTAGGGGCAGAGCCAGGAATCTCTCTCACACACACAAACTGTACAAACAGGGAGGTAAGGCAGAGGCAGACTTCTGTTACATATTTCTTCACAAACATGGGAAAGGGAAACAGGGTCATTTTCTTTGGCTGCTTTCCTGTTCATTGTGTTTTATAGTCTGAGAACAGACTGAATAGGATAAGAGGAATAAGGAGCAGTGGGACCAGGCCAGCAAGGACGTAGACTGCTGGGGGGTGGTGGGGGGGGGGGGGAGATGAGAGGAAGGGCCCAGGAGTTGCCTCAGCAGTGTGCTCAGACATCAGCGCTGCTTAGCAAATCAACAGTTCAGGAGTAAGCCTAAGAAAGAGAGGAGGGGGATTCACAGAGCAGCAGCTAGGAAGCTGGTGTCACAGGAAGAAGGGAAGGAACCGGACACACAGCTTGCTGTCCAGGGAAGATAAGAATGGCAGGCTGTAGTTGAGGTAGAGTTGACCACACACACACATGCGTGTGCGCACACACACACACACACACACACACACACACACACACACACACACACACACATCACACACACCATACACACCACACACACATATACACACCATACACACCACACACACCACACACACACACCATATACACTACACACACACACATACACACACACACCATTGTGCGCATGCACACAAACAAGTAATAATGGGTTTGAGAGCACAAAAAAGCAAAGCATGAAAGACAAAGACTACCAGACATCCATTTCTTTAAAAGAGAAAACAAAACATCATCAACTATCTTCAGGACAGTCCCCTCTGCTCAGCTATTAAGCTTGGTCAAGTCTCTGTCTCTCCTCTTGGTTCAGTAACACCGTCTCTCTTAAAACACCCCTCACCCATTTTCCTTTGTCCTAAGAACTCCTTCCAGACAGAGTTTGTATAAAGAACCGTCTTTTCTTGGCAATAAATTGAAAAATAAACAAATGAAACATACACTTGTATGTGTGGCTTTTTTTTTTTAATGGAACATTTCATTTGCTTTCAGTTTGAATTATTATAAAAACATTTCAGTACTTGTCCCTGAACATTTTTTTTTAAATGAAAGGAATCTGTCCCGATTTAGTATCCTTAACCAAACATGCTTTAGTAGGGTGGGATGGGGCAAGGACTGGCTGTAAAGAAAACCCAGCCCCTGACAGCAGCCTTTACCCCGGGGAGTTGACCCAAAGCTGCCCAGGCCAGGTGTGTCTTAGGAAGTTCTCCTTAGGAAGTATGCTGTTTACCTGAACGTGGCCTGGGCCCCTCTGTCTTGAGGGAAGCAGAAGGCTTGGGCTGAGAGGTTGGAACAGGAAGAGGAAATGGTTGCCATGTGCCTCGAGTTTTCCAAAGGAGCTCAGGGTGCATATCACCCCCTCTCCTTGGACCAGTATGCAACTCCTGTTGAGCAATATTTACCTCCTTAGAATGGACGGATGCTTATGAACCTCCCATGACACGAATTTGTCTGTTTTTTTTCTAAGTTGTTCTTTTCTGGACATTCCTCTCCCACACATCTACTTAAAACAAAATCAAACAAAAAACCTCCCAGCTGCCGGGCGGTGGTGGCGCACGCCTTTAATTCCAGCACTCTGGAGGCAGAGCCAGTCGGATCTCTGTGAGTTCGAGGCCAGCCTGGTCTCCAAAGCGAGTTCCAGGAAAGGCGCAAAGCTACACAGAGAAACCCTGTCTCGAAAAAACCAAAAAAAATAAAAAATAAAAAAAAAAAATAAAAAAAAAAAAAAAAACTTCCCAGCACTCGGGCGGCAGAGGCAAGTGGTTCTTTGTGAGTTCAAGGCCTGCCTGGTCTACAGAGCAAGTTCCAGAACACCTAGGACTGTTACACAGAGAAACCCTGTCTTGAAAACAAACAAACTAAACCATGTAAATAAATTTTAAAAGGCTACTCAATCCAGGTTTTTTGGACAGAATCCTATGGTGTATTGATCACTGTGGCTTCGCTTTGGCCAGGAGCCGTGAACCAAGAGTTCTTTATAAATGAGTCCTGAATCCAGGACAAAGCAAACTGCCAGCACTTTGAGCTCATAGCTATTCTCTGAAGAGGGGGCCTAGTGTGTGTGTGTGTGTGTGTGTGTGTGTGTGTATCTTTAAAAAATATTTATTTTTTATTTTTTACCTATCTAGTGTTTTGCCCATATGCATTTATATGCACACATGTGTGCCTGGTGCCAGGGTCCAGAAGAGGGTGTCAGAGCCATGGGAACTGGAATTATTGACGGTTGTAAGCCACCATGTGGGTTATTATAAAGTTATTAAAATATTATTGTGACTAAAAGCCTGGCCTGAATTGAGTGTAATCCCTCATTGGCAACTTGGTAAAGCCTAATTTTCAGCAGGAACAAGCTTGACATGAAGGCAGTAAGGGCACAAATAGATTAGACTTAAACGCCCCATAAAATGACTCGAGGCTTACAGCTGGGCCCTGCCGTTCTTCTGAAGAATTATGACTGATTAGCAGTTCTAAGAAACTCTGAAAGAAAAGTGAGTCATTCCATGAAGGCATTTGTCTGAAGGAAGTGAGCTGGAATGCAATGGTGGCAGTGAGTTATTATAAAGCAGCTAATTCCATGAAGAGTCATTTGGTATTTATAACGGCGTCATTGTCGATTGAATTAGTAAAGAATAGAAGTGACTCAATGGTCTGTGATGAGCAGAGAATGACAAAGGGGAGACAGTAACGGAGGATTTGGTGGTGAAGAGAGAAGAAAAGCAGGAGAAAAGAAAAAGCCATAATTGCATTTGTTTATAAATTCACTCACTGCCAGCCGTGGAGGCTGTGATTCCAGCCCACTGCAGGCTGAAGCAGGAGGATAACTATGACCTCAAAGTCATCCTGAGCTACATAGTGATTCCAGGTAAGCCCCTCAAATGCTGCATAGTGAGACCCTGTCTCAAAAGATTTTTTTGTTTTTGTTTCTTGAGACAGGGTTTCTCTGTGTAGCCCTGGCTGTCCTGGAACTCACTCTGTAGAGCAGGCTGGCCTTGAACTCAGAATTCAGGGATCCGCCTCTCTCTGCCTCCCGAGTGCTGGTGTTAAAAGCATGTGCCACCACTGCCCAACAGAATTTCTTATTATTGTTATTACATTTTTTTTTTTTTTTTTTTTTTTTTTTTGGTTTTTCGAGACAGGGTTTCTCTGTGTAGCTTTGCGCCTTTCCTGGAACTCACTTGGTAGCCCAGGCTGGCCTCGAACTCACAGAGATCCGCCTGCCTCTGCCTCCCAAGTGCTGGGATTAAAGGCGTGCGCCACCACCGCCCGGCCAATGTTATTACATTTTTTGATGGGTGACCCATCCTTGAAGGACATGTGTTTATGATATTCTCAAAAGCCACAAACCAAGACTGTCTCCATTGTTCCTTGGCTACACATCCCAGTCCATTTAAACTGGAAACCACAGTCTTTTTCTGTTGTTTACACTCTATGACGGAACCCACGCCATGCTACCTATGGAGGACAATGGAGGTTTGTAAGTGTCAGAAGCGTATGTGAGTAATCAGACCCCATTATATAACATACTGTGCCAAGAATGCTCTTTTTTCTTCACACATGGTGTGTTAGTGAAGAAACAGAACCTGAACAGTAAAGTCTGTCAGTGAGACTTTTAGCGTAGAAATGGTGCCTGCCCCAGGGTGAAAATTAACCGACGCTTTGCCATAACCTGTTGACTTTTAATTGAATTCCAGCTTATTTTACAACTGCTAATCTATGAGCTAAATTGCATTTTGAGTCTACACATTTATGACTGGAATGAGTTTAATGGGGAATTAGCCCTTGGAAAATGTACCTTGCTAGAACAAAAGCTTCAGTTCCAAGATATATACCCTCTGATTGTTTTATTGCACCCAAAACAAAAGGCATTGAAATCTGGCAATAGTGGAAGACATCTACTTTAATTAAAACCACAAATATTTTAAAATAAAGTGTGTTCCATAATTGTTTCCTAATAGCCCGGCATCTGGAAATGTGTTTACAACATCACCGACACAGTGGACAATATTTCATTTTTCAGGACAAGAAAGAGGATGTAGTAAATGCCTAATTGCTTAGGCTACTTTGTTCAGAAGTTACATTTTCCCTTTCCTCCCCTCTTTCTTCCTTGTCTTGTTGTTGTTGTTGTTGTTGGGGGGATGAGCTTGCTATGTAGCTCAGGCTAGATTTGAACTTGTAGTGATCCCCCTGCTTCAGCCTTCCCAGTGCTGGGATTACAGGCACAAGCCAGTATACTTGGTTATAGCATATATTTTTAAATTTTGCTATCGTTATTATTGTTGTTACTACTGTCCTTTTGTGTGTGTGGATATAGGAGGGGGCGTGCATTACACAGCGCACATGTGGAGGTCAAAGGGCAACTCTGTAGCATTGGTTCTCTCCTTCCACCTTTCTGTGGGTTCCAGGAATCAAACTCGGGTCACCAGACTTTTCAAAGCATGAACATTTACTCTCTGAGTCATTGTGCTCACTAATAAAAGATTTAATATTTTAATAAAATGATTTTAAAATTATATTCAATAAAAATTAAAAATAAAATATTTATTTTCAAGGCGCAAAGCTACACAGAGAAACCCTGTCTCGAAAAACCAAAAAAAAAAAAATATATTTATTTTCTTTTTTACATGTGTGTCTAAGTGTATGTCTGTGCCCAGGGAGGTTAGAAGAGGATGTGGATCCCCCGAGAGGGTTGTGAGCTACCATGTGGGTACTGGGAACAAAACCCAGGTCCTATGCAAGAGCAGTAAGTGATCCCTATAGTACATTTTCCTTTTGGCAGGAGTGGACAGGGTCACACTGCGTAGCCCTGGCTGTTCTAGAACTTACTATGTAGACTAGGCTGGCCTTGAACTCACAGAGATCCACCTGCCTCTGCCTCCGTAATGCTGAGATTAAAGGTGTTTGACACCATACCAGTCCCTACAGTATTTTTATACCTCCTATTCCCCAGAGAATGTCTGCTTTGAATTTTCACTTTTCCCCTCTTGGAGATTGTCGCTGGAAGAGTACACGTGGGAATTATGTTTGCCTAAAAATCTAAAAATGTTTTCTGCATGACCCTTGAATGCTCTGATATGAATTATATTTTATTTATCTTTTGGGAGTGGGGCAGCGTGTAAGGAAGGTCTCCCTGGCAGCCCAGGCTTAAACTCATGATCTTCCTGCCTCAGCCTCCCAAGGACCAAGATTGCAGCTCTAGACTTGACCATTGAATTGTTTTTAAGGTTTATTGTTAACTATGTGCATACGTGTGTGAGTAGAGAGCATATGTAAGTAGAGCTGCCTGTGGGGTCCAGAAGAGGGTTCTGAGCCCCCTGAAGTTCAAGTTACAGAGGGTGGTGAGCTGCCGGACATGGGTGCTGAGAGCAGATTTAGGGTCCTCTTCAAGACCAGTATGTGCTCTTAACTGCTGGGCTGTCTCTCCAGCCCTGCGATCTTTTGAATTTTAAAGATCAAAAGAAAAGTAAGCAATAAATACTACTTTCTAAGAAAATAATTTCTTAAAGGAAATATTCTTTTTTTTTTTTTTTTTTTTTTTTTTTTTTTTTTTTTTTTTTTGAGGCAGGGTCTTACTATGTAGCTCAGGCTGGCCTTGACCATAACGATCCCTCTGTCTCAGCCTCCCAAGTGTTGGGATTACATGTGTGTGCCACTTTGCTTGGCCTGAACACTGATTTTATTAAAGGCCGAAAGAGGAGGCTGTCTAATTGACTTACTTTGATTGAGAACTGCATGAAACCATAAAGATGGAAATATGGGGGCTGGGGAGATGCTCAGTGGGTCCAGTACTTGCTGTACGAGCATGAGGATTTGAGCATCCACAAAAAAGCCTGCTGTGTGGTGCCATGTGCCAGGAACCCCAGTGCTGGAGTGACGGGGATAGGGACGTTTCAGGGGCTCACGAGCCAGCCAAGTTAGCTACTCTCTGGGCTCCAGCTTCAGTGAGAGGCCCTGTCTCAAAATTTAAGATGGAGAGCGATAGAAAAAGACACCCAATGTTGATCTCCGGCCTTCACAGGCTCACGCAGTTTCATGTATCTGCACCCATTCACTCACTCACACACACACACACACACACACACACACACACACACACACACACACACAAACACGCATGCACGCACTAAAAAAAAAATACATCTCCCCACAGCTTCACCCCCACACACATTTAAAAATAAATAAATAAAGGAAATATGTTTATGTAACTCATTTGGAATCTAACCAAGCCAGAGAAAACATGAACCTTCCCTGGGTCTGTTCATGTAGTTTCGTAATATAAGGAAAGGAAAAGAGACCTGGCGGTAATGCTCTTTCCTTGAAATAGTTTTTCTCCTAGGAAGTACAGCTAAGAACCCCTGGCCTGCTCACCCACGTGAACCAGGCTGCCGGCCTCTGCAACTGCCGTCTGGGGCTGGATTTGGCGAAACGGTGGACAAATCGCAGAGACATTGACTGCTTCCTTCATTCACCTGCAAACAGGAGTCAGGATGCGCCAAGCTCTAGCTGTGGTCCATCCAAGTGCTGAATAGGATAAACAAAACATAGAAGGGTAAACCGAACTGCCAGGCCTCTCTGCGGCAATATGTTAACGTAGCTCTAGCCTCCTTCCTTTTCAACTCGTTTTTCCACTGACATTCGTATTTTTAGACACTTTCTTTCATAATGAAGGTTGAATGTGATTTTTTTTTTTAGAAAAAGATTAATTTTAGAAAAGCCACTGTGTGTAGGTTCCGATTAAAAATGTTCTTTTCTGTTGCTTCAGGCAAATTGTCCAATGGCACCAAGTCAGAGTACAGGGGAGGTCAAGCCTCATCAACGCCTTGTTCAAGCCACTGCTGATCATCCGGGTTAGTACAATACTTGTTGGCTTTGAGATCGTGTGGGTCTGCATTTTACTTTAAAGGGTTTTTAATGCAGGGTCTCACTATGTAGCTCTGCCTGGCCTGGAATTCACTACGTAGACCAGGCTGGCCTTGAACTCACAGAGATCCATCTGCCTCTGCCTCTTGAGTGCTTGGATTAAAAGAGTTTGCCAGCCGGGCGATGGTGGTGCACACTTTTAATCCTAGCACTCAAGAGGCAGAAGCAGGAGGATCTCTATGAGTTCAAGACCAGCCTGGTCTAACAAAGTCCAGGACAGGCTCCAAAGCAACAGAGAAATCCTGTCTCGGGGGTGGGGGAGGTGGGGATGGTGGGGGGTGGGGGTGGGGTTGGGGAAGCATTTGCCGTCATACCTGGCTGTTTTGTTTTGTTGATAGAGTCTCACCATATCATCCAAGCAGGCCTCAAACTCAATGGTCCTCCCGACTCAGCCTCCCGAGTCTGAGGGTATATGTGTGAGCCTCCACACCTGCCAGCAAATCATTTTGATTAGCTACATTTGCCCAAGGATCTCATCGTGGTAGCTCACACCTGAAATCTGAGTACTTCAGATGTGAAGGCAGGAGGATCAGAAACTGAAGACCACCCCTGACGCTATAGTAAGTTTAAAGCTAACCTGGGCTACTTGAGACCCTGTCTTTAAAAAAGATGGCTTAGCCGGGCGGTGGTGGTGCACACCTTTTAATCCCAGCACTTGGGAGGCAGAGGTAGGCGGATCTCTGTGAGTTCGAGACCAGCCTGGTCTACAAAGCGAGATCCAGGAAAGGCACAAAGCTACACAGAGAAACCCTGTCTCGAAAAACCAAAAAAAAAAAAAAAAAGACTTAGCAGTTAAGAATGCTTATTGCTCTTGCAGAGGACCCAGATTCAGTTTCTAGCACCCAGATGACTGCTCATGGCTGCCTATAACTCCAGTTTCAGGGTATGCAGCAAGCTCTGATCTCCATGGGCTCCTGCACTCACCTGGTGCCCATACATACACTCAGGCACACACACATATAAAATAAGTAAATATTTTAAAATGCATTTGCTCAACCAAGGAGACTGAATTTGACAACCAGTCAAGATCATTTGTTGGGGTTGGAGAGATGGCCCAGCGGTTAAGAGCATTGGCTGCATTTCCAGAGGACCTGGGTTCAATTCCCAGCACCCACATGGTAACTCACGATTGTCTGTAACTCTAGTTCCAAGGGATCTGGGACCCTCATACAGACAAATATGCAGGCAAAACACCAATGAACATAGAATAAAAATAAATAAATATTTTAAAAAATCATGTGTCACCTGACAATGGGCTCCATCTTGTTGCTAATCTCTTTGTGCTCTGAAGATTCAGACTCCTCTTAAGTTTTCTGTGCTCATGGCTACCTACCTCTCCATCGCTCCAGTCATCTCCGGCTGGCAGTGACCTTCAGATTGACCTTTCTAGACATCTTTGTCTCTCTTTCTCTTGTTTAAAGGAAGCCTCACATTTTAGAGCCTGATTTGATTTCTCTAATGCTGATGAAATAGGCTTCTCCAGCATTAAACTTAGATGCCTCCAGGGTAACAGAGCAGAGAAGGATCAGATGTGCTAAATAAGGTTCTGAGTCACTTGAAATAGTCAAAGGCATATAGAATTGCAAGCAAGGGTACTTACTCTTGGAGTAAACATAGACAGCAGAAATGAAATGCGTGGAAAAGGGACTGCAGAGCTGGCCGAGAGGTTAGAACACTTACTGCTCCTGCAGAGGACCGGTTGGGTTCTCAGCAACTGCGTGGTGACCTCCAAGGCACCAGGCAGACACCTGATACACATCCATACATGGAGGCGAAATACTCATACACATAAAATAAAATGAATAAACTTTAAAAAAATAAAAATCCACGTGGAACAGAGCAACGCATACTTCCCTTTGTCTGCAAAAGGAAGAGAACTAGACATGGATTTGTATCTGACTATATCTGCAGAAAGAAACTTTGTCTGGAAGGGCAAACAAACAGAAAAACTGAAGAACTGCTGGGCCAGCGGGTAAGAGAGCTCGCTACCAAGTCTGAAGACCGTAGCTTGGTCCCTGGGTCCCACATGGAAAGAGAGAACAACTCCTGAAAGTTGTCTTCTGACCTCCGTTTACACACCAGAGCACACAAGTGCACATCCACAAATGTACACAGAATACGATTCAATAAAATGCATAGGTTGAGCCCAATGCTACACATATGATAAAATGTATACAAATGTACAAATGCTATAATAAAATCCACTAATTTTACAACTCAATTTAATAATAAAAATTAAAATGCATAGGTTGAAAGAAGGAAAGAAACACTCCCTCAAAAAATGACATTGGGACATATTCTTTTATTAGGAAACAATGTTAAAGGCTGTGTGGTATAAACCCTATCTATCATACCACCACTCCCTTGAGACTGCCTGGTCCCTTAACGTCACTTTGGTTTTGGGGAGATGATAAAATGTAAAATGTAGCTCTTTAAAAGAGATTTCAGATTCCTCAAGAGGAATTTCTCAGCCCGAAATGGGCTGTTCAGAGAACATTTTACTTTTTAAAGCAGGTCGGAGAAGTTGCTATTCTAATCAAGAAAGAGCAAGAGATTTAAAAAAGTTGCTGATAGCCCCTAATTGATGTTAACGACAAGTAGTTGACAAAACTGATTCCTGTTAGACAAGACAGTGACGATTTTTGTGACAGTGTTTGGGTCTCTGAGTTCCGTTTTCCTGTATATTGTTTCAGAATGGTGACTGGTAAGAAGTCTTCCAGGGCTCCACCAGGAAAAGCTTGAGGGGAGGCTTTCTTTCCAGGAAGTCATTCCTGCAAGTGTTCCCTCAGCCTGGTACCATGTCAGCGCTCAGCTACTGCTCCACATGATGAGGATGGACTAATATATATTTAGATATATAGAGAGAGGGAGATATAAATATTTAGTATTATTATATATATATATATATGTGTGTGTGTGTGTGTGTGTGTGTGTGTGTGTGTGTGTGTGTGTGTTTATCCCTAAGTATTATCTCCATTTAAGGATAATATTTAATTTTAAAAATTTAATTGAAGCTGGGATATCATGGCACATGTTTATAATCCCAGCAGTTAGGCGGTGGAGGCAGGAAGATCAGGAATTCAAGGCCAACCTCAAGCTGCATAGTGGATTTAAGGCCAGCCTGGGCTATGTGAGTTTCCGTCTCAAACAAACAAACAAACAAACAAACAAGCAAACAATATACCTTTAATGCCAGCACTCCATAGGTGGAGGGAGGGAGGTGTATCTCTGTAGGTTCAGGCCAGCCTGGTCTGCATAGAGTTCCGAGACAGCAGGAAAGAGACCTTGCATAAAGAGAGCCTGTCTCAAAACAAAGCACAAAGCAAGGTGACGAGTGATTGAGGGAGATTTTCTGTACTAACCTCTGGCCTCCACATGCTTGGACACACATTTAAAAAAAAAATCTTACCTTTAATCCCAGCACTCGGGAGGCAGAGCCAGGCGGATCTCTGTGAGTTCGAGGCCAGCCTGGACTACCAAGTGAGTTCCAGGAAAGGCGCAAAGCTACACAGAGAAACCCTGTCTCGAAAAACCAAAAAAAAAAGAAAATCTTAGCATCACCAAAGAGTGAGACTTCTGAGTATATCTTTTTGTGTTTTATTTTTAAATTTTATAATTGTATGGGGGATGTTTGAGGGTATGCATGTGCACATGTGGGGGGTCAGAGGGCAACATGCAAGAGTCAGTTCTCTCCTTCTACGCTGTGGGTTCTGGGGATCCAGCTCAGGTCTCTACACTTGGCAGCAAGCACCTTTATAAGCCAAGCCACTTTATCAGCCCTTGGGCCCTTGGCGTGGTGGGATTTCCTTTGTTTGTTTAGTTGGTTTTATTGGGGTTCACTGTTGTTTTATTTTGGGGGGTTATTTTTGTTTTGTTTTGAGCCAGGATCGCTGGTAGCCTATACCTGCTGGCCTCAAACCTACTATATAGTTAAGGATGACCTTGAACCCCTGACCTTCATACCTCGACTTTCCTAGTGCTCAGATTACAGGTGTGCACAGTCACGCTTAGATTTGTTTATTTTCTTTTTGTTAATTTGTTGCTGTTTTTGTTTGTGTTAGACATCTCAATATCCTAGGCTGGCCTCAAAATCAGCTGTCTTCCGGGTCAGCACTGGAGTACTGGGAGCACAGGCATGAGTTCGACTTGGTCTTTGGGGCTAGTCTGTCTTTTTGTCTGTCAGGAATTCACCATGTAGACCAGGCTGGCCTTGAACTCACAGAAATCTGCCTGCCTCTGCTTCCGAGTGCTGGGACTTCAAAGATGTGCATGACCATGACTGGCTTCTTTGGCTGCCTTTAAAGGCTGTCGTTCTCTAACCACTGACCACAATGCACACATAATTTTGACGTAAGATATTAAGCCAAAGGATCTATGTGTCATCCCTCAACTTCACAACCCATGTGGGATAACTAGTGTAGGTGTTCGCCTTTTTTTTTTTTTTTTTTTTTTTTTTTTTGGTTTTTCGAGGCAGGGTTTCTCTGTGTAGCTTTGCGCCTTTACCTGGGACTCACTTGGTAGCCCAGGCTGGCCTCGAACTCACAGAGATCCGCCTGGCTCTGCCTCCCGAGTGCTGGGATTAAAGGCCCGGCGGTGTTCGCCTTTTGAGACCTTAGTAATTCATTCAATTAACCAGAGCCCCAGGCAATTCCCTGGGCACAAAGGATAAAATAGATTTGTGATGTTCTTCCAGCCCCTGAGTCACACAAAGCTTTTGTGTGTCCTTAAAATGAATGATTTGTCCACTTACAAATTGTATACTTGTGACTACGGTGGATGAACAGGACCTTTACTCTATATAGCTCACAAATATCATCTTTCATTGTTTTCCAACGACTAACACCCACCACAGTTTTGAGGGTTTTTTTCCTCTCCTCTCTCCTCCTCCTTCCCACCCCCAGAGCTCGGGCCACTGTCACCATGACAACCAGAACAGAAAGCCTTGGAACCTTCCCTCTTTCTTCTCTATGGGCATGTATCTCCCTACGAGGACATTTTTTTTTTCTTTAATATGTCGGCCAAACTGGACCCTGGAGGCTGTTCTTCAAATAGATCTTCAAGTCATATGAAATTAGCAGTCTAGAGACAAGATTCTGATGGTCAAGGAACTAGGGATCTTCTTCTTGTGTCAAAGAAAACAAAGTGTAGGAATATGTTTTTACTGCCAGGGGCTTCATATCTAAACCCAGGTGGAGTTCTGGTTAGTGTGTAAAAGTTCCTCCTGAGCTAAGCCAGCTTGGTTTGAGAAGCCCATTTGAGCACCAAGAGACCGGAAAAAGTTCCCACAGCAGAAACCTGTCCTTTGAGTCTTAGGCTCATGTCCCCATCTGCCTCCTTGGCATTCCCCTTGGCTGTCTCCAGTTCATCTCAGCCACAGTCTCATCCCCCTTCTTCCCTTCTTTTCCTCCTCTTCCTCCTCTCCATAAACAGGTGCACCAAGCGGCCAGTGTCCCACCCAATGGGAAGCATTCCTATTTGTCCCTCCCCCTTGCCTCTCTCCATAGCAACCCTTAGTCAGTCCTAAACCAGTAAAGGCAAGTTTTTCTCCTTCAGCCCTTCCCACCATTTTCAATGAAAGCGTAGTTGCCCTCTGTCTCTATTTTTGTTATTTGGAGTTTTTTAAAAATTACTTATTTCCTGGTGTGAGTGTTTTGCTCTTGTGTATTTCTGAGGCGAGGTTGTCAGATTTTTCTAGAACTGCAGTTGTGGACGATTGCGAGCCATCTTGTGGGTGTGGGAACTGAACCCAGGTCCTCTGCAAGAACGAGTGCTCCTCACCTCCCGGCCATCTCTCCAGGCCCATTTCGGTCCTTTGAGACAGGCTTACTCTATGGCTCAAGTTGGCCTCCATCTTGAGATCTTTCTGTCCCTACCCTTCTGGTGCTGGGCGTGCACGTCTACAGCCCACACCTGGCTGCCTGAGTTAGTCTAGGCTTCTCTCTCATTCCCCTTGTTCTTCATAGAGGAGCCACAGTGATCTCTTCCAAGGATAGACCAGGGGCTGGAGAGGTGGCTCAGTGGTTAGGACTATTCTCTGCTCTTCCAGAGGACCTGAGTGCCTGTAGCTGCTCCCAGGGAGATCCAACATCCCCATCTGGCTTCTGAGGAAACACCCACACACGGCATTCACACACACACACACACACACACACACACACACACACACACACACACACACAAATAAAAATGAATCTTTAAAAATAGATTAAAAAGAAAAGAAATAAAAGGGTAATAACCATAGAACCGTACCCTTTAAAAATTCTTTTTAGCTTCCCCTTCTGCATGGAAGAAAAGCCTCTACTCCAGTTCCTCATGCAGCCTCATCTCACCCCAACTCCCGACTACCCTCGACTCTCCTGGAGGCTTGAAACTGCCTGGCTTCAATTTCCTCCCAAGTCCAAAAAGTTGCCACAGGTCCTGCTTTCCCACAATGCTCTTTGCCCATTTCCACACCTTTCTACTCTCCACCCCTTCCTGGAACTCATTCCCAGATTTTGCCAGCTCATTGCAGGGTGGCCATTTCCTTCTCAACCTTGAGGTCTCAGTTAAGTGCCACGCCCTCAAAAAGACCTCTGACCAACCCTAGCCAATGAGTCCAATGATTCCTCTTCCACCCAGTAGTCTCATCAGGACCCCTGGTTTATTTCTGTATAAGATTTCCCAGAACACATGGCTGTCTCCTTGTTTGCCTCCCCAACTAGGGAAGGAAACTTCTTGTGGGCGGGCATTCAATCTTTTATTCAGGATGAAGGGCATACATGAATCAC
The DNA here is from genome assembly GCF_007827085.1 of Peromyscus californicus insignis. Classification (NCBI taxonomy): domain Eukaryota; kingdom Metazoa; phylum Chordata; class Mammalia; order Rodentia; family Cricetidae; genus Peromyscus; species Peromyscus californicus. The sequence goes on from NW_026294551.1 coordinate 35,847,965, forward strand.
TGTTAGTATCTGTACATATGTGGGCAAGTTTACCTGTAGTTCTGCTAAGGCTCTCTCCTCTTAGGAAAGGTGTGCCTTTCTCTCTTTGCTACCAGGGTTTGGTGGCTAGGAGTCCACTCCCATGGTGCACATGAAGAGTTGGGTGAGGAGATTATTAAGTGTGGGATGGACTGGGTTAAGAAAACCGACAGAAGATGCTCAGATACCAACTGGCAAAAGCAGAGAGCCACTATATGTGGAAGGCGGGGGTGGGGACACAAAGGAATGAACGGGCAGAGTCCAGTAAGACACGATGCTGGGAAGATGGACCACCATCCGTCTAGGAATGTGGTCGCAAACCAGGACAGGAACTGTATCATCTTCTCTTACTCTGCCAGGTCTGGTCCATTCCCTTCCATGACTGAGGCCAAGCAAGAGAGCCAAGCGAATATGCCAGTCTGCAGGAGATCAGGCTTTCCAAACCACGCAGAGGCAGATAAATGGGGATGGAAGAGCAGAGACACTCAACCCCAACAGCTGACTTTTAGGCGGGTTCTGCCCTCATGACTTAGCCGCCAATCCCATTAGGAGTTTATGTTCGGACTATAGCTGCCATTTTTTGTTTTCCTACTGTGGGCCAAGGAAAACTAATTTTTATTTCTTTGTTGTTTTGAAAGGGGGTCTCATGTCACCCAGGCTGGTCTTGAACTCACCCAACGTGTAGCTGAGGATGAGTCTTCTGCCTCTACCTCCCAAGTGTTAGGATTTCAGGGTTACAACCACCACAGTGTTGATTCCTAAACAATCAACTTAGTAATAAACCCGAGAGCACAATTCGTGGGGGCGGTGGAACCTGCTTTTATCCTGAACAAGTGGGTGAAGTGTTTTTCTTATTAATAAGCACGACACTGCCCACTCAAGAAAAAAAATGGTAATCTTATTAGGCCACCTTCTAAATTACATTATGAAACTTGCTGATTATATTCATAGTATTTTCACAAAGTCTATGGGACCGATATTTGGCCGAAATTTGATTTCTAGGTTCTGTCAAAGCAGTTGCAGGGAAAATAGCTCTGCAATCTGTTTTTCTGAGTCAAAATGCTTGAAGTATTTGGGTTCCAGTGTTCATCCTTCTCTGAACAGTTTGCTGCGTGAGAACGTCCGTAGCTGACTCATATTATTCTACAAATACCAAACTGCACCCAGGTCTATTTCAGGGATATTGGTCATCTTGGAACTTTTACAGACATATGCTGGAGGAAAAATACATGAAATGCAAGTTTTTCTGAGCATTGGCCATGCAGGTTTACCTTTGAATAGCAGTGGGAGCTGGGCCAACTCAGAACAGCTGGAAGGAATTGCAGTCTCAATGTACAGCCCCTCTCTAAAATTCTTTGGTTTAGAATTTAACTTGAAAGCTTAGCTGGTTATATTGATTGCTTCCACAGGAGCAAAGGGGCCTGTGTATACAGCGCCAGCTGCCTAATTGATTGTCTCTGTTAATTAGGCCCTGGATCGGTGAATGGAGCCCCCCCAGCCGCAACAGCAACTGGATTTTCAATTCATTTTTCTCTCTGCTTAAAATGTTCTGGACATTGGAAACACTGTTTAATTATAATATCACCATCTGTCTCCTCTCTGCATTGTGTGACCAGAAAATACACAACGTGCTTATTGTGTTTATTGATTTATTTAAGCTTCAAAGATAATAGAATGCTATATAATAGGATGCAGAGAGGATGGATTTTTATCTTTCTACTGTTTAGAAAAGAGGCAAATTGCTCTATGCTTTCAAATGTTTGAAACAGATGCTATGAAAAGAATTCAAATTTGCCCCTGATTTCCCTGTACTCAGAGATTCCCTTGACAAAAAATTATGTCCTAAAATACCTAGATGCCACCCAGTATATATTCCAAGAGAAGCAAAGTGGACAATGAGGTTTTAAAAAAAATAACTGAAAAGCCAATTTGTGATGATAGCAATCTTAATTGAATCACCTGGGACCTTATGCTTAACGATGTGCACCAAGTGCCTCTGGCTTCCAGTTAATTAACAGCGTTAGCCTTCTTTTAGACATGATACATACGGTTGGGGTATACCCATCGAAAAGACGCTTCCCCAGGAAACACAATGCCTTCATGATGTGTGGGTGCTTATGCCCAGATTAAAATGGCCCCATTTCTTTCTCTATGAGTGTAGTGACCTTATTGAGTCACCCAGATTAAAGGATGTGGTAAGAAAAAAAAATAATAATAAGGTAGTTTCACATCTAGAGATGAGAAAACACACTGGTGTAAATCTTACGGAAACTAAGCTTTAGAAACACGAGGCATTCGCTTTGACTGAGAAATCTCTCAGATGTGGGAGAACTATGTGTGAGATTTGGACTCTCGTATTCTCAAATATGAGGAATCTGTGTGCTCGCGTCAAGCGCCTGATAGTGGATGGAGAGGATTAGTGAGCGTCCCACTTGGCAGGCTGCTCGGCAGAAACCCATATGCTCTCTGACACTGATTCTAATTACCTTCCGTCACTCGTGGGTTAGTTCTTCGCGGGGCATCCGAGCCAGCTCCATCCTGAGGGAGGCTCCCGCTGTGAAACCACAGCAGGCACCGAATCTTTAACAAAAGATCAAGAACTTGACATTCATTTTTAAGCGTGAGAAGGAAGTGTGCAGTGTTGGAAGCAAACACAGGGCTAAGAAGAGCTTCTAAACAGTTGCAGAGAGAAGTGGAACTTGGAGAACTATCACTCAACATGCTGCTGGTGCCTTTCCTCCTGTGCACCAGCCCCTGATGAATATGTGGGGACATGAAGACTTTATAATGCAATAGTACACACACACACACACACACACACATATATGCACAATACACACATATTCACATCTTTTTAAAATAGAAGGTGGGGCAATGCATTTATTATTTTTATTTTGAATCAGGTATGGGTTTTTTGTTTTGTTTTTGACACAGGGTTTTTCTGTGTAGCCCTGGCTGCCCTAGATCTCACTCTGTAGACCAGGCTGTCCTTGAACTCAGAGATCCACCTGCCTCTGTCTCCCAAGTTCTGGGATTAAAGGCATGTGCCACCACTGGCTGGCTGAATCAGATTATTTTTTTGTAAGAAGATTTATTCCTATTATTTTAAATTATGTGTATGTTGGGGGTAGGAACACGTGAATACAGGTGTCTGTGGAGACCAGAGGTCCTGGATCCCCTGGAGCTGGAGTTAGAGGCCGTTGAGAGCTGCCTAACATGGGTGTGGGGAACTGAACTCAGGTTCTCCTCAACATCATCGAGACCTAACCACTGAACTACCTCTCCGATCCCATTAGGTGTGTTTAACATTTTTATATCCAGCTGATGATTCAGGGACCCTGTTAGGAGGTTTGGTCCACACACAACAGAAAAGACAGCCATTTTCATTTTTAACTGGCCAGCCTAGCAGAAACAACTACAACAGGGGTGTTGTTTTGTCCCCTCCCCACTAAAGGATGCAAGCATGCACACTTCGAATTTGTTCGCCTCCGTGGGAGCGGAGAGGTGTGCTTGCTGAAAAGGTTAAAGAAAGTACACCGGGTGAGAATTTATCATCTTCAACCTGTCCACCCACAGAAAGGAAATCTCTTCAAAATTAATTTTAAACACAACAGATGCAGAACAAGACGTGGTTGTCAGGAGCTTAGCAAGTGAGGTATAATAGGGTGTCAGCCCCTCCCCTGAAGAGAGCCAACCTCAGGGCTTATTTCAGTGTCCCGACTAGTTGTACCATTAAAATCAAATGCAGAATATAATTAAGCAAATCCTCCAGGTGACAGCCTCAAAATTCCTCTAGCTGAAGGACTCACCAGAAGGCATAATAGGTACTTTACTAAATGATTTAGACCATAAATTTAGTTCAGACGGGCTTGAAGTCAGCATCAACCCCACAATAGACAGTTTTCAGCCAGTGGAAGGCAGTGAGTGTGATGTGTGTGTGTGTGTATGTATGTGCGTGTATGTGTGTGCGTGTATATGTGTATATGTATGTGTGTATGTATGCATGTGTGTGTGTGTGTGGCTTTTTTGTTTTACTGAGCTAGGCTCTTTTTTGTTTTTGTTTTTGTTTTCTGGAGACAGGGTTTCTCTGTGTGGCCCTGGCTGTCCTGGAGCTCCCTCTGTAGACCAGGCTGGCCTCGAACTTAGAGATCTGCCTGCCTCTAGCGTGCTGGGATTAAAGGCATATGCCACTACTGCCTAGCCCTAATGGGATTCTTATTTCTACCTTTGTTCAAGTTGATGTGTGTATTTCTGGGTTGATGTATATATATCCAAGGTGTTGTATTTGTCTGAGCTGATATGTGTATGTCTGCCTATATGTGAGAATGAAGTTGAGCAAGCGAATTTAAGAGGAAGTTGCTGTAATGGTTTGAAGGAGAATGTCCCCCTCCCCCACTCATATATTTGAATGTTTGGTCATCAAGGAGTGGAACTGTTTGAAAGGATTACAAGTATTAAGAGGTATGGCCTTTAGGAGGTTGGGGATTTAGCTCAGTGGTAGAGCGCTTGCCTAGCAAGCACAAGGCCCTGGGTTCGATCCTCAGCTCAAAAAAAAAAAAAGAGGTATGGCCTTGTTGGAGTAGGTATGGTCTTGTTGGAGGAAGTATGTCATTGGGAATGGGCTTTGCGGTTTTAAAAGCCTATACCAGGCCCAATCTCTCTCCCCCTTTCTCTCTCTCCCTTTCCTCCCCCCCCCCACCAGCCTGCTGATCAGGATGTAGCTCTCAGCTACTGCTCCAGTGACATGTGTGATGTCATGTTCCATGCCATAATGACAATAAACTAAACTTCTGAAACTGTAAGCAAGCCTCCAGTTAAATGATTTCTTTTATAAGGGTTGCCTTGAATGTGGTGTATCTCCACAGCAATTGAACAGTGACTAAAACAGCTGCATATTATTAAGAACTAAATGAGTCATGATAATAGACTTGTGAATACTGTATCAAAATTTAGGGGGAGAAGGCTGATGTGGTGGCACACACCTTTAATCTCAGCACTCAGGAAGTAGAAGCAGGCAGATCCTTGAGTTTGAGGCCAGCCTGGTCTACCAAGCAAGTTCCAGGACGGCCAGGGCTACACAGAGAAACCCTGTCCCAAAAAAATAACAAAGATGACAGATAGAGATAGATAGATAGATAGATAGATAGATAGATAGATTGATTTATGGGACTGGAGAGATGGCTCAGGGGTTAAGAGCAATTGGTGCTCCTCTAGAGGACCTGGATTTGATTCCCAGCACCCACATAATGGCTCACAACCATCTAACTCCTGTTCGAGTGGATCCAGTGCCCTCTTCTGGCCTCTGGGAGTACTGCATGCACTTCATGTACATAAGCAAAGCATCCTGTAGATCACAGGACAATTGGTAGGAGCTGGTCCTCTCCTTCCCCAACGTGGATCTCAGATATCAAACCCAGGCTGACATGCTTTCACACTGAACTACATTACAGCCATTGAGTCTGTTTTTAATCTTTTTGATTTGGTATAATCAATACTGCTTTTCTCACCAAAGATAAAGATGTTCATGGTAATTAAGGGGATAAAGAGACCATTTATCAAATGCAAATATATAAGATAAGAAGAGAATGAATTCTTTTTTTCTTTTTCTTTCTTTTTCTATTTGTTTTTGTTGTTATTGTTGTTTTCGAGACAGTGTTTCTCTGTGTAATTTTGGTGCCTGTCCTGGATCTTGCTCTGTAGACCATGCTGACCTCGAACTCACAGAGATCCGCCTGACTCTGCCTCCTGAGTGCTGGGATCAAAGGCGTGCACCACCACGGCCCAGCGCCAATGAATTCCTATCCATAGCACTCTTGTTTCTTCCTTTTACAGAGGTTCTCAAGCTTCCTAATGCTGTGACCCTTTAATACAGTTCCTCATGCTGTGGTGACCTCCAACCACAGCATTATGTCATTGCTTCTTCATAACTGTAATTTTGCTACTGTTATGATCTATAATTTAAATATCTGTGTTTTCCGATGGTTTTAGGTGATCCCTGTGAAAGGATCGTTAGACATGCCCCCCCCCCCAGTGGGTCTTGATTCATAGGTTGAGAACCACTGCTTTAGAATGAGAATTAGCGGTGCTAGAGAGATGGATGGTTCAGCAATTAAGAGTTCATACTGCCCTTGCAGAGGACCTGGGTTTGCTTCACAGTACCCATGTGGTGACCAGAACATCAGAAACCACAGTTCCTGGAGACCTGACACCCTCTTTTGAATCCAAGGACACCAGATATGCATGCAGTGCACATACATATGTGCAGACAAAAGTGTTCATCAAGCATTTTACATGTATTCTCTTATTTCTTATACAAATCTTAAATACTGCAGGGCGGTGGTGGTGCACACCTTTGATCCCAACACTTGGGAGGCAGAGCCAGGTGGATCTCTGTGAGTTCGGGGCCAGCCTGGGCTACAGAGCGAGATCCAGGACAGGCACCAAAGCTACACAAGAGAAATCCTGTCTCCAAAAACCAAAAACCAAAAACCAAAAATAAAACAAAAACAAAAACAAAAACAAAAACCAAACAAACAAACAAAAAAATCCTTAAATACTTTATATATTTCAGTCCTCTAATCACCAAAAAGAGGGTTCATACGTCTCTGTTTTCCTCAGAGACAACTAAAGCTTAGAAAGTTTATTTGCCTAAAGTCACACAGAGAGGAAGTGACCTCTGGTAACCATCTGTGTTGATCAGATCTTCCAGGAAACAGGCAAGGAGACAGAGCTGAGAGCACACACAGCTGATCTGGCAAAAACACCGTTAAGAGACATTAAAGGGTGGCTGAGTGGGATGGAGCACACCTGTAGTCCTAGTGCTTCGCAGGTGGAGGCTGGAGGGTCAGGAGTAGAAGATTAAGCTTGGTCACAAAATGAGGAGCTAGCTTGTCTACCTGAGACCTTGTCTCAAACAACAAAGTAACAGGAGAGAGAGAATGAGACAGGGTCCCCCAATCCCCTTTGAGGGCACCTCCAGTGAGCTAAGGACTTAACCCCATCTACCAAGATTCTGAAGCTTGTAGGTTACACCTTTAACACAGGGGCTTCTGGGAGACATTTAAGATGGAAATCCTGTTGGGGGCGGTGGTGCACGCCTTTAATTCCAGCACTCTGGAGGCAGAGGCAGGTGGATCTCTGTGAGTTTGAGGTCAGCCTGGTCTACAAAGTGAGTTCCAGGACAGCCAGGGCTACACAGAGAAACCCTGTCTCAAAAACAAAGAAAGATAGCAATTCTGGAAAGTGGTTCTTAGATACACCAGGTTTTACATTCAGACATTCAGCATGGGGAGGTCTGAGATTCACTAGAGTAAGGTGATATTAAAAACCCTGGGACCCCAGCCTGGCAGAGAGCTCACAGATTAAGGTGCGAGCTGTACAAGACTAATGCCCCAAGGTTCATTGTAGCTCGAGTTTTCCTGCCTGGCCCACAGTCAGGACAAATCTCTCTCACCTGCCAGTCCCACAGCCGTCAGACCCGACCAAGTAAACACAGAGACTTATATTGGTTACAAACTGTATGGCCGTGGCAGGCTTCTTGTTAACTGTTCTTACAGCTTAAATTAATCCATTTCCATTAATCTATACCTTGCCACATTGCTCGTGGCTTACCAGCATCTTTACATGCGGCTTGTCATGGTGGCGGCTGGCAGTGTCTCCCTGACTCAGCCTTCCACTTCCCAGCTTTATTCTCCTCCTTGTCCCGCCTACACTTCCTGCCTAGCCAATGGCCAATCAGTGTTTTATTTATTGACTAATTAGCAACACATTTGCCATACAGTACAGTCCATCCCTGGAACTCACAGAGAGATGGATTGCAAGCTCCACATGCATGCCATGCCAGGTATGCCCATGCACCTCCAGCTCAATAACAGTGTGTATTTCAAAAGCTACAAGACGAATGAGCCGTGAAGGCAGAGAGGGGAAGTGCGTACTGAGTCCCAGGTGCTCCACATGTAGAGACCAGGAGCGGGGGCAGCAAAGGAGTGATGGAAAAGCAGATGGAGAAAGAACTGAGTGAAGAAAACACTTTAAAATTGCGTGTGTGTGTGTGTGTGTGTGTGTGTGTGTGTGTGTGTGTGTGTGTAAATGCAGGTAACTGCAGAGGCCCAAAGAGCACAATTAGATCCCCTGGAGTCACAGGCAGGTGTGAGTCACCTGATGTGGATGCTGGGAACCCAGCCCAGGTCCTTCTTATCCACGGAGCCATCTCTCCAGCACCAAAGAAGAAGAAATTGCTTTAGGGAGTGATCAGGGCCATCAAAGGTGCTGACGGCAGAGAGGAGACCAGGAGGCCAGGAGCTCTGTTCCTGGATTGAGCAATGTGGTGTGTTTAGTGTGTGTTATCGTGCATGCTCTCACGGGCCTTCATTTTTTCCCTATCTCTTCCCAGCTGTACAATGGTCTGACACAGGGTGTGTCCCTAGGATCTAGAACAGAGTCTGGCGCATGGGAGGTGTTCAAGGAGTAGCCATCAAGTGTTTCTTGAAAAGGAAAAACAAAAAACAAAAAACGTGGAAGCCGGACACGTGGCACACACCTTTAATCCCAGCACTTGGAAGGTAGAGGGAGATGGATTTCTGTGAGTTCAAGGCCAGCTTGGTCTATATAACAAGTTCCAGGCCAGCCAGGGCTATATAATTAGGACCTATCTCAAAAAACAATCCACAAAACAAGAAAAATAAAATTATATCTCCAAATTTCTCTTTGTATAAAGAAAACTTGCTTTTGTATTTGGGTACAGGAAGTAATGATGTAATAGTAGGAAAAAACTGATATAGGGTCTCCTTATGGAGTGCAAGCTGGCCTTGAATTCTCAATTTTTCTGCCTCAGGTCTGGCATGCTAAGATTATAGGAGAGCATCCCATGCCCAGCTAAGATTTTGAATGATTTATTCAAAATTAGGCAAAGGTTTAACCTCACCATATCCATAAGAGGGGGGGATGGCGCAGTGGGTGAGCCACTTGCTGCCAGGCCTGGGGACCCGAGTTCAGTCCTTGGAACCCACATGGTGGAAGGAAGAGGACTGACCCCCAAAAGTTGTCCTCTGACCCCCACACACCCATACATCCCTTTCCCCCCCCAACACACACCGTGACATATGCACAATCTCTCCAGCACAAAGTAAGTGTACATAAATAAATAACTGTTATATATATATATATTTTTTGGGGGGGGGAGTTGGTTTCCGAGTCAGGGTTTCTCTGTGTAGCTTTGCGCCTTTCCTGGAACTCTCTTTGGAGACTAGGCTGGCCTCGAACTCACAGAGATCTGCCTGCCTCTGCCTCCCGAGTGCTGGGATTAAAGACGTGCGCCACCACTGCCTGGCTTTAAATATATTTTAAAGGGGATGGTAGCAATACGATGTTTGACGCTTTATTTAGAATGGTGTGTGGTATTTAGTAGGTACTCAACGTGTGCTTTGTAGATCTGGAGGAGTCAGACAAATCAGACCCCACAGCGGCATGGCAGGCTGTTCCAGATAAGTAAGTCATCGGAACAGCCAGTTCCATCTGCTTGGGAAGGGATTTGCTGTGCTCTCCCTCTATAGTCACGCTTCAGTCTCATGGTTCACCCAGTCTCACTTTAAATACCAGAAAAAAACCCTGAACCATTCCTGGGGTTTAGGTTTCCAACCAAAAGCACTCAAATGCTTCTCAGGGTTGGAAAAGGGGCCATAATGTATCTGGATCAGTGTTGCTATTATCCTTGTTTTATAAGTAAAATGATATAACTCTGAGAGCCAGATGTGCAAGGTGACTCACACCTGTAATCACAGCGTTCCAGAAGCTGAGGCAGGAGGATGACTATCCTGGGCTACATACAGAGTTCCAGACCAGCCTGCCCTGCAGAATGAGACCTTCTCTCTCCTCCTCCCCCGACCACTACCAAATGTAATAACTTTATACATACTACCTCGTTTCTTTGTTTTTAGACTCCATGGCTCAAACATCACTCCTTTGTGGACCTACACTGGATAGACCTCCCTAGACCTACTTTGTCTTCTCAGTTATCCTGAGAGTTGGGAACATGCCAAGGCTTGGAAAGGCCATATTGTTGCAATCTAGATGTTTGGCTCCAAAGGTTAACTAGGAAGCTCCCAGGAGGTTTAAAGCAGGTAAAGATCCCATTTTCAAGGAGATTGGCCTTTAACAAGGGAAAAAATGTGCTGAGTGAAGAGAGTTAGAAGGGGGTGGGATAAGCAGTTGGAGCCGAGAGTCCATCTGGATTATCGCTAAGCAGTCCTGGCCTGTAGCCAAGGCTTCTGAGTTAATATTTCTCCTTTGTTGTTCAGATTAGGCAACAGGCAGCCTCCTGCTAGTCTGCAGCTCTTCCTGCCCCTGGCCCCACAAGGTTTGACCCTCAGCCTTTCCGCTTGTAGATGGGCGGAACTGATTACAGCTGGGCCCTGGTGTATTGACACCAGATAACAGGAGGAAATGCCAGGGTGGTAATTAAAGTTAAGATACTTTGGCAATCGGCATTTGGGGGAAGCTTCTAGACGTTACAAAATGCTAAGAACCTGAAAGACAAATATTTAAAGAAAAGCTTCAAGGACAGACTTTCCAAATAGGGGCAGAGCTTGCATTAGTATGCTGAGTCTATTATTATTACTATTCCATGTAGGTTAGTGCGGTGACAGGGGACGAACAGCTAATCAGGAAGGATAGATGTTCACGTGTGACAGCAGGAGAATGGGTTCTTAAGCCTGCCAGCGTGCCCTCCGAGATGACTCAAGGCACGATGCTGCAAACTCCCCCTTTGTGTATCCTTCTCTTCACGGGGGCAGTAACATCTCTGCAAGTGACTGTACCTGACCGGCCTGTCATTATTTTTAACACATTCACTTGTCACTTCCTAATATTAGACATTGTGCTAACTGCTTTGCATATGTTATTCCCTTTTATTCTTTTTTTCCCTTTTATTCTTTATACACGGGCTGCCCGCCCCACCCCCGCCCCCACCCCCGCCCCAGCAAAAAAAAGCAGGAGGAGTTATTAACGCTCTTACTTCATACAGAGAAAACAGCCTTAATCCCTTGGTCAGGCACAGCATCCAGAGAATGGGCAATGAATCACCAAGGAAGAGGAACAAACACAGTTAAGGGCCACTTCACAAAGGTAAAACGTACTTAGCTGGAATAACAGGATGCTCAGGGCAGGAAGGTGCTCTCAGATGCCAGGGCTCTTTGAATAAGAAATAAACACAGGCACATTCCCATTTCCATTCACATTCTGTTTCCTTCCATGAGCTGAGTATTGTGTTGGGACCAAGAAGAATGAACAGATGCAGGTCTCCTGCCAGTGAGAGACAGCTCAAGCCTTTGTGGTATAAAGCAGGGCTTTTAAAGAAAGCTTTTCCAAAAGGGGCAATCTTCTGAGCAGGGCAGCCTGCTTCCATGGAAATTCTAAGGCTCTGCAATCTGATTTTCTTTCCCTTCCTTTACTGAGGTGAAGCTGTGCACCCACGGGTTCTGAGAAACCAAAGGCGAGGTGTTTATCAGGCCTGGGGAGTTGCCATGGCTTCCTGGGGGGCCGGGGGAGGTGACAGCTGAGGTGTCACATCAGCAGTTACTTCATCTCCCTGCAGTAGGATCCTTGTCACAAGGTGTGAGCGAGCACTGACCTATTTAGGATGCTAAGACGCCATGGGAGCACAGATTGTACGGGACTGGGGTAGGGCAAAGAGAAAGGCAGGAGCCAGATTGTGCAGATCCTAAAATACTGCGGGAAGAAATTGAGAAGTTTGGGGATGCTTTTTAAATGGCCTTGGTTTTTATTATTTTAATATTATTTATAATGTTTATCATTGGTAAATACATTATTTATTCATTTTATATTAATACATTTTATATTAATATTAAATAGACTCACATAATATGTATGTTTTATAAATACTATTTATTTGGGGGGTTTGACTGGGTGTTAGGTAGCTGAGGCTGGTCTCAGACTTCTGACTGTCCTGCCTCTACATTCCAAGTGCTGGGATTTCAGCTATGCCCACCCTGCCCAGCTTGAAAACTGTTACTCTTTGCCTCATATTTATCAAGTCTGTTATTTTAAATAGGAAACCTTTCAAAATGTTTTCTATTTTATCTCGAATTTGATTGAGCCCTGATTTTGTAGTCTGCCTCTATATCCAGGAATTCAAGACAATGAACTATTTTTTTTTTTTTTTTGGTTTTTCGAGACAGGGTTTCTCTGTGTAGCTTTGCGCCTTTCCTGGAACTCACTTGGTAGCCCAGGCTGGCCTCGAACTCACAGAGATCCGCCTGGCTCTGCCTCCCGAGTGCTGGGATTAAAGGCGTGCACCACCACCGCCCGGCGACAATGAACTATTTTAAAAGCACTTTCCTTTGTGTGAAATGCTGGACGCATGGAAAACTCACCCACACTTTCCTTTGGTTGTGCCGTTTCACACTTTCATGATGGAGAACTTTCTAATTGATTCCTGTTTTCATGGTGCGGGGGATCGAATCCAGGGCCTTACATAAGCTATGCACGGTCTTTACCACTGGGTTAAACCCCCTAGCTCACATACACACACACACACACACACACACACACACACACACACACACACAGAGTTTCAATTTGTAACTCAGGATGGCCTGGAACTGGACATATAGAGAGTAGTGCAGACTGGTCTCAAACTTGAGGTCCTCCTGCGTCAACCCCCAAGTGATGAATCTAATTGCCTTTAATACATTTAAATGTATTAATTTAAAATAATTTTATCAATAAAATATAATTATTCTATAATTACTAAAGTGAAGCAATAAAACTTTGAGTTAAAAACTTACCTGGGCTGGGTGTAGAGTCAGAGGCAAGAAGATTTCTGTAAGCTTGAGGCCAGCCTGGTCTTTGAACCTAGATTTGGACACACACCTATAATTCCAGTACTTGTGAGGTAAAGACCGGAGGACAAAGCATTCAAAACAAAACAAAATAAAACAAAGCACACAGCCTTTACTAAAGACATTTCTTGTTGATCTAGTTATACAACATTCTTACCGGAATCTGAATTGAATCACTCATAAAAAAATCCTAATTGAATGGAGAATTGTACGTATGCCAATGAAATTTTGCAAAAAGATGAATTCATTTTAGGGAATGAAGGAAATGAATAAACAGAGATGGGTAATCTAGAAAAGCATTAGTGTGAATCTATTGGCCATTTGGAGTCAAGCAATTTATCCAATGAAGCGGTTATCTGTATTTATGAAATTGGCAATCTTTATTTTTTTTTTCTCTTGCGGGTCATCTTCCTTAATGTCCTGGACGACTGAGGGAAAACAGAATGCTAGCAGAGTGTAGTAGTTCAACTTGGAATCCGAGCACTCAGGAGGCTGAGGCAGAAGGAAGGTAAAGGCCAGTGTGGACTCCTAGGAAAACCCAGTCTCACCAAACAGACCAAACCCTGGGGCCAGGGGTCTCTAATCTCATTGTGTTCCAGAGCCATCTGAGAAACTGGAAAACATCCACACTCGGCATTTTGTTCCCACCCGTTACCCATCCAACACAACTGGTTCTGTGTAGAACCCAGTATCATTTTTTTTTTTTTTAATTGTGGCTGAGGATGTAGTATTGTTGGTAGAATGCCTGCCTAGCCCTAGCGAGGTGCTGTGTTCTGTGTAGACCAGGCATGGTGGTTCACTCCTGTGGTCCTAACACTTGGGGAGGAAGGCAGGGGGACCAGGACTCTAAGATCATCCTCTGTTACAAAGGGAACCCAATGCCTGCCTTTAGTGGCACCATGTTCATTAATGATTTTGTAAAACTGTAACAGTCACCCAAATACAGAACTCTGGGAGAACTTCTGGTAGGAATACAGCTACAGCTCAGTGCTACCATACTTGCCTACTGAGCAGAAAACTAGGTTCAATCTCCAGTTCAAAACCAAAATAAAACAACAAGGAAACCAAATATAACTCCTGTACCTGGCAAACAGGAGCCATTCTCCAGTCCCCATCTCCTTCGGCCACTGCCATTCCACTCCCGCCTCCGTGAACTTGTTGGTCTCATACTATCCTGCACAACATCTTGGAGATTCATTCATGTGGCAGCATGAATGAGGATGTCCTTTTTTTCTTTTTTAAGCTGAATAATGTCTGTTGTATGTATTTACATATTTTGTTTACCCATTCATCTATCAGTAGACTTTTGGGTTGTTTCTATTTTTTGGTTGTTACCAACAAAAATGACATAATTATCTAGTCAAGTCCCTGACCTCAGTTGTTGTTGATAAGCACTTGTGAGTGGAAGTGTGGTATCGATTTTTATTATACCATATGCTGAATTTCTGAGGCATTTCCATTTTTTTTCCATAGCAGCTGCACTATTGTCTTTGGCATAGATTTCAATTTCTCAATATCCTCCCCAATTTAAGTAAAACCTTAAATTTTACATATCATTTGATACTACTTAGTTTTTGTGATTTCATCTGGTTTTTTGTTTCTTAAACAATCAAAAGACTGGTTTGTTTGTATTTTATGTGTAGGAGTGTTTTGCCTGTATGCGTATTTGTACACTGCATGTATGCAGGGCCCATGGAGGCCTTAAGAGGGCGTCGGATCCCCTGGAACTGGACTTACATTGGTTGTTACCCACCATGTGGGTGCTGGGAACTGAATCTGGGTCCTCTGCAAGAGCAACAAGTGCCCTAAACACTGAGCAAGCTCTCCAGCCCCATGCTGTTTTCTGAGACAGGGTTTCACTGTAGCTCAGGCTGGCCCCCAATTCCCTGTGTAGCCAGGGCTGCCCTTGAGTTCCTGATTCTCCTGCTTCCACCTCTTAAGTGCTGGGATTGCAAGTGTGCCACAGGACGTCTGGTTTCATTATCCTGTATGTCTAGGTTTTGTGATTCATTTTAGTGTAGTATGAACACGTTTACACGTACCTTCTCTGGCTGTAAAGGCAGTATGTAATGACTGAGAACCTACAGTTCATGTAACCCATATTTTTCCATCCTTCACAGAGCTGAGATTACTAATGGGGCCACATTAGCAGTAGTGCCTGAACTGTTCTAGCTCTTTCAGTGTACAAGTCTACTTTCCTCTGCTCTGTCCTGCCCTGGTATGTGTCTTGATGGCTCCTCAGGAGCTATGCAGTCACTGATGTAGTTACCAGAGGAGCCACTGGAGGGCAGCAGCTCCCTCTCACCTCTGACCCTACTGTGGAAGTGTTGTCCACAGGCCAAGAGCATTCCTGAAGCAGCAGCTTAGAGCAGTTGCTTGACAACTGTACAGAAACAGAGAGGTTCTCTTTCTTCCACACTTCGTTGTTCTTTGTCACAGGGATTTCCTAGAGTTCCTAGATTAGTATCTGACTGAAAAAATGGAGGGAAAAAAATGACCCTAGGGGTGGGGAGACTGCTGTTTGTCAAGGGCTTGTTGAGCAAGCATGAGTACTTCAGTGTAAAAGCCAGGCACACCAGCAGGCATCGCTAACTCCAGTTGTGTGAGGAGAGGGCTTAAAACAGGCAGGTCTGGAAAATTCATTGGCCAGTGACCCTGCCTCAAATAATAAGGCAGCAGCCTAGGAGGCAGAGGCAGGCGGATCTCTGCGAGGCTGAGGCCAGCCTGGTCTGTCTGGTGAATTCCAGGCCAGCCAATGCTATATAGTGAGGCCCTGTCTCAGAAAACAACCCAACAAAACACAACAACAAACAACAAATCGGCAGGGCCTGGAGAGAGGGCTCAGTGGGTAAGAGCACTGACTGCTCTTCCAGAGGTCCTGGGTTTGATTCCCAGCACCCACATGGCAGCTCACAACCATTCATGACTGCAGTTCCAGGAGATCTGACTCCCTACTCTGGCCTCCAAGTGCACTGCACAAACAGAGTGCATAGATACATATGCAGATAAAACACTGAGACGTATACAATAAAAATAAATAAAATTCTTATAAAAATAAGGTAATAGAACTCAAGATGTGGCTGAGTTGGTAGAGCACTCTCCTAATATACATCAAGCTGTAGGCTCAATCCCAAGCACTTCCTAAAAGATGGTGGGGTGGTTTATACCTGTAATCCCAATGCTCGGGGAGTTGACATACAATCAGAAGTTCAAGGTTATCCTTAGCTACAATTGTGAGTTCCAGGCCAGTATGATCTCCATGAGGTTCTGTCTAATAACAGACAAAATAACAACAGCAAAATAGAAGGTGGAGAGAGACGGGGAAAAACACTTGCTATCAACCTCTGGCTTTCACAGGCACGTGTGTTCAGATACACATATGCGAACACATGCAAATAAAGGAAAAGATACCCTATAGCTGGCAGCTCACAGCTAGCCTCACAGCGTTCCCTCACCAAAGGTAAACAGTCTGTTGTGTCCCCCCACCACCACCCCCTGTAACAACAATCGTCAGACAAGGTCACTTGGTTGTCTTGGGAAAACAAGGCAATGATGAGACCACGCTGTAATCGTGTCAACATGGACACAGAAAAGGACATTAAAACAGCCACAAAATCAGCCTTCCTGTTCTAGCTACGTGAGTGGTCCTGATGTTCCAAGCTTTACCGGGATGGGGCCTCCAGCTGTTGTGTCCATCCTCATTCTCAGCTGCCTCATTCCTTCTTTCCTTCTCACACTCCTCAGGCTAGCTGACTCCCGAGTGATGGCTGAGGTTTCCATGATGCGTTAGTTCATTTTTGGTTCTTTGAGATAAGGTTTCTCTGTGTAGTTCCTGGCTGACCTGGAACTTGCTCTGTAGACCAGGCTAGCCTCAAACTCAGAGATCTGTCTGCCTTTGCTGGGACTAAAGGTGTGTGCCACCACCGCCACTGGCTTCATGGATTACTTTTATAACGAAAAGAGTTACACCTTATAAATAATAGTACTTAAGAATATACTCTTTCCTTCACTATTTCCCTTAGAAAGAAAACAAGTGCCGGGGATGTGGTTCAGTTAGCAAAGTGCTTGCCTGGCAGGCCCAAAGCCCTGGGTTCCATCCCCAGCATTACATAAAGCTAGGTTGTAATAGGACACAGCTATATTCCCAGACCTGGTGGTGGTGGGGCTAAAGTCAGGAGGGTCAGACTTTCAAGGTCATTCTCAGCTATTTGACTAGTTAAGAGGTCAGCCTAGGGTCCATGAGAACCTGCCTCCAAAACCTGAATGTGAGTGGAGCAGCTTCAGACCCCCTCATGCACACTGGCCTTGGGTTTCACATCAAAACTATCTACTGCGTCTCTCTCTTTTCCTTCCTCCCCGTCTTCATTCCTTCTTCCTGTTTACTCTCCAGTGGCCATCTCTTCGCTCCTGCTCACATTCTTCCTCCTTTTACCCATCCCGGCCCCCCCCCCCCCCCCCCCCGTTAGTCTTGTAGGACCCTAAGCCCTTAGGTGGCTTCAAACTGGGGGCAGACACCACAAGGCACAGCACTCTGCTCAGCTTGGCAGAAACCACTGGATTGTATCTCCGTCTGCTGTCCTAGAAAGAGGCCTCTTACTGCACCAAGGGTAGGTGACGCTCTGCAACCCGACCAATGGTTTCATCCAGACCCCTGACCTAGGAAACAGTCCGGAAAACAGACTCCTGCCATGTGTGGGCCCTTCATCTAGACTGGACAGTCCTTGGCTATATAGCAAGGTTGGGGCCAGCCTGGGATACATGAGGGCCTATTTCAAACAACAACAATAACAAAATAAATAAACACTTAAATACAACAAAATTAATTTTTAATTTTTATTACATTTATTTGTGTGTGTGTTCAAGTGCATGTGTGCCATGCACGTGGAAGTCAGGGAGCACTCTTCCAGAGTTAGTTCTCTCCTCCCACCATGAGGGTCCCAGAGATCAGACTCAGGTCATCAGGCTTGGTGACAAAGCACCTTTACCTGCTGAACCATCTCACGGCCTGCAAAACTCTTTTAAACTACAATGGTGGTTCTAGCCTGTAAGCTCGAACCCTGGGCTCAGAAAGCCTAAGGCAAGAATTCGGGTTGGGTTGGAATTCAGCCTGAGTTACACAGTGAGACTCTGTTTCAAAAAACAAAACAGAGAGGGAGGGAGAGGGAGATATTATACTTATTCCTATTTTATTTATGTGCACGTTGAGCCACAGAATAGCTCAGTGGTAGAGCACTCGCCTACCATATGCAAGGTCCAGAGTTCAATCCCCAGTACTGAAACTAACCATCCCCCAAGGTCTACGCTATCAGACACGATATCCCAAGATAGCTATCAGGGACCCCTGTGTCCTCTCTGATCTAAGCTGGGCAAAGCTGAGTCAACTCAACATTTACTCATAGTAACTCATTTCCAGAGCCAAGGAGCAAACAGTAGCTGTTTGGTATCTAAGCCTCCCAGCTGGGAGGGGTCCTGAGCAGACCACTTGCCCCTTTAAGTGTTTCATAGTTTTTACCCTTGACCCTCCGGCTCTGCCCTGCTTGTTCAGCCTTTCCAAGAATTCTGTAAGGTCATCACATTCTTCTAGCAACTTCTTTTCTGTGTGAGCTGCCAGAATGTGTTTATAATTTTCTGTCACCAAAGAGACTTAATAGATATCTTTGGAGGTTAAAGATGGTTTGGAAATTCTCTCTGTTCTACATTGGTGATAGGTGATGGAGGGAACTTGCTTTAAAACTCTGTTGGTTGAGTTTGAGTCCAGTTTTACCACTACAAATTTCTCATCTATCAAACGGTGATAATCACAGCAGCTATCTCAAAGGCTGGAGACAAATGTGTAATGTCTTTGGAACAGCGCCAGGCATGTAGACTGTGAACCCAATAAATATTATCCCTTCCTGTTTTTTTTTCTTTCTCCCCCCACCCACAGACAGGGTTTCTCTGTATAACAGCGACTGTCCTAGAACTTGCTTTTGTAGACCAGGCTGGCCTCAAACTCAAAGAGATCCACCTGCTTCTGCCTCCTGAGAGCTGGGGTTTCAGACATTTGCCACCACCATCCAGCTTATCCCTTCCTGTTTTTATCACCAGTATTTCTATTCAGTTAAAGTTATTCTAATTATGAAGGGACTGTATACTAATCACGCTTCTGAGATGGGTTCTTCCTTTGTAGCCCACAATGATCTTTAATTTGCAATACTCTGCCTTAATCTCCCAAATCCAGGGATTACAAGCATGTCCAACTACACCTGGTTTTTCATTGACAATTTTTTTCTTTTTTTTTAAATTTATTTTAATTTATTTTGCAATACAATTCAGTTCTACATATCAGCCACGGATTCCCTTGTTCTCCCCCCTCCCGTCTCCCTCACCTTCCCCCCAACCCCCCCCCCCCATTCCCATCTCCTCCAGGGCAAAGCCTTCCCCACAGACTGAGGTCAACCTGGTAGACTCAGTCCAGGTAGGTCTAGTCCCCTCCTCCCAGGCCGAGCCAAACAATCCTGCATAGGCCCCAGGTTTCAAACAGCCAACTCATGCAATGAGCACAAGATCTGGTCCCACTGCCTGGATGCCTCCCAAACAGATCAAGCCAATCAACTGTCTCACCCATTCGGAGGGCCTGATCCAGTGGGGACCCCTCAGCCATTGGTTCATAGTTCATGTGTTTCCATTCATTTGGCTATTTGTCCCTGTGCTTTATCCAACCTTGGTCTCAACAATTCTCGCTCATATAAACCTTCCTCATTCTCGCTAATTGGACTCCCAGAGATCCACCCGGGGCCTAGTCATGGATCTCTGCATCCAGATCCCTCAGTAGTTGGATGAGGTTTCTAGCACAACAATTAGGGTGTTTGGCCATCCCATCACCAGAGTAGGTCAGTTCGGGCTGTCTCTCGACCATTGCCAGCAGTCTGTTGTGTGGGTATCTTTGTGGATTTCTGTGGGCCTCTCTAGCACTTTGCTTCTTCCTATTCTCATGTGGTCTTCATTTACCATGGTCTCCTATTCCTTGTTCTCCCTCTCTGTTGTTGATCCAGCTGGGATCTCCCGCTCCCCCAAGCTCTCTTTCCCTCAACCCTCGCCTTTCATTACCCCCACTCATGTCCAGGCTGTTCATGTAGATCTCATTCCATTTCTCTGTCATTGGGCGATCCCTGTGTCTTTCTTGGGGTCCTGTTTTCCAGGTAGCCTCCCTGGTGATGTGAGTAGCAGACAAGTCATCCTTGTTTCATGTCTAGTATCCTGCTATGAGTGAGTACATACCATGTTTGTCTTTCTGAGTCTGGGTTACCTCACTCAGGATGATTTTGAGTGAGGTAACCCAGACTCAGAAAGACAAACATGGTATGTACTCACTCATAGCAGGATACTAGACAATTTTTTTAAAGACTTATTTATTAATTATGTACACAGAAGAGGGCACCAGATCTCATTACAGATGGTTGTGAGCCACCCTATGGGTTCTGGGAATTGAACTCAGGTCCTCTGGGAGAGCAGTCAGTGCTCTTAACCTCTGAGCCATCTCTCCAGCCCTTACATTGACCATTTTTAAAAATATTACATTTGTTTGTGTGGGACAGTGGGGGGAAGGGAGAGGTTGCAGGTGCCACAGCACACATGTGGAGGTCAGAGGACAACTTGCAGAAATCGGTTCTCTCTTCCACTACGCAGATCCTGGGAACTGAACTCAGGTCATCAGGATTGGCAGCAAGTGCCCTTCTTTGATAAGCCATCTCGATGACCCCACAGTGAACATTTCCAAATGTGATCCTCATAGTTTTAACTCAACTTTTGAATGCAGTTGTGGTGGCACACATCTGTAATCTCAGGGTTGGAAGGTTGAGGAAGGAGGATGGAGAGGTGGAGATTATTTTGGCCTACACAGTAAGACCCTATCTCAAACATAAACCAATAGCTGGGCATAGTGACACACGCTTTTGATCCCAGCAATTGGGAGGCAGAGGCAGGCAGATTTCTAGTTCGAGACCAGTCTGGTCTACAGAGCAAGTTTCAGGCCAGCCAAGACTATATAGTGAGACTCTGTCTCAATATGCAAATAAAAAGGGGCTGGGAAATGTCTCAATCAGTAAAGTGCCCTCCCCCACCCCATGAAGGGCTTAGTGCCTGAATGTGGGACCCTAGCACCCACATAAAAAGCCAGGTGTGGTGGCGTGCCCCTGTAATCCCAGTGCTGATAAGGCAGAGATAGGTGGACCCCAGGGGTTCTCAGGCCAAGCAGCCTGGTTGAGTGGGCAAGCTCCAGGCTCAGTGAGAGACCCTGACTCAAAAACAAGGTCCAGCCAGGCGGAGGTGGCACACGCCTTTAATCCCAGCACTCGGGAGGCAGAGGCAGGTGGATCTCTGTGAGTTCGAGGCCAGCCTGGTCTACAGATCGAGATCTAGGACAGGCACCAAAGCTACACAGAGAAACCCTGTCTCGAAAAACCAAAAACAAAAACAAAAAACAAAAAACAAACAAACAAAAAACAAGGTCGAGAGTGATGGAGGAACACCTGACGTCAACCTAGCCTCCACTGTGTGCCTGCATACACGCATGAACATGTATGTACACATGATAAATAAGTTATGAGTGACAGACCCTTGAGAAGCCCACATCCACACTTGGGTGAGTTTTATCTTTTCCCTGATGTTCCCCCTTCTGTTAACTCTCATGATTAAGTTGATGATAAAAATCTCTTTTGTGAGGACCAGTGAGATAGCTTGGGAGTTGAGAGGATAAAGAAACTTACTGGCCAGCCTGATGACCTGATTTGATTCTCAGAACCCACACAGTAGAAGACGACCAACTGCTGAAAGTTGACCTCTGACCTCTACAGGTATGCCCACATCCAACACACACGCGTGCATGCACACACACACAAATAACTAAATCAATTTTAAAAATTAATGCTGGGTGGTGGTGGTGCACACCTTTAATCCCAGCACTCGGGAGGTAGAGGCAGGAGGATCTCTGTGAGTATGAGACCAGCCTGGTCTACATACTGAGTACCAGGACAGCCAGGACTACACAGAGAAACCCTGTCTCAAAAAACTGAAACAAACAAAAAAATTAAAATCATTTAAATAAACTCGAACTCTGCTTTAAAATAAGTAACTTATTCAAATAAAATATGGGTTCTCATTAAAATCTACAGCTTTTTTCCCTAAGAAAGGTTATATTCATTACAATTTTTTTCAACTTGGCTATCATGGATAGGAGTCATTGTCAGCTTTGATAATTAGCTAAGTAAGAAATGTATTAATTTTTTCCTATTGTCCTAAATTATCTTGGCTCCATCACACTCATCAGATAAATATGCAACCCTCAAATTGGCTTTTCTATTTTGATGATCAAAGTATTCACCAAGAATAGTTTCTGTTAAAAATGCTGTCCCATGTACAATAAGGGCAGCTGTCTGATAAATACAACATCATCAAAATTAGACTAGAACTGATATAATTGCTTTTAGAATGAAAATTAAAGTTTCAATTATTTTCTTTCATTCAGTGAGGGTAAAGGACGCTCTCATTCCCAGTTTATAAAGCACATAACTGAAAAAAGCTACTAAAAATTATGAAGGATAAAATGAAAAAAATTAAAGAATCCATCTTTTGCTTATTGTTATTAAACATTACCAAATACCAAGGTAAACTATATGTATATTTTTCCAAATTGGGTCATTTTCCCAGGCTATGTGCTCTCTCAGGGTGGCACAGTGACTTATTTGTTTATCTGGTGTTGCAAGAATTGTCCAGAACACAGGATTGCCCACTTCATTCTTTATAGAATAATTTTTGTTGTTGTTCTTTTCGAAACAGTCTCATGTAGCCCAGGCTGGCCTCAAAACTTACTATGTAGCTGATGCTGGCCTTGAACTCATCATATTCCTGCCTCAGTCTCACAAGAGCTGTAATTACAGGTGTGTCTGTTCCTTATTCAATTTTTTTTTGAAACAGGTCTAATCTGTTCCAGGCTAGCATCAAACTCAATAAGAAGACAAGGATAACCTTGAACTTCTGATCCTCCTGCCTCTGTCTCCTGAATGCTGGTATCACAGATATGTGCCACTACACCCAGCTTATGTGGTACTTGAGAACAAGCCTGGAGCTGTGTGCACACTAGGCAAGAACTTATAACAACTGAGCCATATTCCTGTTGATTTTCCTCTGGCATAGTGGCTGTACTTGAATCTGTTGCTGTTTCAGCCAGTAATTGTGGCTCCGCAGTTACTGGCCCACTTCTCAGGCAGCAGTCCTATGGGACAATTACGTCCTGCCAGATCTACCTCCTGCCACTGCCACCAAATGTAGTTTTTAATTAGATCTCTATCATTCTCTTTATCAATAAAACTTGATAGAGGCTGGGGTGAAAACCTGCTAGCCCAGAGAGGTTGAGGAGCAATTAGCTGACCTTCCCTCTTTGACAGTGTCTTAAACCAGTGCCAAAACAAAAAGACTGCCATACTCAAAGTCCCTCCTACTACTTCCTGTGCGTCTCTCTGTCTTCCAGACTCCATTTAACTCTCTATGATTAATTTCTGTCAACAAGTTGCTGGCTCTGGCACCTGACCCAAGATTGATTTTATTTAATTAACACAAATGCAAACTCAGGGTTCACAGTGTGATCAAATATCCCACAACACTTCCTCCTTTGGTCTGGATAAAAAGGAAAGGTTTTAACTCTAACATAGTAAAACTATATACAATAAGAACAATTATCAGGTAAGAATTACATTTACAATGTCCAGTCCAATTGTATTTGGCAAATTCAGAGAAAGCACTCTATTATCTATTCTAAACCACTTTCTATAATAACTTGTATTACCAACCTAAAAATGTCTTTTTAGACCTTAAACATTTTCTTAGATAAACAACTTAAGCTTTTATGGTTCTCAATCATAGAAATTTTACATCTCTTCTGTAAGTTTCTTTTTGAATTTGGTCACAAAGAAAATGGTATAACTATCTAGTATTCAATGCCATCAGAGATTTGAAAAAGATAAAATATTACCTGAGTAAAAAGGAAGTGCAGAGCAAGCAACTTCCAAAACTATAGAAATGACAGAGAGGTAGCTGGCTGCCTAGACAGTCATCCAAGGTTCCTCTGCAATGTTGAGGCATCCATCTTCAGCCTACAGGCCTAGAATATCTGACAGACTTTTCTGTGAAGCAGGAACTTTGAAGGACTGGCCTACCTTGTCTTGGCAAAGTTTGGCAGTTCACTTCCTTTGTGTCTTGTTCATCCAGTTTGGACAGTAACTGTCAGCAGTTGAGGCAAAGGCAGTTTCTTGTCCAGTGGCTAGCTTTGCCACATTGAAAGCAAACTCCATATGGAGGTTCTTCGATGCCCATCATCTTCTCTGAAGTAGATTGGAGCTGCCAGGAACAGACACATCTCACTGTCATGAAAAGCCTTATGTTATTAAAACATTTCAAATGCCATATATCTATGATATGGTACACACATTTTAATTTTCCAAACTCTGCAAAATGAAACACATCCAAATATCAAATTTCATTTCTTTGCGTACCTTTTGGGTTGCTTCCTGCAAGTAATGGAGTTTGATTATATAAAGAACAAGTAATTTTTCACTCTGTTTGTGTAGTAAAAATATTCTAAGATATTATCTTCTCTCTGTATAAGAATTCCTGTTGGAGAGTGAGTAGAAGATAGAATGATTAAGATACAATCAAGCTCTGGATCCAAGTGATCCACATGTGCCTCCTGTAATTTCTTTTCTACCAGAGCAAATTCTCTCTCAGCCCCAGCTGATAATTTTCTTGGATGATTTAAGGTTGGAAATAAATTACTTAGTTCTTGAATAGTTAATCCAGTTTTGGGTCATAGCCAGTTAATATCTCTCAGCCATTTTTGAAAATCATTAAGTTTGTAATTGATCTCTCCTAATTTGTACTTTTGTAAACCTATCTTGTATGCTAAATAATTAATAGAATTTGTATTTTTTCAGGAGCAATTTGTAATCCCCAACAAGGCAAAATTCTCTCTCTCTCTCTCTCTCTCTCTCTCTCTCTCTCTCTCTCTCTCTGTTTTCTGTTTTTTGTTTTTCGAGACAGGGTTTCTCTGCGTAGTTTTGGTGCGTGTCCTGGATCTCGCTCTGTAGACCAGGCTAACCTTGAACTCACAGAGATCCACCTGGCTCTGCCTCCCGAGTGCTGGGATTAAAGGCGTGCACCACCACCGCCTGGCCCAAAGTTCTCTTTACTTTATCAAACATTTTTTCTAAGATCTGAGTCTGAATCAGCCAGTAAGATATCATCCATATAATGGTAAATTATAGATTGAGAAAACTGTTTATGAATTATTTCTAATGGCTGTTGTACAAAATATTGACACAAGATGGGCCTGTTTAACATTCTTGTGGAAGAACTTTCCAATGATACCTTTTAACAGGCTGGGAATTATTAAAAGTAGATGTAAAGGCAAATTTTTCTCTGTTCTGTTCTTGTAAATGTATAGTAAAAAAGCAGCCTTTTAGGGTGCTGGAGAGATAGCTCAGAGGTTAAGAGCACCGACTGCTCTTCCAGAGGTCCTCAGTTCAATTCCCAGCAACCACATGGTGACTCACAACCATTTGTAATGAGATCTGGCACCCTCTTCTGTATACATAATAAATAAATAAATCTTTTGAAAAAAAAAGCAGCCTTTTAAATCAATCACTGTAATAGACCATCCTTTAGTTAATAGAGAAGGTAAGAGGAATTACAGGCTGTAAAGAACCCATTGGCTGAATCACATCATTTACAGCTCTCAGATCTGTTACCATTCTCCATTTTCCAGATTTGTTTTTAATAACAAATATAGGAAAACTTCAAGGACTGGTTGATTCTTCAATATGTTGAGCATTTAGCTGCTCCTGTACCATTTGTTCTAGTGCCTGTAATTTTTCTGATGTCAAAACCATTTTCCACCCACACAGGTTTGTCAGTTAACCATTTTAAAGGTAGGTCTGTTGGTACCTTTGAAGAACCAACAGCTATTGTACCCTACTTATGTACAACCTCAACAGTCTTTTAATACCTGAACCCTGCTTATGTGCAACCTGAACAGTCTTGATAATACCTTTTAATAATTTTCTCAGAGGTATTCTTTATTTTGTGGCTTATTTCTGAGATTGGAAGAATGTTAATCTGTGTTTTCCATTGCTGCAACAAATCATATCCCCACAAATTCATTGCTATGTTAGTCACATATGGCTTTAATTTTCTATCTGTCCTTTTGGCCCCAAACTCAAAGAGATTCACCTGCCTCTGCCTCCTGAGTGCTTGGATTAAAAGTATGTGTCACGGCCGGGCGGTGGTGGCGCACGTCTTTAATCCCAGCACTCGGGAGGCAGAGGCAGGTGGATCTCTGTGAGTTCGAGGCCAGCCTGGGCTACCAAGTGAGTTCCAGGAAAGGTGCAAAGCTACACAGAGAAACCCTGTCTCGAAAAACCAAAAAAAAAAAAAAAAAAAAAGTATGTGTCACCAGTGTCTGGTCAAAGTTCTACTTTGATTATTTAGCTCACAGTTCTGGAGGCGGAGAACTCCTAGTTTTATAACACTAGCATCTGCTTGGCACCTGGTGGAGGATATTTTGCTCTAACATGGCAAAGGACGTCATAGCAAAGATGGGGAACAAGGAAGCCAGAGAGACCTTAAGAGTTCAAGAACCCTTATAACAAAGCTATCCCTGGGCCCGTGGTGGTAGCTCAGCAGTTAAGTGCACTGGTTGCTCTTCCAGAGAACCTGAGTTTGATTACCAGAATCCACATGACAGCTCACAACTGTCCATACTCAGAACATCCAACACCCTTTTTTGGTCTCCATAGGTACTGCACAAATGTGGTGTTCCGGTATACATGCAAGTAAAACACTCATACACTTAAAATTAAATAAAATGGGCATGGAGCAATGGAGAGGGGGAGTAATGGGATAAAAATGATCTTAAGGAAAAAATGGAAAATGGGGGAGGGGCTTAACTAGGGAGAGGAGGGATATGAATACAGAATAAAGAGGAAGGATGGTAAAACAGCAGTAAGGATGTATGAAAGCCTCATAAGGAACTGTGGGAGTTTGTATGCTATATAACTGGCCCTCATAAGCTCATGAAGAGTAGCCTATTAGGAGGTGTGGCTTCATTAGGATAGGTATAACCTTGTTGGAGGAAGTGTGTTGCTGTAGGGGTAGGCTTTGAGGTCTCATATATGCTCAAGATACTGCCCAGTATTTCATACCACTTCCTGTTGCCTGCAAGATGTAGGACTATCAGCTACTTCTCCAGCACCATGGCTACTTGCATGCACCATGTCCCACATTGATGATAATGAACCTCTGAACTGTAAGTGAGCCATCCCAATTAAATGTCATCCTTTATATGAGTTGTCATGGTCATGGTGTCACTTCACAGCAATAGAAATCCTAAGACAAGAATCATACTATTAACTTACTCACCTAAAAATACCTATAATATATGTAAGTTTGTATATACATGTTTCCCCTAAAAGCCATAGACTATCTAACAAAAACATCAACACCAGGCATGAGAAGCCCTCTTCTAAATTGTTGGTCAGAGTTGTTCAAGAGACTCCTTTTTTTTTCTTTTTCTGAGACAGGGTTTCTCTTTGTAGTCTTGGCTGTCCTGGAACTCACTCTGTAGACAAGGCTGGCCTCAAACTCACAAAGATCTGCCTGCCTCTGCCTCCTGAGTGCTGGGATTAAAGGTGTGCACCACTACCACCTGGCTCCAAAGACTCCTTAAATGTTATAAGCTATTGCTGTTGCCCTGGGTTGCTCCCAAAGGTAGAAGGTACTTCAGACACAGGCCATAGAGGACTGAAGCTGGATCTGACCTGAAAGTCTTCTTGAGGACTGGCTCTCATGGTAGCAGAAGGTGCCGTGCAAGCTTCCAATCAACCCAGCTGTGATAACTATCAACTACAACAATGACCGGCATGGCACCATAACCTTAAGGGTGCAGTAGTGCCACATCCCTTGGCAGTAACCAACATCTTTCTAAATGGCCCTAAAACCCACTCAACAAGAGCAAAACCATGCCTGGTAATGGAAACCTAGCCAACTGCTCAGGGCTAGTAAAGTCATGGATCTTGGAGGAGAACCTACAACCACTACTTTACTAAATGAGCATAATCCCTAACTACATTCTAAATATCTATCCTGATACCCACAGATACATGTAGGTCTCACCCCTCATCAAAGAAAGTTTCTCTTTGTTACAGACAGAGATCATTACACAACCAATCAAAATGCAGAGTTGTGGAGCCCAGTCCCAACTGATACATCTGCAACAACTCCTGCACCTAATGCTTGGTGATCATTGTAAAAGAGGGAGCAGAAAGATTATAAGAGCCAGAGGAATGGGGAGTTTGCTGTGAGATTGTGTCTCATAGAAATGTTAGAGACACTACACCCATGAACTCATCATCCATCGTGGCTGCCTAAACATGACTGGAACATGGATGATACTAATAGACATACTGAAGTGAATGGGGAAAGACCATGAGGCTTCAACCTAGATAAAGAATGACAGGCAAGCAAGGAACGCTTAAATAGGAAGAAATCCTCCTCTCCAGGGAAGAGCACACAAATTGGTTATCCAATACCAAATGGTCAGCCCTGAAAACACGCACATACAAGTAACATTATATGAACTCAACAGGCTGTATTTATACATTTAGAAATACACACACACACACACCAATTAAAGAAAGAGAGGGAGGAGATGGAAGAGGGGAAATGATGTAATTGTATTACAATCTCAAAAAGTTAAAAACAATAATAATACAAAGCTATTTCTGAGCTTGGTGAGATGGTTCGTGGGCAAAGGCACTTTCCATCAAGCTGGGCCACCTGAGTCCAGTCCCCAGAGCTCATGTAGAAAGAAGGGATTACTACAGGTGGTCCTGACCTCCACACCTATCATTGCATAGGCACATCAATTAGCAGGTGTCATTTCTTAAATTTTGAAAACAAAGCTATAATAACCAATTAATCCATTAATTCCCAAATGGACTGACTCATTGATGAGCACAGAATCTTTATGGTGCAGCCACCTGCCAACAGTTCTGTCTCTCAACAGTCATTATCAAATGAGTTTGGGGATTAAGTTTCCAACACATGGAATTTGGGTGACATAATCTAACCGTAGCAGGGAGATTACAATAGAGCAATGAACTTCTTGAACAGCTTCAGAATAAATATCTCTACACCTTTAAGGAGGGATGAAGTAGGTGGAGATAGATGTACACACAAGCTGTGTGTATATATAGATTTATTGTTATTATTTATTATTTATTATTAGTGAAATAGAGAGCAAAGTAGAACACCAAGGAAAACACAAAGGAACAATTTAAACAATCGAAAAATAAAACCACCAGGAGAGCAGACAGTCAATTTCCAGAGTGGAAAGAACTCAGAATTAGGAATGGAGATCCTTTCTTGGATGGGTTAGACATCAGCTAAGCGTCCTTATTGTGAAATTCCTTCAAGTGCCCCATAATAGAAACCTGCTTCGCTGTGCCCTGTAACGGAACATGATCTACTTCCGCAGCATGTAGGACTACTTTTCCCTGGAAACACATACTTGAATTCTTTCCAAACACTGTCATGAAGATTAGAAAAACAAGGTCACAGATGGAGTGTTCCAGTCTAGCATTCTGAGACTGGATAGTGGCCTACACTTGTCGCAGCCCACAGAAGGCTGAGGCGGAAGAATCCTGAATTCAAGGCCAGCCTGGGCTACACAAGGAGACACTACCAAGAAAAGATTAGGAAACTAGGTGTGGTGTGGTGTGTGCTTGTAATCCCAGCACGTGGCGGAGGCAGGAGGAACAGGAGTAATCTAGAAAAAAACAAATGAAAGAACAAGACTAGAAGAAGGTGATAAGGCCTGGGGGATGGCTCAGTGGCTAAAAGCAATAGGCGCATAAACCTGGTGAGCAGAGCTCAACCTCTTGAACCCACACGTGTATCCAGATGTGGTGCTGGGTATGTGCAATCCCAGCACTGCTGTGCTGAGATGGGAAGCAGAGAAAGGAAGATTGTCCAGAAGTCCAAGAACCAGCTAGCTCAGAGCACATCAGCAGAAAATAAGGTGGAATGGGAAAGCCAACTCCTGGAAGATGTCCTTTTAACTCTATGCCATGAAGCCATAGCATACAGGGTCTCTTTCTGTATCTCTGTATCTCTGTCTCTCTCTCCATGTCTCTGTCTTTGTCTCTCTGTCTCTCTTTTTCTATCAATTAAAAAAATTTTGTTGAATTTGTTTGATAGGCAGGGCATGGTGTCACATGACTTTAACACCAGCAGAGGCAGAAGAATCTCTGTGAGTTCGAGGTCTGGCTGATCTACATAGTGAGTTCCAGGACAGCCAGAACTATAAAGAGAGACATTGTCTCAAAAAGCAAACAAATACTTTTTTTTATTTGATTGGAGGCTTGAACAATGGTTCAGTAGTAAGAGCACTGGTTGTTCTTCTAGAGGACCTGGGTGAGGCTCCCAGCACCCACATGGTGGCTCACAACCATCTATAACTCCAGTTCTAGGAGATCCAATGCCCTCTTCTGACCTCTTCAGGCATCAGGCACAAAAGTGGTATACAGACAAACACACACACACGTAAAATAAAACTAAAAATAAACAAAATTTTGAAAAGTTTGACTTAGTTCCTTTGTTAAGAAAAAGGAGTAATGTCGGTGAGTGGAAAAGAGAAAGGAAGGAGTAGGGAGTCAGCTCAAGTGCCTGAGGCCTGTTATCCTCCCTACTCAGGAAGCTGAGGCAGGAGAATGAGAAGTTCAAGGCCAGCCTGAGCAACTTCGTGAGAACTTGTGTTCTAAGGAACATCTTCCAGGAACTCGTCAAAATGACAGACACAAAGGGAGAGAGGACGGGGACCTGCTGTGTTCTCCAGGCCTCTGAGGAAACGTGGACTTGTTCCTTCAGCCACAAATCTACAAGAAGGATGATATTGTAGACATCAGTCAAGGGATGGCCCCTTTCAAAAAGGAATGCCCCGTAAGTGTTACCACAGCAAAACTGGAAGAATCTACAATGTCACCCAACATGCTGTGGGACATCATTGTAAACAAGCAAGTTAGGGTTAATATTCCTGCCAAGTGAATTAACGTGTGGACTGAGCACATCAACACTCTAAGAGGCCAGACAGCTTCCCGGAGTGGGTGTGTAGCTAGAGTTTTCCTGCCTGGCCCACAGTCAGGACAAATCTGTCACCCGCCAGTCCCATAGCCGCTCAGACCCAACCAAGTAAACACAGAGACTTATATTGCTTACAAACTGTATGGCCGTGGCAGGCTTCTTGCTAACTGTTCTTACAGCTTAAATTAATCCATTTCCATAAATCTATACCTTGCCACATGGCTCGTGGCTTACCGGCATCTTCACATGCTGCTTGTCATGCTGGCAGTGTCTCTCCCTGTCTTCCTGTTCCCTCAATTCTCTTCTTTGTTAGTCCCACCTATACTTCCTGCCTGGCCACTGGCCAATCAGTGTTTTATTTATTGACCAATCAGAGCAATTTAACATACAGACCATCCCACAGCATGGGTGAAGGAAAACGATCAGAAGAAAAAGGAAGACAAAGAGAAGGGCACCTGGGGTCAGCCCCAGCGCCAGCCTGTTCCACCCAGAGAAGCACATGGTGAGCCTGAGCTGCTGGAGCCTGTTCTGTATGAAGTCATAACCTAATGTACAAAAAGAAATAAAGGACCTGGACTGTAAAGTGGTTTTATGAAGAAGAAGGAGGAGGAGGAGGAGGAGAAGAAGAAGAAGAACAAGAAGAGAAGGAGGAGGAAGAAGATGAAGGAAGAAGAAGAAATGAAAGAAATTAAAAATAAACAAAGGTTTGTGGTTTGGTATTAACTCACTGTTGCTAAATGAAACCCATTTACTATTTAGCATGTTTTTGGTATTTCCCAATGCATGCAAATGCATAAGGTAGACATTGAAGGCAAAGGGGTGGGAATTATTTCATATTAAATTTATTGGCAGAAATTCCACTCAGTTTAGGGTTACCATCAAAAAGAATGGAAAAGAGGGTGTCTTTGAGCCACTCGGGCTCTAACTGTGCAACCCCCACCCCCCCCACCCCACCCCCCACCCCCCATCCCCCAACCTCCTCCCCCCCACCCCCCCAACCTCCCAACCCCCCAACCGCCAACCCCCCACCCAGCCACCCCCCA
Source organism: Peromyscus californicus insignis (assembly GCF_007827085.1). Taxonomy (NCBI): domain Eukaryota; kingdom Metazoa; phylum Chordata; class Mammalia; order Rodentia; family Cricetidae; genus Peromyscus; species Peromyscus californicus. The sequence goes on from NW_026294551.1 coordinate 35,880,051, forward strand.
CCCCACCCCACCCCCCGCTTTAGACCTCTTCGTTCACTCTTCCCGCTGCTTCTGTCTTCCTCGGTGAGCACTGCATCTTCAGGCAGGCTTTTTCCACACAGAAGCAAAATGACCACAGAACAGCCTGGCTTATTTATTTATTTACTTAGCTTTTAAAAAATGTGTGTGAATGTTTGCCTGCATTTTTACGTGCATTTTGTGCATTTCTGGTCTCCCTGGAGATCAAAAGAGGGCATTGGATCCCCTAGAACTGGAATTACAGATGGCTATAAGCCATCATGTGGGTGCTGGGAACCAGGTCCTCTGCAAGAGTAATAATGCTCTTAACCAGTGAGCCATCTCTCTACCCCCTGGCCCCAGCTTATATAATTCTGCTGGCTACTATTCCCATGAAAAAAGAGCAACTCTATTGTCTAAGCATTCATACAAGTCTTTGGAAAATGCTTGTTCCCTTCTGGAGGACTCATATGTCTAGGTTATTTCTGTACTCTAGGAAGCCTGCTTCAGAAACCCATGAGATTCATTTTAGGGTCATGTGGCTGGTGTCTGGGAAGATAGATGATATATATCTATATGCTGGGAGTAAGGCAGATTCTCAGTTTTAACCCATGCATCTGATAAGTCCACAGACTTCCATGGAGTCATCGTTTGCAAGAGAAAATATCAGGGGCTGGGGGCGTGGCTCAGAGTTTAAAAGTACTTGTTGGTTTTGCAGAAGCCCCCCAATTCTGTTCCTAGCACCTAGGTCAGGCAGCTCACAACTGTCTGTAATTTCCTCTCAGGCACATCAAACACACACACACACACACACACACACACACACACACACACACACACACACACACACAGTTATACACACACACCTCCTACATAAATAAAAATAAATATTTTTTTAAAAAATAGATAAAATAACTAGAGAAGATGCTCTTCACCCCCCACTTCCTCTACCCTTCACTCTTCGAATAACAGACACCCACTTATATGGGATATTTTCCTCAGAGCCAGAGTTCTTTTCCCTGCAGAATACTAAATAAAATCTACTGGTTTTTTTTTTTTTTTTTTTTTTGGTTTTTCGAGACAGGGTTTCTCTGTGTAGCTTTGCGCCTTTCCTGGAACTCACTTGGCAGTCCAGGCTGGCCTCGAACTCACAGAGATCCGCCTGGCTCTGCCTCCCGAGTGCTGGGATTAAAGGCGTGCGCCACCACCGCCCGGCAAAATCTACTGGTTTTAAGAACATCCTTGAGAAAATTTTCCTTCTGAAGTGATAGATGGCTTAGAGTTAAAAACAAAAGGCAAACCCTCAACCCACAGCATTACTCAATTTACTTGAGGTATAACAACACACAGTTTTGGTTTCTAGGAGATATGTAAATGATTCACTTGTATGTTTAATCTGTAAGTAAATAGTGCCAGGTTTTCAGATAGCTGCTGAAATAAAATACTTTAATAACGCTTTAAAATTACATTTACTATTTTTGGTGTGTGTCGGGAATGTCTGGCGCTAGCCCAGGTCAGGGTCTTCACTTTATTAAATAATCATTCTGCCACTGAGATACCCACACCCAATCCATAAGGTACCAGCTTACCAGGCTGGCTTCAAACTCACAGAGATCCACCTGCCTCTGCCTCCCGAGTGCTGGGATTAAAGGCGTGCGCCACCACTGCCTGCCTCCCCTCCCCCCACTTTTTTTTTGTAGGTAGTAGTCTTGATATTTTGCCAACATTGATCTTGAATGCCTGGGTTTGGGTAAGAGTTCAAGACCAGCCTGGGCTACAGAATGGTCATTTCTCAAACAAAACAGAACATACATAGTACTTTAATTGTTATGTTTGTTTTAGGGTGCTAGGAAGAGAACCCAGTTGCATGCAAAAACTCTACCATCAATCCACATGCTAGGTCTCCATCTTAGGGTTTCTACTGCTGTCATGAAACACCATGACCAAAGCAACTTGGAGAGGCAAGGGTGTATTCAGCTTACATTTCCACATTATAGTCCATCATTGAAGGAAGTCAGGACAGGAACTGAAACAGGGCAGGAGCTGATGTAGAGGTCATCGAGGAGTGCTGCTTACTGGCTTGATCTCCATGGCTTGCTCAGTCTGCTTTCTTATAGAACACAGGACCCCCATCCCGGAGGGGGCACTGCTCACAGTAAGCTGCCCCCACATCGCTTATTAAGAAAATGCTCTGCAGTCTTGCCTACAGCCTAATCTTAGGGAAGCATTTTCTCAGTTGGGGTTCCCACCTCTTAGATGACTATAGCTTGTGTCAAGTTGACACAAAACCAGCCAGTGCACCCACACACTCTTTCTTCTGTTCATTCATTCATTCATTCTCTCTCTCTCTCTCTCTCTCTCTCTGTTGTTGACTATGTTAGTCTCAAACTCACAGAGATCCACTTCCCTCTGCTTCCTGAGTGCTGGGATTAAAGGTGTGTGCCATCACAGCTGGCCTTTAAAAAAAGTTACTATATTGTGTGTGTGTGTGTGTGTGTGTGTGTGTGTGTGTGTGTGTGTGTGTGTACGCACGTGCGTGTACCATAGAGAACATGTGGAGGTCAGAGGAAAACTTGGAGAAGTCAGTTCTTTCCTCTACTCTGTGGGTCCTAAACTCAAATTGCCGTGCTGACTGTGAGTGCCTTCACCCTCTGAGGCACCTCTTTCACCTCTCCTTCCTTGTTTTCAAGATGAGTTATCACATTCATTTATTATAAGTGTATGACAAGCACAAGCCACTGTGTGTGGGAGTCAGAGGACAACTTGCAGAGTCAGTTTTCTCCTCCCACCACCATATGGATCCCAGGAATCAGACAGGTCATCAAATTTGCTAGCAACCACCTTTACCTGCTGGGCCATCCACCAGCACCCCTTCCTTTACCTGCTGGGCCATCCACCAGCACCCCCTTCCTTTACCTGCTGGGCCATCCACCAGGACCTCCTTCTTTTACCTCCTTGGCCATCCACCAGGACCCCTTTCCTTTTTTTTCTTTTGATATGAGGTTTCACTAAGTTGTCCATGCTGAGTATCAAACTCTTGGGCTCAAATGATCCTCCTGCATCAGCCTCCAGAGTGGATGGAAGCTCAGGGGTGTGCCACCATGACTGGAAGTAGGTGTGTTTGTTTATAACCTGTGTGAGACCTGATCCTCGCACCATGTGATAACCTGTAAGCTTTAAGTTCCAAGAGGACAAGCACCAGGTCTGCATTACGGGGTGCTCATCCCCACAAACAACTTAACACAGTACCTGTGTAAGTTACGCTCCAGTGGTGGTTGTGAAATTATTGTGTTGTAGGTGAGCAAGCAAGATATATCTGTGTGTATATTGACAGGCTAGATAAAAATTGCATGCAAATACATGAACGTATCATCGTTCCTTGTGATGAACATAAAAGAGAGGAGTCCTTCCTTCCTTCCTTCCTTTTCTCCTTTCAGACCTCGGGCTTTGTGGCCTTTTGACTAAGAGCAAGTGCAGTATCTGTTAGTATCAGTCTCCTTCAGACCTATAATGTGACCATCCCGAGCTTCCTGGGCCCTGTCTGACTCCCTAAGAAGACACTATCTCATCCAACAACATACATTTCCTGGTAAGAATACTGATGCATAAAAGTAAAAATAAAATAAGTACAAAAAGAAAAAAATATAGTTAGCTTTTTTGTCAACCTGACACTCCCAGGAATCACCAGGAAAGAGAGAGCCTCATGAGGGATTGATTGCCCACAGCAGACTGGCAGGTGGTCGTGTCTACAGGGAATTAGATTGATTGTTGACTGAAGTGGGAGGGCCCAGCCCACTGTGGGTGATGCTACCCCTGGGCAGATGCTCTTGGCTTCTTTAAGACAACCAGCTGAACACAAGCAAGGGAGAACAAGCCAGCAAGCCCTGCTTCCTTCAGTGATGGAGTGGGACCTGGAAGTGTAAGTGTAAGCCAAATAAACCCCACGGTCCTCAAATTGCTTTTGGTGTTGTGTTTATCACAGCAACAAAGAAGCAAGCTAGGACAGTGAGTGACATCCTTTGGGGGGGCGGTCACATGAGAGGTTGAGACAAGTTCTTGATACATAGCCCAAGAGGCTTGGAATTCACTATGTAGTCCAGGCTAGCTTGAAATTTGTGACCCTCTGCCTCCCAATACTCCTGGCTTGTGATTTTTTTTTACTGCAAGTTCTCAAGGGAGACAGAAGAGAGTTACATAACATCACAAGAAGCATTTTAAATGTTCCTGCTAAAGCACTACTCACTCTCTGTCTCTCAACGCTTCTTGCCTTAAGCAGCGGCCTCCCGTCTTCCTCTCTGCTCACATCTGTTCAGGTTCTGTCTTCCACACTCACACTTCTTCTTTCCTTCCTCCTCTCTCCAACGTGGAACAACTGGCTGTCTATGAAGGAGTTTTAAAGGAAAACTTTTCTTTCTAAAATTAAAGAAAAAAATAGAGAGTGTATGTACTTGTGGAGGTCAAGGACAACTTTGTGGGGTCAGGGCTCCTCCCACCAGGTGGCTCCCAGCCATTGAAATCAGGCTGCCAGTTTTGGAAGTAAGTGTCTTTACCTGGTGAGGCCTCTCACCAGTCCCGAAAAACTTCTCTTTAGAAAACACAATTAGAAAAAAAAAAAAAAAAGAAAGAAAAAAGAAAATTAGCCAGGCAGTGGTGGCTCACACCTCTAATCCCAGCACTTGGGAGGCAGAGGCAGGTGGATCTCTGAGTTTGAGGCCAGCCTGGTCTATGGAGTGAGTTCCAGGACAGCCAGGGCTACAGAGAAACCCTGTCTCAAAAAACAAAAGAAAAAAGAAATATAGAAAAAGAAAACACAATTAATAGAACATGGAGATAAGAAGGAATTACAAACAACTACTTGTGTTTTCTTTCTTTAAAAAAGCAGATTTTTATTTGTGTGTGTGTGTGTGTGTGTGTGTGTATGTGTGTGTGAGACAAGTGTGGGGGATCAGGGAAGGTACCCACAAAGGCCAGAGGAGGGCACCAATCACCGGACTGAGAATCATTCTGGGCATTAAAAGGATTGAATGACTTGTCTTGGCTTTTGTATCTCATTAGTGCTCAAATAGCTAATTATAAGTGGTAGAAACTTACTTGTTAAAGGGTCTCTGCATAACTCCTTAAAAAGCACACTACAGGCCGGGCGGTGGTGGCGCACGCCTTTAATCCCAGCACTCGGGAGGCAGAGCCAGGTGGATCTCTGTGAGTTCGAGGCCAGCCTGGTCTCCAAAGCGAGTACCAGGAAAGGCGCAAAAGCTACACAGAGAAACCCTGTCTCGAAAAACCAAAAAAAAAAACACACTACAAATGCCTGTGTGTTTGCATCTTTCTCTCTCCCTCTTTTTATTTTATTTTTTTTTTTTGTGTAGGTAGGTCAGATGTCAACATCAGATGTCTTCTCCAATTGCTTCTGTATTTAATTTTTTAGAAAATGCAACAGAAAACCAGTCTTTCACTGAGCTGTGAGCTCACTAATTGTCTAGACTGGCCAGCAAGTCCCAGGGACCCTCCTTCCTCTGCCTCCTCCGCACTGGCATTGTAGGTGCCCTGGCTTTTTGCTGAGCCATCTTCTCAGCCCCACTCTCTCTCTCTTTTAAGAGGTGCAGACTTCTTCTGACGGGCTCAAGCTGTCCGCTTGCTGAGCCTCCTGAGCAGCTAAGACCACAGGCACACACCGCGGCACCTGACTCAGTGCTCTCATATAAGGCATCTTCCTTTGCCTTCCAGCTGCACTGTGAGGTTTCAAAAGCCCACCTCCAGCAATACACCTCTCCCCACAGGGCCACACCCCCTAACCCTTCCCAAACAGTTCCACCAACTGTGGACCAAGCGTTCAAACACAGGAGCCTGTGAGGGCCAGTCTCATTCACACCACCACAGCTGTATTTTTCTAGGGAAACTTGTCTATGACCTAGAAGAGAGGATGTATTGTCACAACTCAGCTTCAGAAGAATAATGCTACCAAGATGTTATTTTAGACTTCAATTCTCTCCCTTGTGTACCTTTCTCTAAATAGGTAAAGTTTTGAACTCACTGTAGATGTAACCAACCTTCTTATTAAATAAGAAACACAGAACCAATGCAAAGAAGAAAGCCAAGAGGTCAGAGCTAAGAGCGAAAACCTTACCCTTCCTCCTGCGGTGGTCCTACCTCTCTGAACCAGAGCTATCCCTGTGTTAAAGTCTTTATATAGCGTTCCTGTTCTGCCTTCTCATTGGTTGTAAACCCAACCACATGACCGCCTCCTCACGGCCTGTCTGTATAGGCCTCCAGGTTTTCCATGATTGGTATTGATTAAAGGCATGTGTATCCAATAATGGCTGTATCCCTGAACACACAGAGACTTACCTAGCTCTGCCTACCAAGTGCTGGGATTACAAGCGTACGCCACCACTGCCCTGCTTTCCTATGGCTTGCTAATAGCTCTGACCCCCGGGCAACTTTATTTATTAACATACAAATAACATTTTAATACAAATAAAATATCACCATAACTCACAGTGATTTAAATGCTAGTGTATGGCAAAAGTTAAAAAAAAAAAGACACACACTGAAAACGGTCAGAATTTCAAGTGAGGACCTCAAGACTTGGCTGAGTCACTACAGCCAGAGAGAGCTGCGGAAAACCCACTCATGGACTGACAAAGGGTGCAAAGAACTAACCTGGTTGTAGACAGATGTCAAATGTCCCCTAATGTCCACATGTTAAGACTTGGTCCTGAGGGTGTGTTATTGGGGACTAACTGGTGGGGCCATGAAGAGGCAGGGCCTTCTGCAAGGTCTTTAAGTCACTGAGAGCATGCCTTTCAAGAGGATTGTGGGGTTCCAGTTGTTGTGGGATATTTGATTGCATTGTGAATCCCCAAGCCCGTGTAATAAAATCAACCTTGGATCAGGGTGCGGAGCCAGCAACTGGTTGACAGGAATTAGCCATAGAGAGTATGGAGGAGCCAGGAGTACAGATAGAGAGACACACGGGGAAGAGTAGGGAGGGACTTAGACATTCTCGGTCTTTTTTGGTTTGGGTCAAGAGGAGAGATGCACTCTTGCTGTGTCTCTGGCCAAAAAGGAAGGTCAGCTGGTTGTTTCTCAGCTTCTCTGATCTAGCAGGTGTTCACCCCAATATCTGATTACCAAGTCAATAGAACAACTAACTTAACAACTTTTGGAGTCCAACATGCAGCTCGAGATCACACTAGCCAGTGCCACAGCTTGGGCCACTGCCTCTTCTCCGTGGCCCGCCAGCTTGGATTTCTGCCACTGCTGCTGCCAAGCACAATGGCCCCGAGGGTCTCACACCCCCACGACCACAGTCATCACAGCAGATTTGGTAAGACACCTGAGAAGTCCTTAAGGAGAGAGCTAAGCAATATCAAAGAAAAAAGAAAGAAAGAAAGAAAATCTTTCCCACATAAGAATGGGAAATATAATAATGCAGGGAGGTAGGACTCTGTATAGTGCTAGAATAGATGGCTTGAAAATGGAAAAAAATAAATGAAGGGATAACTGACTTAGGACTGACATAATGCTGATTACAATTACTATCGGTTTGGAAACTCATATTTTATCCTTAAAAAAGTGGTTTGATAACTATGCCAAATAATGATAATTTACTGATAAGATACAAGCCTTAGAAAGACCTACTAATGAAAATAATAAAAATACTCAGACAAAGACAGAGGACTTCAGACAAGAACCTACCATACCACTGCAGGGGAGTGCCCAAAGTTATTAGAAAACCTAGTTTAGTTTATCCAGTTACTATACAAGAATGACTAGTAGATGATAGGCATTCCTGTGGTTATATAAAAGCTAAATGGAATCCTATAGAAATAGAAATATTACATTACAGGAGATTTAAAGAAGCAGTCATTTCATATGATATGCATTCACCCTATGGGAATCAGATGCTAAATTCATGGGCAACTCAGAAAGAATTATTTCTCAAGACTAGGAAGATTTAGTTACAACAATATTAGAATCCGATCCTCAGTTGCCATGGGTAACGTGGTGGACAGAGGAAGCCAGGGCCATAGAACAGCAAAATAGGCTAGAGGCAGTAATATTTCCCAAGATCAGTTTCTTGGTGAAAGCCAATATGCTGATTTGCAAAGATAGTGTGAACTGGATGATCACACTTTGGACCTAGCAGCTTTAAATGCTTGGGGCAGGTTGAAGAATAAGAAAAAAGGTCTGAGTCATTCATTAAAATTATACAAGGCCCAAAAGAAGCATTCATTGATTTTTTTTTTTTTTTTTACAAAGATTGACTTCAACCGTAAATAGGATAGTATCAGATCCGGACGTCAGATGAATATTAATTGAATCTTTGGCCTTTGAAAATGCTAATTCAGAATGCAAAAGGGTGATTAGGCCTTTAAAGGCAAGATCAGTACCAATAGATGAATGGATCAGAAATATGGCTGATATTGGATCTCACACTTATGAGGCTGCTTTGATAGGAGAAATAATATCTAGAAATTCTAAGAAAAACAAAAAGTCAGATGTTTTAATTGTGGCAAATAAGGTCATTTGAAAAGGGATTGTAGGCCAGAAGTTCCTAGAAACAATGTTTTTTTCTAGAGATAATACAAACCAAAGTTCCCAGCCTTCTAGAGTATGCAGAAGGTGTGGCAAATGCAGGCATTTGACTAATGAATGCGGATCAACAAGGGACTGTAGATGTATCCAACCTTCTTATTAAATAATAAACACAGAACCAATGCAAAGAAGAAAGCCAAGAGGTCAGAGCTAAGAGCTAAAACCTTACCCTTCCTCCTGCGGTGGTCCTACCTCTCCGAACCAGAGCTACCCCTGTGTTAAAGTCTTTATATAGAGTTCCTGTCCTGCCTTCTCATTGGTTGTAAACCCAACCACATGACCGCCTCCTCACAGCCTGTCTGTATAGGCCTCCAGGTTTTCCATGATTGGTATTAAGATTAAAAGCATGTGTATCCAATAATGGCTGTATCCCTGAACACACAGAGACTTACCCAGCTCTGCCTACCAAGTGCTGGAATTACAAGCGTATGCTACCACTGCCCTGCTTTCCTATGGCTTGCTAATAGCTCTGACCCCCGGGCAACTTTATTTATTAACATACAAATAATATTTTAATACAAATAAACTATCACCATATTTCCCCTTTTCTATTTTAATAAAAAGGAAAAAAAGAAAAAGCTTATAACTAATATAAGAAAAACCATATACAAAAGTACAATAACTATATACAATATGTACAAGTAATAAATACCTAAACAATGTCTAGTCCATTTGTATTTGACAAATTCAGAGAAAATAATTTCATTATCTATCCTATTTTGGTAAGTCCAAAATGTATCCTAATTAATCTTCAACTATAACTAACTAAACTTCAACTATAACTAACTAATCTTCAACTCCCTCAGAGACCCAAGAAGGAAATAATATTAGCTAACAAAAATAAAAACAGGAAGTGCACATAAGCAACTTCCAAAAAATTTGTGAGTTGACAGAAACAGACAGCTGTCTGGACAGTCACCTGAGGTTTCTCCGAAGTGCTGGGGCATCATCTTCAGCCTATAGGCTTAGCATATCTGACAGACTCATTTGTGAAGTAGGATGTACACAAGGTCAACAGTTCAACCTCACATTGAGTGAGAGTAGTCCATGTACCAGAAACACCTGAATTCCACTAGTGTCATGTCATGATTCAGGATTTTAAATTCTGGAAATTGTTGATGGTTTTTTAATTCAGCTGTCCATTCTTCTTGGCTGTGTATATATGGCTTCATCTCAGCATCCCATTCTTCTCCATATCCCTCTATCAAATGCCAGTCTACTATTGAGAGGCGTGAGCTTAGTTACTCTTCAAGAATAACTGTTTCAGCTGCTGTTCCATTGCACATCAGAGGCCATCGGCCCACTGCCTGTTCAGCTGCCTTCGAAGAAAAGGGCACTGTACCTTTTTCGAATTGCGAAGGCCACTTCAGGGATGGTGCCATATTGTCCTGGCCTCTGAAGATGCCTTTTGATAAAGCCATAACCACACTTGTTTTGGCAAGAATCAGTAATCCTTTGTTTTATGTCCTGTCTGTCCATTTTGTCCTGTTGATTCGAGGATACTTTGTTGTCCAGTGGCTAACTTTTGCCACAATGAAAGTTAACTCCATATGCAGTTTCTTCAATGCCCATATTTTCTCTGAAGTAGATTGGTACTGCCAGGAGCCGACATGTCTCATAGTCATAACAAAAAAGAAAAATTTTCTAAGTTATTAAAACATTTTTTTTTTTTTTTTGGTTTTTCGAGACAGGGTTTCTCTGTGTAGCTTTGCGCCTTTCCTGGGACTCACTTGGTAGCCCAGGCTGGCCTCGAACTCACAGAGATCCGCCTGGCTCTGCCTCCCGAGTGCTGGGATTAAAGGCGTGCGCCACCACCGCCCGGCTATTAAAACATTTTAAATGCCATATTCTGTAGATCTCTGAAGGGTTTGAAGATAACCTGTCTATCTAAAATATATCTACTCAATCTTGAAAACATACCTAATATAACTACAAGTTCTATTATAATATCTAACTACTAACTTTCATTTCTTTATATCCTAATAGTTGGTAATAACATTCAAGGATCAGAAAATTGCATTACATTGTTAGATGAACGGTACAATTAGAAAAATATATATAACATTTTCTAACAATATCAATTTCAATATATATAATTTGTATACAATATAAAACAATCCAATCCAATGTAAAGTATTTACATTTTTCTTTTCTTTCTTTTTTTTTTAATAAGAACCTTAAATCTAATCTCCTTTGCTTAGCCTTTTTCCTAACCCTTGACAACAACTTGTAACCAACCCCCCTAATCAATGAAAATTATCCCAGACCCAAAACCCATTAAAAGACCAAAAAAACCAACCGCCCCACACCACCTCTTTGGGAATGTGGGCGTCGTATTCTTGAAATTGCTTCCTGCTGGGTATGGGCGAAGGTATCTTTATCCTGAAAGAAAAATTTTAGGTTAATTGTCAAATTCTAGGAAAGGTAAATATATCCTTCGTTATCCAGTCTCTGTATAATGCCAAAATTCAGGGTTTATCTCAAATCCTTATTCAAGTAGTCTTTGAGACTGGATCATCTCAGCTAGCTCTTCTCAAAATTGCTCTGAGCACTTTGTAGTTCAAAGCTGATCTGTAGATGATGTTTGTCAGCTTAGTGATGTTATTATTGTCCACGTGGAATTGTTGTTGTTGTGGGGCCCCATCTTCTTCCTGGAGACTTCAGTTGATGTTAGGCCTAACCGTGATTTCCTGCAAAAAACTGATAAGAGACTCGAACACAAAGACTATATATGCGACTTTTTAGAATTAGTTAGTACTCTATATGACCATTTATATCTTAACAAAGTTTAAAATGTATATATATCTATATATATTGATCTTGTAAATTTTTATATAAAATTCATACTTTAAGAAAAGTTTAAAGAATCAGAATAGAATCAAAGAGTTGAGATTCGTAATAGAATAGTCCCTTAATTAATTTGGCTTTTCTTCTGTCCCATAGCAGAAGATGGCTCTTTTCCTCTGGCATGATACAGGGAGTTTGCATTTTCCTTTTAACAACATGCTTGAGTTTAAAGAAGGAGAGAGCCATTCTCCAACTCCAAAGTCAGCTTTAAATTTTATCTAGAGTGAAACAAAGTGTAAGATGGCTTGAATGTATAAGTCCAGAAGGACAGAAAGGAAAATTAAAACCATATATGGCTAACATAGCTATGAACCTGTGGGGTCGAGACTTGTTACAACAATGGAATACTCAGATTAATATCCCTCCAATCTCAGAAACAAATCATAAATTAGTACATGTTTCTGAGAGAAATATTAAAAGATATTATTCTAATGAGTGCTCACCAGCCATCCATGTCATACAAGAACAGGGCACAACAACTGATAATCTTCCAAAAACATTAACAGCTCTACCTTTAAAATGGTCAACAGACAAGCCTGTATGGGTTCAGCAATGGCAAATGCAGGCATTTGACTAATGAATGCGGATCAACAAGGGACAAGTAAGGTAAACCTTTGTCATTAGGAAACACCTTAGGGGACCTCTTCCAGGCCCTAATATCAAATTTGGTTTAATCATTCCCTGCCAGCATCAGAGAAACTCATCCACAGAGCAATTAAAAGACTTAATACCTAGTCAGGCCGTGGTAGCGCACACCTTTAATCCCAGCACTCGGGAGGCAGAGGCAGGCAGATCTCTGTGAGTTCAAGGCCAGACTTCACATTAGTAAAGGAACCACAATTTCTTCTGGGTCTATTCCTGCTAATTGATGAAGTCTCAATTTTCCTTTCAGAATAAATTCAGAAAACTTTTCTACATAGATCTTAATATTTTTACTCTGTTTGTGTGGTAAAAATATCCATTCTAAGATAGTATCTTTTCTCTGCATAAGAATTCCTGTAGGAGAATGAGTAGAAGTTAGAATGACTAGGATACAATCAAGCTCTGGATCCAAGTGATCCACATGTGCCTCCTTAGTTTCTTTTCTAACAGAGAAAATTCTTTCTCAGCCTCAGGTTGATAATTTCCTTGGACTATTTAAGTCCTTATCACCTTGTAAGGTTTGAAATAAATTACTTAGCTCTTGAGTAGTTAATCCAGTTGTGGGCCATAGCCAGTTTATATCTCCCAGCCATTTTTGAAAATCATTGAGTTTGTAATTAATCTCTCCTGATTTGTGTTTTCTGTGGCTGAAATTTCTGTAAACCTATCTTATATCCTAAATAATTAATAGAATTTCCTCTTTGTATTATTTTCAGGATCAATTTGTAATCCCCAATAAGGAAAAATTCTCTTTACTTCATCAAACATTTTTTCTAAAGCATCTGTGTCTGAATTAACCAGTAAGATATCATTCATATAATGGTAAATTATAGATTGAGGAAACTGTTTAAAAATTATTTCTAATGGCTGTTGTACAAAATATTGATGCAAGGTGGGGCTGTTTAACATTTCTTGTGGACATACTTTCCAATGGTACCTTTTAACAGGCTGGGAATTTTTAAAAGTAGGCACTGTACACCAAGTGATGCTGGTGCACACCTTTAATCCCAGCACTCGAGAGACAGAGCCAGGTGGATCTCTGTGAGTTTGAGGCCAGCCTGGTCTACAGAGCGAGATCCAGGACAGGCACCAAGACAACACAGAGAAACCCTGTCTCGAAACAAAAAAAAAAAAAAAAAGTAGGCACTGGAAAGGCAAATTTTTCTCTGTCCTCTTGTAAAGTTATAGTAAAAACCAGCCTTTTAAATCAATCACTGTAATAGACTATCCTTTAGGTAATAAAGAAGGCAAAGGGAATTCTGGGTTGTAAAGAACTCATTGGCTGAATCACCTTATTTATAGCTCTCAGATCTGTTACCATTCTCCACTTTCCAGATTTCTTTTCAGTAACAAATAGAGGAGAATTTCAAGGTCTGGTCAATTCTTCAATATGTTGAACATTAAGGTGCTCCTGTACCAGTTGTTCTAGTGCCTGTAATTTTTCTGAAGTCAAAGGCCATTGTCACCGGGCAGTGGTGGCACATGCCTTTAATCCCAGCACTCAGGAGGCAGAGCCAGGTGGATCTCTGTGAGTTTGAGGCCAGCCTGGTCTACTGAGGGAGATCCAGGACAGGCACCAAAACTACACAGAGAAACCTTGTCTTGAAAAAAACAAAACCTAAAAAAGGCCATTGTCATACCCACACAGGTTTGTCAGTTAACCATTTTAATGGTAGGACTGTTGGTACCTTTGAAGGACCAACAGCTATTGTGCCCTGCTTCTGTATAACCTGAATGTTCTGTGATTGTTCTTGATAATACCTTTTAATAATTTTCTCAGAAATATTCTTTATTTTATTGTTTGCTTCTGAGATTGGAGTAATGTTAATCTGTGTTTGCCATTGATGCAACAAATCACATCCCCATAAATTCATTGCTATATCAGTTGTATATGGCTGTAATTTTCCTATCTTGCCTTCTGGCCCTATGCCCTCACCCTATCTTGTACTTTGTTTTACCTGAGATCAAGTCTCAATCCCTAGAAGTTGAATATTTGCCTCTTGAAGAGGCCAATCTGTATTCCAAGATTTTGGTGAAATTAATGTTATATATCTGTGCCTATGTCCAATAAACCTACAATTTCAATACCATTTATTTGTATTTTTAGTCTCTGATCACTTATAGCAGTTTGCCAAAGTATTTCTTTTTTGGTCTTTCTTGAAGTTTTTGTTGTATCTACTGAAGCTGTTCTGTCCTTGATCACATCCAGAGCAGCATTGTGGTTTTTAACAACAGGTATTAAGTCTTTTTTTTTTTGGTTTTTCGAGACAGGGTTTCTCTGTGTAGCTTTGTGCCTCTCTGGAACTCACTTGGTAGCCCAGGCTGGCCTCGAACTCACAGAGATCCACCTGGCTCTGCCTCCCGAGTGCTGGGATTAAAGGCATGCACCACCACCACCCGGCAAATTTTAAATTTTAATAACTACACCTAAGAGATCCATGAAACAAAAATGCCTCTGATTTGCAAGCCCCTTGCACAAGGACAGACAGTTCCTGAAATGCTGGAGGCTATTGTTTATAGTAGGTAACAAGACACATGTTTTCACTCCCCTAAAGAAGTTTGTTTGTCCCTTCTGCACTGGATGTTCTTGATCACATGTGGGTGGGAGCTACGTAGGCAGGAAATATGTCAGGATGTACACTTGTCCCTGATGGGACCTGTTGGGAAATACTTAGGCCACTGTAAACCATGACTTGAGGCCATCTCTGGAAACCAAGAAATGGACATGGCTAGAGCCCATCCACCTGGCCAGTATTTAATTAATGCTTGCTTCAAATTTGGTTTTGAATTGTGGTAGTGGTCTTATTCTCAACCAGTTGGATTAACACTAATGCTGAAATTGCCTCGTTATGGGCAGAAAATGAATATTGGCAAAGAACTTGCAGTAATTTTTTTTTGGAGAGATTACCAACAAATACCCAAAAGCTAGAGACTTCAGTTTATAAAAAGAACTAATTGGATTGTCCCTCATATAATAAAAGGAACACCAGCCGGGCAGTGGTGGCGCACGGCTTTAATCCCGGCACTTGGGAGGCAGAGCCAGGTGGATCTCTGTGAGTTCGAGGCCAGCCTGGGCTAACAAGTGAGTCCCGGGAAAGGCGCAAAGCTACACAGAGAAACCCTGTCTCGAAAAACCAAAAAAAAAAAAAAAAAAAATTAAAAAAAAAATAAAAGGAACACCAATTTCTGGAGTTCCTACATTCTATACTGATGCAAAGAAATCAGGAGAGGCGGGGGCTGAAGATGGCTCAGAGGTCCTGAGTTCAATTCCCATCAACCACATGGTGGCTCACAACCATCTGTAATGAGATCTGGTGCCATCTTCTGGCCTTCAGGGATTCATGCAGGCAGAACACTGTATATATAATAAGTAAATAAATCTAAAAAAAAAAAAAAAGTGGGTCTTCACTATTCTTATGGTATTATTAGATTTTCCAGAATCTCTTAATATAGTCACTGACTCTCAATATGCAGAAAGAGTTGTTTTACATATTTAAACCTCTGAGCTTATTCAGAATTAACTTTATTATTTATTCAACTACAACAAGTAATCAGAAATATAAATCATCCATTGTATGTAGCACAAATCAGATCACATATAGGTCTACCAGGCCCTCAGGCACAAAGTAATGATGAAATTAGTCAGCTATTAATAGGAAATGTTCTAAAAGCCTAAGAGTTCCATAAAAAAACACAATGTTAATAGAAAAGGTTTGAAGAAAGATTTTTCTATCACTTGGAAACAAGCCAAGGAAATTATAAGGCAATGTCCTACTTGTTCTTTGGATAGCCAAACACCATTACCTGCAGGAAGTAACCCAAAGGGTATTCAAATAAATGAAATTTGGCAAATGGATGTGTTTCATTTTGCAGAGTTTGGGAAATTAAAGTACGTGTATCATATCATAGATACATATTCAGGATTTCAATGGGCAACTGCTTTAAATTCTGAAAAGACTGATTCTGTAATTACACATTTATTAGAAGTTATGGCCATTATGGGGATACATGTACAAATTAAGACTGCCAATGTTCCAGCATAAGTCTCTAGTAAAATGAAACAATATTTTGCACATTACAACATAAAGCATATTACAGATGTACCACACAATCTTATAGGACAGATAGTTCTAGAAAGTTCTAATCACATTTTGAAAGATATGTTTAATAAACAGAAAAGGGTAATAAAGACCCCAGAGATAGCTTACACAGTGCTTTATTAACTTTAAATTTTTAAAATGCTAACAAAAAAGGGACAACAGCTGGGGAGAGACACTGGGTAGTAGGAAAAACTGCTGAATTAAGTCAACCTGCATATTTTAAAGTCATGTTGACCTCAGAATGGAACCAGGATATGTGTTATGTTGGGGAATAGTTTTTGGTTTTGTTTCCACAGGAGAGGAAAAGCTATGGATACCATCAAGGAGTGACAAAGATTAGACGTCAACAGGAGAGACCTTTTGGTTATAAGACTAGCAAATGCCTCTCATTTGATCAGGTATGAAAAAAAAATTTTATTAAAAGATAACACTTTTTCTGTTGCCAAAGAACATTTTGCCTTAACAAGGATATAACCTGCCAAAAAAGGAACTCCCCAAAGTTAGAGTTGAGCCAGAGTTTTGTTTTTTTGTCTTTTCAGGAAGATAGAAGCATAGAACTAAGGAATATAAAGGCCACTGGACAAAGGAGACAGCTGAAGAAGGATGAATCATTAAGAGAAAATTTTCCAAGAAGAAGAGTAAGTTGGCCTAATGTCATAGCACACCTCTAATAGAGTAGAATTTCATAAATCTACCCAAATGCTTGTTTTTGCTGCTCTCTACAAACATAAAAGGCAAATTGTCTTATTGTGGTCCCAATTCAACTAAAATTCAAAGCTAGCTCTGGAGTTGGAGCATGGCTCTCTCCTTCTCTAAACCTACACATGCTTGTTAAAGGAAAATCCAAAATCTCTGTATTATGTCAGATGAGCCACCTGGTATGGAAGAGAAGAAAACCAAAATTAAGGGACTATTCTATTGCCAATAACCCCATAATCCTTTAGTTTTATTTTGACGCTTTAAAACTTTTCTTAAAATATAAATATTATCTCAAAATCTATAAGATTTTTTATATATACTATCTGCTGGAATATTAGTAGTCATACAGAGTATTAACTAATTTTGGAAATAAACTTCATCTCACTTCCTGTACTTGTTTTTGGGTTTGAGTCTGAAGCAGTAATTAAGAACTAAATTTGTGTACTCTGGATGTACTTAATAGATTGTGGTCCTCTAACCTTTTGAAGATCTGCTGTATATGGCATTTAAAATGTTTAAGTTTCTGCAATTAACTGTATTCATTCCTAACAGCAACCTTTCAGGTCTCCAAAAAGATGATGGGGCCCTGCAATGACAAATCCACCTGGACCGTGATAATGCCCTTAAGCTGACAAACACCACCCAGTTTTGAACTAAAAACTGCTCAGGGCAACTTCAAAGCAGCTAGCTGAGAGGGCCCAGCCTCACAGACTATGCCGTCTAGGATATCAAGCTCTGCACTTTCCTCATCACACAGAGACTGGACATCAAATGATACAGCTAGCTATCCCAGGACTTGACCATGATCCCAATTTTATCAGGATCCTCTAAAGATGCCATTGTCCCCAGACAACAGTAAGTTGTAGCTAGAGTTTTCCTGCCTGGCCCACAGTCAGGACAAATCTCTGTCACCCGCCAGTCCCACAGCCACTCAGACCCAACCAAGTAAACACAGAGACTTATATTGCTTACAAACTATATGGCCGCAGCAGGCTTCTTGCTAACTGTTCTTATATCTTAAATTAATCCATTTCTATAAATCTATACCTTGCCACGTGGCTTGTGGCTTACTGGCATCTTCACATGCTGCTTGTCATGGCGCGGCTGGCAGTGTCTCCCTCCGCCTTCCTGTTCTCTCAGTTCTCCTCTGTGTTAGTACCGCCTATACTTCCTGCCTGGCTACTGGCCAATGAGTGTTTTATTTATTGACCAATCAGAGCAACACATTTGACATACAGACCATGCCATAGCAGTAAGTAATTTTAAGAACACGACACCCACACTCCCAAGAGGTGGTTGATTTTTGGTCATTTGGTGGGTTATGGATGTTTGTCATTGTTTAGGGGGTTAGTTGCAAATTGCTATTGGTCATGGTCAGGGAGGAAACTAAACAAAGGTGGTTGGATTAAAGGTTTTCTTTCTTTCTTTTTCTTTCCTCTATCCTTTCTCTCCTATTTAGTGTTGAAAAAAATAGGGATAGGGATAAAAAGAACAAGGGAAAATAGGAATAATAGGATAAACGGGTAGATTATTGAACCTACTAAAAAGCAATTACTAGTTTCAAATATTTTACATTGTTATGGATAGTTGTGTATTTTGATACAAATTTAAGGTTATTTTTGTTATAACATACTGTGTAGATGTAACCAACGGTCTTATAAAATAAGAAACACAGAGCCAATTCAGAGAAGAAAGCCAAGAGGTCAGAGCTAAGAGCCTCACCCTTCCTGATTCAGGGATCCTCTCCAGCCAAGAGAGCTCTCCAAAAAGGGACCTACTTCCTGTGTGTGTATGTCTTTATAGTCTTTCTGTTCTGCCTTCTCATTGGTTGTAAACCCAAACATGTGACTGCCTCGTCACTGCCTGTATGTACCGCCCTCCAGGTCCTTAAAGGCGTGCGCCACCGCCGCCACGCACTTGCTATGGCTCCAATAGCTCTGACCCCCAGACAACTTTATTTATTAACATACAATTAAAATCACATTTCAGTACAAGTAAAATACCACCACAATACTGTATATTTATTTCTACTCTTATTTAAGGTATTGTACCTATGCAGCTCATTTAAAAATGTTATCGAAATTTCCTCAGGGGCCTAACCTGAGAAGGTTTCTCCCAGAGTCCTGGGGAAGATGCTGCTAATGGCAGGGGTAATCTGAGGAAATGAATCTAAGTACATCAAACTCTTTCATCTGTCCACTTTATTCCTCTGATATTTGTTTCTAAATACACAGCTTCCATTCTGCTGTCATGCTTAGCTCCTCTCTGCCCCTTTTCCTCCTGTCCTAGTCTAGTTCTAACTAAGCTCTCTTCGCCTCACCCTCACCTTCATCTTCATTTCTCTCTATCTTGACTCATTCCTGTAACACTAATCTTGGGGTCCAGATGTAACATGAATCTTAAAAGGTCTTATTCATAAATAAAAAAAGCCAGAGCCAGATATTGGGATTAACGCTGAAAGATCAGAGAAACAGAACAAGCCACAGCCAACCTCACCTTGCCAATTCCTCAGCTGATCCTGTTTCCATGAATCCTAGGACTAAAATCCTGAGTCCTCACCCCGAGGGTCTCAGTTGAACTGCTTAAGAAGCCTCTAGTTCCTGGTCCTCACACCTTATATACCTCTCTGCTTCCTGCCATCACTTCCTGGGATTAAAGGTGTGTGTCCTTCCTAAGCAAAGACATATGATCTCAAGTGCTGAGTTTAAAGGTGTGTGCCACCCCGCTTGGCTCTGTTTCCAGTGTGGCCTTGAACTCATAGAGATCCAGACTGATCTCTGCCTCTTGAGTGATAGGATTAAAGGCATGTATGCCACCACTGTCTAGCCTGTATGTCTAATCTAGTGGCTGGCTCTGTCCTCTGATCCCCAGATAAGTTTATTAGGGTATATAATATTATTGGGGTGCACAATATATCACCACACCTTCCTGTTCCTTTTCTGGAACCAGTCTACCCCTTGCAAGCAGTGATTCTCCTCTAATCCAATGAAAGACTTCCCAGGTCCCCACAAGAGCAGTAAGTCACCTTCATTTGCAACCCAAAAAGGGAGTGAATAGAGGAGGTAGGGTCAGATAAGGCCAGGAATAAGTCAGAAAGGCAATTTATATGCTCAAAATATATTCTTATATATAAGTTAGGTTAGGTGAAACATTACTAGTCTGTCATAAATGTGCACAACTACAATCTTACTTAGGTAAAAGAGTCTATAAGTCATAAGAATGTAACTACCTCTCTGTTTCTATGTCACCATAAACTGGCAGGGTGGGGTAACTGCTTGGAGCTATGACACCTGCCTCATAGCTACATTGCACCTGGTATGCAAAAAACCTTTTGTTCTGAGTCAAAAGCTCTGGAATGTCATTTGGGCTGTGAGAGAAAGGATGGTCTGAGCTTTATTTGCACAAGAAATAAAGCCATGCCTAGGAGACAGGTGGTGTCTCCATAAGGGTGTTTACCTTAATTCAGGAGACAGTGGTTGATCTGTTTGCCATTTTGGCCTAGAATGCTTGAGAATTATTTCAGATAAAATAAGCTGTTAAAAGTTCTTGGAGAAGTCATGAGCGCACATGAAATTCATAACAGAAGACAGCTAATATATTAAAAACCGAATAACATAAACTACTCCTTGAGATTTGGCTTAATCTTCTGGAAGGCCCTTAGCTTCTTCTAGGTATTAGCTTTGTCATAATCAGGTAAATTTCTACTTTATATTCCTGTTGAAGCCCATAGCATCTCCTGTTTTTTTTTTTATTTAGTTAAAAAAAAAAAGGAGAACTAAAATTGGTTAGTATATCAGAAAAAGGGAATTTATGTGCTCAGACTACATTTCTAGAAGTGGTTAGGCAAAGTGTGAGGAGTCTATAATGTTAGTATAAATCATGTGTAAAATAAAACTGCTTATATTTCTTTAGGGCTTTAACTGTCTCAGTAACTCTGTTGTGTCAGGGTGGGAATCTCTAGGCAGTTGTGTCACAGCTTGATGTACCTGGTGTGCAAAAAACCCTTTTGTTCTAAGTTAAATGTCAGAAGGGAAGTTCTAGAGATATTGCTAAGGTTGTAAAAGAAGGTTCCAGCATAATTCGCACAAGAAACAAAGCTATGTACCTATTATCTGCTTGACCTAGGCAGTGTCTCTGTATAAATATTTACCTTAATTCAGGACATCAGAGTTTAGTCTGAAAAACTTATTCTGTCATTTGACCTTGGATGCCTGGGAGGTATTTCAGATAAAATATACTGTAGAAGTTCTTGGAAGCACACATAGCACACAAGAAAATCATTGCAGGAACTGGCTAATATGTATACAAAAGCTAAATATCACCAAGACTCCTTAAGCTTTGGATTGACCTCTGGAAAAGTTTTTGACATTCTAAGTAGTAGCATTTGTCATAGTAGCTGAATTCCACTACATATTCCTGTGGCTTGCAGCAAAATGTAATGAAAAGTTCTAGTCCTTAAAGGCTATTATTACAAATTGTTTAGGATAATTAAGAAATGTAGGTTAGTAGTTAGTCATCTACAACAATCAAACGTAGTCATGTTAGGTATATTTTCAAGGTTAAACAGAGATATATTTTAGATAGATAGATGTTCTTCAAATTCTTCAGAGATCTACAGAATATGGCATTTAAAATGTTTTAATAACATAAGGCTTTTTATGACAGTGAGATGTGTCTGCTCCTGGCAGTATCAATGTACTTCAGAGAAGATGATAGAAATTGAAGAACCTCCATATGGAGTTTGCTTTCAATGTGACAAAGCCATTGGGCAAGAAACTGCCTTTGCCTCAACTGCTGACAGTATTCTGTCCAAATTGGATGAGCAAGACACAAAGGAAGTGAACTGCCAAACTTTGCCAAGACAGGGTAGGCCAGTCCTTCAAAATTCCTGCTTCACAGAAAAGTCTGTCAGATATTCTAGGTCTGTAGGCTGAAGATGGATGCCTCAACATCGCAGAGGAACCTTGGGTGACTGTCCAGACAGCCAGCTACCTCTCTGTCATTTCTATGGTTTTGGAAGTTGCTGGCTCTGCAATTCCTTTTTACTCAGGTAATATTTTAACTTTCTTGGGTCTCTCATAGAGGTTGACGATGAGATAGTTAAACCATTTTCTTTGTTACCAAATTCAGAAAAGAAACTTACAAAAGAGATGTAAAGTTGAAAAGGTTAAAATACATAAAAGCTTAAGTTGTTTATCTAAAAAAAATGTCTTAAGGTCTATAAGGATATTTTTTTTTTTTTTTTTTTGGTTTTTCGAGACAGGGTTTCTCTGTGTAGCTTTGCGCCTTTCCTGGAACTCACTTGGTAGCCCAGGCTGGTCTCGAACTCACAGAGATCCGCCTGGCTCTGCCTCCCGAGTGCTGGGATTAAAGGCGTGCGCCACCACCGCCCGGCATGGATATTTTTAGGCTGGTAATATATGCTATGATAGAAATTGGTTTAGGTATAAAACTTCGGACTCATCAAGAGAGGCAGAGGCAGGCGGATCTTTGTGAGTTCGAGGCCAGCCTGGTCTACAGAATGAGATTCAGGAAAGGCGCAAAGCTACACAGAGAAACCCTGTCTCGAAAAACAAAAACAAAACAAAACAAAAGATCGGCTAGATAGTAGATAGGCTAGACTAGATAGTATTTTCCCTGAATTTGCCAAATACAAATGGTCTGGACATTGTGAATTTAATTCTTACCCGATAAACATTCTTATTGTATATAGCTTTACAGTGTTAGAGTTAAAATCTTTCATTTTTTTATTTAGACAAAAGGGGGGAAGTTGCAGGATATTTGATCACACTGTGAAACATGAAGACTGTGTTAATAAAATCAATCTTGGCTCGGGGGTGGAGCCAACAACTAGTTGACAGGAATTACCCATTGAGAGATGGAGGAGCCAGGAAGACAGATAGAGAGATACACAGGATGGAGTAGGGAGGGACTAGGCATTATTTATTTTATTTTTTGGTTTGGGATGGTGGAGAGATGTGCTCTTGCTGGGTATCTAGCCAAAAAGGAAGGTCAGCTAGCTGTGATTCAGCTTCTCTGAACTAGCAGATTTTCACCCCATCTGACTCCCGAGTCTTTAACAACTTAGTTAAAAATGACACCCAGCCACCTATTTATTCCCACTTTTGCTCTCTGTTCTCTGCCACGTGTTCCCACCTGATGTGATGCTTCACTGCATGCCTAAAGCAACGGAGCCAAAGCTCTGATCCAAATAACTTTCCTCAGGCTGTGTATAGAGAGATTGGCTACTACATGTGAGGATCTAGGTCTAATCCTCAGTATTGAAAATGAATTTCTTTTTGAGTCAGGGTCTCTCTATATAGTCCTGGCTGTCCTGGAAGCTACTCTGTAGACCAGGCTGGCCCCGAACTCCCAGAAATCCACTTGCCTCTCCCTCCCAAGTGCTGGGATTAAAGGAGTACACCACTACTGCCTAGCTCAAAATTTTTATTATTTCTTTTAAGAGCAAGACTGCTATAATCTTTTTCTTTGTAAGTTGTTAATCTTAGGGGCTTTGCTATTGTACTGGAGACCTGACTACCACAAAAACCAACACAGTGAAGAAGACATATGGGCCTTTTCCCATGGATGGTCTTTTCTCCTTTCTCCTTTTTTTTCTTCTTCCTTCCTTCCTTTTAATTTTTATTTTTGTGTGTGTAACCTTTAGAGACCTTCCTGTGTCCCACTTACCCCATCCCTGGGGTTACAGGCATGGGTACATAACCGTGACTAATTTTTTTTTTTTTTTTTTTTTTGGTTTTTCGAGACAGGGTTTCTCTGTGTAGCTTTGCGCCTTTCCTGGAACTCGCTTTGGAGACCAGGCTGGCCTCGAACTCACAGAGATCCGCCTGGCTCTGCCTCCCGAGTGCTGGGATTAAAGACGTGCGCCACCACTGCCCGGCGACTAATTTTTTTTTACGGGTGCTGGGGATTCAAGCTGAGGTCCTCACGCTTATATAGGAAATGCTCTCACCCGCTGATCTGTCCTACCAGCCTTCTTTCTTTTGGCTGTCCTTCCTTCCTTGCTAGGGACTGAACGCAGGGCTTTGCAAGTGCTAGGCAAGCACTACACTATACCTTCTCTTAGCTGCTCACCCTTCCTCCAAAAGAGTTTAAATCATTGACAACTATAAAATAATATGAGATGATAATCAACAATTTCAACAAAAATCAAAAGGAGGGGACAGACAGTTGCTGTCTAAATAACCATGCTCAGGAAAGCCCCCTTTGTGAAGGAGGCCTGAGCAAGGAGCTCAATGGAGTGAGACAGGCATCCACACGGAAATCTAAGGAGGAGCGTTCATCCAGTCATGCAAGGTCAGGTCTCTTGTTAGGTCAGCTTTGACATGAGAGTAAAAAACAGAGCAAGGCAAGAAAAAAAGGACCTCTCTCTCTCTTTTCATTTTTTTAAATCTCAAAATTAACCCTGAACGTTCTTGTTGGGACTGGCTGTGTTTCTGAAATCAATCAACTTAACCAATGTTGAGGGTATTGCCTTATGGAATACAAAATCATTTCTTTTCTTTTTTTTTTTTTTTTAAAAGATTTATTTATTTATTACATATACAGTGTTCTGTCTGCACGTATCCCTGCAGGCCAGAAGAGGGCACCAGATCTCATTACAGATGGTTGTGAGCCACCATGTGGTTGCTGGGAATTGAACTCAGGACCTTTGGAAGGGCAAGCAGTGTTCTTAACCTCTGAGCCATCTCTCCAGCCCACAAAATCATTTCTAATCTTCTTCTAGCTCCACACTTTTCCTGGTATTATCATTCATAAAATGAACATGCCAGTCTGTTGTTAACAACATTTGTTGCCAGTTAGTCTCTATAAGGAACATTTGTTTTCATCATGGGGCCTTCTTTGGTTGGTATTATTGGGGTATAATTTACATGTAATAAAATTCACGCGTTTTAAATGTATAATTCTTTGACATTTATACACAGTACCCACCACAGTCAAGATACGGAGAACATAGTTCGATGTTGTGGAATCCCCTCTATTTCTTTGAAGTCAGTCCCCACCACCCACCTGCAGTCCATGACAATCACTGGTTTGTTTTTTGGGAAAGATAACTTGTTTGTTTTATTTTGTCTTTTTGTTTTTCAAGACAGGGTCTCACTCTATAGCTCTGTCTGTCCTGGATTTCACTATGTAGATCAGTCTGCTATTCTTGAACTCACAGAGATCCACCTGCCTATGTCTCCCAAGTGCTGGGATTAAAGGCATATGCCACTACACCCAGCTCAAAAGATTACTCTTAATTTGATGCAAAGTCTTATGAGGACTTTCTGTTTGGAAATTCTTGACTAAGATACTTCATTGAACACAAAGATAAATAAGCATCAGTCTATGTCCTTAAATAGCCGAAAATGGAGTTGGGTTTTATGTAATTTTATTATGCTGTCCATACATGATGCAAAACTGAATTTCAGAATGAATTGTGCACACTGAAGAACGAGGAAGGAGAAAGACCACATATGCTCCAGAACTTGGAGAAGACTGAGCAAAATCTTCTACCTTCATGAATGCCACTAATTATGATTTCATGAAGAGGCACAGATTTATGATCACAGGATGTTCCAGGTATTTTTGTGATAAACTTAACAAAATCAAGCAAACCACACTGAGGCAGAACAAGTACAAAGCCTGTTGGTGCCCAGTGTGACGGCTCTGGGTTATTTAACGTTCACGTGGACCAGTTTGCTGACCAGTCCAACACAAAGGCAATACCCTGAGGTCTTCTGGCTTAGGTAGGATACTCACCTCCCCGAAGGAAAGCAAGCAAGAGATAAGGGAATAAAGCCCTGCAAAGGCTCACAGAGCACTGTGGGAGAAGTCGTGAGAAAATGGATGGCACATTAAAATTCATGAGATGCCAGTTAAGTTCTCTGAATAACAAAGTGATTATTATTATGCAAGGTCAGGCTTTTCTTTCATCTTTTCATAAAGACACAAAATCATTATCATGATCTGCCACGTGTCTCTCCTTTCTTATTAGACGCTGGACAGGCTTATTAAATGTTCCGCACTCCCGGGGGAACGGCCCCGGTGGTAAGGAATGATCACAGTGCCCATGGCTTTATACGGTCCTAATTGTAAGTGCGTCTAAAGCAGAGGGAAGGAGAAGGAAGCAAGGGGGCACAGAATGGCAGGGTAGGCATTTTCTTGTCAGGACAAAGAAAGGAATCTTTTCTTAATTTTACTGGCTCTTGCATGTGCTTTACATCGGCCATTTCCAGAATGCGTGGCAGAATACATGTCTGGAGTCTCTGTGGTGAATACAACGTGGACCATAGTTAATTTCAAAAGAGAAGTAATATATGCAAATTAAGGAAGAGTATTAACGTCAGGAGGGGAAAACCAGGAATAATAATCCTGTAAAAATGTGTATGGCTGAGGCTAGCTCAGTAAAGTGCTTGGAAGACCAGAGTGAGTGCCTCTGAACCCATGGGAAAATACCCAGTCATAGTGGTGCCTTGGAGCACCTACACATACCTACACACACACACACACACACACACACACACACTTTTTAGCCTGCCAGCCTAGTCTGCTTGGTAAGTTCCTGGGCAGTGAGAAACCCTGTCTCAAAAAAAAAAAGGACAGTACCTAAGGAAAGACACCAGAGGCTGTCCTTGGGGCTTTATTGTGTGCACACAAATGTGTATAAGCACTCACACACCCTGGTGCCCCCACACATGTATATGTATAGTGGCTCAGAAATTTACCCACATTATAATTCCAATATGCAAAGAAAATACTGCTTTTTATTTTCTTAGATAGACCCCATTTTACTTGCAAGTTTCCCTCTTGCTGTATAATGAGAAGGAAAAACCAAACAAACTTGTCAATTTAAGGTAACAGTCCTTTTTAGCTTAAATAAGAAGTTCCTTCCTTTTGAGTGCTGTATTTCCTTTTGAGTGCTGTATTTCCTTTTGAGTGAATGTAAATGTTTGCATTTCTCCCCTCTTGGCCCTGCTCTTGCTCAAAATCCACTGGATGCAGTTGTTTAGAAGGATTTGTGAGCTGATGATGTTGAGAAGACGGGAGTCCTCAAAATCATGGGGAGTCTCAGGGTCAAATATGTCTCTGCAGCAGAGTGGCATGCCTGTGGCCTGGTGGTCCTTAGTGGGTCCTCTGAAGTGACATGTCTTAAAATCAGACTCTGTTCTCCTCGGACACCTGTACTCTTTCATGTGTGCATACCCACACACAGACACACACACAGACACACAGACACACAGACCCACACACACACAGACACACACAGACACACACACAGACACACAGACACACACACAAACACACACAGACACACACACAGACACACACACACAGACACACAGACCCACACACAAACACACACAGACACACACAGACACACACACAGACATACAGACCCACACATACACAGACACACAGACCCACACACAGACACACACAGACACACACAGACACACACACAGACACACAGACCCACACACAGACCCACACAGACACAGACACACAGACACACACACAGACACACAGACCCACACACAAACACACACAGACACACAGACCCACACACACAGACCCCCCCCACACACAGAGACACACAGATCCACACACAGACCCACACAGACACACACACACAGACACACACACACACACACACAGACACACACAGACACACACACAGACACACACACACAGACACACAGACCCACACACAAACACACACAGACACACACAGACACACAGACCCACACAGACACACACACAGACACACACACAGACACACAGACCCACACACAAACACACACAGACACACAGACCCACACACACACACACACACACAGACCCACACACAGACCCACACAGACACAGACACACAGACACACACACAGACACACAGACCCACACACACACACAGACACACAGACCCACACACACACACACACACACACACACACACACAGACCCACACACAGACCCACACAGACACAGACACACAGACACACACACAGGCACACAGACCCACACACAAACACACACAGACACACAGACCCACACACACAGACACACACACAGACACACAGACCCACACACAAACACACACAGAGACACACACACACAGACACACAGACCCACACATACACATACACATACACAGACACACAGACACAGACACACAGACCCACACACAGACCCACACACAGACCCACACACAGATCCACACACAAACCCACACACACATACACACATAAACACAGACACAATTAAAAATAAAATTAGCCCGGCGGTGGTGGCGCACGCCTTTAACCCCAGCACTTGGGAGGCAGAGGCAGGCGGATCTCTGTGAGTTCGAGGCCAGCCTGGTCTACAAAGTGAGTTCCAGGAAAGGCACAAAACTACACAGAGAAACCCTGTCTCAAAAAAACCAAAAAAATAAAAAAATAAAAATAAGCAAATAAATAAAATTAAAATTAAAGTATCAATCAAGAAAATGATGAAACTATTTTGTATTTTTTAAAAAAATATTTGTTTATTGTGTGTAGGTGTATATGTCTGTGGGTGTACACATGCCACCAAAGGGGTGAAGGTCAGAGGTCATCCTGAGAGGGATGGTTCTCTCCTTCCACTATGTGGGTTCCAGGGATAGAACTCAGGTTGTTGGGCTTGGTGGCAAGTGCCTTTATCTGCTGAGCCATCTAGGCAGTTTCCGTTTTATATCTATTGATGGCATTGGCCATACAACTATATATACATGACACAAATCACAAAATTACTTGTTAAAATGATATTTTCCAATTAAATCTTAATAAACCTGATCATTCAATACAAGACTTTTAATAATGCTGGGCATAGATTTTAATGGTAAGAAATACTTGTCAGCCCCCTGTTTCTCCTACGAAGAAATTACACTATAATTGAAAAGTCAAGAAGGACAATACAAATTAAAATATTAAAATGAAAAGTAGTTGCCCTGGGTGGTGGTGGCGCACACATTTAATCCCAGCACTCGGGAGGCAGAGGAAGGTGGATCTTTATGAGTTCGAGGCCAGCCTGGTCTACAGAGCGAGTTCCAAGACAGGCTCCAAAGCTACACAGAGAAACCCTGTCTTGAAAAAAACCAAAAGAAAAAAAGAAAAGAAAAGAAAAGTAGTTGCACCACTAAATATGCATATATTAAATATGTATAAAATGTAAATAATACAGAGCAGGTGGTACATGCCTTTAATCCCAGCACTCAGGAGGCAGAGGCAGGTGGATCTCTGTGAGTTCGAGGTCAAGCTAGGCTATCTTGTCAGACTTTGTCTCAAAAAAAACTTTTAAAATTTTAAAATTCAACTCTTCAATTTTTCCACTTTTTCAATTTTATAATCCATATTTAAAAGTTGTTTCGTTTTAGAGAAATAATATTGTTTAATTTTTCTTTTAAATAATGTTGCTGCTGAAGTTTCTCAAACCCAGCTTGCCACCTTCAGGCAACTGCAAGATTTACAGAGACCATAGCTAGAGATAAAATATTAATTTTTCATCTTTCTCAAAATTCCTTACTTAATAGTATTTTGAGCTAGTAGTACCTTTGTATTTTGCTCTGTTTTGAAGCTTTCTCTAGCATTTGCTAGAATTTTCTCAAGTTCCAAATCTTCGTTCATTTGTTGCTAGTTACAAAGAGCTTCCCTATGGTTATAGTGCCATTGTGCTCCTCAGAATGTCTCTTTGACAATATGTCCTCTCAATACTATGACCCCAGCGGCTGAGCCACCTTGCTGACCCCCTGATGACTTTTAAGGGAGAAGAGATCTATATCTAAGGATGGCTTGTTTTCTCGAATCCCTTCCATTAGATCTTTTCTAACAACAGCAAACATTCCTTTGCTAGCCCACTTGAGAGTTCTTGATCCTTTCTGCCAATCCTTGCCTCATTACAGCTCCCTCTCTTTGCTTTCTCCCAAGCCCCAGATGTTTCTATCAGAGAGAAGTAAGCAAACACAGGAGGCTCGGCCTGAGCCCTTTGCTCAGGGATACCCTGGATCTTTGTTTTTGCCTTGGTGAGATTTGGGGAGGAAGACCATCACTTTACCAGCCAAATGAGAAAAGAGGGGCTCCAACCGGATAGGCCCTCTGGATAGGCGAGACAGTTGTTTAGCTTGAACTGTTTAGGGAGCCCCCAGGCCGTGGGATTGGGATCCATCCCTGGTGCATGAGCAGACTTTTTGGAGCCCAGTGCCTATGGTGGGACACCTTGCACAGCCGTGGTGCAGGGGGAAAGGACTTGGACCTGCCTCAGCAGAACCAAGTCAGGCTCTGCTGACTCCCCTTGGGAGACCTTGCCTTGGAGGAGGTGGGAACAGGGGCTGGAGGATAGGGGTGGGTGTGGGGTTGTGGGAGAAGGCTGGCGGTCGGGAGGAGGGAGGAGAGGGGGATCTGTGGTTGGTATGTAAAATGAATAGAAAATCTCTTAATAATAAAAAGAAAAAGAAAAAAGAAGGGAAAGAGAAATACAGAGAATCAATTTGATATTTAAGGATTGAAACTTGACCCAAATGTAAATTTATAATACCAATCTTGACAGATCTTAAAATGCGACTTCTTTGGTGCCTGTTTCAATGCTCCTAAACATACTCTCTATATCTCAAGTAATTTCATTAACCATGTCTTTACTTTTTGAGGGGGTCTCACTATGTGGTTCTGGTTGACTTGGAACTTGATTTGAAGACCAAGCTGGCCTCAAACTCACAGAGATCCCCCTGCCTCTGTCTCCAAGAGCTGGAATTAAAGGCGTGTGTCACCATGCCCCACTCAAGCCTTTTCCTAAGCATCACATGCACACTGTGTTAGTGGCATCTTTCATCATCTATTTTCTCTCTTCCTTTCACTCACCTTCATTCATTCTTACCAGTGATCAACACACTCAGTAAGTACACTTTCAGTCTGTGCTCTAATTCACTTTTCATCCACGTACAGCACAGATTCTGTCTGCTTTTCTTTACATGACCAAAACAATCCTTGTTTTAATAAAATTAGTGAGTTAAAAAAAATCCATGTATTTTGATACTATTGTTCATTCTTTCTATGAGCCACGAGACACCATTACTGGGTTTCTACACGTCACCGTTTGTCTGGGTTTTTTACTTTTTTTTTTTTTTTTTTTTTTTGGTTTTTCAAGACAGGGTTTCTCTGTGTAGCTTTGCGCCTTTCCTGGAACTCACTCTGTAGCCCAGGCTGGCCTCGAACTCACAGAGATCCACCTGGCTCTGCCTCCCGAGTGCTGGTATTAAAGGTGTGCGCTACCACCACCCGGCTTTGTATGGTGTTTTTAACTCTGCTTGTTATTACAGAAATAACATACATGATATTTTTGCTTCGTGTATTACTTATACTTTAAAATATTTTATTATTTGTTATTAAGTGTGTGAGCCGGTGCAACGTGTGTGGGGGGGTAGGTGGTAAGTGTGCAAAAGTGCTTTTACTCACTATGCACTCTAGTGGGTAATAATTGGAGGGCCCTTTGACCATCCTAGCAGGAGTCCTATATTCCCCTTTCTTCCCTGAAGATGATGCAATCATGTTACCGCATTTTTGTAAGTCTTTACAATGGAGCCCTCAATGCGCAGAAATAGATTGCTTGCAATCAAGAACGTTTTGAAAGATTGCTCACTGAAGCAATGGCAGCAAGGTGCAATCCATACTTTTATTCTTTAGTTCCCCTTCTTTTGATCTTTCTCCTGACTCAAAGGCAACTAGACCTATAGATTCAGTGTTGTTGGGATGCAGACCTTTCTTCCAACATTCAGCCCACACATTTTCCATCTTCACTCTGTGTTTGTGTTTTGTTTGCTATTGTAATTTGTAAGCTCGATGGTAAAGCAATAACCTTTCCATTAGGAATAGCCCTAGGTCATTAATGGTAACATTTTACTTGGCCTTGGCTGTGAAAAGAACGGAGTTACCATTTGGGATCTTTGTTTTAATTTTCCTTCATTCTTGGCTTCCAGTTTTATTCTAGATATTTTACTTGAGTGCATAAAGTCAATTCTATAAGAGTTACAAACATTAGAAGAACATGCCTCATCTAGGTAATTTCATTTCTCACTCTAGTGTTGTATTATGAGTATGATTTTGAATCCCAGCTTTCTTATCTCTCTTTCCTTGTCACCAACAGAAAGTTTTGGAAGTTTCTTTCTCACATGTGAAAACCAGAGAGTAGTAACCTCTAATCCCATCACTCTGGGCAGGCAAACCTCTGTGAGTTCAAGGCTAACCTGATCTACATATTGAGTTCCAGGCCATCCAGGGCTATATAGTAGTATATAGTGAGATCTTGCCTCCCCTCCCCCCAGAAAAAAGAAAAAAGAAAGACTATTTTGTCTTAAACATTTAATTACAAATTGCTTTGTAAATGGTAACCATTATTGGTTTGAAATGATTCTGCTTATTTTCTTGGAAAGGAACTTTGTGAAATAGCTGTTCCTGTACTGAGATACTGAGGTCACCAATGTCTTCATAGACTTAAGACAATTGTGTATTTTGCTCTTTTCTGACATAATAGTTTGAATTCCCAACAGAAATCAGAAGGTTCAGAGATGGCTGTAATGCTTTGGACAAACCCAAGATGTTTTCTCATCACCAGGGCTATTGCTGGAGTACCCAAGCTGTTAGATGGTTACACCTAATTTGCTATCATTCGAAATCTGACAAACTTGCATTTTAGGAGTTGCTGATCAGTTCCGTTGAAAAGGAGTTGATACATGTACACTTTAATGCAAAGTCTTAGCTTCTAATAACCTTACATCTTTTTCAGCTTGGTCAAAGAGTTGGGTTCATAGGTGAAGTGGTAGATTTCTGTTGCTTTCCTGTAAAATTTGATTAATTTGAACAGCAGGAACTACTGAAAAATGCAAGAAGCAGACAGACATGATGACACTTACTTGTAATTACAGCAATTGGGTAGCTGAGGCAGGAAGATCAGGTTAGCCTGGGCTACATGGCGATCTTGTTTTGTTTTTTTTTTTTAGCGTAAGAGGCAGTTTTCTTCATGTTTTGTTACAATCGACTCTACTTAGAGGATCAGCAGGTATTTTAACTGAAGGACTGGTCCAAGACCATCTCTCCTTCCTTTTCTTCCCTTCACCTTTCTTCCTCTCCCCTCCCCTTCCCTTCTTTCTCCCTCTCCCATTCATCCACCTCCTCCTTCTCTGGGACAGGGTCTCATTCTATACCCTAACGGTGGCCTGGAACTCAGCAATTCTCGTGCCTCAGCCTCCCAGGTGCTGGGCCATGGGTGCAAACCACCAAACTCAACTTTGTCAAGTCTGTGCGTGGTACTGGGGATTGAACACCGAGGCCTCCCATACAGTAGGTAAGCACTCTACCACTGAACTAACTATACACCAAGTCCCCAAAGTTCCTTTTCTTTTAAAAAAATTTTTTTTTATTTTATTTTACAATACAATTCAGTTCTACATATCAGCCACGGATTCCTTTCTTCTCCCCCTCCCGCCCCCCCTCCTCTTCCCCCCAGCCCACCCGAGTTCCTTTTCTTTCTTTCTTTTTTTTTTTTTTTTTGGTTTTTCGAGACAGGGTTTCTCTGTAGTTTTGCGCCTTTCCTGGAACTCACTTGGTAGCCCAGGCTGGCCTCGAACTCACAGAGATCCGCCTGGCTTTGCCTCCCGAGTGCTGGGATTAAAGGCGTGCGCCACCACCGCCCCGCGAGTTCCTTTTCTTAAACACACACACACACACACACACACACACACACACACACACACACACACACACACACACCACCTCAGACATTGTGTATCTGTAGAATTTTCAGCAGTTCTGTTTCCTAAGGAATACACTTCCATTAAAAGTCAGCTTATTTCTAAAACAGACGTTATTTATTCATCTATCCTCACTAAATCTTGATTGCCCACCTTGAGTCACCGCAACCTGCTGGGTGTACAATGAATGATAGTGTTCTTAAAGTCTGGCTCTTGTTGGCCTTCGCGGCGACTTGGAGGGTATGGAAAACATGCAAATAAATTGTAAATGCAGAGTTCCTTGAAGGAATTGAAACAGCACGAGAATCTAAGTTTTGAAAACTACAGAACTAGAAGTTGGATGGAAACTCAGTAACTATGTGTCTTGACAGGGAGACAGGGTAGAGAGTTGCCCAAGGTCACAGTGTAGGCTGGCGGCAGCTCCTGGGAAAGGGTCATTTCAAATAGTGTATGTGCGGATAGAGGAGACTGTGGTGACGGTGTGGCACCTAGAGAGGTGTCGCCCTGCCTTATTTCACCCTGGAATTCAAAAGAAGAAGGAAAGAGTGACCCAGCCCGCAGGCGTTCCGGCGTGGCTTCGCGGCTCTGGCGCTGGCACGTGGCAGTGGGCGGGACGCCCCTGGGGGTGGGGCTTCGGGGCGTCCAAGCGGCCGCCGCCACGTCATCGAGCCGCTCCTCCTCCCCGAGCTGCCAGTCGCACGCGCGGAAGTAAACACTCGTACGTCATCAGGGCGCGCCCTCGCCTGTCCCCTCCCATCTCCTCAGCTCGGTGGACGTGCTCGCCTCCTCTCCGGACCGGGTCTATGTCCCGGTTTCCCGCCGTCGCGGGCAGGGCGCCAAGGCGGCAGGAGGAGGGCGAACGGCCGAGAGAGCTCCAGGAAGAGCGGCCGTCAGCTGTTCGCATCGCTGACAGAGGTGCGGTCCGCGGGACGCCGTGGCAGCTGGCGGGAGTTGTTGGCGGGGCGAAAAGTACATTTCTGGGTGGCAGCGGAGATGGGGAGCGGGCTCAGACGTTCTCTTGGTCTTTCAAGCCTGAAGGCGAACTTTGCGTCCAATGAGCACTTGGGCTTAGAGGGGGGCGGTCCCAAACTCAAGTTGGGCGAAGACCTCGCCGGGGGGTAAGAAGGTGGACCCGGACGCCCAAACGCCTTCTGCCCTTCCACAGCCTCATAAAGCCTTTGTTCTCTACCCGTTCATCCCCCTCCCCTTCGCCGGGCCGCCAGCCTGCCTTTGGGTACGGTATGAAGGGAGCCCGTTTCCAGGAGCCAGTTTCCATGGTTACCCACCACTTGGCCTTCTGGGATATCAGTCACTCTGAACAGGGACCTAACTTGAACCGTGAATCAGAAGCAAATACAGGTGGCTCCTTATCCTTCTGAGAGTTGTTGCGCTGTGTTCAGGTTTTTGGGCTATTGTCTAATAAAACTGAGTTTTGTGCTTCTATGTAGGTATGCATGCAGATAGGTTGCCTAGTGCTAGACTGACTTTGTCAAGTGCATTGAGTTACACATCAACAACGTTGAAGTTGTTTGATTTTTACCAAAAAGTTACTCTGAGTTTATAAACTTCCACGTTGGTGACTTAACTGAAAAGTCATGAACTGATCTTTCCAGTTGTGTGTTTCCTTTGCTTTGCTTCTCTCAGTCCTGAGACGTTGTCGGGGATCTTCACAGGACTTTAACTGCACAATTGTTTTTTGTGTTGCTACAGAAGAGAAAGGATGCACATCGCAGGAGGGAGGGACAACTCCAACTTTCCCTATTCAAAAGCAAAGGAAAAAGCTCATTCAAGCTGTGAGGGACAGTCCGTTCCTCATTGTTACCGGAAATACAGGAAGTGGTAAAACAACTCAACTCCCTAAATACCTTTATGAAGCAGGTAATTTTATTCTTGGATACAACTGGAAGTAGGAAAGAAACAAAAGAAACCTTCTTTAAGGTCTAGTAAAGCTGCAGTAGTGTATAAATGCCCATTTTGGCTTTACTGCCCATTTCCCCCCCCTCCCTATGTCCCCTTTGCTTTATTTCAGGCCCAGGAATTGTTGGTGACTTTTTTTTTTTTTCATTTTTAATTACTATACTTGTAGTAGAATATTTTAAGGTGTGTTACTTTCGTTTATGCTGCATTTTTTAACTCTGAAGCTGTGTTACTGTACCTGTGTAGAACACCTGATAGCCTAATAAAGAACTGAATGGCCAATAGCAAGGCAGGAGAGAGGATAGGCAGGGCTGACAGGCAGAGAAAATATAGAGAGGGAGAAATATGGGAATGGAGAGATCTAGCAGCCAGAGGAGGAGGGCTCCAGGGGTCAGCCACCCAGCTACACAGCCAGCCACGGAGTAAGAGTAAGACTTACAGGAGTAAGAGAACCGGAAAAGCCCAGAGGCAAAAAGGTAGACAGGATAAGTTAAGGAAAGCTGGCTAGACACTAAGCCAAGACTCAGCGTTCATAAGTAAGAATAAGCCTCTGTGTTTGATTTATTTGAGAGCTGAATGGTGGGCCCCCCAAAAAGTAAAAAACAAACAACAACATGTAATAATAGAAGAAGGCTGGGTGTGGTAATACACACTTTTGATCCCAGTACTTGTTAGAGGCAGGGGCATCTCTGAATTTTGAGGCTGACGTAGTTTACATAGTGAGTTCCAGGCCTGCTATGGTTATATGGTGAGGAAGAAAAAAAAGGATAGCAGGTAGATGCTAATTTTCTTCTTAGAATAAAGTTATCTTGTTAGCCAGTGAGAACTGAAACAATTGGGAAGGGAAGAGATAGTTGATCTCTGTTGCTGACTTCTTTTTTTTTTTTTTTTAATTCTTCCTCCAGAGCTTTATCAGGTGAATATTCTCAGATTCTATCAGCATCAAGCTAACAAATTACCAATAAAGTGTCTTGCCATTATGACAACATTCTCTGTCATAAGGTTGGAAAGGAGCAAAATAATTTTGGATATAACTGATATTAAAATAAAAATTAATTTTGGGGGCTGGAGAGATGGCTCAGCTCCTTTTTTTAGAGGACCAGACTTGTGTTCCCAGCACCCACATTGGGCAGTTCACAACCGCCTGTAACTCTTATCTCTGGGGTATGTGGCAGCCTCTTCTGGGCTCCTGGGGACCTGAATGTGCACATTCAAATACAGAAATATACACATACTATACATAAAAACAAAGCTTTTAAAACTTAATTTTTTTTTTGAGAATGGCCTCCATATGCTGTTCATGCTGGCCTTCATCATGCCTGGCCCTTATATTAACCTAATCTGCCGCATCAAACCTAGTTTGACATCTGCTAAGGTATACCATTATTTTACATGTTTTTAAGAAAAAAGTCCTGCCCGCGATACGTTGCATCTCCATTTTCATAGATATTAAACTGGTTAAAATACCTACAGAGATTTATGGAAGGGTGGTATATTTAAATCCGCTTTTCCTTCTGTGGCATAGAAAAGTAGGAAGTGTGTGAAGGTTCTTGGATTTCAGTTTTACAGTTCTTACGCCAGGTGCAGTGTTTACGCCTATAGTACCAGCTGCTTGGGAGGTGGGGTCAAGAAGATCGGTAGAGCTTAGGAGTGTGAGGCCACTATGACAGCATCATGAGATCTTGTCAAAAAGTAAAGCAAATAAACAAACCCACAGAGTCCTTGGCTTATTCTTCAAATGTTTTTAAAAGCTGAAAAATAAAAACCTGAAACCTAATTAGCGTTTTTACTTTTAGAATGGCTGTGGATGTGTATTTTTTTAAGTAATTTCCTTTGATATGCTATCAGTTGTGTATAGACACATGTGTGACAATGTGCATGTGGAGGTCACAGGATGACTTTAGGGAGTCAGTGCTGTCCTGCTGCTGTGGGATGTGTGATGAAACTCAGGTCATCAGGTAAGTGTGTTTACCTGCTGAACCGTCTTTCTGGTCCCTGGATGTGCATTTCTATTTTAAATTAATAGTTAGATTTCTTTGTAGTATATCTGCAAGTGTACTACCGTATGTTGCTAATTTGGAGGATTTTCTTTTGGAAACATACTCTTTATATTGATTGACCAGGAACAATTTTAATTTTAGTTCCTAGGAGGAAACCATTGCTAACTAATTGTATGTGTTTCTGTTTCTGGTTTTGGTAGGATTTTCACAACATGGTATGATTGGTGTGACTCAGCCTCGAAAAGTAGCTGCCATATCAGTTGCTCAGAGGGTTGCTGAAGAGATGAAATGCACTTTGGGATCTAAAGTAGGATACCAAGTTCGTTTTGATGACTGCAGCTCCAAGGTACAGACGTTTCACTGGTACCCATTTAAAGTACTGTAAACTTAGATCCCTAGCCCTTACGTTTGTCCCTCTGTGATCTTGTGTATGTACATATGTGTGGAGGTCAGAGGATAACTTTGAGTGTTGTCCCTCAAGTGCCATGTGTCTGTTTTGTTGTTTGTTTTCAACACAAGGTCTCTCACTGCCCTGGAATTCCCAAAGTAGGCTAGCTCCTTCATAAAAATCTAGCTCCTTCAAATAAATAAATGAATGAATTTTAAGGGAGTGGGGGTAGGGTGGGGTGAGGTATGGTCTGGGAAGATAGCTCAGTTGGTAAAGAACCTGCCTTACAAGCATGAGACCTGAA
Source organism: Peromyscus californicus insignis (assembly GCF_007827085.1). Lineage (NCBI taxonomy): Eukaryota > Metazoa > Chordata > Mammalia > Rodentia > Cricetidae > Peromyscus > Peromyscus californicus. Next base: position 35,918,302 of record NW_026294551.1, read on the forward strand.
TTCAATCCTCAGAATCCACAAAGAGTAAGTTTTGTTTTTTACTTTTTTTTTTTTTTTTTTTTTTTTTTTTGGTTTTTCGAGACAGGGTTTCTCTGTGTAGCTTTGCGCCTTTTCCTGGAACTTGCTTTGGAGACCAGGCTGGCCTCGAACTCACAGAGATCCGCCTGGCTCTGCCTCCTGAGTGCTGGGATTAAAGGCGTGCGCCACCACCGCCCGGCCTTGTTTTTTACTTTTTATGAATGTAAGTGTTTGTCTACCTGTATGGTGTATGTGCACCATGTACATGCCTGGTGCCTGAGGAGTCCAGAAGAGGATGCCAGATGTCTGGAATGAGCATTACCAATGGGATCTACCTTAGGGGTGCTGGGAACTGAATCCCACTCCTCTGAAAAAAAGCAGCCAGTGTTCTTAACCACTAAGGCATTTCTTCAGCTCCTAGAATTAATTTTTGTTGCATATTGTTAAGGCTTTATCTCTTAGGCACCTAATACTCTATTTTCTCCTTCCTCAACTAGTTTATCCATTATCAAATGATGGTAATGTTTATTTTCCTTAAGATACTCTTTTTTTTTTTTGATCATAAGTTCCTTGATGTGTTGGTTGCATTTTAAAAAAATTATTACTTAAAAAAATCTACTTTGTGTGTATGGGTGTTTTTGTGCCACATGCATGCCTGATACCTGAGAAGGCCAGAAGAGGGCATTAGATTTCCTGGAATTGGAGTTAATAGATGGTTATGAATAGACATGTGGGTACAGGGAACCAAAATAGGGTCCTCTGCAAGAACAGCAAATGCTCTTAACCCCTGGTTCATCTCTTCAAATCTGGTGTTGGTTGCATTCATATTTAAACTGTTTTGTTGGAGTAATAAAATGTACATAAGATAAATGTTATCATTTTAACCATTTTACATGTATAGTTCGGTAGCATTGGATACAGTCACAGTTTATAGTGTTGTTTAACTATCACTGCTATTTTCAGAACTTTTTTATAATCTCAAACAGAAGCTGTAGTCAGTACTTGTAGCTCTAATCTCTCTATGAACATGCCTAGTCAAAGTATCTAAGTGGAATAACGCAGTAGTTTTACTTTGTGCCTCTTATCACACTTAGCTGTTTCCAGAGTCTATCCAGTGTATCAGTTTTGTTTTTATTACGGTGATAAAATACCAACCAAAACTGATTTGGGGAGGAAAGAGTTCATTTGGCTTACAGGTTACAGACCATCATTAAGGGAAACCAAGGCAGGAACCTAGATGCAGGAATAGAAGTAGAGGCCATGGAGTGCTGTTGACTGGCTTGCTTTCCATGGCTTGCTCAGTTTGCTTTTTCATACAGCCTCCTAGGACCATCTGTCCAAGGATGGTACTGTCCACATCAATCATTAATCAAGAAAATGCCCTGTAGACATTCCCAGAGGCTAATCTTTGGAGACAGTGTCTCAGTTGAGGTTCCCTCTTCTCAGGTGACTATAGTTTATATCAAGTTGACAAAAACTAGCCAGCATATCCAGTGCTGTGTCTCAGTATTCTTGAAGTCAATGGAAAACTTGATGATTTAACCAAGTCAGCAAAGTGTTTTTAGTTTGTTTGCCATGCTGGGGATAGAACCTAGGACCTTGTGCATGCTAGAGAATGCGTGCACTGCTCCTGAAGTAGCCCCCATATCTTGTCTGTAAGTGTTTATCTTGCCACATTCCACAGACCTCTTTGTAGCTTCTTATTGGTGACTTGCTTTATCACAGGACACTCTTTTAGTTCCTATTTATATAGGTGACATGGTTATAGTTAACCATCCTTGTTAGTTTTATGTTCCTGTTAATGTAGACCTTGGTAGTTTGATCTGTGCATTTGGGGGTGGGGAATTAGTTGACTCCTAGTGAAGCTTTGTGATGCTACAAGTTAATGTACTCTGCTTTCAAACATCAGGAGACAGCAATCAAATACATGACTGATGGATGTTTACTCAAACATATTTTGGGCGATCCAAATCTTAACAAATTCAGTGTCATTATTTTGGATGAAGCCCATGAAAGAACTTTAACTACAGTGAGTATTTCTTTCTTTCTTTTTTTTAATATCATTAACAAGAAGTTCATTTGTTTGGGGTCACTTTTTACTGTATTGAGAATTGCCTCCTCTTACATTTTAATCTATTGAAATAGAAATTCCTTGGTTATGGCTGGGCATGATGGTATATGCCTTTAATCTCAGAAGTCAGAAGGCAGAGGTAAGCAGATCTCTTAAGAGTTTGAGGCCAGCGCAGTCTACAAAAGAGTTCTAGGCCAGCCCATGCTACATAGTGAGAACTTTTCTCATCAAACAAAAAATAAAATAGGTTAGATGGGCTAGGGATGTATTTCAGTTGGTAGAGTGCCTGACTAGCATGTACAAGCCCTGGGCATGATTCTCAACATCACATAAAAATGGGCATATGGTGCACTCCTTTAAGCCCAGCACTCTTAGTATTCCTCATACTCAGGAGGTACAGGCAGGCAGATTTCTGTGAGTTGAAGGCCAGCCTGCTTTACTTAGTGAGTTCTAAGCCAACCACAGCTACACAGTGAGACCTGATTTCAAAAATAAATAAATAAAAATGAACAGTAATAATAAATAATAAAATGTTAGCATTTGTGACTTACTAGATTTTCCTTTCAGGATATCTTATTTGGTTTACTGAAGAAGCTGTTTCAGGATAAGTCTCCTAACAGGAAGGAACATTTAAAGGTGGTGGTGATGTCAGCAACTATGGAGCTAGCCAAGCTCTCTGCGTTCTTTGGAAATTGCCCCATATTTGATATACCTGGAAGGCTCTATCCAGTCAGAGAGAAATTCTGCAATTTGATTGGCCCACGAGACAGAGAAAATACTGCATATATTCAAGCGGTATTACTTAGCAATCTTTTTGTGTCTTGTGTGTGTGATTTTATTTACTTGGGCAATTTGGTAATTTATTTTGTTATTTTTACAAATTTCATTTATTATTGTGTGTGTGATGTGTTGGGGGGGGGGGTGTTCACATATGCCATGGCATGCATAGAGTGCTCAGATGACAGTTCTATGTAGAGTTTATTGTCTCCATCTATCTTTGTGTCAGTTCTAGAAATTAAATAAAGGTCATCAAGCTCATGTGGCAAGCACCTTACTTACTGAGCCATATGGCCTTCATGAATGCTAGGACTTTTGGGGAGCCTGATTCAATATTTGTTTGTTTGTTTGGTGGAGCAAGAGGATATGGTAATGGAGGAATGAGTGTTTTATACCAAAATATAATTATTGTGGTTTCTGCTTTTTTCTTTAGATTGTGAAAGTGACCATGGATATTCATTTGAATGAAATGGCTGGAGACATCTTAGTTTTTCTGACTGGTGAGCATTCTCTACTAGGTTTAATAATATCTATAACTTGTAAGCCTGGTATAGTGGTGCATGCTGCTAACCTCAGGACTCTGGAGACTGAGGCAGGATGATTGCTGCAAGTTCAAAGATAGATCAGGCTATATAGTTCAAGACTAGCCTCGGCTATGTGATAAGCCCCTGTTAAAAAAACAAAAAGGAACAACAACAAACAACCCTCAATTCTTCAGTAAATAAGTAAGTAAATAAAATGATTTTGTGGTTTTTGAGCCAAGGTCTTTCTTTATATATCGCCCAGGCTATTCCGGCAGAGCAGGCACACATCACTATGCCTGGCTAATCTCTCCTTTTGGAAGCAGGAAATATGACACCAGAGTGGACAGACTGCTCCTTCTCCTAGGATATGTGGGCTCGTTTTTCAACTGTTGCCTTACCTTTTTATGATTCTCTGCTAGATAACAGGTACCCAGAATGCCAGGCTCATGAGGAAATACATGTGAGCTATACCACCCTTTCATAGAAAGAAATTAACTCTGGAAAGTGTTTTTTGGGGGTGGGAGAGGGTTACTGTAGACAGAGCTCTAATTTGGCTAAGTAATCCTGGTTCTGAATAATTAATTCTTTTATTCAGACATCCCAACTGTCATTTCTTGAAGTGGTGAGATAACACAGTATTGATAAGGTGTGGAATCCATGCATTGTGAACAAGTCTGTAGCAGATTTTGGGGGGTTAAATCCAAGAGTAGTATAACTTTTTAACTAGTTGCGTCCTAGCAGAAATAAGTAAATTCATTGCTGATGGCTTACTCTGCCTTGTACTAATGTTGAAGTGAGACATTTAAAACTGTCTCTTCGGCTTTTGGAAGTTAAGTTCAAGTTTTTGCAATGTACCTGAATTCAGTATTTCCTGTGCTAGTTTCTCCTGTGTGTGAGTAATTCACTCTTCCTGAAACTATATTAACAACATGAAAGGCTTGAAGATGATAAACACTTTGCTCCTTTAGAAATTAGAAACATACTTCTGCTTGAATTTTGTTGTTGAGGTTGGGCATATCTTACATGATCAAAAAAGTGATTTAGTGCCCTGGAGGAGGTGGGAATGGGGGGTGGGCTGGAGGGAAGGTGAGGGGGGCCATGGGGGGAGAACAAGGGAATCTGTGGCTGATATGTAGAACTGAATTATATTGCAAAATAAAAATACTAATTAAAAAAAAAGTGATTTAGAATAACCTTAAGCTAATTTTAAACTGAACTTTAAAAAGATCTTTAAAATTTGCAGTTCAATTCCTAAAGTTTTTCCATCTCATTCCAGGCCAGTTTGAAATAGAGAAGAGCTGTGAGCTGCTTTTTCAGATGGCTGAGTCTGTTGATTACGATTATGATGTACAAGACACCACACTAGATGGCTTGCTGATACTGCCATGTTATGGGTCTATGACAACAGGTAATTCCTTACTAGGAAAGAAAATATGACAGACTTTTATAGACTTTTTAAAACAATTTAGTTTTTTTATTCATATGTTTCTGTGTATGTCAGTACATACTTGTGGGGGCCAGCTGAGCCAGCAGAGGACATTGTATATCTTAGCTGTAATTACAGGCAGGTGTGTGTTGCTTGATATGGGTACTGAGCACCAGACTCTGGTTCCCTGAAAGAGTAGCAAGAACTCTTGACCACTGAGCCATCTCTCCAGCTCCCTTTTAAAATATTTTTATTAATTACTGTATATATACAGAAAAAAATATAAATTTTCAGTATTTGGATCAAAAAATTTCACAAACTGATCTCAGTTTTGTAACTCCCAGGTCTTAACCCAGATCAGGAAGTAAAATGTTGAGAGCCATCATCCCTCTGGTGAACCGATTTGTTTAAAGTCCTTTCGCGGTAACTTTTAAGAACCTTGGATCTGCTTGGTTTTTGTTTTTTGTTTTTGTTTTTCAAGACAGAGTTTCTCTGTGTAGCTTTGGAGCCTGTCCTGGATCTCACTCTGTAGCCCAGGCTGGCCTCGAACTCACGGAGATCCACCTGCCTCTGCCTCCCAAGTGCTGGGATTAAAGACATGCACCACCACCGCCCAGCTCTCCTTAGTTTTTTAAGAGTGGATTTGGTGCTCTCCCAACAGAAAAAAATCCTTTTGGGGATTCTTTCAAATGAGGACTATAGCCTCCCAATACTTAGTCTGCCATTGCTGCAAAATTGATAGAAATCTGAGGTATCCAGGTATATCCTACAGTAAGCAGAGTGGACTTTCATTCCCTATTAAGTAGCCATATATTGGCCTGTGTAGCTAGAGTTGTCCTGCCTGGCCCACAGTCAGGACAAATCTCTCTCACCTGCCAGTCCCACAGCCGCTCAGACCCGACCAAGTAAACACAGAGACTTATATTGCTTACAAACTGTATGGCCGTGGCAGGCTTCTTGCTAACTGTTCTTACAGCTTAAATTAATCCATTTCCATTAATCTATACCTTGCCACATGACTCGTGGCTTACCGGCATCTTCACATGCTGTTTCTCATCGTGGTGGCTGGCAGTGTCTCTCTGACTCAGCCTTCCACTTCCCAGCTTTATTCTCCTCTTTGTCCCGCCTATACTTCCTGCCTAGCCAATGGCCAATCAGTGTTTTATTTATGGACCAATCAGCAACACATTTGCCATACAGAACATCCCACAGCACTTCCCCCCCCTTTTTTTTTTCAAAAAGGAAGGTTTTAACCTTAACAAAGTAAATTTACATATAATTTGGGAATTTAGGCGTAGCTTCTCTTACTACTTCCTGCTGGAGGGGGGCGCTGTATCTTATGGGGACACAAAGAAAATTTTAGAATTTTGGAATAGTCCATGAGGCTGTATCGTCTGAGCCAGTTGCCTTGAAACCATTCTGGATGTTGAATCATCTGGGCCATGGTGTCATCGGAGACCTTTCAGGAGGTCTTGGCTGGTCAAACCTGATGTATCTTAATCTGGAACAAATCCATAGCCTTTGGCTTTCTGTGGGAACAAAAGCAGAGTCTCCTTTCCAAAGCAACATATCCTTATATCCAAATTTTGAAGTCATGGTATCTTTAAAATATACATACTGGTTTAACTCAACATCTTTTATGATCAAATGTTTTTCTGCAGTTAAAAATCCTAAAGACAACACAATCCAGATTCTCTGTGTAATATTCATCTTTAAGTGGCTTATTTTTTATATTAATTTTACTGTCTCTTTAAAGACTTTACTTTTTAAAACTATGTATTTGTTTCTATAACTGTATATATCACCTTTTTTGTCTCTTTCAAGCCTACGTATATTTTACACACATTTAAACTATTACATCTGAATCTTTCTTATTGTGAATCTATTGCTTTAAACTGTAGCAGCTGTGGCTGCTGGCTCCGCCCACCTCAGCTTCCCAACATGTCTGTGGTACTTTACCGCCAGCTCTGGGAGCTATCATGGGTCTATGTTTTTATCCAAGCAGCATGTAGCCTAGAAACCTCTTTTTTTTGTTTTATACTAGCAAAGGCTAAATCCACCACGCAGCTTAATGTGCCACTTGCAGAGGCCTCATTCTCGCCATATGCTAGGAACCCACCAGTAGCTCAAACCGGCAGCTGTCGCTCACTTGAGAGAGACAATTAGGAAGCTGTTTTTAGCTCCATTTTAGAATCTTTTTTCAGGTTTTAGGTGGAAGCTCTTGCCTCACGTTGGGCGCCATTTGTCGCTAGAGTTTTCCTGCCTGACCCACAGTCAGGACAAATCTCTCTCACCTGCCAGTCCCACAGCTGCTCAGACCCGACCAAGTAAACACAGAGACTTATATTGCTTACAAACTGTATGGCTGTGACAGGCTTCTTGCTAACTGTTCTTATAGCTTAAATTAATCCATTTCCATTAATCTATACCTTGCCACATGACTCGTGGCTTACCGGCATCTTCACATGCTGTTTCTCATCGTGGTGGCTGGCAGTGTCTCTCTGACTCAGCCTTCCACTTCCCAGCTTTATTCTCCTCTTTGTCCCGCCTATACTTCCTGCCTAGCCAATGGCCAATCAGTGTTTTATTTATGGACCAATCAGCAACACATTTGCCATACAGAACATCCCACAGCAGGCCTGCTTTTTAAGACTGATCAAGCCGGGCGGTGGTGGCGCACGCCTTTAATCCCAGCACTCGGGAGGCAGAGGCAGGAGGATCTCTGTGAGTTCGAGGCCAGCCTGGTCTACAAAGTGAGTTCCAGGAAAGGCGCAAAGCTACACAGAGAAACCCTGTCTCGAAAAACCAAAAAAAAAAAAAAAACAAAAAAAAAACCCAAAAAACAAAAAACAAAAAAAGACTGATCATTTCGTTATTGGGTGTGTGTGTGTGTGTGTGTGTGTGTGTGTGTGTGTGTGTGTGTGTGTGTGTTCAAAGAGGACATGCGAAGTTTTTGGGGGTATTTGGTTATAATAAATATAATAAAAAACTGTTGAATGAGAGCTAGAATTTGTCCTGTACCACTTTTTTATTATTGGATTTAACTTATAAAACTAAAGGGATGTTGTGGCTAGAGAGATGGCCCAGCGGTTAAGAGTACTGACTGCTTTCCAGAGGACCCTGGTTCAATTCCTAGTGCCACATGGTGGCTCACAACCATATGGAGCTTCAGTTCTGGAGGATTAAAGCCTGCTTCTGGCCTCCTTGTGCACCTCACACATGAGGTACACAGACATACATGTAGGCAAAACACCCATACACATAAAAATAAATTTTTTTTAAAAAATTAAAAATTACATTATCAGTTAACCATAGATGAGGTGCTATTTTGGAAATCTTTTGTGATAGTAGGCTCTTGATATAGATTAAGTAGTGATCTTCATTTTACATTTTATTTTCCATTTTACATCTTAAAGGCAATTATTTTTCTTTTCTTTTTTTTAGGGGGGCAAGGGGTTTGAGACAAGGTTTCTTTGTGTGGCTCTGGCTGTCCTGGAACTCACTCTGTAGATCAGGCTGGCCTTAAACTCAGAGATCCACCTGCCTTTGCTTCCCAAGTGCTGGGGTTAAAAGCATGTGCCACCACCATGCAGCTTAGAAAAGACTTTTAACAGTGACTCCTACCTGGGTTTAGTGAATAGGTAAAATTAATGAGGTAGATATTTTGAGACAGGATCTTATTATGTATCCTAGGGTGGCCTTCAGCTTGGGCTCCTTCTGACCCCCTCTTGGGTATTGGATTATAGGTATAAAACACCATATTTAGCTCAAGGTGAATATTTTCTATTTACTCTTTTTTTTTTTTTAAATATATTAGCCATGATAATGTCTTTTTAATGAAAATCTTAGATGTCTTCCCAGTTGAGACATCTAAAATTCTCATCTGTCAAATGTGGACAAGTGCTGTGTAATCACTTCTAAGATTATATGAACTAGCTCTTTGGTCTGGCCTGTGCCACCTACTCCCACACTATAGGAGATGTTTTTATAATTATGTGTATATATGTGTGTCTGTATAGGTATGTGCACATGTGAATGCAGGTGCATGAGGAGTTCAGAAGAGGGTGTCAGATCCTTTGAACTGGAGTTACAAACTGTTGTGAACCATCCCATGTGGACGCTGGGAACTAAATTCAGGTCCTCTGGAAGAACAGTACTTGCTTTTAACCCATGAGCCACTCCTTGAGCCTCATATTATTATTGTTTTGAGTCATGGCCTTATGTAGCTCTGGCTGGCCTGAACTTGCTATATAGACCAGGCTGGCTTCAAACTCATAGAGATCCACTCACCTCTGACTCCTAAGTGCTGATATTAAAGATGTGTGAACAACTTGAATGCAGGTATGATGTAAATGGTGAAAAATCCTGTTTAAACATTTGTTAAACTGAGTTTCAGACTTTGCTTCCTGCTGACATTCCTTTAAATGTCTTACCTTACCTCAAGTTCTTGTTCTCTCACAGTTCTTTTTCTCTCTCTGTCTCTGTATCTCTGTCTCTTTCTCAGAGAGGAAATCCACAAGGTTTTTGTTGTTGTTGTTGTTGTTGGTTGTGTTTTTAAATCATTCAGGCCTCGGAGGCAGAAGCAAAGCTTCAAATGGAAACAAGACATTGTGTCAGCTCTCCTGCTGTTTATTGCGGTGGACAGCACAATTGCTGTTGTATTGACAACATCACTCCAGTTGTACCTGCAGGGTTAGAGTTGGCACATAAGCAGAACATTTCGGAGAACAAACATGTCCTAGAGCTCAAATGGACTATAATCAAGGGAGCTGAGTTGCTGACTTCTTTGTTCAAGTTACTCCTGTCACGTGTGTGGGAAAGTCAGAACCCATTGAAATATACCTGTTGTTTCATAAATGACAGATACTTGTATGGGATTGAAAAATTTTATGGGCTGGAGAGATGGCTCAGCGGTTAAGAGCACTGGCTGTTCTTCCAGAGGTCCTGAGTTCAATTTTCAGCAACCACATGGTGGCTCACAACCATCTGTAATGAGATCTGGCACCCTCTTCTGACCTGCAGGCAGAACACTGTATACATAATAAATAAATAAATAAATAAATCTTTTTTTTTTTTTTTTTTTTGGTTTTTCGAGACAGGGTTTCTCTGTGTAGCTTTGCGCCTTTCCTGGAACTCACTTGGTAGCCCAGGCTGGCCTCGAACTCACAGAGATCCGCCTGGCTCTGCCTCCCGAGTGCTGGGATTAAAGGCGTGCGCCACCACCGCCCGGCAAATAAATAAATCTTTAAAAAAAGAAAAAAGAAAAATTTTATCACTGAAAGTGCTTAGCCTTTTGGGAGAGTTAGAAGGGGTCTCAAGTTCCTTTAAATAGATGGGTGGTGGTGGCACACACTTTAATCCTAGCACTCAGGAGGCAGAGGCAGGCAGATCTCTGATCTCTGAGTTTGAGGCTGGCTAGCCTGGTCTACAGAGTGAGTTCTGTGACAGCCAGGGTTACAAAGAAAGACCCTGTCTCGAATAACAAAATAAGAAACAAACAAACAAAAAAATTGCCTTTAAATAGGTTAGGCAAACCATAGGTATTCCCCACTGAGAAATTACACATGAAAAATAGTATAAAGCCTGCCTTAACATGTAGGATCACATAGTGGTCTCTGGCCATTGTCAACTATTAACTTGTGAGAGCTTTTTCTTCCACAGTGGTCCCTTTGGTATCACCTATTTTGACCTTTGAGAGTGACTTGTCTTATTCTGTAGTAAATTGCCTATCTTCTAAAGAAAATGTATATCTGCCCACAGACATGTTTTTGTATACTCAGACTTTTTTTTTTTTTAAGTTTTTCGAGACAGGGTTTCTCTGTGTAGCTTTGCGCCTTTCCTGGAACTCACTCTGTAGACCAGGCTGGCCTCGAACTCACAAAGATCTGCCTGCCTCTGCCTCCCGAGTGCTGGGATTAAAGGCGTGCGCCACCACCGCCCGGCCAGACTTTTATTTTACAAATAGATGCCACATGATGTTCCTGAGACTGTAGAGTAAATCTGCATTTGATCACTGGTTATTCAGGAGGGGGATATAAGAGTACTTTGTATTTCAAGAGTATGTGAAGGAAAGGAAAGGTGCATGGTGTCAGAGAGTAACACCAGTGGCTTAGCTATAGCTCAGTGGTGGCACCCGCCTTTAATGTCACACTCAGGAGGCAAAGGCAAGAGGGTCTCTGTGAGCCAGCCTGGTCACACAGAGAGCTCCAGACCAGCAAGGGCCACAGTGAGATCCTGTCTCAGAAACAAACAGAAAACTTACTGTGTGTGGAATCTCCTCAAATGGAAAAACTTTTGTCTTACAAATCAATAAGTAGTTTGTTTTAATATTGTTGTATTATTGTTTTTGAGAATTTCATACATGAATACTGTATTTATGTAATTTTTACCCCACATTCTCCCCTCCATTGCTTTCCATGTCCCTCCATTCCCTCTCAACTTCATGACCTCTTCTTTGATTATTACTCTTTTTTGTTTGTTTTTTTGTTTTGTTTTGTTTTTTTTTTGTTTTTTCGAGACAGGGTTTCTCTGTGTAGCTTTGCGCCTCTCCTGGAACTCACTTGGTAGCCCAGGCTGGCCTCGAACTCACAGAGATCCGCCTGGCTCTGCCTCCCGAGTGCTGGGATTAAAGGCGTGCGCCACCACCGCCCGGCAATTATTACTCTTTTATACATACACATGTATACATAAATACAGCCTTAGTGAGTCAGTATAGTGTTGATCATTGATCATATGTATGTGTTTAGAGATGACCTCTTGGGATTATAATTAGGTGTTTGACTTTTTATTTATTTATTTTTATTTTTACTTATTTATTTACTTATTTATTTATTGGTGTATGAGTGTTTTGCCTGCATGTAGGTTTGTGCACCATATGTATACCTGGTGCCTATGGAGGTCAGAAGACAGCATTAGATCCTCTGGAACTAGAGTTTTAAGGATGGTTGTGAAACACCATTTAGGTGGTAAGAATTGAACCCAACTCTTCTGCAAGAGCAGCATTATTCTTAACCACTGAACAATCTATCCAGCCCTTATAAGTAGGTTTTATACTAGCAGAATATTAAAAATCACTCAGATTGCTGGGCAGTGGTGATACACGCCTTTAATCCCAGCACATGGGAGGCAGAGCCAGGAGGATCTCTGTGAGTTCAAGCAGCTACGACTACAGAGAGAGTTCCAGGACAGGCTCCAAAGCTACACAGAGAAACCTTGTCTCAGGGAAAAAAAAAAATCACTCAGATCCTACCAATATAACTAAATGATAACCATCATTAACATTTTGAGATACATTGTCCTGATATATCTATAATTTTTAAAAACTATCTTATTTATTTATATGTGTGCCATTTTGTGTGTGTGTGTGTGTGTGTGTGTGTGTGTGTGTGTGTGTAGGTCAGAAGACAACATGTAGACATTGGTTCTCTTCTTCCACTATGTATGACACAGGGTGAAACTAGACATGGCTCTTTTACTTCCTGAGCCATCTTGCCAGCTCTGTAAATATATTCTTATGCTTGGGATTATGTTTTGTTTTATTTTTCTTTGAGATACAGTCACTACTCTACATAGCTCTGGCTGTCATGGAACTCACTATGTAGACCGTAGACCAGGCTGTCCTCAAACTCAAGAGATCCGCCTGCCTCTGCCTTCCAAGTGCTGGTATTAAAGGCGTGTGCCACCACACCTGACTGGTAGGTCATTTTGTATTATTTGGATATATTCAGCATTTACCATCGGTCCTGTTCATCTGATTTTTCCATTCTTCAGCTCATTTGTTAATTTTCAGTCATCTATATTTTTTTGTTTTTTGCTGAACATGGGTATCTTGCCTGCATGTTTGTAAGTGCACTACATGTGTGTCTTGTGCTGAGGAAGTCCCAAGATGGCATTGGCTCCCCTGGGAGTTAGGAATGGTTGTGAAACCTCCATGTGGGTGCTGGGAATTGAATTCCAGTCCTCTACAAGGGCAGTAAGTGCTTCTGACCATTGAACCATCTCTCCAGTCATCGTTAGGATACTATTTTTGTGTGCTTGTTTTATAGTAAAATCTGGAATTTGATGTATTTTTATTTTTATTTTTATTTTTATTATTATTATTGGGTTTTTTTGAGACAGGGTTTCGGGGTTTCTCGTGATGCCCTGATGGCCTAGAACTTGCTGTGTAGATCAAACTAGCCTCAGACTCACAGAGATTCGCCTGCCTCTGCCTCCCAAGTGCTGGGATTAAAGGTTTGTGCCACCACGCACCTGACTGTGCTTATTTTTAAAATTAACTTTCTTTTCTTTTCTTTTTTCTTTTTGGTTTCTCTGTGTAGCTCTGGCTGTCCTAGAACTTGCTCTGTAGACCAGATGATGTTGAACTCAGAGATCCCGACTTTCTTTCTCATTGTTTGTATTTGATTTTTATTTTATTGGTGTTTTGCCTACATGTATGTCTGTGTGAGGGTGTTGGATCCTGGAGTCACAGACAGTTGTGAGCTGCCACATGGGTACTGGGAAATGAAGTCAGATCCTCTGAAAGAGCAGCCAGTGCCCTTAACTGCTGAGCCATCTCTCCAGCCCCTAAAATTAACTTTTTGAGATATAATTTATATATGATAAGTAATGCTCTGCAGTATTATTTTAAAGCTCTGATTCATTGGATTTTGGCAGTTTGTCTACTTATGTAATCACACACATGATGACCCCATCTGATGCACTCTTTCTCCGGATCCAGTGCCTCTTTCTCTTTGAATGCAGTTTACGTCCCGTTTGTTGGCTTCTCTCGTTCATTAACACAACTCATTCTCATGTTGAATAGTCTCTGTCTCTCAAGTGTTTGTAGTTTCTTTCTAGTTCCATCATGTTTTTAAGATCTTCTCATGTCAGGAAGTTGATTTTCATGTGCTGTTAGTAAGAATGCTCAAGGCATTTTTTGTGATACATCCAGATAACTTCTCAGGGTGGGCAGAGTTTGAACATGGAAATACTGTATTTCTTTTTTCTATTCCACAGTCATCCTCCTCTTTCCTTCTTTGGTTGGCCCTCATTGAAGTTTACTACATTAGACTGTATTCCTTTTATTCACATACTGTATGCCTGGACAAGCATATTTCTGCTTTGGATTCTTTTGGAGAGTATTTGGACAGGGAATTCCGGGAAGAGAATTCCATTGTCCTTAGTTTATATCATATCTTGGTAGAAGCTTTATTTCAGTAAGAGTGTTAAATGGTCTTTTAAAAATGATTGTAGCCGGGCAGTGGTGGAGGCGCACGCCTTTAATCCCAGCACTCGGGAGGCAGAGCCAGGCGGATCTCTGTGAGTTCGAGGCCAGCCTGGTCTCCAAAGTGAGTTCCAGGAAAGGCGCAAAGCTACACAGAGAAACCCTGTCTCGAAAAACCAAAAAAAAAAAAAAAAATGATTGTATTTCTTGGTAGGATTTGGAACATGTTTCTTCCTCTGCCAGTTTTTCCCCCTGATTATTATAGTCCCTTATCAGGTGCTGGGTTACATGGGCTCAGGTGTACCAGACTTTTTCATAGTTAAGTTAGGGATTGAAGGTAATTAGAATTGTTGTGTCTTAATGAAACTATTACACAATTTATAATAATAACAAACACATAAAAAGTCAAAAGGAATATGAAAAGTATAAATGAAAATTAAGAACTTTTCTTCTTGGCAGGTGGTGGCGCATGCCTTTAATCCCAGCACTTGGGATGCAGAGGCAGGACGATCTCTAAGTCCAAGGCCAGCCTGGCCTACAGAACAAGTTTGAGGACAGCCAGGACTACACAGAGAAATCCTGTCTCGAAAAACAAGAAACAGAGAATTTCTCTTTTTGTCCCAGTAGTTTTGCTCATGTTCTTGTTTTTGCATGTCATTGACATAGATGATCCATCCATTCAACTCTTTTGCTTTGAAGTTTCTTGATCTTTTCCTTTACTCTAGCACAGCTACCCTTTCACATTCTTACATCCTAGAACTTGCTTGTCATTACCGTCATTTCTCAGCTCTCAGTTTGAAGAATTGGTTGTCTGATGCCGTCCTGTCTCTGACAGCTTACTCTGTTGTTCCAAATCCATCAATCATCAGAACATCAGGATGTATTCAGAGTTATCCTTTTCCCCTCTTACTTAACTACCTTCCCTGTATTGTTGTGTCCTTGCTAATGTTTTGTGCCCTGTTTTCTGTTGAACCTGGTAAGTGGATCCAAATCCATCTTTTTCCTTATTTTACAGTCATGCCTCTTAACTTCTGGAAAGGGGCAGGAAGGAACACAGAAATACTCTGTCTACTCATGAATAATTAGTTCTTTTCTCTCTTTAGGCTAACTTTCTTGTCTCCATATACATCGATTTATATCCTTATGGCTCACAAGTTTATTTTCTTCTTTGCAATTTAATTGCCAAATCAAATTTAGTATCTCTTGGACTTTATTTTATATTCATGAGAGAAACATATCAGCCTCCAATAGGGAAAATATTTATTCCTGGTATTATATACTCTAAGACCAGAGGCACAAGCTACTATACAATATGTATTGCACTAGGGCTAACCCTCCACTACTAGAAACGAGTGTGGCCTTACTTCTTTGGAGAGGTAGTCGTTAGGTAGGCAGACACACTCCAGAAATAAAAACTATTTAGCTGATCGATCTTTTTTTTTTTTTTTTTTTTTTTGAGACAGGGTTTCTCTGTGTAGTCCTGGCTGTCCTGGAACTTGTTCTGTAGACCAGGCTGGCCTTAAACACAAAGAGATCTACCTGCCTCTGTGTCCCGAGTGCTGGGATTAAAGGCACCACTGCCCTGCTAGCTGATATATCTTTGAGGATGACAGAGATCCTTAGTTTGGAATCTGGGGATTGGCTTCAGAAAATTTGAATATGTGTGCATGGCCTTACTTTTTAATAAGTCCATACTTTTTTTTTCTTTTTTCTTTCTTTTTTTTTTTTGGCTTTTCGAGACAGAGTTTCTCTGTGTAGCTTGGAGCCTGTCCTGGAACTCACTCTGTAGCCCAGGCTGGCCTCGAACTCACAGAGATCCGCCTGCCTCTGCCTCCTGAGTGCTAGGATTAAAGGCGTGGGCCACCACCGCCCGACTAAGTCCATACTTTTATACATGTCTTTACATGGAGCTATGACATAAATAAAAGGCATTGCTATAGGTGGTCTTTTTGTAGTAAATAGTAGTATACAATTCCATATGTTTAAAAATCTGTTTGTAAAGATTTCTATTTAATTGCATGTATGTAGGGGGGTTGTGTATGTGGATCAGGTGCCCTTGGAGGCAGGAGGGCTTCCAATCCTCTGAAACTGGAGTTAAAGGTAGTTGTGAGCCAAGTGATATGGGTGCTGGGATCCAAACTTGGGTCCACTGCAAGAGCAGTAAGTTCTCTTAAGCTCTGAGACATCTTTCCAGCCTGGATTTAAAAATCTTTAAAGTGAAACGTTAAGAAATAGTCTTAGTTTTTGTTATTACAGTTTATATTCTAGATTATTTATGAGGTGATGAGCTGGGTGTAGTGGTACACACCTTCAATTCCAGCACTCAGGAGGCAGAAGCAAGCAGATCTCTGAGTTGGAGGCCAGCCTGGTGTATAACAAGTGCCAGGATAGCAGGACAGCTAGGGCTACTTAGGAAAGAGAAAGAAAGAAAAGAAAGAAAGAGCAAGCTACATAGGAAGGAAAGAAGAGGTGATGAAAATACAACTTCTAATGAAAAGAAATGAGTTCTTTGAAAGCTTGGTGTTGACAGAGCATGTTTTCAACTAGTATTTTTTTTTCCTCTGTATATTTTAGATCAACAGAGGAGAATATTTTTGCCACCTCCACCTGGAATTAGAAAATGTGTCATATCCACCAATATTTCTGCAACATCTTTGACGATAGATGGGATCAGGTACAACCTTTTTAAAAACTTACTTATTTATACCTGTGTTTTTACTAACTCCTTTCTCACCTATTTTTAGTGTTTTCTTTTCTTCAATTTTATTTGAATGTGCATACACACAGAGGCCCGAGGGTATTGGGTGGCCTCCTTTGCCATTCTCTACCTTATTCTTTTTGAGGCAGCATTTTTCACAGAACCTAGAGATACTGTTTGTCATCCAGGCTTGCAGGCAGCAGGCCCCATTAATTCTCTGTTTTGGCCCACTCTGCTAGGGCTACAGGCATGCCAAGACCTTGCCTAGCTTGTTACCTGGGTGCTAGGATCAGATGCCAGTCCGCATGATTGTAGAGCAAGTGCTCCTAACTGATGTTGAGTCATCTCTTCAGCCTCTCTTTAACATTCTTAACTTATGCTCACTTTTTTTTTTTAAAGAGTATCACTCACTATATAGACCAGGCTGACCTCAAACTCAGGAGATTTGCCTGCCTTTGCCTCCCAGGTGCTGTGATTAAAGGTATGCACCACCATACCTAGCTCACTTTCCATATTTTATAATTACTGATTGCTTTGAGTGGGAAATGGAGTAGGAAATCCACTCTGAATTATGTCATCTTTTTAATTATTTGTTAACTTGAGCCTTTTCTTCCTAAATACAAGATTATTTATAGTGCTTCCTAGGTTTCAGCTAGCTGTTTTCCTAGCGGTCGTTATAAATGTACGCCTTACATGGTTTGGTAGGCCTTTCTGTCTCCAGCGCAATTGATTAATTGTGTCCACACACACACACACACACACACACACACACAGAGAGAGAGAGAGAGAGGCATGAACACACATGTGTACACGCAGAAAAAGAGAGATTTAAAAGAGTACTTGCTGTGCTTGTAGGGGACCTGGTTTCAATTCCCAGCATCCACATAGCTACTCAAAACTGTATATACCTCTAGTTCCAGGGCTTCTGATGCCATCTTCTGGCTTCTGTGGACAGTGTATTCATGTGGTGCACTTAACTCTTTACTGGACTTGCTCAACAGTGACTTAAAATGGGATGTAAAGAATTAGATTTTGAATCTGTTACAGCAGTTCAGAGCTGAGTGTGAACCCTGTTTTAATAACTTTAAAAATGGAAATACATATAAGCAAAACATCTATATGCATTAAAAAAAACTTTAAAAAACAAAAATAATGATTTCTTATCCAAGTGTGTTGGAGTGTAGTATGTCTGTAATTCCAGCACTCAGGAAGCAGAGGTCAGAAGATTGAGTTTGAGGCCAGCTTCAGCTACATAGTGTCTACAGAGCTAGCCTTGGCCATATAATAAAACCTTGTGTCAAAAATAAAATACAGATAGATACTTAAAATTTAAAAGAAAAAATAGTGATTTTTCTAAAGGGTTAGAGCAGTAGAGTTACATTGACTTCTGTAATTGTATTTTCCCATACAAGCAAAGGTCTAGCAGTTTTCAGAATGTTGTTTAGTAAAATTATAGATTTGGTGCTATTCCTAACTTAACTCTTTACTGGACTTGCTCAACAGTGACTTAAAATGGGATGCTAAAGAATTAGATTTTGAATCTGTTACAGCAGTTCAGAGCTGAGTGTGAACCCTGTTTTAATAACTTTAAAAATGGAAAAAAATTTAAATTTAGTACATTTACAGTTTTGTATAAGTACTACCTTTATCTAGTGCCAAAATATTTGGTCATTCAAAATAAAGCCCCATGTCCTTTAAGCAGGTACTTTACCCACTAAGCCATCTTGCTGGCTGTGAATCTGTTAGGGTTTTTAAACAATGATTTTGTTTTTATGTGTGTGAATGTTTTGTCTATATGTCTGTGCATCAGATACATGCAGTGTCCATGGAGGCCAGAAGGTTGTTAGATCCTCTTTTACTGGAGTTTCAGATGGTTCTGAGCAGCTACCATGTCATTGCTGGGATTCAAACCCTGATCCTCTATAAAAGAAGCCATCTTTCTAGTCCCCAGTCTGTTAAGTTTTAGTGAACAATTTGGTGGATTTTTACTTTCTTGGCCTTTGTTACTACTTCTGGTATCAATACTCATCTACAAATGTTTATATATTTGTTTCAGCACTTTTGGGTCTGTACTTGGGAATGGAATCCCTAGATCAAAAGGTAATCCTATTTTAGCTTTTTGAAGAAAGGCCAAAATGTTTCCCTCCATTAGCTTTACCACCATTAATTTGTGAGGATTTTACTTTGTCATCAACTATGTATGATGATTCCATTCTTGACTTTCAACTTTTTTTTTTTTCTTTTTTGAGACAGGGTTTCTCTGTGTAGTTTGGTGCCTGTCCTGGATCTCTCTCTATAGACCAGGCTGTCCTCGAACTCACAGAGATCCACCTGGCTCTGCTTCCCTAGTGCAGGGATTAAAGGCATGCACCACTGCCACCCGGCCCTTTCCTGGTTCCAGAGATTGAACTCAGGTCATCAGGCTTGTTGGCATGTGCCTTTACTCTCTGAACCATCTCACCAAGCTGACTTTCAAGTTTTATATTTAATATAAATAATGCAGTAACATGGTAGAAAAGGAGACTCTGAAGTGGTTAAAATTAACAAGTTTTGGGGCTAGAGAGATAGCTTAGTGGTTAAGAGCACTGGCTACACTTCCAGAGGACCTGGGTTTGATTCCCAAGACCTACTTGGTGGCTCCCAACTTTCTGTAACTCCATCCAGGAGATGCACTGGTGGCCCTCTTCTTGACTTTGTGGGCAACAGACGTGTACATGATGCACAGTAATACATTCGGGAAAACACTCATACACATAAAATAAAAGTAAAAATTAACACATCTCCCCTTATTTTCTAGATATTTAACTTGCTTTCATTCTTTTAGGTATGTAGTGGACGGAGGCTTTGTGAAGCAGTTAAATCACAACCCCAGATTAGGGTTGGACATCCTGGAGGTGGTTCCTATTTCAAAGTAAGTCTCTTTATCAAGCTTTTTAGTTCAAAGAACAGTTAGCTGATTAGCGTCTTTCTACTTGGTTTGAATATTGGAAGTAAATTACTTGGCAAACCCACAAAACATTTAGGGAACTGTTTTTGTTTTCTTTTGTAGAAGTGAAGCATTACAACGAAGTGGCCGAGCCGGCAGGACTGCCTCAGGAAAATGCTTTCGGATTTATAGTAAAGATTTTTGGAACCAGTGTATGCCTGATCATGTGATCCCAGAGATTAAGAGAACTAGTTTGACATCTGTAGTTCTGACATTAAAGTGCCTTGCCATACATGATGTCATAAGGTATGTGGGCACCCTGGAAAGAAATGTGGCTAGAGTGGAAGAAGCCAGGTTACTGCTCGGAAATCATTTTGTACTTGTTGACTGATATGTCCCCAGGAATTGAGACTATCCTATATCCAGGGTTAGTTCTCTTGATGGTTGCTTTTAACCTAAACCAAAAATGTTAATTTACCTAAAATAAAATTCTGTATTTTAGCCATTTTAAAGTGTACAGTTCAAATTGTTGATAGTAGATTCACAGTGTTAGATGACTATTACCACTGTCAAATTTCAGAACATTTTCATCAGCCTCAAACTGCTGTAATTTAAGATTGAGGAATCTAGAAGTAAACAGTGTTAAACTGTTTTATTTCAAAGCTTGCATTGCTTTACTCGATGTCTTAGTTTAGGTTTCTATTGCTGTGAAGAGACACCAAGGCCATGGCAACTCTTATAAAGGAAAACATTTAATTGTGGTGGCTCACTCATTTATGGTTCAGAGGTTCAGTCCATTATCATCATGGTGGGGAGCATGGTACATGCAGGCAGACATGGTGCTGGTGAAGTAGCTAAGAGTCCTACGTCTTGCAGGCAACAGGAAATGGTCGTCTGTGACACTAGGAGTAGCTTGAACATAGAACTCAAAGCCTACCCTCACAGTGACATACTTCCTGCAGCAAAGCCACACCTCCTAATAGCGCCACTCCCTACAAGCTCATGGGGGCCAATTACATTCAAACTGCCACACTGAGAATTGATCTTTTTCTCATATTTAAACCTTTGTTTAATCGAGGCCTTCATGCTGATATTGATTTGACTAACTTTAGTGACCACTGTTTTTGTTGTTTTGTTTTGTTTTTATTTTTTGAGACAAAAATCTCCCTGTCTTGGAGCTCACTCTGTAGACCAGGCTGGCCTTGAACTCACAGAAATCTGCCTATCTCTGCCTCCAAGTACTGTGATTAAAAGGCATGCACCACAATGCCTGGTTGACCACTGTTAATTTTAAATGTAAGGCATATGACTGTAATTCTAATTAGAAAGTGTTTTATGGAGCCAGATGTAATGGTGCACATATTTTTATTTGTTTGAGTCAGAGCCTCATTTTATAGCTCTGGCTGCCTGAAACTCACGATGTAGACTAGACTGGCCTTAGCAAATCTCTTTCTCTTGTCTCTTGAGTGCTATGATTATAGGCAAATGCTACCAAGCTTGACTCTTAGGAAGCCAATTCAGATGGTTTCAAGTAAGACTACAGAATTTTTTTTTCTTCTTGAGACAGGGTCTCATGTCTCCCTGGCTGGCCTCGAACATGCTATTTAGACCAGGCTGGTCTTGAACTCATAGTGATCCACCTGACTGTAACTTCCAACTACTGATATTATAGGTGTGCACCACTTTATCTGGCTCAAGATAGGAATGTAGAGGAAAACATGTAAAATTTAACTGTATTAATTAGTTATGCCAATGAGAAAGAAATAACAAGCCATTGAAAGAACTAAATGACCAAACCAGAAACTTTCAGGCAAATCCAGATTAAAAAACAGTGTCTTATATATTTTCATTTAGGAAGAGAAGACTCTGAAATCAACTGCCCAGTAAGCTTGGCATTAATTCCTAGCATACTCTCAAAGAACTACAGAGTACAAATAACCAAGAATCAACACATATTAGAAAAATAAGAATGAATAGGCATTAGTTCATTTTCAATGACTTAATACTGTCTATGTTGTTACTCTTCTTTGGCTCTTTTCTTTAGATTTTTATGTTATGCATATGGATGTTTTTCCTGCATACAAGTCTGTGCACCACTTGCATGCTTGGTGTCCCTGGATGTCAGGAAATGTTGTTAGATCCCCTGGAACTGGAGTTATAGATGGTTGTGAACCACCATGTGGGTTCTGGGGACTAAACCTAGGTCCTCTGCAAAAGCAACAAGTGCTCTTAATGCTTGAGCCATCATTTCTCTAGATTCCATTGCTGTTTTTTGAGATAGGGTCTCATGTCTTCCAGGTTGGCTTTAAACTTGCTGTATAGCTGAGGCTGGCTTGAACACGTGATCTTTTGCCTCTGCCTCTCAAATGGTAGGATTACAGGCATATGCTATCAGAGCACATGTCTGTAATCCTAGCACTAGGAAAGCTGAGGTAGAAAGACTGCTGGGAGGCCAAAGCCAGTGTGGGATACACAGCCAAACCCTGCCTTGAATAGACCAGAAGGAAAGGAAAGAAAAAGAAGAAAGAAACCAGGTGTAAGCCTGGTGTGGTAGCACTTTATCCTCTGAACCATTTTCTTTGTAATTAAAATAAGGGGGTCAGGAGACTAGGCATGGTGGTGCACGCCTTTAATTTCACCTCTTTGGAGGCAGAAGCAGGTAGGTTTCTTTGAAATCAAGGCCAGCCCTGAGTTACTATTAGGTAACTTGAAATTTTCAGCTACTTTCAGTTGTTTTTTCTCTTTTTTAGATTGTGTGTGCACACGCACATATGTGTGCATGTGGAGGTCAGAAGACAACTTAGAGGAGTCAGTTCTCTTGCACCATGGAATCTTGGAGATAGAACTCACATTGTCAGGCTCGGTGGCAAGCACCCTTCCTCACTGATCATCTCACTGGCACTTGCCTCTATTTTGTAACAATTTAGTAAAAACAGTCATGGCCTGCAGAAAAGAAAAGAGCACAATTGGCCACAAAGTATGAGTCGAGATTAAGATAAAGACAAAGATGGGAGTGTTCTAGCCAAGAAGGATGTTTAGAATGAGAGGAATGTGATTCCAGAAAAAGCAGAAATTTTCCTCCTTTTGAATGCTGACCAAGGTGCTACAATGTTTTCAGGGAGAGGAGGATCTGAAAAATGGAGCCAGGGCAGGGCGTGGTAATGCACACCTCTAATCCCAGCACTTGGAAGACAGAGGCAGTAGGAACTCTGTGAGTTCGAGGCCAGCCTGATCTACATTCTACATATTGAGTTCCAGGACAGCCAGGGCTATGTAGAAAGAGACCTTGTCCACAAAACAAAATGGAAGAAAAGTGAAACTTTTTTAAAATTTTTTTATTTTATCATTTTATGTGTATGGGTATTTTTTTTTAAGATTTATTTGTTTATTATGTACACAGAAGAGGGTGCCAGATCTCATTACAGATGGTTGTGAGCCACCATGTGGGTGCTGGGAATTGAACTGAGGACCTCTGGAAGAGCAGTCGGTGCTCTTAATCTCTGAGCCATCTCTCCAGCCCAGAAGTGAAACTTTTTAAGGAAATTTCTATCAGGTGTGTACAAAATCCTGCTATGAATAATCTTGACTTTCTCCTATCTCATTTAAATACACAGGTTTCCATATTTGGATCCACCTAATGAGAGACTTATTTTGGAAGCACTTAAACAGCTTTACCAGTGTGATGCTATCGACAGGTAAAAAATACAATCTAAACATATTGCCAGTCTTTTTTGTTTGTTTGTAGTATGTAGCTCAGCCTAGCCTGAAACTCACCATGCAGTCCATACTAGCCTTGAATTTATAATCCTCCTGCCTCAAATTCCCAAGTACTGGAATTACAGATATGAGCTTTTGTGCCTGGCTTTTCGATTTGCTATTTAAATAAAGGTTCTTAGTCTTTCTTCAGAAGCCAAAAGGAATTTATTTCAATCTGAATGAATTTTTTTATATGCAATTAAAATATGTCCTTAGTCTTTGTTTACCACAGCTCTCCAACACTGAACTATAAAGACATTTCCTGTAGCTAAACATGGAAGTGCATGCCTGTAATCTGTGATCCCAGTACTTGGGAGCCTGAGACATTTGAAGCCAGCCTTGATAGGGTCTGCCTAAAAAAAAAAAAACAAAACAAAACCCTAAACAATCAGAAAGCTTTGTAAACAAGGACAAATGAATTTTCTTTCTTTTTTTTTTTTTTTTGCCTGCATGTATGTCTGTGTGAGGGTGTCAGATCCCCTGGAACTGGAGTTACAGACAGATGTGAGCTGCCATGTGGGTGCTGGGAATTGAACCCGGGTCCTCTGGAAGAGCAGCCAGTGCTCTTAACCTCTGAACCATCGCTCCAGCCCCATGAAATATTTTTTTAAACCCCAAACTAAAGCATTTTTTCTTAATGTGATTTCAGTTAACAAGTAATTTTGAATACCATTTCAATACCAAGCATTATTTTAGCTACATAAAAATGCTAAGACTCTTCGTTGTCATGATTGTGCGTTGAGGTTTGATAATTGTTTTTCCTTCATTTCTTCAAGGATAGCTCTGTGCTCTGTTGAATGTTTATAGTTTTTTTTATATTACAATGTTCTGTCTCATTGAGTAGTTTTTTTGGATGTATTAAAACTTCTGGACCGTTTGGTGGTGGTACATGTCTTGAATCCCAGCACCCAGGAGACAGATGCAGGCAGATCTGTAAGTTCAAGGCCAGCTTAAACTACACACTGTCCTCTGAGTTCCAGGACAGTCAGAGCTGCTATATAGAAAAACCCATCTTGAAAAACCAACAAAACTAAATAGACAAACAAACAAACAAATAATTTGGGCTGACCTGAGTTTGATCACTGGAACCCACAGGGTAGAAGAGGAGATCCATTTTCCTGCAAGTTGTCTTCTGACCCCCACGTATGTGCTGCTTCACGTGCATGTGCACAAAAATCATTAAATAAAGAAAAATATAACAAGAAAAGGGAAAGAAAAGTAAGACTTCTCACAATAGAGGATTTATTTATTTTTAGGTTTTTTTCAAGACAGGGTTTCTGTGTGTAGACCTGGGCTGTCCTGGAACTCAGAGACCTGCCTGCCAATGCTTCCCAAGTGCTAGGTGTGGACAACAGAAAAGGTTGCTACAGAAAAGCCCCAAACTCACTCAGAGGCTTGGGGAAAAGAGAAAGGAAAACCTAGCCAGAGAGGGACTCAGGGGAGTGGGGGAGCCCCTGCTTGCAGCTCTGGCATGTGCCCCACGGTGGGCACCAGTTGATGCTCTGATCTATTTAGGCTTAACAATAAAAACCCAGAGTCAGATGTTAGGGTGAAAGCTGAAAGATGAGAAAAGCTGAGCAGCCGCCACTTCTCACCTCTATGGATCCCCAGACCGAATGGGCTCAAGATCCTGTCTCTACCCACCTTATATTCCTGTCTCCACCTCCCGAGTGCTGGGATTAAAGGTTTGAGCCTACCATATGCTGGGATCAAAGGTGTGATCCACTGCCTGGCCTCTGTGGTTAACTAGTGGCTAGCTCCGCCCTCTGATCTCCAGGCAAGCTTTCTTTGTCAGAACACAAACAAAGTATCACACAACAAGCACAGACTACTTTTCGTTGTTCTTACCAGTGAACACAGTGTCTCATTTCTTTGAAATGATTTTCTAGAGATGAGTTTAAGTAATTAAATTATATCTTATTTATTCTGAATGATGAAGGTTATTTGTATTGTCCTAGAGTCCTAAGAACTTTCTCTTTGTGTTAAGGAGTGGTCATGTGACAAGATTGGGTTTATCTATGGTGGAGTTTCCTCTCCCCCCACATCTGACATGTGCAGTGATCAAGGCTGCTTCTCTTGATTGTGAAGATTTACTGCTTCCAATAGCAGCAATGTTATCTGTGGAAAATGTCTTCATCAGACCTGGTAAGCACTTTCAAGATTTTCTTTGTGTTCCATTATTTTATCTATTAACTTGTGTGTGTGTGTGTGCATATATATACATATATACACATATATATATGCACATACACACATACACACGTGTACTTGAGGACACACATGCCACAGTGCAGTGTGGAAGTCAGAACAACTTGGAGGAGTTGGTTCTCTTACTCCACTATATGGGTTCTGGAAATCAAACTGAGATTGTCATGCTTGGTGGTAAGGCCCCTTTACCTGCTGAGCCAGCTAGTGGACTCGTATAAGGAGTTTTTATTTTTTGTAAAGAATTTAATTACTAAGTGTGGTGAAACATGCCTGTAATGTAGCTGTCTTGAGATAGAGGCAGGAGTAAGGAGTATCCTGATTCAAGGCCAGATTGGGCAGCTAATGTGACTATCTCAAACAAAGAAAACAAGACAGACACTATCTTCCTGTGCTCTCATAAACTGTTTTCTTTAGAAAAGTTTTATGTTTATAGAAAAATGAGTAAGTTTAAACAGTTCTCATCCCCTCAGCCACATAGTTTTCCCAGCTACTAACATCTTTTATTTGTGAAGTATGTTTGCTGCTGTTTATGCATCAATATTGGTAGATTACTAATTAAAGGATCACTCATTTGATTGCATATTCTATAGGTTTTTTACACATATCCAATAGCCTATGTCTACCATTATAGAATCCTAAACATCCCCTATTCTCCATTTATTCATCCTACATCCTTCCCTTCAGGTTGTCCCTTGTGTCCAGGTGCACAGAGAATGTACACGCTCATACTCATTGTCACACACATACACACAAAGTAAACCAACCCACCTGGCAGTTGATCTTTTTACTGCCTTTATTGTTTTGCCATTTCCAGAATGCCTTGTGTTTGTGATCATATAGTATGTAGCATTTTCAGATGGACTTCTGTATTTAAGATTTAAGATTCCTCCATGTTTTTTGTTTTGTTTTTGTGGTATGATAGCTCATTTCTTTTTATTTCTAAATTGTATTCCATTCTGTTATATGGAATTTGTTTACCCATTTATTAAAGGGAATGGTTACTTTTTCATGTTTTGGCTATAACAAAAAAATTGCAGCCAGGCAGTAGGCTCACATGCCTTTAAAACCAGTGCTTGGAGGCCGGGCGGTGGTGGCGCACGCCTTTAATCCCAGCACTCGGGAGGCAGAGCCAGGCGGATCTCTGTGAGTTCAGGCGGATCTCTGTGAGTTCGAGGCCAGCCTGGACTACCAAGTGAGTCCCAGGAAAGGCACAAAGCTACACAGAGAAACCCTGTCTCGAAAAACCAAAAAAAAAAAACCAAAAAAAAACCCCAGTGCTTGGAGGCAGAGGCAGGCCAGGTGAATCTGAGGTCCCGAACAGCCTGGGCTACACAGAGAAACCCTGTCTGGAAAAACAAAACAAACAAACAAACAAGTTACAATAATATCACTATCCAGTTTTGCTTGTTTGTTTTGGATTTTTGAGGCATGGTCTCTCTATGTAGCCCTGGCTGTCCTGGAACTCACTATGTAGACCAGGCTTGACTTGAATTCAGAGATTTGCCTGCTTCTGCCTCTTGAGTGCTGGAATTAAAGGTGTGTACCACCACATCTACCCCAGTATATATTTTATTAAGTATTTTCTTTCTTTTTTTTTCCCCCTGTTTTTTCTGAGACAGGGTTTCTCTGTGTAGCCCTGGCTGTCCTGGAACTTACTTTGTAGACCAGGCTGGCCTCAAACTCAGAGATCCTCCTGCCTCAGCCTCCCAAGTGTTGGATTAAAGGCATATGCCACTACTGCCCAGCTGTTAAGTATTTTCTTTGATTTATCTTTTCATTGTTTTGGCATTGCCTTTGGCATACAGAAGAGTGTGATTTTAATGAAGTCTAATGTAACTGTTTTCTTTTGTGACTCTTGCTTTTGGTGCTCTATCAGTGAGGTCATTGCCATACTGTGGCCATCTAGATTTTCTCCTAATGTTGTCATACAGTGGTTGGGTATACATTTGCTTCAACAGGCAGTCCCTGACGTTGTTCTTCCCCTTCAGCATTGCCCTGGCTGTT